>NC_054374.1:152837696-153473767 GCF_017654675.1 Xenopus laevis | reverse complement strand
TTATCAGCTTATAAACAGCCAATATCTTGAAAACTAGAAAAACTTAATGAAAGTGCTCACAAGTGCCCTGACAGGTTTTACATTAAATAGTTTTGAGAGTATTAACCAAGATTCGCTAAACACGTTAAAAGCGGTTTGCAGTCTGCAGCTTATTGGCCCGTCTGTGGGGCCTTCCGACTGGCTTCTTGATCATGGCAGGTTAAAAAATCCTGTCGGAACGCGGCTGGATCTGTGCGTTTATGCGGTTTATTCATTAAGATCCGATTGGATCAGCCCGATATAGCCCACCTCAATGTGGGAATATCCGGGAGAGATCCGCTTGTTTGGCGAAATGAGCAGATCTCTATGTCTATGGCCCCCTTAAAGGACAAGGAAAGTCTAAAATAGAATAAGGCTAGAAATGCTGTATTTTGTATACTAAACATAAACATGAATTTACTGGACCACAAGCCTAATCAAACAAATGATTTATGCTTTCAAAGTTGGCCACAGGGCGTCACCATCTTATAACTTTGTTAAACATTTTTGCAAGACTAAGACTAAGTGCACATGCTCAGTGTGGTCTGGGCTGCTTAGGGATCATCATAAACAAAGCTGCTTGAGTTCTGCATGGCTGGGAAGTAAGGCGGGGGCTCCCCCTGCTGTTCATAAGTATGATTGTTTCCCTGCTCAGCAGTTAGGGACCGTCTGACAATTCCTAACCACAGCAGTAAATGAAGGGAGAATTTCACTGCATACAGTCAGGTTTCTTATAAAAATGGTACACATTTTTTAATTAAAGTATATTGGAGATAGGTTTCTTTTTCATTAAAGAAAGTAAAAATGGGATTGTATTTTTTTGCCTTTCCTTGTCCTTTAAGAGAACGGGTGCTGACGGGGTGAGGACCAATGTGGCCCTTGATTGCCAGAAAAATCAAACCTCCGATCAATGTCTTGGCCAGATATCGATTGGGGAGACCCATAATTCAGTGTCAGACTGGGACATCAAGGGACCACCCAAAAACCTTAGACCAGGAGCAAACTCTCAGTACTATTATTTTTCCTCTCCTCACTCAACCAGAACAAGAAGGGAATCAGATGGCACTCACACATGCAAAATGTGCTAAATATGTTTGGTTTATTGAGATCTCCATACAATGTTTCAGGGGATCTATCCACTTTCTCAACTGTTCTCTCCTCACTCAACTTCTCCTAGTCCCTTGTCTTTGCATACTATAATCTATTATTCCATCTATTTAGCCTCTTTGTTCTCATAGAAATAGGGAACAGCCATGAAATAGGCCAAATGTTTAGCTGCATGAGGGCCCACCGAGCGTTTCCCTGGTATCCCTGTGGGACAGTGCAACATTGCAATACATTCAGTTTTGTAATTACCTGTAGAATACAGCTCCTGTCATGCTTTAACCATTTGACAATATGTTGGAGAATTTGGGAGTTGTAGTCCTGCAACCATATTGCAAGGAATGTTTTATGTCCTGCTGTTATGTTACTGCTCCCAACATGCAGCACGGTGCTCTGACACCTGTAACAGACACCTCTGAGCTGGATTATGTTGGATAAGTTTAAACAGAATTTACCATCACTCCGACCTTTTGTCCCGTATCCGCCGGTGCTCAGTATATAGTGACGGATCGGAATCCTCCGCTTTCTTGCATTAAACAACAAAATGAACGTGGTGACTGCAAGCAGGACCAAAACTGCTAAATATGTTACGTTTCAGGTTGTGCCCCTTTGTCAGATATATCCAATTAATTGACATAATAATCAATAAATGAGCATGCAACTCTCCATAGTTCCAATCCATAATGTTCACAGCCCATTGAGCATGAAGCATTATTCCTTCTAATCATGAGTCTAAAAAAGTGCTTGAAACTATGTAACATTTGTCATATTTACATGTTGCCAACCAATATACCATAGTTTTTAACCAATATACCATAGTTTTTAACCAATATACCATAGTTTTTAAGTAAGCCAGTAACATGTCACATATACAGAATCTGTCCCTGGAACATTGGGGCACTCATTCATCTCTGCCATCACTTGCAGTTCATCACATTCCTCCCAAAATCTTGAGTTTCAAACAATAAACCATTATAGAGCACCCCCCATAACTTGCTACGGCCATGCCCTGATACACCCAGCTCTGCCAAAACTTTGCCCCTTCACTAACAAGTCCTGTCCTTTTGGAGGTATAAAACATGGTTACTAACATATTAACTGCGTTCCAAAGAAAATGCCAACATAATTAGTGTCTCCCCCACCCCACGTTTTACATATCACCTTATAGTTTTGTAACACAGCTATAGTTTGTCAGGGACTGCCCTCTATTGGTCAAAGAGTAAACTGCAGTTTGAAGATAAAAAAACATCAGGTACAGGTATACTGTAGGACCTGTTATCCAGAATGCTCGGGACCTGTTGTTTTCCAGATATGGATCTTCATACCTTAAGTCTACTAGAAAATCATGGAAACATTAAATAAACCCAATAGGCTGGTTTTGCTTCCAATGATTAATTATATCTTAGTTGGGATCAAGTACAAGCTACTGTTTTATTATTACAGAGAAAAATATATATTTTTTAAAAAAATCTGGATTATTTGATTACAATGGAGTCTATGGGAGATGGCCTTTCCAAAATATGGAGCTTTCTGAATATCGTGTTTCCGAATAACGTATAGTCTAAGTATATGAGTCAAGAAGTCCTTTTAATTCAGAAATGGGTCCATGTTTAACTTTTCCTTATTAAACATAGTGAGGGGAGCATAGTATGACACATTTTCCAGAAAATTATTTGAAGACCCTCAGAGACCTTTCAAGGCTCTTGTGTGCCTGTTTGTGCTACATGGGATTTCATTGCAATGTGATGTTACAGTCGGCTCTAGAGCTGCAGGATTCTGTCATAAAAGACTCCCAAACCCAGGGAACCCACCAGGAACCCTGACTTGACATGTAACCACCATCTGCGGCCTAAAGGTCTGACTCTGAGCTTCTCATCCAACTCAAGGTCCTACTGCACATGTGTCATGGATAGTCCAGCAGGGCAGGCAAGGGGGGTGCTACAACATTACAAGAATGGGGGTGACATCCTATGTCAATGGTTCTCAAGTCTCCCTGAAGGTCCCTCCTTGGTTAGTGCCCCCGTTAGCTCATGAAATAAGTACAGATATAGAAGAATATCAGTTACTCAGTCACATCATTGAATTTCATTGAATACATGTTCATCCCAAAGCTCATCCTAACCAACGGGGCCCTCAGGTGCATCTAGGAAAGATTTGGGCCTCTCCATAGAATCCTCCTCAGTAATCTGATTAATTGATTGATCCAGGGGCCACAAGATCAGTCCAGTTTGGGCCACTGTTTATGGCTGCTAAATTGATGATCTATTGGTTATCTCACCAAACGAGTGGATCTGTGTATGACCAGCTACACAGCTTGACAGTCTTGATCAGATCTAGAGGCAGAGGAATGTTCATAGGGAAATAACGGAGGATACTTTTAGGGGTTTGTGAAATATATTAAGCCACAAAAAAGCTAATTGGTGTCATTATAAAGTTGTGATTTTGCAGTAGATGGGAGAGGAAGTAGGTTTAAAAAAATGGGTAAGTAGGTGAGCTTTGTTAAGGGGACATTTACCTTTAAATAAACATTTACCCCCATATGTAATAACATGCACTAAGTTTGCCCAGGAGCAGTTACCCATAGCAACCAATAAGATGCTTGCTTTAAATCAGATGACCAGTAAATTCTACCTGCTGATTGGTTGCTATGGGTCACTGCTCCTGGGCAAACTTAGTGCCTTTTATTACATAAACCCCTAAGTATGGTATAAATGCACTCTAAGAAATTTTCTGAATGGTCTTCATCTTGTATTGTCAAAACTTTTCAGATTATTAGCCTTATTATTAGCTAGCCACAGGGCCAAAACTAGGGGCAGGCTGAAGAGGCAGGTAACTCTTAAATTGTCTTCTGCTTACTGCCTATTCCATTTTCACAGCTCTCTTTAGTATTCACCATTTGTCCCGCTCCTACCCCCTCACCTCCTCATACCTCCCAACTGTCCCATTTTTACAGGGACAGTCCCTCTTTTGACAGCTGAACCCACAGTCCCTCGTTTGAACTGGAAAGTCACGATTTTCTCTGCACTGAACAGGCAGAAAAAGAAACAATGTTTCTAACTTAATTGGCTTTTGGCAGAGAGCCCAGAACAGCCACATCTGCAGATAAGATACTTTTGTAACAATTTTGAGATGAGCAAATAAGTAATTGTAACAATATAAGATAACAGGTCCCTTGTGAGAGGTTAAAGGGCAATTCACCTTCATTAGCAAAACTGTCATAACTGAAAAAAAAACCACAGAAATATGTTCATAACCTGCCAAATTTTGGTTCTCCTGCTTTGACTCACTTCTGACGCACATTGCACACGTTCTGACGCATAATCATTTTACAGATTGACACCGAGCGCTTATTCCTGATGGAGATTCCTGGTTGACTTGGATTGCTTTTGACTACACTTCGGATTTCCCCCTGGCTGTGCAGATTTCGATCCTGATCCGGACTCCTACCTGTCTGACTGCGCTTCTTATCTGAATCCCTTTCTGCTACGTTGCCTTTGGGTACAGTTAAGTGGCTACAGAATGTATTTCAGCACCTCTGTTACGCTGCACCTGGGTTTAAGGTGGCCATACACGGGCCGAAAAAAGTTGCAGACAGACAGAGTCGACAGCTTATTGGCCGTGTATGTGGCCCTCCAATGGGCTTCCCTGAACGATATCTGGAGGAAAGTTGCGGAACACATCTGTTCATTGATCCGACCGCCTACAAGGCTTTAGGTGTGTGAACAATAGAGGTGTCACAGTTGTGAACAATACAGGTGATTAGTCTGAATTTGAGGTTAAGGGCAGGACTACACGGCCTATTCCGCCGCGATCCGCCGCGCTGCGCAAAATCGCAGGCGTCACGTCGGATACGACGGAAATAAGGTAAGTTATTCAATTGTCGCATCGTGTCGCATTTTTGCGACTGCATCTGACAGTCGTGTCACGTCGCATCAACAATGCGACACGATCCGACACTGCCATTACTTACCTTGTTTCCGTAGCATCCGACGTGACACCTGCGATTTTGCGCAGCGCGTTGGATCGCGGCGGAATCGGTCGTGTAGTCCTGCCCTTAAACAATGCAGGGTCCAGTTAATCTCTGTAGTGATACCTTTTAAAGTTTACATTTAAGGGGGGGTTGCAGGCCACCAGTTGGACAGCCCTGGTCTAGATAGTTATTATGTACTGGTGCTGTGATTTCTTCTATAATAGAACATTGATATCAAATTGTGAATCATATCTGATTTATAATATATATATATATAGGGATTCCAAGTTTTTATATTCAGCAACCTGGCTAAAGCTGGCTTAATCCAATTATAACGATGCACATTCATTTTGAAGCATCAGGGTGAATTGCAGCAGATAAAGCTCAGCACTCGGACACAGCGGCGCTGTAATTATGTCAAAAAACACTGCATTATGGGTAAAAAAAAATAATCATGCTTTGTGACCAAATATTGCACTTTACAAACTATACTCTGTTCCTAAATGACTCTTGCAGTTTCATAAATGTGTACAAACATTGCTGGACTTTGACATATTATCAAAGGATAAAGTGTGCTGGGAGTTGTAGTGCAAGAACAGCAAGAGCAATTGCTTCTTTATGCAAACAGTCTGGTTAATGTTTTCCAAGGCTCCAAGCTTCCCACCTAATTCAAGAGGAACCTCTGCCTGGAATCCCCTCCTATGGTGGCCTTGGGAGTATCACTGAATACCCAAAAATACAGAGCAATCTCCCTTTATTACAAAGCTGGAGGGTGTAAGGTTGTTAGGGATGATTATTTTACTACTATTCTACTTAGGTTTTATAGTCCCTTTAATTGAAAAACATACTACACTTTTTAAATATGGCCACTAGATGGCAGTGTAGTAACACAATATAATAAAAGTTCTACACCGCTCTCCATACTGAATATTGGAAAATAAAGTTGGACTTGTTAATGGGATGAAGGTGCAGCATAACTAAGTAACTGAGGGTGGGGGCATTGCTCTTATGTAATAACTACCGTAACAGTAAAAATGTTAACTCAGGTTTTCCTGTTAATGTTTATTATAACATAAGGGCACTGGTTATCATGACACTAAATAACACTGTGGAATAGTTTTTTTTGGGTGCAAATGTGGGTGATGGTGTTGTTGGTGGAGGTGTTAGGGTGAATAAATGTTACTTCTAATTAGATCTACGGGGCAAATTTACTAACCTCCGAAAATTCGCCAGTGATGGCTTTGCTCACATCGCAACACTTCGGCAGGCGTAGATTCACCAGGACAACGCTAATTCACTAAGATCCGAAGTTGCGCTAGCGTTACTGCGCCAAGCAAAGCGAAGTTGCGCTATCGTTGGGTAATTTGCATATGGCAGGAAGTTAAAGTTCAATGAATGGATAATTTGCAGCAAATACATTACACTACACAAGCCCAGGAAACCTTAATAAAGAAAATAGAGTTGTTATATTGCCCTACACATGTGCCCAGTGTATAGTTTATGTGCCAAATGTTAGGAAATGTAGGGGGGAAGCGGGTTACCCCAAAAAAAATTGACGCTCTTTTGCAATGAAAAGACGCCAGCGTTTTTTGGGTCTTAGAAAATTTTTCAACTAAATTTTGAGGAAGTCCTATCTATTCTATTGCACTTCGCCTGGTCTGAGGTGGCGAAGGCAAGTCTGACGCAAGAGGTGACATTAAGTAAAATCCGCATCTTAGTGAATTTGCGTAGTTACGTCCATTCGCCAAAGCGCAAATTCATTCGGCAGGCGTTAGGGAGCGAAGTACCACTAGAGTCTATCTCCTTCGCTAGTGAAGTTACGCCAGCGACCGAAATCGGCTGAGTACCGAAATAACGTCACGCTGGCGAATTAGTCACTTCGCCCTTTAGTAAATTTGCCCCATGACTCTTCTTTCTGCAGTTCCTAGACTGGTGACTAGGAACTCACATATAAATCAAGGACACCCTGCTAATCCCTTCTTTTGTACAGGAAATTAAAGCAGAGCAGGAAGTAACACTTCCAAGACACCCCACTTGTTTCTGTCCCTATTTATAAGGCATGTATATAAGGCTTTTACGGAGTGTTGTCAAAATGAAAGTAGAGCAGGTAGTAACCTCCTAACACTTTGCCCTTATGTGTGTCCATATGTTTATTAACCACCTATTTAACATTTACAAATAAGCACCACATATGGCATGTCCCTGCGCCTCTCCTACTTGATCCTTGTGAGCTGATCCAACAAAAGAGGGGTTTCTCCTCTTAGCTCAGCTTGGTGAACTGAACTGAAAAAATGCGGGGAGTATTTTTTTTCCTGTTTGGGAAATTTTGCACTTTCCCACTAAAGCTACCTTAAACATGGGCCCTTCGGTGTCTGTATATAGAAAATCTGGAATATGAAAACAGAGCAGATAGTAGGAATTCCAGCGCTCTCACTTTATTTCTCAACCCGTCTCCCATCATTGCAAGGTGCCACAAGGGTTGCCAGCTTGGCGGTATTATTGCCAAATTGGGCTACTTTGGGTTTTAAAAGTCCAAACCTGCCAAGGTACGTAATTTGGCTAGTTTTGGAAGTTGCCGTGGGTTTGGACTTTAAAACCGCCCAATATCCCAGCCCAGCTTTTTCTGCGCCTGTTATTTTAATTGAATTATTCCCCTCCGACCCTGGCAGCTTCACTATAGACAGAGACTATGACTACGTGTGGAAAAACATGAAACGCGTAAGGTGTTACCTGTTGTGGAATAAAGATTTCTTGTTTGATCTTACACTGCATCTAAAGAGTTACTGGAGCCCAAGGAGGATTTGCTAAGTAAAGTGTTCTCCCCAAGCTACGGGTGGGACCACCAACGGAGATCGGTGAGTGTACCTGATTTTAAAAGTATAAGTGACCAAGATGATCAATTAATTAAATAATTAAGCTGGTAGCACCTGTTTCAATTTGGTATTAGTTTCACTATAGTCAGACATCGATCCCCCCTGAGTCTGCCTGCTGTTCGTTTGGGGGGTGATGCCCATCGCCTCCAGTTCCGTGCAGTCCTCCCCTCTGGACTCCAGCACAATTTGTTTCGGTGTACAAATTGGGCTATTTTTGGGATACTTTTAAAATGGCTTTTGGCTACTTTTTGGCTATTTTTTATAGTCTTTGGCTAGTTTTGAAATATAAACCTGGCAACCCTGGGTGCCACTAATCCCGAGTGAAAACATTACTGTTGTTGTGTTTGGACTGTGCTGGAGTGGCTGCTTCTTCATCCATGGCTGCTCTGTACAGAAATAAATGGTTCAATAAGCAAAGAAATGGAGCTGAGGAACAAAGTAGACCCTTGCTGAGGCCTCCAAAAGATGGCACATTCACTTCAGCTTTGTTGTGCTCACTGTGTTTTGCACCCTGTGCTGGATTTAGGCTGCACAGATCCCATGCTTCATGGATGGCTCCGAAGGGGTGCTGTGTTGAAGAGCTTTGTAAAGCGAGCCCCATATCTTTTATACTTTGCTTCCCTGCCAGGATTTGTGTGTGCCACTTATAGGCACAACTTTTTGTGCTTGATGGTGTATACAGCACTACATTATATATGAGCGCTATATAAGAATGACGTGGGCCCTATTTTGTGTATCAATAAGGTCGGAGTAAAACTGGGCCAACAGGTGCCGGAATCCAAGGCTGCTTTCTGCTAATAAGCCACAATTAGTTATGTCCGAACAACCCCCAGTTTCCCCAGACTCCCCTCTGGCTCAATAGGAAAATTTGGATGAATTCTGGAAGAGGGAAGGCTGATCCCATACAGATACCTTTAGTGAAATGGACATTTCCTTATAAAGTTAAGGCTGTACTGGCAGATAGAGTGGGCAGTTTCAAGAAAGGGGTGCCTTTTAAACACAGAATATCTAAGATGACTGCTTGCATTGTTATTGCCAACGGCTATGATTGTAATCAGAGGAGATTGATTCCCTCCCTTTGAAGCAATCGGGCAACTGTTCCAGATTTGATTTTCTTTCCTTAGATTAACAAAAAGATCCGTGAGGATTCTCTAGGCGCATAGAGCTTCTGTTTTGCATGAAATGTTTTTCTGAGCAATAAGTGAAGGCGCGGAGTGCAGTGAAAAACTGTAAATGCAACAGATTGTGCTTTAAACTAAGATTCCAAGCCGTATATTTCTCTCCATGAGGCAGAAGCCGGCAGAGAGCGCAATGTTCCTTGGCAGCAGGCAGGGGGTTTATTCATTCCGCAGGGTGCAGCATTAACCCAGCAGTGAGCAGGATATAATACAAAATAAAGAGCCAAAATTAATCCGGCATGTATTGTACCTTGCCTGGATTTTCCTTCTCACTGAATAAACAGCCGGGGTAGCCTGCTCAGTTGTCTCTACCCAGGCCTAATGCCAAGAATTAGTCTTCCATTAGCTGCTAGCTACCAGGGCTTTATATAAAAAGGATATATAACCCTATATATAATATAAGGCCAATAAAAATATACTCTGAACTTTTCAAGAAGTGTTTTGATGCCAAATATGATATGGAACTCACTCTGTACAGTTTAGTAAAGGAAATGATGATAAATGACCTGTCTATCTTTATTCTATAGGGGATGAAGTTAAGTCTTTAACAAACACATGTTTGCATCATGTAGGGACTCATAGGAACAGGGCCCCTATAGCTTCATTCCTACCAATGCCGGATTCAAGCCCATGTAACCATTCCTACTTTTTGCATTCCAGTTTCAACTGACTGCCCAGCACTACCAAAGAACTAGGAAGAGAAAGCGACCACCATCAATGCTGCACTACCCTAGACGGACTCCCCATAGCTCCGGCGAAGGGGAGTCCAAACAGCCTTAAACGTCTTCGGGGGGCGGGGATGGTGGGGCTCATCCTAGCTTCAGCGAAGTTGGATCCACCTGCTCATGCTGTTCCTTCAGGTACACTTGGACAATGTTTCCCATGCCTTCGGGTAGGAATCGGAAAGGATGATTCAATATCATCTGCTGTAGCCACCATGTTTCCCATTGAAATGGGTTGCTGGTGCCTGTAGGTGGACAAGGGGGTTTTGATGGACATGGTCCTCCCTGGGAGGATTGCCTTGATCAGAGTGAGCCATGACCCTAACATGATGAGAGATAAGTGAAATAAACTATATATATATCACCTGCCATTCTAGTAAACCTGCTGTCAAGATGTGACCTTGTTTTATAGCCGCATGGGTGCTGGCGTTTGTATTGCGACATGACTAATAGTATCAGGTGCCGGTTACAGATGAAATTCCAGGGCAGAACTGTAAGCAAAGCTCTGGTTTAAAGACATGTGTAATCACTGGGAACAAATCATAAATCCATAGCATTGCATCATCGTCCATGGCTACCAGTCACAGCCGAGCTCAATTAATTCCAATTCTGTGACAGTAGCAGTTAATTCCGGGCATTACGGCAAGATGTATAACATTCATTTTATCTCTAATTTTCTTTGGTCTTCCATGGAAGTATAGATTTAGGTTCCCTACAGGGTCTAGTCATGGAGGAGATCAATAGCTGTCCTAGTGTCGTCAGGGCATGCGATCGTTACAGTGATATCTTGTGGGATTACACGGCCTGTGGTGCTACTGACGGCTGCTGGAAGCTTCACACCAATAAACAAACCAGAAGTTATGTGAAAGGAGGATGATAATTATTTATTACCTTCTCAAACGGGATTCTATGGTTACTGAGGCTTTAAAAGGTCCTACAGAAAACAGCGAAATTCATTCTAGCCAGTTCCAAGCAGCAACTGCTGTATCTCCCTTTGTGACATCAGTCTCATACAGATAGAGCCAAAAGGACAGTGACAAAAAAGCTCCGCCCCCTCTTCTTCAAGGATAAAGATACAGGCCAAGGAGAACGGGGCACTTAAAGGATAAGTAAACCTTTAAAATAAGTGAATGTAAAATTGTTGAGTGCTATTCTAAGAACTTTTGCTATTTACTTTTAATTTGTTGAATTGCAAGATATTAAGGGATACATGTACTGTTAATATGATTGAATTTTGTTCCAACAGTGCCGCCTGCTGGTCAGTTTCTGAGCATGACGTAGTCGAGGAAGTTGTCAGGCGAAAGAAAGAGAGCTGGCCTCACGTTTTTTAGGTTAGGAAAGTTGTGGCTTTACTAGGGCGAGAGAGCACAATTGCGCTCTCCGCACTAGCGTTGCTGCCTCCCCCCGGAATTGGATTCAAGCTGGGGGGCGGCATTACTGGAGCCGCCTCAGGCTGCAATATATACAGGAACGGCGCTGAGTGAATGTAAAATTGACAAGAGCACCATTCTAAAATATTCAGAAATGTTATCTGAGGTTTCTAATGTTTTTCCTAACCAGAAGAACATCAAACCAGCCCTTTTTTTTCCTCCAGACATCTTTCTCAGCTACTTTGTGTCCAAAATGCTCAGATACTGACCATCAGGTGGCACTGTTGGAACAAAATTAATTTAACAGCACACGTATCCTTTGATATCTTGGAATTGAAAATAAATAAATCATACATGTCAATTGAAAAAGTGCTTAGAATAGCCCCCTCAACAATATTACATTTACTTATTTTAAAGGTTTAATTATCCTTTAAGGCAAGGGGTTGAGTTAAACCTTCAAAGTAATGCTGCTCTGAGTCCTCTGTCAAAAGAAACACCACCTTTCCTTCCTTTTCATGGGCTTATGTAATGCATGTCCTTCTTTCAGCTTAAAACTCCAGGGCTCGGGCTTGAACATGCCTAGTAAACTCCTCTCCCCTTCCCTCCTCTCCTCACCGCAGTAATCGAAACCCAGATCTATGACGAGCAGGGAGAGACTCAGGCAAGAAGTTACATCACAATATTCTCGAAATAATTTATATATTCACACAGATGGTATTTGTAAAAAGATTCTTTATATGTAATATTTTACATATTTTATCACACCAAGCTAATATGGCAGCTGCTATCCTCAACAAACAGAGAGAGCTTCTAGAGCTGTTTACTAAACAAAATAAATATAACATTGTAGCTTGCACTATTGTGGCTAATCTATTGGCAATAAAATGCCTCGGTAGCTTTCCTTCTCCTTTAAATCACACAGCAAATTATATTCTACAACCACTTAAGGAAAATCAATAATTAGTTATGTTTGTTGACCTAGTGCCAAAAAGAGAATTAAACTGTGTACATCATCAATGTGTGAATGAGTCAGAAGTCTTCCTCTCATTGCACATTTAATCTTTATACAGCACAACACCACAAGGTAAGAACCTTGTCTAAAGTCAGGTGAGTAACTACAGTTTCAGTGACTTCAGGGGGGCCCAGGACTGTAGAGATCCCAGAGTGGTTACTGACTAATGTGTAATGTCATTATCTTTTTGTTAAAGAAGAACTAAACCCTAAGAGCAGAGACACACGCTCAAATTTGGGGAGATTAGTCGCCCAGCGACAAATCTCCTCTTCTTCGGGGCGACTAATCTTCCCTACTGCCTCCCGTCGGCTAGAATGTAAATCACCAGCAGGATGGCAATCGGTGCGCTTCATTTTTCGAAGTTGCCCAAAGTTGCATCACAAGGGCCATCCCGCCGCCGATTTAGATTCTAGTTGGCGGGAGGCAGTTTGGGGAGATTAGTTGCCCCAAAGAAGAGGTGGTTTATTGTCAGGCAACTAAATCTCCCTGAAACTGAATGTGTGCCCTAAAAATTAATATCACTGGAAATGCTTTGTTTTATATACTGACCTTAATGCATCAACTTAAAGGTCCAGTACTGCTAAAGAAGTAATGATTCAAGAACTAAAACTTAACTAAAGAAGTAGCTAGAAATGTTGTACATTATGTTTTGTGCTTCTGTACCAGCCCAAGGCAACCACAGTCCTTTAGCAGTAAAGATCTGTGTCTCCAAAGATGCCCCAGTAGCTCCCCATCTTCTTTTCTGCTGATTCACTGCACATGCTCTGTGCTGCTGTCACTTACTGAGCTTAGGGACCCACTCACAATATACAGTACACATAGAATAGAAATGTCACAATATAAGGCTGATTAGTAATTAATACAGATAATTACTAAATGGCAGCACAGAAACCAGTGCAATTAGCATCAGAATTTAATAATCAGTAAACCTGTAGCATCAGTTTATATTACTGGGGAAGCTCATTTTCTGCTGGACAGGGGTGCTTCGCCAATGAGGCCAGTTGAGGCTGTCGCCTCAGGCGGCAGCGCCCCACTAGGTACTAGGGGCAGCAAAAATGCTGCTCCTGGTACTTTAAGAGCGGATTTCCAGGGGAGGGGGGCAGCAGCAACTGCTGCTGCCTCAGGCGGTGGAGGGGCCAGGATCGCCCCTGCTGCTGGATAATTAGTGACGAGCCCTAAGCTTAGCTTCTCAACAGCCAATCAGAGCCCACTGAGCATGTGAGTGTCACAGACACTTTCCAAGATGGTGACCCCCTGTGACAAGTTTGAAGTCCTGGATCATTGCTGCTATTGACAAGCTGAAACTTTAGCCTTGTGCAATAAGCTCAGTATATAAAATATGGCATTTTTATCCCTATTCGTTTTTAGGGTTTTGTTCTCCTTTAAACAATATTTAAACGTAAAGGTATAATGTGCGTGCTTCAGGAGAAAAACATTCCAGTCTGCCAATTTATAGAGCAAATATCTTCAAGGATTCCTAATAAAGCCTGTTATGTTAAAGCAAGGCTTATACGGTCTCAGGTAATGAGATTTATAGTGATAATTCAAGCAGAACTCTTAATCACTTCCATACAGATAATAGCATGAGCGCAATATACAGGAGATTAGACTTTATTTCATCAGCACTTTATCTGGAAACCACTTATCTCTCTCCTCGAGACTTTACCCAAACATTCTGCTTTATAAAATAATTCGAGATTAAACAATGTTCAGTAGTTTGTTTCCATATTTCATGCAGAGAACTGATGTATAAACTGTACATTGTGTAAGCCATCTTATTCCTGTCACTAATAAAGTACTAATACACTTTACAGTAAGATGCAGAGGGATTCAGTCAGTAGCAAGCGGATATGTTATATATATATATATCACTGGAATATAATGGCAATATTTACAGCAAATTCAAGCAATATGTTCTTGCAGTTGTATAATGCCTTTTTCAAGGGGTGGTTAACCTTTAAGTTAACTTTTAGTATTTTATAGAATGGCCTATTCTAAGCAACTTTTCAATTGGTCTTCATCCTTTATTTTTTTTTTTATTTGCCATCTCTTTCTAACGCTTTCCAGCTTTCAAATGAGGGTCACTGACCCCATCTAAAAATGAATGCTCTGTACGGCAACTACAAATGTATTGTTATTGCTACTTTTTATTACTCATCTTTCGATTCAGGCCTCTCCTAATCATATTCCAGTCTCTTATCCAAATCAACACATGGTTGCTAGGGTAATTTGGACCCTAGCAACCAGATTGTAGAAATTGCAAACTAGAGAGCTTCGGATTATAAAGCTAAATAACTCAAAAGCCACAAATAATAAAAAATGAAAAACAATTGCAAATTGTCTCAGAATATCACTCTCTACATCATACTAAACGTTAACTCAGAGGCGAACAACCCCTTTAATTTGAATATATGCACCTAGGGGAAAAGTGATCATCATTGTTTTGGCTTTGTTTCCCCATGGCTGCTCTATAACAGGCCTGATATTCTGCTGATGGCTAACTAAGTTCATCTTCCGTCTCTAACCTGAGAACTGCTCTAAAGTGGTGGTTTGCAAGTTTACTTTTAGTATGTTATAGAATGGTTAATTCTGAGCAACTTTTCAATTGATCTCCATTATTTTTTTTAATTATTTGCCTTCTTCTAGCTTTCAAATGGGGGTCACTGACCCCATCTAAAAAACAAATGCTCTGCAAAGCTACGGTCTTTCTCTACATTGTATTAAAAGTTTATTTAAACTGATTTAGAAAATGCACCGTGAGAAGGTATGTTATATATATATATATATATATGTATACATATATATATATATATATATATATATATAGATATCAAATCCTGAGCCTTGGCTGCCACAACTACTGGGGTTATGAAGCTGAACGCTGATTAATTTTTCCTCTCCAAAGATTCTGCAGAATCCACAAAACGTTCCTGGCCTGGCAGCATTGATATATGTAGGTTGTGTTTTTTCTTGTAATAGTGGTTTGGCTTGTGAGCAGTGTGGGTTTAGCCAAGAATAAAAAAAAAATATTGTTTATTTTGGATGGTTCATGTGTTTGGAACAGTGGAATAGTAGCTATAGAGGAAACAGACCCTACAGTTATGTGGGGCAGGGGACAGGGGTCTACTGTATAGAAATCCCCCTTCTCAGCCACTCTGCTCCCTGAAAATTTGTGGGAAATGGGGGTCGGCCCCTAAAAAAGGGCAGCCAGAGCACTATTCTCCTTCTTAGATTTAATAATCCTATCCAAATCCAGTGTTTAGCCAGTGGATGCCATGATCCAGCCCTCTCCAACTGAAGGAGTAGATTTAACAAAATATGACCCACAAAATCATTGCTGTAAACTGAAAAGAAGCACCTTGTGACGTTGCACTACAAAAAAAAAACCCGGCAAAGGTCAGGTGACTCTTCTCTTCTCACTAACTTCATTTTTTCTATGCCAAGCAACATCAGAAAAGGTTTCCTTTCTCAGGAAATTATTTTTCAGCCAATTGTCTGAAATAACCAGCAGGTGGTGCTGTTGTTTCAGAGTCATAACTTTCAGATATCTTAAAAACTATAAACAAATGTAATGTTGAAATCAAGAAGTGCTTAAGAAGTGCTTAACAAGGCACTCTTATACACTATTGCACTATTGCATTCTTTAAAGGGCATGTAAAATAAAATCACATTTTTATCTCCAATATACTTTAATTAAAAAATGGGTACTGTTTTTATGAGAAACCTGACTGTATGTAGTGAAATTCTCCCTTCATTTACTGCTGTGGATAGGAATTGTCAGACGGTCCCTAACTGCTCTGCAGGGAAACAATCATACTTATGAACAGCAGGGGGAGCCCCTGGCTTACTTCCCAGCCATGCAGAACTCAAGCAGCTTTGTTTGTTTCCCTGTAGAGCAGTCGGCGACTGTGTAGAGATTTGTAATGAATTTTATTTTTGCCTTTACTTCCTCTTTACTGTTTCCAACTCCAGCTGCAGGGACAAAGATTATGGAGCCAGATTTAAACAGATAAACTGGGATTCTATTTGGAGGATTATTTTGCTGCAGCCACTGGTTCTGCAGAGTTGGAGAAAGTTTGTATTAAACAATACAAAAACTATAAAATCCACATTAGATTACATGACAACACAGGACCCAGTTCAGTCTGTATATTCTGATTATTAATCAGTCTTGCTGTACCGGCTTCTGGCAGATATTATTCGACTTGTGCTGTTTTGATAATTTATGACGATCCCTAAGCAGCCCAGACCTTACTGAGCATGTGCACAGTCTTAGTCTTGCAAAGATGTTTAACAAAGTTACAAGATGGTGACCCCCTGTGGCCAACTTTGAAAGCATAAATCATTTGTTTTATTAGGTTTGTGCTGACGTAAGTTCATGTTTATAGTTAGTATACAAAATACGAAATTACTTCCCCTTTAAATGTAAAAACGTTGCATATTTTTATAATTGCATTCTCAGTTTTCTTCTTGCTGTTATGTCATCTCCACCATCTCTTTCGAGATTCTGCAATGGTGTTAACTCTACAAGATATTGGACAGAAACGTAAGTGCCTCAGTCTTACAAAAGGACTTTTGTTGAGATAAAGCCACATGGGACCACTTCCATTTTCAGCTGAATTCGAAATAGGTCTTCTGATTTTTCAATTCTCCTTATATTGTGCTGAAGTGCCGTTCTCTGCGCCTGTGTGATATATCCAGACAATATAGAAATATAAAATACAAGGGGAAAATAAGCTTCCCAATAACAGAGGGAATAGGAACGGCAACCAGAAAAAGGTGAATTAATAAAGTATTGCAGTTCAACAAGAGCAAGTACAGCATTGCTAAACCGTCACTTCGATTATACGTTTTTGGTATTGGAGTTCTATGCTGAAAAGCAAGCAGCACTTGCAGTGAGGAAAGAGGGAGCCCCTGGCAATTTAGAAATAATGGGGTCTCACCAGGGATGGGGAGAAATTTGCCTAAATCCGTGATGTTCTCCCTCCAGCGTTTCTCCTGTCCCAACGTTAAATTCTCTCGTTAAATTCTCTCGTTAAATTCATCACTTAATCATCACACTTGGGAATCATATTCTCATGTTCAATCTACATCCGACAATTACCATGGAATTGAATCAAAAATAGGTTTCTGTACGTGGAACATGAAGAGGGGGAGGGTCATGTTACTTCTCATTCTGGATTTTAAGTGCAAAAGAGGTTTCTTCTACATTCTTGAAAATGCCGTGCATTTTGAAACATTTTTTTTTACTGCTGTCAATTTTTGTTCCAAGGAGAGTATTTTTTTCCATATTAACTAATGGAACTATTCGTTTCGTAACAACATTTTTCATCAAAAGTCTTTTCTTGTAAAAAAGACAGTCTCTCCCCAGCAACTAAACAACTACAGTATTTCACTGTGAGGCTACAATTGTATTGTTACTTTGTACTCAGGCCACTTCCTATACATCTTCCATTATTTTGGTCAGTCTACTGCCTGGTTGTTGTCACTGTTCTCAGTGAAGCCAACAGGTGAGTTCCTAGATCCGTTGAGGTGGAAGTGCCAGGACAAAGGAGAAAGGCACTCATTTCTCTCCATCCCATCCAGAGGCTCAACATTGACTGGTGCCAACAGACATCCACAGGGTGCCTAAAGAACCTCCATCACTGTGTCCGTAACTGGCGAGATGCCTCCAGGTCATGACTCCTTCCTTCCTCCTTAGTGAAGCCTCAGCTGCTCTTATAACAGAGTGAGCTCTACAGGATCTGGCTGTGTCCTGGGACCCTCCAAAGATTTTTTGCAGGGGGCCTGGGGCTAGGGTTGCCACCTGGCCAGTATTTTACTGGCCTGGCTGGTAAAAATGATGGCTGATCCCAATGTTATTAATGAGGAAAAAAATAAATATATAGGAAGACCGGTATTTTTTTTCCAGAAAAGTTGGCAACCCTACCTGGGGCGCATTAGTTGCGCCACTGCATGCGTACCTGACCCATTACAGGACTCGATTCACGGTCTCACATCTCCATCTAGTGACTGGAACTTGTAATCACAATAAAACAACCCCCTTCCCACCAGTGCACCAACTATAACCAGAGGTGAGGGTATGGTCATGGGTATGATTGCATAAACTACAGATTTGAGGATCATTACAGAGTTGTTACTGTATTTCTTTAAGATTGCTGTTTTTTGTGATCTTATAGGCCCTAGTATTTGACTCAATACGCCCACTTTCCCTTTGTTTGAGTTTATAAAAAAAGAAAAAATTGGATTTTCATGGAGTACCTTACCTGCATTACGGTTTTATTTACTTTCAGCATTTTGACTAGATGTCCACATAATAAGCCCCCCTCCATATCTTTGAAATAAATGTCACAGAGGTGAGTACATGTACCCAAGCAGAATTTACTGTTCCATTCAATTGCAAGTCAATCTTTCATACAAAATTCCACATATATTTTATCAATTTAGCTCATAAATATAATCTCATGTGTTACACCGTGTACCTGCAGCTCTGTCGCTTTCTATACGCTCTAAGCTCTAAGAATGGCAAATATTTTTAAAGGCAAAACACATTTAGTAATTCAGTATAATAAAACACCCAAACTTTCAACCCCCCTTCCTATTTAGCTGTTTAAGTGGCCCCTTACAGAACCCAAGTTACAGTAAAATCAGTTTTATGATGTTGGAAACAGAAACTTTGTACAGATCATAATAAATAATAACTATAGACTGTTCAATTTCTTTGGAATTTGAAAGAACAATTTCCGTTTCTATCACTTTGGGCCACTTCAAGGTCACAGTGCCGTGGGGAATAATCTGCTGGTGTTGTGGATACGCCTTGTCTCCTAATACTTCTCATACAGTCCATCAATTTTACAGAGCCAAAAGGTCCCTATTAAGGGAAAAGAGGAAAATGTTTAAAAGAGATTTCATTCCATTTTTCTCCCCGGTGACTGTATAAAACCCTATATTGCAGAGCGGTACCTGATGTTTTTACAAATTCACATATTATTGCCAAGCATGTTTATAGGACAGACTTCTGTTGTGGCAAGTAATGTTACCGTTACACAAACTAACCCCTAGTAGATCCAACATCTCCTTATAATAGTTTACATGCAAATATGGGTAATACATTGAATGAAAACTTTGAATTATAAGCTTATCAGTTGTGGCAAGTATGATCACTTTTTGGTTTAGGATAGAGCCACACACATACACACAGTAATCCTAAAGGATTCCCAGACGTTTGATATGTTCCCAGTAGTGATGTGCGGGTTGACAGAAAAATCAACACAAACCCATCCCTCCCCCAAGCCTCCCATCCCTCCCCCAAGCAGCTTTGTGTATGACGATCCCTAAGCAGCCCAGACCACACTGAGCATGTGCACAGTCTTAGTCTTGCAAAGATGTATAACAAAGTTACAAGATGGTGACCCCCTGTAGCCAACTTTGAAAGCATAAATTTTTTGTTTGATTAGGCTTGTGGTGCAGTAAGTTCATGTTTATATTTAGTATACAAAATACAGCATTTCTAGCCTTATTCTATTTTAGACTTTACATGCCATTTAAGACAGACCCAATTAAATTCAGGGGAACAATGTTAAATTAACCTGTACTGAGCCACAAATTTGCACTTAGCACTCCATTGGGTCTAATTCTGCAGGGCAATTTAAGAGAGATTCATGGAATACTAAATACGTATCTCTTCCAGACACAGCCTTAATACATTTTTGTTCTAATGCACTCTTTGAGTTTGATGAGTTATTTTGATTATGGTATAGATTATAGAATATTAGGAAATGTAAACCCACCAAATTAGTATGTATAATTGTTAAGAGCACTCTTTGGTATTTATTTATTTATTTTTTCTAGCTTTCAGAAATATTGGTTAGGCTGCTAATATAATACATTTAAAACAACAGCACCCCTGTTGCTCGTTTTGGGTCAAATGGCTAAGATCGGCTGAAAGTTAACTTTGTGAGAAAAAACAAGGTCACGTGATGCTGCCCTGCTTAGAAAATGAAGTTAATGGGCAGAGTCACCTGGAGCATCTGTAGTCAGTTCTGAGCTTCACAAAGCATGAGAAAAAGATAAAAAAATAATTATAATTAACATGAACACTCCTTAATCAAATCACATATCATAAGTGACATTATAATAACATTATTATAACAAATTATTAAATATGTTTATTCCTTGAAATGGCTCCATCTAAGAAGCCTTCAGTGAAAAAGGAACGGAAATGGGATCCCATCCGTGACTGGGAGTGGGTTGCTTAAAGGACAAGGAAAGGCAAAAAAATACAATCCCATTTTTACTTTCTTTAATGAAAAAAAAACCTATCTCCAATATACTTCAATTAAAAAATGTGTACCGTTTTTATAAGAAACCTGACTGTATGCAGTGAAATTCTCCCTTCATGTACTGCTGTGTATAGGAATTGTCAGATGGTCCCTAACTGCTGAACAGGGAAACAATCATACTTATAATCAGCAGGGGGAGCCCCCGCCTTACTTACCAGGCATGCAGAACTCAAGCAGCTTTGTTTATGATGATCCCTAAGCAGCCGAGACCACACTGAGCATGTGCACTTAGTCTTAGGGGCCGATTCACTAAATTCGAGTGAAGGATTCGAAGTAAAAAAACTTCGAATTTCGAAGTATTTTTTGGGCTACTTCGACCATCGAATGGGCTACTTCGACCTTCGACTATGACTACGAATCGAAGGATTCAAACTAAAAATCGTTTGACTATTCGATAGTCGAAGTACTGTCTCTTTAAAAAAAACTTCGACCCCCTACTTCGGCAGCTAAAAGCTACCGAAGTCAATGTTAGCCTATGGGGAAGGTCCCCATAGGCTTGCCTAACTTTTTTTGATCGAAGGATATTCCTTCGATCGTTGGATTTAAATCCTTCGAATCGTTTAATTTGAAGGATTTAAATCCAACGATCGAAGGAATATCCTTCGATCATACGATCGTAGCATTTGCGCTAAATCCTTCAACTTCGATATTCGAAGTCGAAGGATTTCAATTCCTAGCCGAATATCGAGGGTTAATTAACCCTCGATATTCGACCCATAGTGAATCAGCCCCTTAGTCTTGCAAAAATGTTTAACAAAGTTACAAGATGACAGCCCCCTGTGGCCAACTTTGAAAGCATAAATCATTTGTTTGATTAGGCTTGTGGTCCAGTAAGTTCATGTTTATATTTAGTATAAAAAATACAGCATTTCTAGCCTTATTCTATTTTAGACTTACCTTGTCCTTTAAGCACTGCTACAGCAGTGGCAATAAAAGGTACCACAATCCAAAAGCTGATGATGTAGAGAAGTGATGCCCAACCAGTGGCTCTTTAGCAACATATTGCTCACCAACCCCTTGATGTTGCTCCCAGTGGCCTCAAAGCAGGTGATTATTTTAAAATTCTTGGCTTGGAGGCAACACAGAGCCTCCTATAGGCTGCCAGTCTACTGCATATTGGGACTACCTAATAGCCGATCACAGCCCTTATTTGGCAACCCCAGATACTTTTTCAAGCTTATGTCGCTCTTCTACTCTTTTTACATATGAATGTGGCTCATGAGTAAAAAAGGTTGGGGACCCCTGATGCAGGAGAGGGGAGAAGAAGGGGAAGAGAAGTGGCCAATGAGTGAGTCATGTGCCATTACAAGAGATTGGTCAGATTAAATGAATGAGATGCAACAGGCAAACAATGCAAGTCAGTAGGCCGGAGAGAGAGCAGTAATCCAATCCTGTAAATCTTGCTTCCAGTCGATGTGAGCGATTGCTATTTCCATGCTCGCTGTAAGCTGCGCCTGAGCCTGATTGCATACAAAACACTTATCGACCCAGAAACTGCAAATATATTTTTGCTCTGAACATTTTAATAACTGAGCGTGGAATTTTTCTGTGAAATTGCGATAGGGATGATGTTATCCCTGCCTTATCTTCTGGGTAATGTGTTTAACTTCTAACCTGCATTTTGTCTGACCAGTCCCATTGCCTTCATACTGGAAAACCTTATCTGTGCCGGCAGCCTTGTGCCTTCAGCCATTCCTCTTGCTTCTCTTGTACTATATTATTGACGCATCTTATCTTATCTGAAACCATGAAAATAGCTCAGCCAGGATCTGTTGACTAATGTGTTATGTTACTGTTTCTGAATTACTTAAAGGGGACCCGTCACCCAAAAAAATTATTCAAAATCATATTTTATCACATTAGTCAAGCTAAATGAACTTTAATTACACATTATAAATTATGCTCCCTGCTTGACCTATGCACATAACTGAGTGTTTTACATGCAGGCCTATATCCAGCCTGTGTGCTGCCCTTCCTTGAATACACTTTGCAACTCTACGTAACCAAGATGTGCATTTCGCTTCTGAAAACATTTCTGCCAGTTTAAAGGCAAAAAAATAAAATCCCATTTTTACTTTCTTTAATGAAAAAGAAACCTATCTCCAATATACTTTCTTTAAAAAATGTGTACCGTTTTTATAAGAAACCTGACTGTATGCAGTGAAATTCTCCTTTCATTTACTGCTGTGGATAGGAATTGTCAGATGGTCCCTAACTGCTGAGCAGGGAAACAATCATACTTATGAACAGCAGGGGGAGCCCCCGCCTTACTTCCCAGCCATGCAGAACTCAAGCAGCTTTGTTTATGACGATGCCTAAGCAGCTCAGACCACACTGAGCATGTGCACAGTCTTAGTCTTGCAAAGATGTTTAACAGTTACAAGATGGTGACCCCCTGTAGCCAACTTTGAAAGCATAAATTATTTGTTTGATTAGGCTTGTGGTGCAGTAAGTTCATGTTTATATTTAGTATACAAAATACAGCATTTCTAGCCTTATTCTATTTTAGACTTTACATGCCCTTGAAAGGGCATGTAAAGTCTAAAATAGAATAAGGCTAGAAATATATTTTTGCTCTGAATATTTTAATAACAGAGTGTGGAATTTTTCTGTGAAATTGTGATAGGGATGATGTTATCCCTGCCTTATCTTCTGGGTAATGTGTTTAACTTCTAACATGCATTTTGTCTGACCAGTCCCATTGCCTTCGTACTGGAAAACCTTATCTGTTCCGGCAGCCTTGTGCCTTCAGTCATTCCTCTTGCTTCTCTTGTACTATATTATTGACGCATCTTATCTTATCTAAAACCATGAAAATAGCTCAGCCATGATCTGTTGTCTAATGTGTTATGTTACTGTTTCTGAATTACTTAATCCCTGGGAAAAGCAGCAAACATTCACATATTTAATATATTGATCCAAATCATACATACATGTCTTCTACCAGAAATGGCTCCCATGCATAGGGGAGATCATTTACTATGTGATACAAACTTTGTGCCCTGCCCAGAATATAGGAGATTTGCCACAGAGACCTGCATGGCTTACGCTGTCTGCCCTATGCCACTGTGTGTGCCATACTCTGCCTGTCCTATGCTCCCTGTGTGTGCAATACTCTGCCTGCCCTATCCTTCCTGTGTGTGTCTAGGGGCAGAGCATAGATATGTTCCGGCAACAATTTTTTTGTGAAAGTGCACTAAGTTCTTCTTAGTTCTGTACTTTCAGCAGGGACATGCGTATATGACCTCTAGTTGCAAAAGATTACAATGTTTGTCAACATTTCATCACTTATGATTTATAGATACGTTGCTTTTATCTCCCAAGGTGCCTTCTCCTTCAGTAGAATAAATGCCATCTGCATGGAATTGCAGTTTGCCAAGACACTCATAGTGAAAAATCAAGGGAAGACCTTTGGGCAGATGGTACAAGAAAATAGCTATAGGATTTAAACTATAAACATAGACTGTCTGTCATAAAGACACATGGAAGGAGGTGAGGGTCCTGAGGGACAGTACCAGAGGATGAAGAAGGTTCCAAATGGAATAGCTGCAAGAAGTGATCCTTAGACTTGGCTAAACAGGTTTGCTGCTGCCATGAGGCAAGTTGAGAAAAACACCTCAGGTGGCAGCCCCCCATGACCCTCGGGCACACCGAAAGGTAAGTGAGAGGAGACGGCATCCAAAAGTCCCCAGAAATGCTGCTGTGGCTAAATGTAGATTATTGATCACTTTAGTGAGAGTTACATTTGAGTGTTTTGTTTGGAGGCACACAAAGAACAATCTTCCACCAGGCAGTAAAAATAAGTAAAACTGTATTGTGTCAGAAGGACATGGCCTCATGCGTTTTGTGTTACACACACTTAGTCATAGGCATAGGCTAAGCCTATGACTAAGTGTGTGTAACACGAGATGCGTAAGGCCATAATACATTTTTACTTATTTTTACTGCCTGGTGGAAGAGTGCCTGCTCTACAAAATTCTGGTTTTGGACCGCTCCCCTTGCTGAAAGTTTAAGGCCTCTTCCTCAACTTGATTAGTTAATTTGACTCGGTTGGACTACTATTGTATTGTGCTTTATTTGGAAGGCGGGCTGATGAAAATTAAGCAAAAATCACTGCAAAGGAGCTTTGTTGACAATTCAGTCCAGCTGCACAAAGGCATAAAAAAAAGCTCTTTTAATGTTTTAATGACAGAAGGATTACAATTTTGTTTGGCATCGTGTGGGACTGTACATACAATATTCCTGTTGCAGGAAAGGCATTTCTTTAAGGTTATAATGATAATATTATTTGACCTACCGCTGAGCCAATTGAGGGTTCATTGACTGAAATAAGAAATGGATTTTGGGAGGGAAAGCACTGTCCAAATGAAATATATGCATTATTGTAAGCTGAAGGCCAGAATGCAGTCACTATGCTTTATAAAACCCTGCCAAATCTTTGACACTTCAGGGAACATTTATTAAAATCTGAAGTTGAGAAAATCACAACGCAAATCTGATTTGGTCTACCTTGAATTTTCAAGATTGATAGAAAGGTCTAAAATAACAATGAGAAAATTCAGCAGCTGAAACCTGGTGAGTGTCAATGGGAGGTGCATTTTCAACATTCAAGCTATTTTAATTTTGGAGCATTTAACGTGTTTTTCTGATTGGAGTTTTTTCTGTAAATTTGAAAATGATAAAAAAAAAAAAAATCTCAAAAAAAGTTTCAAGTGAATAAGAGAAAGCAAACATTTCTTTCAGAAACAAAACTCAGGATTTTAGTTTAGAAATGGGGTTATTTCTGGGTAGTTTTAATTTGTTCAAACTTACTTTTATAAGAAAGATGTTTTGGAATATTGTTATCCACTTAGTTTCTATCCTAATTTCTAATGATACAATATTGATCATCCGTGTCAATGCTGAGACGGCTTTTCTTACTTATGAAACTCTTCATTTTAGAATCGTTTTTTTTAATTTTTGGCTGCCTTGAAATAGAAGACAATTCCCTGATTCATTTTTAAACAGGAGTGAGCATTTTGTAATGTTCTTTGCTAGTCGGATATTAAGGCAATGTTTCACTCAGTATGGAGAAGATATCAAGTTGTTTTGAGTTCAGGTATATGTTTTGAGTTCAGGTATATATAATGTATTTATTTTATCTGCTAATAGAGAAGATTGATTGCAAGCTCTTTTACAAATCTTGCCAACCCTATATTAAAATATCAACATAAAGATAAATAATAATAAAATATTGGTAAGAAAAAAGAAGACCAATTTCTCATGATACAGGCATGGGGCCTGTTATCCAGAATTCTTAGGGCCAGAGGTTTTCCGATTAAGGGATCTTTCTGTAATTTGGATCTTCATATATTATGTCTACTTGTAAATCATTTAAACATTAATAAATCCAAAAGGCTGTTTTTTCTCTGAATAAGGATTAATTATATCTTAATTTTGATCAAGTACAAAGTACAGTTTTGTTATTACAGAGAAAAAGATAATAGTTTTTTTGGATAATTAAATAAAACAGAGTCTATGGGAAATGGACTTTTTCATAATTCAAACCTTTTGGGATAATGGGTTTCTGGATAACCTGTACCTACCAAGCAATACCTCCAAGGACATGGGGGCTTACATAGTATGAGAGACAAAAGCTATTTTACTTGGGGTATATTATTTTTTTATCATCTCTACAAGTTTCAGTTATGTAGTGCAAATTGTATAACTAAGCACTCATTATTACTGTTGACATCAACTGAAGTTTTTCGGATAATGGATCTTTCCATGATTTGGATCTTCATACCTTAAGTCTACTAGAAAATCATGTAAACATTAAATAAACCCAATAGGCTGGTTTTGCCTCCAATAAGGATTAATTGTATCTTAGTTGGGATCAAGTACAAGCTACTGGTTTATTATTACAGAGAAAAAGGAAATAATTTTTTAAAATGTAGATTATTATTTGGATAAAATGGGGTCTATGGGAGGTGGCCTTTCCATAATTTGGAGATTTTTGGATGATGGGTTTCCGGATAACGGAGCCCAGGCCTGGACTGGGAGCCAAAATAGGCCCTGCCATTCCAAGTACACAGAGGCCCAAACAGCCACCTATCAGCCCCTACCAGCCCACTAGATGGTAACTTGCTATGGAATCATACAGCGGCCCCTTTGGCATTTGCCAGAACCCACAGATTGCCAGTCCGGGCCTGACAGAGCCCATACCTTTACTATGGAAGAATGTTGGGTGATTTTGGGTGTAAACTGGTGGAAGACTGAATCTCAGCACCTGCGAGAACCCATAAGGTACATGTGTACAGGTTTCCGGTGTTTGGTTATTGTCTACAGAATGGGAAAATCTGATTGGTCAGTTTGTTGGGGATAATGCTTTTGTCAGCTGACCCTTTCACGGATAAGAAGAAGGTCCCTGAAAGGTTTTGTATATTGGAAAGTTTCTTTCATTATGTGTTTACAGTCAAAAGTAGAACAGTAAAAATTCTTTAGTCTCCCCAGAAAGAAATGTTACCCTTCAGTTATGCTCACCATGAAGAAAATGGATTAAAGGAGAACTAAACCCTAAAGTTAAAAAAACTCTACCCCCTACCCTACATAGACCCCCCTCCCTCCTCCCCCCAGCTTATGTTACCCCGGACAAATGCCCCTAACTCTTTACTTACCCCTCAGTGCAGATTATGTCCAGTGGAGTTCACATGGACCATCTTCAGATGATTTGGTAATCTCCGGAATGAGACAGGTGCTTCAGCAATTTTTGTGAGTTTCGGCGCATGTGCAGTTGTCGCGATACAGAAAATTGCTCCAAACTCATTCCAAAGATTACTGAAGAGAAGAAGATGACTGCCGTCAACTCCGCTGGACAGAATCTACACGGAGGGGTAAGTAAAGATTTAGGGGTAGCAGCTAGGATGGGGGGGGATGGGGGGCTATGTAGGGTAGGAGGTAGGTTTTTTTTAACTTTAATTCTCCTTTAAGTCTTCAAAGTGGAATCACCTCTCTTAATATCCATTCTTCCACATTTCCGCCACTGCTACTCTTACAAATGATTCTTTCCTATTCCCTATCAACTATATTTTTCATCGCAGGGTTTATTTTGTAAAGAAACTCTTCATAGGGTCAGATATAATTTTTGATATTGAAACATAAAAGGAAAATGCTTCTGAAATGCTTACATATAAAAAGACTGATTGTTCTTTATGATTTTATTGCAGCCATTACTCAGTGTTCTAGATGTAATTTCTGGCTCGGGGATAAAATCTGTTGATCAGAGTAAGAATGTTTTTTTTTTTCTTTTTTTATATATACATAAATCTCCATCTCCTTTTAATTTCCGCAATTTGCCAGTAATTATAAAAACATAGAAACATCAACCAAGAAGGCCACAGGAGTCGACTGAACAGCTGGAGAGGGGTTTGAGACACATTCTATAAGTTTGAGGAACCCTGCTGGGAGTAGGAAACTCCAGTTCCTGCAAGATATTTGTTACAACTACAAGACAATAGTGGAACTTACAAGGCAGTTGGGGTCAGTTATTAAGATCCTGGGGCAAAGTAAAAAGCATTAAGGAGAGCAACAGTGCAGCCCTTAGTGCTCATTCAAAGAGACTGGTGGCACCTTGGGCTGGATAAAAAATCCAGTGTGAGGTGCAGAGCCCAGTGTTGGTGGGTACAGGCCAGTCATGTTCTTATCTGTAGCCTTCGAACTGGGGCATGTATGAAAGTGGTCATTCAGACTGGTTTTGTGTTCTGGTTCCCTATTTATATATGTGGATCTCAACCCATCATACAATATAGGCCCCCAATCATATAACAGTCTCCAGAACCGTTTAACATACTGTACATACAGTAAAGTCTTTCCCATCATACAGTACATTCTCCCCATCACATGGTGCAGCTTCTCCTACATACAGTACAGTCTACAGTCTACCCCTCATACAGTACAGTTCCCCATCATAGAGTATAGTCTCCCCATCATATAGTACAGCCTCTCCCTATCATACAGTACAGTCCCCCCACATATAGTACATCATCTCCCTATCATACAGTACAGTCCCCCCACATATAGTACAGCCTCTCCCTATCATAGAGTACAGCCCCCCATATAGTACAGCCTCTCCCTATCATACATTACAGTCCCCCACATATAGTACAGCCTCTCCCTATCATAGAGTACAGCCCCCCATATAGTACAGCCTCTCCCTATCATACATTACAGTCCCCCCACATATAGTACAGCCTCTCCCTATCATAGAGTACAGCCCCCCATATAGTACAGCCTCTCCCTATCATACATTACAGTCCCCCCACATATAGTACATCATCTCCCTATCATACAGTACATTCCCCCCACATATAGTACAGCCTCTCCCCATCATATTGTATAGTCCCCAATCATATATTACAACCTCTCCCTATAATACATAACAGTCCCCCCACATATAGCACATTATCTCCCTATCATAAAGTACAGCCTCTCCCCATTATATAGTATAGTCCCCCATCATATAGTACAGCCTCTCCCTATCATACAGCCCCCCCCCACATATAGTACAGCCTCCTTCTATCATATTGTACAACCTTTCTCTGTACATTTGGCTTCAAAGCCAGGCACTCCCTTTCTCCGAAGGATGCACTGGGTCCCCTCTCCCTATCATACAGTACAGTCCCACCACATATAGTACAGCTTCTCCCTATTATACAGTATAGTCTCCCCATCATAAAGTATAGTCAAAGTAAATGAAGGTGCATCCTAACCCATGCTCTCCACTGACTACATACCTATGCTATCTGCAGTGCCTATAGTATCTTGCAGAATTCCACAGAATACAGTATCCCTGCCTGTGAAGTTCTCTGTAGAGGATAGTAAATACCATGCCCCTATGCCAATAATCCTCAGCAATGCTTTTATTCTTTAACACTGTACCAGTAATAAGAGTTATCTGGCCATTTGTGGCCAATTAAAGTGAAAACACTGCAGAGCCATGTCATGGTTTACTGAACATTGACTTTTGTACTAAGCTTGTCTGAGGCATGAGAGAATTCTTATTCATATATCTTTCTCTAAATGCTAAATTGTTCCACACAGTGGAATATTTATCACGGCCCTTTATTAGTATTAGTTGCTGATCTCTGTGTTATTCCATGTACCTGTATTCCCTGCCCCATAAATGATATAACGGTAGTAACATAGGCAGCAAGTTCCCAATGACAGCATCCCTTAGTGACCAATCAGCAGTTATATTGTACAGGTATAGGATCCATTATCTGGAAACCCGATATCCAGAAAACTCCGAATTACGGAATGGCTGTCTCCCATAGACTGCATTTTATCCAATTAATCCAAATTTTTAATAATGATTTCCTTTTTCTCCATAATAATAAAACAGTAGCTTATACTTGATCCCAACTAAGATATAATTAATCCTTATTGGAAGCAGAACCAGCCTATTGGGTTTATTTAATGTTTAAATGAATTTCTAGTAGACTTAAGGCATGAAGACCCAAATTACGGAAAGATCCGTTATCCGGAAAACCCCAGGTCCCAAGCATTCTGGATAACAGGTCCCATACCTGTACTACAATTGCACAAAATCCAAACCTATTAAATGAAATCGTAAAAAAGTTGTAAAGAAATGAATGTACCAAATCTGCTATTTTGTGATTCCACTAACCTCCCGAATCCTTTGTGAAAGATTTTGCTGAATACTAGATCTGAATCCAAATTTGCAAAACAAATGAATGTAAAATAGCTCAGAGCCCTCTACTAAGTACTTTTGCAATCCACATTATTATTTTATTCGTTTTCAATATTTGCACCACTGATGTAATAAATTTGAAACCACAGCGACACCTGCTGTTCATTTTAGCCAACAGGTAACAGTACAAGTGCCTGAAAATTTAATTTATGAGAAAAGTAACTTGTGATGTTCCTTAGCTTAAAAAATTAAGTTAATGAGCAAAGAAAAACCATCTGATGTTTTTGCTGGTCAGTCCTTAAGGCTCTTACTGATGAGCGGTAGTAGCTGCGCTCCCCTGCGTTCCGTTTTTCTGCGTTCAGCTGCAGGGGAGCGCAGGAATAGAAGCATTACATTTTTTCGATGGGGCTGTACTCACACAGGCACGTGTAGGCGCCAAACGCAGGTTGAGACGCAACATGCTGCGCTTTTCCTGAATTCGGCGCCTACACGCGCCTGTGTGAGTACAGCCCCATTGGAAAAAATGTAATACGTCTATTCCTGCGCTCCCCTGCGGCTGAAACGCAGGGGAGCGCAGCTTCAACCACTCGTGAGTAAGAGTCCTAAGTATAGCAACATTACAAGATGATTCTTTTTTCTCATGAACGTAATTCTCAACTGAAATACATTTCTGTGTCTTGCTGTCATTCAAACACAATATTCTAGCAAATAGGTGTAGGACTGTACAGAAAAATAACCTGCATTATATATTAATATGAAATCCAATTAATATTCCCTGAGACATAAAATAATCCATTCAAATTCCCCTCAATGTTCCAGTTATTTAATGCAGAAAGAAATTGGTCTAACATCATAGTTTCAATGTACAGAATGAGTGTCTTTATATTATTACCCATTGTGAGATACTAATGAAGGTATTTCCTTTCAAATCCAACAAACTGGTAATTGGTCAGGGGCCTAATTAGATAATTACAGGTTTTTACTCGGGGCCCAGCAAGATCTAATTATGCCCCTGTTTCCCTCAAATATATTTATTCATTATTAGTCCGAGGAAACTGAGATAAGATCAAATTTGTAAATCATTATCATTACAGCTCTTTATCCATTGTGAGAAACAGCACGATATCACTTTGAAATGGCAGCACGTTTGATGGCTTCCCCAGTACTGTAATTGTTTTGAAGAAAAGTGAGTTCAATGAAAAAAAAGTAAAGACAAGGAAAAGAACTCACAGTTCACACCAGCCTGAAACAAGTGGAGATCCGAGAGTGCCAGCTTTAACTCCACTATTTGGAGTTTTAAGATATCAGCAAACTTTATGTATAGTTATATATTGTTACTATTAACAAATGGCTTCAAATGTTTGCAAAGAGAGTGGGATAACGAGAAGTGAAAGGATTTCCCAGCTACAGCATTTTTACCCAGTAATCTCCCAGGCTATTGTAGTGGTATGTTGGCATATTATCTGCACAGCTGTGTGCCCATTTTAGCCATGCCTTTTATAGGTTCTGGTATATTCTTAAAATATCCAGTGTATATTGTTTCCAAAATTGCTGCAGCTGCTTTAGAGTAAATACGTGTTGTTACTTTCCATTGCATGCAATGTTCAGAGATTATGAGTAGAATTGGACTCTAAGGCTAAGGCCACACTAGGCGATAGCGCCGCGATTTGACTCGCGGCGACTTTTTGCGACTTTTAAGCCGCAATCGCTGGGGAAACTTTTGCGCTGGCGTCTATGGGGAATCGCGAAAAATCGCCAGCGTAAAAACACACGCGGCGATCTTTTTTCTATTGTCGCTTGAAATCGCCTAGCGAGGCAATTTCGAGCGACAGTAGAGAAAAGAACGCCAGCACAAAAGTTTCCCCAGCGATTGCGGCTTAAAAGTCGCCGCGAGTCAAATCGCGGCGCTATCGCCTAGTGTGGCCTTAGCCTAAGGGGCCCATTTACTTAGTTTGAGTGAAGGAATAGAATAAAAAAAAACATCGAATTTCGAATGTCTTTTTTGGCTACTTCGACCATCGAATTGGCTACTTCGACCTTCGACTTCGAATCGAACGATTCAAACTAAAAATCGATCGAATATTCGACCATTCGATAATCTAAGTACTGTCTCTTTAAAAAAAACTTCGACCCCCTAATTCGCCACCTAAAACCTACCGAGGTGCAATGTTAACCTATGGGGAAGGCCCCCATAAGATTCCTAGCAATTTTTTGGTCAAAGAAAAATAGTTAGATCGATGGATTAAAATCCTTCAAATCGAACGATTCGAAGGATTTAAACGTTCGATCGAGCGATTTTTCGTTCAATCGTACTATTTGCGGTAAATCCTTCGACTTCGATATTCAAAGTCGAAGGATTTACATTTGGTAGTCGAATATCGAGGGTTAATTAACCCTCGTTATTCGACCCTATGTAAATCTGCCCCTAATTGTGCACCCTTCACTTGGTCAAACATGACCTTTTTTGTTTGCAGGCCATTTTTGCAAAACACTGAAAACACTGAAAGTTTGTGTTATATTAATTATATCCCTATTCTTTGAGAAGCATACAGTATACAGTAGTCTCTGTATTGATTGGCACAGGTATAACCACTGCCAGGAACATCACAGTGCACAAAGGCACCATTTTACTAATGAATAGTGACTCAGTGGAGGCATGATGGTTTATAATGGTAGGTACAATTCCGGTAGTAGGACAACTCAAATTCTAGCTATATATAACTAATGCCATACTGCTTGAGAAGGTGATGTACATCCTTTATGAAGTGCAGGGTGCAAAGTATAAAAAGCAGGTGCCATTTATCATATTTTTGCACTTTGTGCACCTTAAAAAATGGCCACATGTTTCTGTACTCAGAGACCTGTCTTCATAATAATATACTTTTTAGTAGTATGTGTCATTGGTTAATCCTATATAGAAAAGTGCATATTAAGAAATCAGGGCCGCCCCCTGGCATCCTAGGATTCAAGTTGCACACAAACAAATTATACATGTTAGGTCACAAGAGCCAATTAACAGACAGAGTTGTGTCTTTTGCTTCCACACTTCTTCCTGTTACAGTTAGAGCTGCAGTATTTCTGGTCAGGTGATCTCCGAGGCAGCACAGAGACCATCACAAAATGGTGGCTCAAGGTAAAAGATATAAAAGGTAAATATTTACGGATATATATTCCACTTTGGTAAGATTCTTTAATATGCCACTTAATTTGATGTAAACTATCTGTTGCTTAAGTATGTTGGGGGGTATAGTTACTAAAAAAGCAATTAAACATTAAATAAATCAATAGTATTGTTTTTCCTCTTATAATGATTAATTATATCTTAGCTGGGATTGATTACAAGCTACTGTTTTATTATTACAGAGAAAAAAATATAAAACAATTTGATTGATTTGACTAAAATCAATTAATGGGTTGCCAAGTAACAGATGTTATGCCTGTACCATACAGCACTACTTGTATATCTGGTGCTTTTAGATTTTTAATTCAGTTTCTTAGTTGTTGCCTTGTAAATCTTTGACATGCTTTAAAATAGCAAAATGGATGAATTTGGAATAATTGTGGTTCATAGAAATGCTAACTATTTTGTAGGCAGTACTCTCTTTTTTCTTAGGGGCAACTTAATCCACTGAATGCTGAATGTGACCCACTCAGTCCCTGCAAATGAATGTAGGTATGAGTTTAGGAATGAGTGTAGGGATGAGTAAAGGACTTGGTATAGGAATTGGTGTAGAAAATAGTGTAGGAATGAGTGTAAGAATGAGTACAGGAATGGGTATAGGAATGGGAGAAGAAAATGGTGTAGGAATGGGTGTATGAAATGATGTAGGAATGGGTCTTGAATGGGTGTAGGAAATGGTGTAGGAATGGGTGTAGGAATGAGTATAGGAATGGGTATAGGAATGGGTGTAAGAATGGGAGTTTATATATGGTGTAGGAATGGGTAGGAATGTGTGTAGGAATTAGTGTAAGAATGGGTGTAAGAATATGAATGGGTGTAGGGATGAGTAAAGGACTGGGTGTAGGAATGGGTGTAGAAAATAGTGTAGGAATGAGTGTAGGAATGAGTACAGGAATGGGTATAGGAATGGGAGAAGAAAATGGTGTAGGAATGGGTGTATAAAATGATGTAGGAATGGGTCTAGAATGGGTGTAGGAAATGGTGTAGGAATGGCTGTAGGAAATGGTGTAGGAATGGGTGCAGGAATGAGTATAGAAATGGGTATAGGAATGGCTGTAAGAATGGGAGTATGAAATGGTGTAGGAATGGGTGTAGGAAATGGTGTAGGAATGTGTGTAGGAATGAGTGTAGGAATGGGTGTAAGAATATGAATGGGTGTAGGAATGAGTGTAGTTTAGCAAATGGTGTAGCAATGGGTGTAGGAATGAGTGTAGGAATAGGTGTAGGAATGGGTGAAACAGTTCCTGCAAATGAATGTAGATATGGTTGTAGGAATGAGTGTAGGGATGACTATAGGACTGGGTGTAGGAATGGAGGTAGAAAATGGTGTAGGAATGAGTATAGGAATGGGTATAGGAATGGGTGTAGGAATGGGAGTATGAATGGGAGTATGAATGGGAGAAGAAAATGGTGTAGGAATGGGTGTAGGAAATGGTGTAGGAATGTGTGTAGGTATGGGTGTAGGAATGAGTATAGGAATGGGTGTAAGAATGGGAGTAAGAAATGGTGTAGGAATGTGTGTAGGAATGGTTGTATGAAATGGTGTAGGAATGGGTCTAGGAATGGGTGTAGGAAATGGTGTAGGAATGGGTGTAGGAAATGGTGTAGGAATGGGTGTAGGTATGAGTGTAGGAATGAGTATAGGAATGGGTGTAAGAATGGAGGTAGGAAATGGTGTAGGAATTGGTGTATGAAATGGTGTAGGAATGGATGCAGGAATTGGTGTAGGAAATGGTGTAGGATGGTGTAGCTAGCTTGAAAAAGAGCCGTGCTAGGCTCAAAACATTGCAAATGCTACCCTGCAGTGGGGAAGGACACTGTGGGAGGTGCACCCAAACAAATAAGAAAATTGAACCAGGTGCATGCCCCTCGAATTCTATTTGTGACTCCAAAGAAGAAGCCACATACTTTATCCCATTATAATGGACAGGAACTACAATCAGATCCCCGGCATAGGTAACATAATCAGAACTGAGCAGACATGCCAACCCTGCTGATCCACATTTTTGGAGCAGATACTTAAGTATTAGAATACAAATTACTGACAGTGGGTGAAAAGCCAGTTACAAGGTAGTTAAATCTGGGTGACTGAAAATTAAAGGTTATTTGACATATCTACCTGACCCAGTAAGAGAATGATGGGAATGGGGAGAAGTTGTTGTGAATTAACCATTAGGCCCAGAAACACTGCCCCTTCCCCTAAATACATATATTACAGTGTCAGGAAATGAGCAGAGAGTTTCCTTATCCGTAACAGCAACAAACAAAAGAACAGTAGTACATTAAATAAATGTTAACAGGACTGGAACTTGTTCAGGCAGCAAAACTGAATTACCAAAAAATAATGGAATATATATGGAAAATTATAATTCTTTAGCACAAAAAAACATATGCATCCATCTGTGCAGCTATCTCCAAAGAAAAACCAGAGAGAGAGAGAGAGAAAGAGAGAGGAAAACAAGTTTGAGAGTTGAAACTGAAGCCAAAGAACAGACGGGCAAAATGAATATGTTGTATTATTCCTGCGAGAGCTGTGAAGCCTCCAGTACCACAAAAACATAGAGATATTTAAATGCATTATCTGAATTATTTATAAATTTATGTACAAGATACCTGATCATTCTTTTATGTGTTCACAAAATAAAAGGCAATGTATCTGCAGTGCAGAGCCTGATTTGTGAAAACAATGGGCGCATTGGAATTCAGAAGCGCAGTTTAATGTAACTAACAGGGTTTCGAGGGAACAAATTCTTCCATCTCTAAAATTGAACGTAGTTTCCTAAATTTAAAAGTTCTTTCTATATCGATACCGCACGAAAATGCTTTGACTTGCTGGAATGAAAACATAAGCAGCAAGCTACCATTAGCTTCCACATTTCCTGAAACCAAGTTTTTATTTATTTATTCTGTGTAAGTGGAAACATTTTTATTTACAAGACTACGAACATAAAAATGCCAGGCCACCATACTGAGTAATGGGGGTATATTTATCAAAGAGTGAAGTTAGAGATCGCCACAGTCCGCCACTCTCAATTAATTAATTAATTAATTAATTAGAATTTAAAAGAGTATTTATCAATGGGTGTAAGTTCATCCTTTGATAAATTCGCCTTTCAAAATCCCATAGAAATGAATGGAGACTGGTGGAATTTCACTCTAGAGGACTGTGATGATCTCTAACTTCACACTTTGATATATATACCCCGATGGAAATCTGTAAAGGGGTAATAGAATTTTAAATTAGTTGTTATTATTACTACCAGTCACTAGATGGTTGGGTGAGATGTTAGGTTCTAGAACAGGTTCCTCTGCTTGTCACTCAAGAGAGAAGTGGATATGTAGGCTACAGGGTCAAACTAGGCTGTTGTGACACCAGGAGAAAGCTGGTGGGCCCCAGCCATTATGCACTTGAGGCCCCATCAACTCAGACCTGCACCCAGCTCCCACTTGAGAGTTCCACTCCAATCTGCGTTCTTGGCCACAGAGAGAAAGTAGAGGCAAATTCCCTAAGTGGCGAAAATTCGCCAGCTAAAGCTTCGCAGCCGTCTTAACACTTCACCAGGCCTAAATTCGCCGGGACAGCGCTAATTCTCTAAAATGCGAAGTTGCATCCAGGGCGCCGAACGCTGGCGAAGTTGTGCTAGCATTACTTCAGCAAGCATAGCAAAGTTCCGCTAGCGTTGGCTAATTTGCATACGGTGGAAAGTGAAAGTTTATTGGACGTATATGTTGCAGCAAATACATTACATTACACAAGCCCAGGGAAACTTAACAAATAAAATAGAGTTGTTATAATGCCCTACACATGAGCCCAGTGTATAGTTTATGTGCCATATGTAAGGAAATGTTGGGGGGAAGCCGGTTACCCTAAAATAATTTTGTAGGCTATCACTGTAAAAGACGACAGCGTTTTTTGGGACTTAGAACATTTTTCAACAAAAAATGAAGAAAGTCCTATGCACTCCATTGCACTTTGCCTGGTTTGAGGTGGCAAAGGCAAGTCTGGCACAAGAGGTGACGTTCAGTAAGATCCACATCTTACTGAATTTGTGGAGTTACGTCCCTTCGCCAGACCGAAAATTCGCCTGGCGATAGAGTGCGAATGATAGCCAGCATGTGTCTCTTTATCTAGCGAAGTTACGCCTCTCTCCGAATTGGCGAAGTACCGAAATGACGTCACGCTGGTGAATTTTCACTAGTGTTAGTCACTTCGCCCTGTAGATGGTACCTGATGTAGTGCTAGTGGAGGGGAGCAGCGGGTTTGGGTTCTGTTTGGTAGAGGGTACCCGTGGGGGGCCCTAAGACACCCCAGTCCAACACTGGCAGGCAAAATAAAGGTGAAAGAATATAAGAGTGGATGATGCCAGACGGCCTGAGTCCACCTACCTCAGAGAGGTGCCAAGGTGATCCAAATAGTTAGGTTAGCAAGTGGTAGGCCAGATTTATGGAGCTGAACATAGGTGGTGAAAGAATGAAGATTTGTTCAAACGATCACTTGAAAAAGGATCCATGATGATCCGAAACATGTTGTGACAATAAAGGAATTTTGCGGCTAAGACTGCGGATTGTAATGCTCCTTCCTATCCTACAATTTTCTGCATAGGTGGTGAAAGATAGGTGAGCAGCTGAGGAAGGGGTCGTCACCTTGTGGTACCTTCTCAATTAGGGATTCTAGAAAGGTCCTGTTGCCACAGAGAGGGCACCCCTAAACTCAAACCTTATTTTGTACCATAAAGCTGGTAACCATTAGAGCCACATGATCTGAAGAAAGAGTAAAGTAGGCAGCAAAAGAGGTCCAAGCGACCTGGGAATTCTTGTTCTGCTTTACTCTTGAACTGTGTACATTACTGTGAATTGTAGAAGCTTCTTTATCAAAGACTTTACTGACTTCATCTGTTAAGGCCACGTGGATCTGCTGTTTTTTCCATTCTACATGTTCAACGACATCTCCCCTTGCCTGTAACAATGGTTTGTTCCTTGAAGGTTAATACAGCCATTACTACAAATGATTATCTCTATTACACCATCTTACAATCCACGAATGGGAACCATAACTATTTATGTCTGTTCCTATTTTTCAATCCAAGTCAGGGACTGTACAGTGCAGGTCACCCCCCATCACAGTGCAATACTTTTGCTTGAATGTTCTATTGTTCAAGGGTTTGCATAGGATTCAACAGGGATTCCATTAAACATTATAAACAAGTGCAGTGGTAACTCTCTCTTGGCCACCAAAATGACCACTGTGATCATTTCAGGCTAACAAAAATATTTTTTAACTTTTTTTAACTTTTTAACTTTTCGCTGTCCTTTAGAAGCCCTAACCTGTCCTAGCCTAAATCCATTGACTTTACTTTGACCTAACCCCACTGATGGTATGATAAAAAGGATGGGGTCACAAGATTAATGCCCAGGGACAGTACTGAGGCAGCTGGTCCAGCAATACCTTGAGTCAACTTTCATTACACCCCCCCCCCACACTTTTGGATGCTTCCTGACATTCTAATTTCAATTTATACATCATTGACCTTAAAGGGGCAAGTGAAATGCTGATCCCTCCAACTTTTGTTGAAAATATGTTCATTTGGTTAAAACATGCTGTGCACTGGGCATTATCCATTAAACCTTTTGCTGGCTTATCAGACACCACAATGTGTTTCAGTATTTATTACCCATTCCATTACTTTATGACAGACCCTATGGTGCTGTTAAACATTCATTATTTACAAGTCTGTCTGCAGCAACTCTCTAAAAAGTGGCAGCAGAATTAAATAGCAAAGTGGGAGACATGAAATATATTACAATATGCAAAGCAAACAGGTATTCAAGGCGAGGAAGCCTTTATAATGCTTATTAGACAGGTTATCAGACTCTACATTCTAATGCTAGATTCCTACGGCAGCAATCGTAATGCTTCCTATTCACTTAAAGGAAAACTATACTCTCAAAATTAATACTTAAGTAACAGTTTTCATCATATTAAATGGCATATTAAAGAATCTTAAACTGGAACATTTCTTTAAGTAAGTATTGCCCTTTTACATCTTTTCCCTTGAGCTCTCATTGTGATATATTCTCAGTGCTGCCTCAGAGATCATCTGACCAGAAATACTGCAGCTCTCAATTAATGATGTGCTGGCCTGCGGGTTGGGCGGGTTCGGACCGACCTCGCACTACTCTTCACCTTCAAATACCGGCTCCCGGGCATGGCCGGGCCATGCCGTCTAGGCGCCTAGGCAACCTGGCCGGTCCGGCGCCTGCTAGCCGCACGCTTGCGTAAACTGGCACTTCCTGGCGGTGCGCATGCCCAAACTTCCACTTTTGTGCGCATGCGCGAACCGACGCTCTAGCTCACGTATGTGCCTTTTGCCGTTCGCTCGTGTATGCGCCAATTGATGTTAGCGCGCATGAGCGGAAGCACAGCTTCGTGGCCAAATAGAAGTAGCTTTTGGAGAGAGGCGACCGGATGTGTTGTAGGTGTCAGAGAAGGCATGTGCCTGGCGCCCCCCTAGCTTTTGCGCCCTAGGCACGTGCCTACTCTGCTTACCCCTAGTTCCGGCCCTGCTCTTCTTTTATAGACGCTGCGCCTGCTCATCCCCTTTTGTGATATCATCAGCGGGGCGGTGCGGGTCTATAAAAGAAACCCAGAAATTCGGCTCGGGCAGCGCAGTTGGAGGGCGGGTGGCGGACGGGTGAAATCCTGACCTGCACATCTCTACTCTCAATGTAAGAGGAAGAAGTGGGGAAGCAAAAGGCAGAACTTTGCCCAGTCATTGGCCCATGTGACCAAACATGTTTGGTTTGTTTGTGTGCACCGTGAATCATAGGATCCCAAGGGGCGGGATTATCTCCTAATCTGGCAATTTCCTAATCTGGCAATTTCCTATATAGCATAAACCAATGGCACATACTACTAAAAGTATATTATTTTGAAAACGGTTTATTTACATGAACCAGAGTTCAATGTGTTGTTTTATACAATATATTTTATAGAAACCTACATTGTTTGGGGGGGGGGTATAGTTTTCCTTTAAATAGCTACATATTTTGTTGAAATAAGAGCAGTGAGCTAATTCCAGGTGCTGTAATACACATGAGCTTCAGAGTTAAACAACACTAGCCATAGATTCTGTCTGCAACAAAAATACAGGTAAGGATCTGTTATCCAGAATGCTCAAGACCTGGGGTTTTCCGGATAAAGGGTGTTTCCGTAATTTGGTTCTTCATACCTTAAATCTACTAGAAAATCATGTAATCATTAAATAACTCCAATTGGCTGGTTCTGCTTCTAATAAGGATTAATTATATCTTAGTTGGGATCAAGTACAGATACTGTTTTATTATTACAGAGAAAATATAAATCATTTTTTAAAATTTGGATTATTTGAATAAAATGGAGTCTATGGGGGACGGCCTCTTTGTAATTCAGAGCTTTCTGGATAATGGGTTTCCAGATAACGGATAACGGATCCCATACCTGTATTGCAATAGGCACATTTTTGGCTTAAAATAACTCATTATGATGATGTGGAGTAAACATGAATTTAGAAGGCAGACCATCTTACAGTAACAGTAAGGAGGGAAGATGCTGTACATGTTTTCCCTAATCTCCATCGGATAAATTTAAAATGCATTTCACCAATTCCTGGCTTCCCGGCCCTTCGACACTTCTCCATCTGTCAAGGCGGCTCATCGTTTTTCACATTCTGTCACTCTCCTAATGGCTTCTTCAGATAAGTGTCTGTTGCACTAAAATAAAGATCCTGGCTCTAGCACAGGCAAGTCATCTGACAGACTAAAGGTCTATAACACAATAAATATAGCTATCATTAACAACAGCACATTCAATTAGATACAACACAGTGCCGAGCTGCAGCTGACAAAAGAGAGAGAGGAGGAAGAAATTAAATGCAGGTCATACACAAACATTCTATTTTAGAAATTGACCACTTGGTTAAGAAGGTTTATCTAGAAAGCTCCAAATTACAGGAAGATTTTATCCAAATTTTAATGATTTCCTTTTTCTCTGTAATAATAGAACCTTGTACAGGTATGGGATAAGTTATCCGGGAACCCATTACCCAGGAAGATGAATTATGGAAAGGCCGTCTCCCACAGACTCCATTATAATCAAATAATCCAAATTTTTTAAAAATGCTTTCCTTTTTCTCTGTAATAATAAAACAGTAGCTTGTACTTGATCCCAACTAAGATATAATTAATCCTTATTGGAAACAAAACCAGCTTATTGGGTTTATTTAATGTTTACATGATTTTCTAGTAGACTTAAGGTATGAAGATCCAAATTACGGAAAGATCTGTTATTTGGAAAACCCCAGGTCCAGAGCATTCTGGATAACAGGTCCTATTCTTGTACTAACAATTTACCTTTGTCAAAAAGTAGAGGTATGTGTTAAAAACAACCTTCAGAATGTATGTTATATGAAGTTTGTTAAAACTTGAATTATCCACTGTAAACTGAAGCAAACATGTTGAATTTGATGTGGCTCCTAATTTTACTATGCTTAATAACAGTGTCATCCACATAAACTTTCCTATTTCAGGGGTCTTTGAGATTAAGATGAATTATTCTTTGTTTATCTAGTACCAGTATATTCTGCAGCACAGATTTCCTATCACAGAAAACCCCAGGTCCAGAGCTTTCTGGATCATGGTCCCATACCTGTATAATGTAGTCGGAAGAGGACCCAGCACTACTCGGGACCAATTTGCAGCAATATTAAAAAAAATTATTGGCCTGTATATTAATTGCAATAATTGTATTATATATATATATATATATATATATATATATATATATATATATATATATATATATATATACACACATATACATATACAAGAGTCCTCTGCACTCAACCCATTATCAATATATTTAAGACAGAGACATTTTGTGCATACTGCTACTGAAAAATGCCTTCCCCTTTAAACAAAACCGGGATTGTTTGTCCATATATTGCAATATATTTAACATGAACAACTACGTCAAAGTCATCCCATATCTGGCCAGTCCTATGCTCAATTTTCATCTGATTCATTAAGAATTCTATTGCTTCATTATACATTTTACAAAGGGACTAAGTTTTACCTGCAACTTACTTGCTGCTGTCAAAGTAAAACTCCCAAACTTGGCTGCCCTTGCACCAGTGGGATCACCTGACTATAGCTGGGAAGGGTGGGAGCTACAACATGGAGCTGGTCACTGCTATTGTATAACTATAACAAACAAGGGAAAGTTGTGCTCACCACTCATTTTCAAAATATTTATAATGGGTTGAGTGCAGAGGACTCTTGCATTTGTCTATATGTATTTTGTGGTCACAGCCTCATTGCACCCCCGCCTAATGGTTTTATAAATTAGTGGAGAGCACAACTTTCCCTTGTTTTATATATATATAAAGAAAACTGCCACTTACATAAAAGAAGACCACTTGTGCCTGGGTACACAAACTCCGATGATTGAATTGTGAATAAATGTAGAGGAAGAGTCACACTCACAGGTCTTATGAATGCGGTGAATTTTAATAGCAGGAGACGTTTCGGGTAGTACCCTAGTCTAGTCTCAAAGTAACAAAAGTGAAAGCAGACACTCTTTTTAAAGGTATAGGGTTGGGAAAAGTGTAGTGGATGACATCATAAAAATTAGACAAGTGAAACAACAACAAGAAAAAATAAAGTGGGAAAAAAGTAATAAACTATAAACCACCATAGTAAAAGACTTCACAAATTAAGAATTTAAAAGTAAACCAAAAAAAAAACCCCAACAACTAAACAATGTTGCAAACACTGTAAAACAACGTAAATCATAATTCAAGATTGCAAATCTCACTTCAAAATATATAAATTATAACAGTACAAAATCGCTTATAAAACACTGCCAAAAAGACCTGAAACCTGAATAAGGAGAGCAAACAAACAAAACTATTATCAAGTTAATTTGATAATCGCTTTTACATTCAAAAACCCACCATATTAAGGGGCAGATTTAAAATTCAAAATTCAAGCTATTTTTTGTGTACTTCGACTTGGGAATAGTCCAAATTCGATTTGAATTTGAAAAAAAAATCGAAAATTTGCATTTCGAAATTTATCATGTACTGTCTCTTTAAAAATTCAACTTCGACCATTCGCCATCTAAAACCTGCTGAATTGCTGTTTTAGCCTATGGGGGACCTCCTAGAACCTATTCGGAGTCAATTGGTAGACTTTGAAAAATCAAAGTTTTTTTCGTGGGAAAATTGAATGCGCTATTACTACGATTCGTACGATTTGATCGAATTTGATCCAATCAATTTGATCGAAGACCGACCTATTTGATCGAAAACTGACATATTCGGCCAAAAAAAAACTTTGATTCAATTTCGGTTGGTCTTTTTTCGAAGTTTTTCAAATTCGAAATGTGACCCTTAATAAATCTGCCCCTTTTTAACTGTCAACAGGAAGCGGAACTGCCCAGATGATAACTCATTGGGAGAATTAATAACCCCAGGTGCTGGAAGTCATAGAAAGGGATCCTTGATGATGCAAGCGTTGGGAAGATCAGGGAACAAAAGTGGTGCTGCCTTTATTCCAGCCATTATTATCATTCATAGGTCCAAAAATTCAATTCCTCCAAAAGTTCAGAATAGAGTTGTTTCATAGGAGTTGCAATTGGCTAACTTTAGCCCTACACATAATAGTGCAAAACAAAGCAGCAAGTGTAGAACCGCATGGGGGGAGCCTCACAACGCTTAGTTTTCAGAAGTCGCCCGAAGTTTCCTCGTGAGGCAACTTTGGGCAAATTCGGAAAACAAAGCGAACCAGTTGCCACCCTGCCAGCGATTTACATTCTAGAGAAACAAAGTAGAAAGGCGACACCCTAAGGTTGAGATACGAGGTGCTAATCCGTGGGAAGCTATCCCCATGCGGGGCTAATGTAACAAGAAACGAAGAACGGATTGCACACTCGATTTGAAAAAATCATAAACAAAAAAAAAGAAAAGGTTACAAAAAAATACCAAAATAAATGGTGAGCCCAACGCGTTTCAACCGCAGTGGTCTTCCTCCGGGGCACAAATAAAAAATAATGAAAAAATAATGGCCATTTGCATTCTAGCCGTCAGGAGGCAGTTAAAGGACCAGAAACATCAAAAAATGTAATAAAAATATAATGCAGTGTTGCCCTGCACTGGTAAAACTACTGTGTTTGCTTCAGAAACACTACTATAGTTTATATAAACAAGCTGCTGTGTAGCCATGGGGGCAGCCATTCAAGCACAGGATACACAGTAGATAACAGATAAGTACTACTATAGTTTATATAAACAAGCTGCTGTGTAGCCATGGGGGCAGCCATTCAAGCACAGGATACACAGTAGATAACAGATAAGTACTACTATAGTTTATATAAACAAGCTGCTGTGTAGCCATGGGGGCAGCCATTCAAGCACAGGATACACAGTAGATAACAGATAAGTACTACTATAGTTTATATAAACTAGCTGCTGTGTAGCCATGGGGGCAGCCATTCAAGCACAGGATACACAGTAGATAACAGATAAGTACTACTATAGTTTATATAAACAAGCTGCTGTGTAGCCATGGGGGCAGCCATTCAAGCACAGGATACACAGTAGATAACAGATAAGTACTACTATAGTTTAGGGCTGGGACACACTGGGCGATTTGGGGAGATTTAGTCGCCTGGTGACTAATCGGCGCGACTTTCCACGACCAATCTTCCCCGAATGCCTCCCCTCGCTCTGAGCCTGGCTAAAATGAAAAATCGCCTGCGCTAATCACAGCTAAGCCGAAGCTTTGGGCAACTTCGGAAAACGAATCGCGCATGTGATTAGCGCAGGCGATTTTTCATTTTAGTCAGGCGCAGAGCGAGGGGAGGCATTCGGGAAAGATTGGTCGTGGAAAGTCGCGGCGATTAGTCGCCAGGCGACTAAATCTCCCCAAATCGCCCAGTGTGTCCCAGCCCTTATATAAATAAGCTGCTGTGTAGCCATGGGGGCAGCCATTCAAAGGAGAAAAGGCTCAGGTTAAACAGCAGATAAACTCTGTAGAACATGATGGTGTTATCTGTTATCCACTATTTAACCTGTGCCATATAGCCTTTTTTCAATTTCCGCCATTGCTACACAGCAGCTTATTTATATGAATTATAGTAGTGTTTCTGAAGCAAACAGATCAGTTTTACCAGTGCAGGGCAACAGTAGGGATGTAGCGAACTGCCGATTTGGTGTTCGCGAGCGCCGTTCGCGAACACCGGCAAAAAATGCGAACGTTCGCGGACAGTTCGCGAACTTCGAACACCCGCTAAAATCGTTCAATTCGAACGATCGAAGGATTTTAATCATTCGATCGAAGGATTTTCATTCGAATCGAACGATCGAAGCCATTTGATCGAATGCTTTTCATTCGATCGAATGCTTACAATCGTTCGAACGAATGGAAATCGTTCAATTTTTAGCGGTCGAAGGAATTCGAATGGTCGAATGGTCGAACGACTTGTATTCGAATCGAACGCGAACTCAAAATGCGAACGTTCGCGAACATTCGGCTGACGCGAACTAGTTCGCAGCAGAACAGTTCGCTACATCCCTAGGCAACAGTACATGATATTTTTATTACTTACACTTCAGTTTTTTGGTGTTCCTTTAAAGTTAACTCAATGGTAAACAACCCCTTTAAGGACTGCTGCCATGGATACCCAGACACTTATTTAAATATTCTGCTACTGAAGCCAAGAAACCATTTTTACCAGCACTGTGTAACTGTATATTATATTTAAATTAATGAAAATATAAAATACAGTAAGTGACGTCACTTCCGTAGTCTTCCTTGGACCCCCTACCCCTCAGCTCTGTCACCAGATTTCCTATGGAAATCCGTGGTGGAGAATGGGGAGGGTTTTTAAAAAAAAACAAAAAAAAAACTGAAAAAAATAGGCACCCCTAGGGCCGCCCCCAAAACCGTGCCGCCCTAGGCACAGGCCCTCAGGGGCCTATACTGTATATAAATACAGCCCTGGCAACATACCAACTCATGTTGAACATATATATGAATATTGCAATTATTAATAGATTTCAGAACTTCTAAAGTTATTTGTAAAAACAATAGCTATTGAAAGCAGCATTTGCTTAATGCGGCCAAGTTGTCAGCTTATTGGCTAGTGTATGAGGCCCTCCAATGACTTCCCCAACCCATATCTGGCCTGAAAATCAGCCAGATGCTCATTGGGCAAGTTTAAAAATTCCATGGGAACGAGGACTGCATTGTTTTGTGGATTTTGACATTGTTCTGAACGCCTGCATTCCCGGTGTTGTGATCTGATAGTTGGGCCCTAGGGTCCACAATCAGATTAGCCCCATGTCCCCATGCAAGGCTTGTTTGGCAAACTCTTCATACAAGCAGATATGCCCATGTATGGCCACCTTTAGTGTAACTCATGTAGGGTTGTACTTCAGATCCAGTGTAACGGCCGAAAAAAAATCTCACTGTTTTTGGGTCACTGATTTGGTTGAGCCCAAAAAGTTTCAATTACATTGTGTGAGAGTGCCTTGCCCCAATTTCCCTCTGTCTCTAAATGTTCTCAGTTTTTTTAGTCTACTCCATTTCCCTCATAATAGTCCCTAAATAGAAGCAAACTGCATATAGAAATAAGAGGCAGTTACTGGAAATGTTCCTCAACAAAAAGAATCCCACAATTATTTTGTTATATATTACATAAGCAGAGCTAACGAATATCAACAAGGTCTCCAATGTTTCTCTGAACTCAACCATAGTATAGCCACGTTTAAGGAGTTGACTACTGACTGAGTCTGAGAGATCTGGAAGCTGATGACCTCAATGCCATCACATAAGCTAGTGCTGGTAACTTGCTGCCCTCTAGATCAGGGGTCCCCAACCTTTTTTACTTGTGAGCCACATTTAAATGTAAAAAAGAGCTGGAGAGCAACACAAGCATGAAAAAGTTCATGGGGATGTCAAATAAGGGCTGTGATTGGCTGTTTGGTAGCCTCTAAATGGACTGGTAGCCTACAGGAGGCTCTTTTTAGAAGTACACCTGTTTATTTATACAACCAAAACTTGCCTCCAAACGAGGAATTCAAAAATAAGCCCCTGCTTTGATGCCACTGGGAGCAACATCCAAGGGGTTGGTGAGCAACATGTTGCTCTCAAGCTACTGGTTGGGGATCATTGCTCTAGATGTTGCTGAACTAAGACAGCCACCTTTGAGGTGGTTAGTGCCCATTATTGGAACAAATATTCAAACAGTGACTAGTCAAAGACACAAATAAGAATAAAGGTTGAATATTTAAATGCTTTAATATCTTTACAATTCTGGGGAGAGAATACAACCTGCTCAGACATGTCCTACACGCTCCATTACAAGGCCTTTACTGGAGAATAGAATAAAATACCTCTAGCAGAAACATTGTGCCGTGCGCTTGGATTGTGATGGCACTTTTCAATATTTTTATTCAGCCAATGTGTCAGTCACAGCAATCGTTATACCTAATTTTTTTTATCATTGCCGACATTCAGCCTGACACATATAGCCGGGTTCTTTTCAGTACAGCAGTCCATGGCACAGCGAACAATCTCCGATAAGCCAAACGTCCTGCCATTCAGTAATTAGAGATTTCTGTGGCAGGCTCAGGGTGACATGTATAATTTATCTTTCATTTGAAAATAACTGCTCAGTATTTGGAAGCAGGTGAGAAAAAAGCCTCTTAATTGACCGCATAAATGATTAGAGGACTTAGCACCCCGCACACAAAACGCAAGCACAAATAAAAGGTTCCCCTTATTAGAAAATATTTAAGTAGCAAATTATGAAGAGCTGAGGGTCTTCTGTAAGTGCAGATATAAAATCAGCCACATAGAAAATCTGCCGATTTCAGAATTCATTCATTCACACAGCAATCTCTCCGAAATGTGGGGCAGATGTTTATTGCTCTTCAGTAGCTGGTGGATACTGAAATAAAATTAACAGTGTTAGAAATGACTGTCATCATGATATAATACCATAAAGCTACTATAGTCAACAACATTTTCTTGCAGAATTGTGCCTACTACTATATTATCGTCCAACCATAATCCATACTTATGGAGAGGAACATTTACTTCCCCTTTGGTTAGTTGTGATATCAGACCATGTCTATGGGCAGAAAGATGATGGTTCTTATAAGGAGATAATAGAAATGGAAGGGTATGGGCAGAGAGTAATGACAGTTTAGGAAGCACCAACATGATACCAACTGCGTATGGAATTATACATTTATACAAGCTCCCCAATGGAAAGCCTTCCTTTAACAAAAAGTTGCCCTCCTACCGTATAGAAGGTTGTAGTCAGCAGATCAAACGCCTGATATTTCATTATTGGCAGGTAGAATTTACTGGTTCTGTTCTTTTGGAAAGCAATACTCTGATGGGTATTGGTGATCAGACCTGAGCTAAATATTGTACTTTTTATTACAACATACCAACAGTTTTTAACTCATAAGGGCTCAATTACTGAGCAAAAATCAACATGTTTTGTTTTAATCACAATGCAGTATCTTTTCCACAAAGTGTAATGGTGCAAAATTTGTGGCAACAATTTTTTTTGGAATAGGTGTGCGTGAATGGTATAATTTCCAGCCTGCTGATGTTGGCCATTTCAATCTACACGAAATTCACCAGGTGGAAGTCAGTTTCATGAGTAGGCGCAATAGGCTAAGGGAACCCTGGACAGTAGTACCTCCTCCATTACCTTTGTGGGCACTGCAATTTGTATGTAATTAATCAAAGCAGTGTGATCTACCATATTATCACTAGGCACAATTTCTAAGCCTGTGTAGGTGCCAGAACCATTGTAAAAATGTCAACTTCATGCTCATAGTTTAGCTCCCGAGAAGAAGCCTGAATAACTGATAAACTGAGGCTCTTCCAGAAGGATGTATCATTATATTAAGGTCTCTGCATAGGTAGCAGGGCTATATGGGTAGGAGGCAGATATCAGGGCTAGGAGAAAGCCAAAGGTGGGTCTAGTCCTGGGGGTGAGGGAGTGGCACCCTAGAGAAGGCAGGAACGGCACAAACTTAGGAAAGTCCTAAGTCAGTAGATCAGCATCCTTCAACCCACATATTGAGTTTTGTCCTAAAGGGCTTCCATGTTTTATTGTAAGCTCAACTATAGATTTATAAGTTAAGTTTGCATTCCTTATTACGTTTGTTAATGTTATCAGTTATTAAACAGCTGTCACCTCTCCAGTCCCAAACTGGATGTCGTTGAATGTTTCCTGGGGCTTAACATGGAGGAAGAGCTGCAGTAATAGTTGCCATGGATATTGGCATAATCAGCTAGTTTGGGTTCAATTCTTTTCATAAAGCCCAGTAACCAATATTACTGTATATGTGATGTCACAACAGTAAAATTACAAAAATTTTGTATGTTGTTTTAAGGAATATTATATGAACTGCTAAAATAACCCCTTCCTCCAAACCAACACATGTATATTACCATTTATAATAGTCCCCTGCTGAGAATCATAAAGTCATATCTGTGATCTGTATAAAAGCTCCTGACCCTGTTCTACCGTAACTTCAAAAGATCTTAACATTTACTGAAGAGAAGCATTTTTATATATGGTATATATTAATTTGCAAGTACAAGGAAAGAATATGTGATGCATTACAAGTGACCATCAATATAGTAAAACTTACCATTGCTGGAGTTCAAACTGAAACCTCCTGTAAAACTGCCGCTGCCTAGACCTCCGCCCAAGCTTAGTCCACTGCTGAGACCACCTCCGATTCCACCTCCGATTCCACCTCCAAGTCCTCCACTGAAACCTCCTCCAAGGCCTCCTCCATAGCCTCCTCCAAGGCCTCCTCCATAGCCTCCTCCAAGGCCTCCACCAAGGCTTCCACCAAGGCCTCCACCAAGACCACCGCCAAAACCACTGCCAAAACCACCGCCAAAACCACTGCCAAAACCACCTCCCACACCACCTCCAAGGCCAAGTCCACCTCCACCACCTCCGGCAGCTGCTCCACCAACACTAGATTTAGAGACCTGTACAGTAATGCCACCTCCACTGTTGAGCCTAAAAAACAGAAGACGGATGGTATATGTTATTGTACAAGACATTTCTAGATTTTATTATAGAGAAGCATCATCTACAGTGGACAGCTAACAGTTTTGGATATCCCTGCATGTAGGGGATAATGTATAGCCTTACAAGCAATAGCCTTACAAGCTATAGGAACCCACCAAGGAATTCTGTGAACATAGACCTGTGTTTATACAGTCCACAGAACTCCAAGGAGTTGGACTTGGAGTATCCTTATACATGATAGCAGGGGAACAACAACTGTTATATAACATTAAAGATTAAGATGAATGGAAAATGATTGCACCCATCCTTTATTCTCACCATTAAATATAGATTGCTTACATATGCTGCATTTTACTGGCAGATAAGCATCGTTGCCCTAGATATCCACTGATAAATGAATGAAAAATGAATCCTGCGGCTAAGCATTGAGGATACCTCGACAGTTCATCAAAATACATGCATACAGAATAAAACACACTTACAAATTACAGACTTTACTTTAGAACACTTGCCCTAGATAATGTATATATATATATATACTGTACCTGAAGGCATTTTTATAGCTCCTTGTTAGTTGGGTACTCCGATAAGCAACTTATTTCAAGTTATATGGGGTAATTTTTTGAGTGTCGGGTAGGATGCCAAGTGCCAAAAAATGTCAGCAATCCACCATATATTTTTTTTTTATTTTGTTTTGCTTTGTGATAAAGTAACTGTTACAGACTCCTTGCTCCTCCACTGTGAGCTGCTATCATGTTCTTCTCTAGTCCCTCAGCTCTGGTTCCAAACGACCCGAGCCAAGAGCCAATGTATTCCAAACAAATGAACAGGAATTAGCAAAGGAATAGTCAGAAATGGAATAAACCATTGATGCCATCAATACTAAGAGGGAATGCAGATAAGACGGTTAGCAATCCTGCATCGGAATATCAACCTCAGGATATAAACTTTGCTCTGGTATGTACAAACCCGGAAGTTTTATTCTCAGTCTCATTTTCTACTCTTATATCTCAAGCTACGAATAAATATCATTCAGAAAATGTTCTGATTCTGCTTTCCATGAACGTGTTGCAGAGCTTCAATGCCCAGCCGGGAGATCCACATAACGGGGTGTTCATGGGCAGCACAGACAGGGAAACATGATTCATCCTTAGATCTGAATTCTGTGCAAATCATTAAGATGTGTGCATTTAAGATGTGTGCATTCATATGAGTGCCGGAACTGATTAAAACAAATATACATTGTAGTTCAGAATCATATAATCAGCTTCTATGATGGGTGAACCTCATTTTCTGCTTCACGCTTTCTAATAACCCCTAAGCTCAGCAGCCTAGATCACACTGAGATCCAGGATGTGGAGCTGCTGGGGACAATATTGAAAGCCTGTATCCTTTGTTGTTATAGGGCTGCTGAATTTCTGGACTGGTACACTAAGTTCTGCATATAAAATGCACTTTTGTTTAAAAATTTGTTTTTAGGATTTAGTTTGCCTTTAAGGGCAATGGCACATGTGGAACTTGCCAGTGTTTTGCAAAAATGCACCAAGGCGGCCTTCTCCCCCACCAAATAAATATGACAACATAAATACAGGTATGAGACCTGTTATCCAGAATGCTTGGTTTCTGGAGTTTTCTGGATAAAGGATCTTTCTCTTATTTGGATCTTCATATCTCAAGTCGATTAAGGAAATAATTTGAATATTAAATGAACCCAAAAGGATTGTTTTACCTCCATTAGAAATGCATGATATCCTAGCTGGGATCGAGTACAAGATCCTGTTTTATTATTACAGGGAAAAGGGAAATCATTTTTAAAAATTTAAATTATTTGATAAAATTAAAGTCTATGGGAGGTGGCCTTCTTGGAATTCAGAGCTTTCTGGAATATGAGTTTCTGGTTTTCCAGATATCTAAAACAAATTCAGTTTTGGGTGACACTGCCATTTAAATCTTATTAGAAATCCTTATGCCAAGACTGACACCTTTTCTAGATATTCTGGTGTTAATATTTCTATTTGCTCTGCCTTTCTCCAGTCACTTTAATAAAAGGTTATGTTGAATAGCTTTAAATGGGCTCCTGCATTGCACAAAATAGGCAAAAACACTGCAGTCAGCAAACAGGGGCTGCGGATAGAACACACTCTCTGGCTGAGATCTTGGGCTCTGTTTTTGCAGTAATATTTTACTGGAATCCAACTCTGCTATTTATAGCAAGCCATTAACAAGTGCACAATGAAAAGAACACATTAGAGCCAACATCTTGTTCTCCTGCGCTCACAGAAACCAATCACAGTCACCCACAGCAATCACAAAATCTCTCACCAGCGACCGTATCAAGAAGCATCTTGCTTGCTTTTTTTAATGCTTTAAGACAGGGGTGCCCATGATACAGGGCTGCAAATAGGTAAAGAAGTAGGAAAATTATGCTTATGGGATGCACAGTGAAGCAGGAATATATATATCTAATCTCCTGAGTGGGAATCTATTCAAGTGATGGTACTGCTGCCTGAACACAAACATCCCTCATCTGTTCATCTACTAAATGTGCCTTATGGATTTAATTAGCAAACAGCATATAGTAACAGTGGATAATAGTCTATGGGAAGGGAGTGTGACTGTGGGATAGCAGGTATAGTAGGGAAAGATGGTGTCTATAGTAACAGTGGGATAATAGTCTCTGGGAAGGGAGTGTGACTGTGGGATAGCAGGTACAGTAGGGAGAGGTGGTGCCTATAGTAACAGTGGGATAATAGTCTCTGGGAAGGGAGTGTGACTGTGGGATAGCAGGTATAGTAGGGAAAGATAGTGTCTATAGTAACAGTGGGATAATAGTCTCTGGGAAGGGAGTGTGACTGTGGGATAGCAGGTACAGTAGGGAGAGGTGGTGCCTATAGTAACAGTGGGATAATAGTCTCTGGGAAGGGAGTGTGACTGTGGGATAGCAGGTATAGTAGGGAGAGATGGTGTCTATAGTAACAGTGGGATAATAGTCTCTGGGAAGGGAGTGTGACTGTGGGATAGCAGGTATAGTAGGGAGAGATGGTGTCTATAGTAACAGTGGATAATAGTCTCTGGGAAGGGAGTGTGACTGTGGGATAGCAGGTATAGTAGGGAGAGATGGTGTCTATAGTAACAGTGGATAATAGTCTCTGGGAAGGGAGTGTGACTGTGGGATAGCAGGTATATTAGGGAGAGATGGTGTCTATAGTAACAGTGGATAATAGTCTCTGGGAAGGGAGTGTGACTGGGATAGCAGGTACAGTATGGAGAGATGGTGCCTATAGTAACAGTGGATAATAGTCTCTGGGAAGGAAGGGAGTGTGACTGTGGGATAGCAGGTATAGTAGGGAGAGATGGTGTCTATAGTAACAGTGGGATAATAGTCTCTGGGAAGAGAGTGTGACTGTGGGATAGCAGATATAGTAGGGAGAGATGGTGTCTATAGTAACAGTGGATAATAGTCTCTGGGAAGGGAGTGTGACTGTGGGATAGCAGGAATAGTAGGGAGAGATTGTTCCTATAGTAACAGTGGATAATAGTCTCTGGGAAGGGAGTGTGACTGTGGGATAGCAGGTATAGTAGGGAGAGATGGTGCCTATAGTAACAGTGGATAATAGTCTCTGGGAAGGGAGTGTGACTGTGGGATAGCAGGTATAGTAGGGAGAGATGGTGCCTATAGTAACAGTGGGATAATAGTCTCTGGGAACAGAGTGTGACTGTGGGATAGCAGGTATAGTAGGGAGAGATAGTGCCTATAGTAATAGTGGGATAATAGTCTCTGGGAAGGGAGTGTGGCTGTGGGATAGCAGATATAGTAGGGAGAGATGGTGCCTATAGTAACAGTGGGATAATAGTCTCTGGGAAGGGAGTGTGACTGTGGGATAGCAGGTATAGTAGGGAGAGATGGTGTCTATAGTAACAGTGGGATAATAGTCTCTGGGAAGGGAGTGTGACTGTGGGATAGCAGGTTTAGTAGGGAAAGATAGTGTCTATAGTAACAGTGGGATAATAGTCTCTGGGAAGGGAGTGTGACTGTGGGATAGCAGGTTTAGTAGGGAAAGATAGTGTCTATAGTAACAGTGGGATAATAGTCTCTGGGAAGGGAGTGTGACTGTGGGATAGCAGGTATAGTAGGGAGAGATGGTGTCTATAGTAACAGTGGATAATAGTCTCTGGGAAGGGAGTGTGACTGTGGGATAGCAGGTATAGTAGGGAGAGATGGTGCCTATAGTAACAGTGGATAATAGTCTCTGGGAAGGAAGTGTGACTGTGGGATAGCAGGTATAGTAGGGAGAGATGGTGTCTATAGTAACAGTGGATAATAGTCTCTGGGAAGTGAATGTGACTGTGGGATAGCAGGTATAGTAGGGAAAGATGGTGTCTATAGTAACAGTGGGATAATAGTCTCTGGGAATGGAGTGTGACTGTGGGATAGCAGGTATAGTAGGGAGAGATGGTGTCTATAGTAACAGTGGATAATAGTCTCTGGGAAGGGAGTGTGACTGGGATAGCAGGTACAGTATGGAGAGATGGTGCCTATAGTAACAGTGGATAATAGTCTCTGGGAAGGAAGGGAGTGTGACTGTGGGATAGCAGGTATAGTAGGGAGAGATGGTGTCTATAGTAACAGTGGGATAATAGTCTCTGGGAAGAGAGTGTGACTGTGGGATAGCAGATATAGTAGGGAGAGATGGTGTCTATAGTAACAGTGGATAATAGTCTCTGGGAAGGGAGTGTGACTGTGGGATAGCAGGAATAGTAGGGAGAGATTGTTCCTATAGTAACAGTGGATAATAGTCTCTGGGAAGGGAGTGTGACTGTGGGATAGCAGGTATAGTAGGGAGAGATGGTGCCTATAGTAACAGTGGATAATAGTCTCTGGGAAGGGAGTGTGACTGTGGGATAGCAGGTATAGTAGGGAGAGATGGTGCCTATAGTAACAGTGGGATAATAGTCTCTGGGAACAGAGTGTGACTGTGGGATAGCAGGTATAGTAGGGAGAGATAGTGCCTATAGTAATAGTGGGATAATAGTCTCTGGGAAGGGAGTGTGGCTGTGGGATAGCAGATATAGTAGGGAGAGATGGTGCCTATAGTAAGAGTGGGATAATAGTCTCTGGGAACGGAGTGTGACTGTGGGATAGCAGGTATAGTAGGGAGAGATAGTGCCTATAGTAATAGTGGGATAATAGTCTCTGGGAAGGGAGTGTGACTGTGGGATAGCAGGTATAGTAGGGAGAGATTGTGTCTATAGTAACAGTGGATAATAGTCTCTGGGAAGGGAGTGTGACTGTGGGATAGCAGGTATAGTAGGAAGAGATGGTGCCTATAGTAACAGTGGATAATAGTCTCTGGGAAGGGAGTGTGACTGTGGGATAACAGGTATAGTAGGGAGAGATGGTGCCTATAGTAATAGTAGGATAATAGTCTCTGGGAAGGGAGTGTGGCTGTGGGATAGCAGGTATAGTAGGAAGAGATGGTGCCTATAGTAACAGTGGATAGTAGTCTCTGGGAAGGGAGTGTGACTGTGGGATAACAGGTATAGTAGGGAGAGATGGTGCCTATAGTAATAGTAGGATAATAGTCTCTGGGAAGGGAGTGTGACTGTGGGAAAGCAGGTATAGTAGGGAGATGGTGCCTATAGTAACAGTGGATAATAGTCCCTGGGAAGGGAGTGTGACTGTGGGATAGCAGGTATAGTAGGGAGAGATGGTGCCTATAGTAACAGTGGGATAATAGTCTCTGGGAAGGGAGTGTGACTGTGGGATAGCAGGTATAGTAGGGAGAGATGGTGCCTATAATAACAGTGGATAATAGTCTCTGGGAAGGGAGTGTGACTGTGGGATAGCAGGTATAGTAGGGAGAGATGGTGTCTATAGTAACAGTGGATAATAGTCTCTGGGAAGGGAGTGTGACTGTGGGATAGCAGGTATAGTAGGGAGAGATGGTGCCTATAGTAACAGTGGATAATAGTCTCTGGGAAGGGAGTGTGACTGTGGGATAGCAGGTATAGTAGGGAGAGATGGTGCCCATAGTAACAGTGGATAATAGTCTCTGGGAAGGAAGGGAGTGTGACTGTGGGATAGCAGGTATAGTAGGGAGAGATAGTGTCTATAGTAACAGTGGGATAATAGTCTCTGGGAAGAGAGTGTGACTGTGGGATAGCAGGTATAGTAGGGAGAGATGGTGCCTATAGTAACAGTGGGATAATAGTCTCTGGGAAGGGAGTGTGACTGTGGGATAGCAGGTATAGTAGGGAGAGATAGTGCCTATAGTAATAGTGGGATAATAGTCTCTGGGAAGGGAGTGTGACTGTGGGATAGCAGGTATAGTAGGGAGAGATGGTGCCTATAGTAACAGTGGATAATAGTCTCTGGGAAGGTAGTGTGACTGTGGGATAGCAGGTATAGTAGGGAAAGATGGTGTCTATAGTAGCAGCAGGATAACAGTCTATGCAATGGCATTACTTATCATAGCAACTGAATTTAATCTTAAATCCAAGAGTAAATCAGACAACCAAAAAAGGAAAATAATCAAGACTAAGTTGCTTAGTAGAGAGTAGAGCCCACTAATTCTCAGATATGATTATGAATAAAGACTTTGCTGGTAGAAACACAAAACATATATCTGTAGCCCTAAGTGATGATGCACTGGCTCTTCTATATTGCACATAGCCAAGATACATAGCCAACAGAAATAATTCTTAAAAACTTGTTCCATTTGTAATGATGCTCATTTAAGAACAACTTAAGGATGTTGTGATAAGCAAAATGTCTAATTAATGTTTCAAAATGAATGAATAGCCATTTAAATAAATAACAAAGGATGTATCAATATATTATGAAGCTAAATTGCCTTTTTACCATAAATAACTACATTTCTATCCTGCATTAGCCAGCTGGGAGCTGAGTGTGCCTCATACAATATAAAACATAATAGATACTTAAACATTCTGTGGTCAAATTAAGGCACAAGGCTTTATTATAGTGTCACATATACAGGAAATAATGGGCAAATTACTATAAAATAAACATATATGATATGTGTTACCATATAAAAGCATTAATGGTTATACAGCTATGGGACCAGTTTTCTGAAATGCTTGGGACCCGAGGCTTTCCAAATAAGGGGTCTTTCCATAATTTGGTTCTTCATACTTTAAGGGGCACATTTACTAAGCTTGAGTGAAGGGTTTGAAGTAAAAAACTTTGAACTTCGAAGTTTTTTTTGGGTACTTCGACCATCAAATAGGCTACTACGACCTTCGACTACGACTTCGACTCAAACTAAAAAACGTTCGACTATTCGACCATTCCATAGTCGAAGTACTGTCTCTTTAAAAACGACTAGCTACTTCGGCACTTTAAACCTACCGAGCTACAATGTTAGCCTATGGGGACCTTCCCCATAGGTTTTCTAAGCTTTTTTTGATCGAAGGAAAATCATTCGATCGATGGATTAAAATCCTTTGAATCGTTTTTCCTTTGATCGTTCGATCGAAGTATTTCCGGTAAATCATTCGACTTCAATATTCGAAGTCGAAGGATTTTACTTCGAGGGTCGAATATCGAGGGTTAATTAACCCTCGATATTCGACCCTTAGTAAATGTGCCCCTAAGTCTATGTAGAAATCATTTAAACATTAAATACACCCAATGGGCTGATTTTGCTTCCAATAAGGATTGATTATATCTTAGTTGGGATCAAGTACAAGCTACTGTTTTGTTATTACAGAGAAAAAAGAATATGTTTTAACATTTTGAATTATTTAATTAAAATAGAGATGGCCTTCCCGTAATTCAGAGCTTTCTGTATAACAGGTTTCCTGAAAACGGATCCCATACCTGTATCTTAATATGATTCTTTGTTTCTTAAAACAAACAAGTTTCAGTAAGCCATGTGACACATTACTAAGCGCCATTCAAAACTGATGCCATCACTAAGCGCCATTTATAACTGATGCCATGACTAAGCGCCATTTATAGCTGATGCCATCACTAAGCGCCATTTATAATTGATGACATCACTAAGCACCATTCATTACTGATGACATCGCTAAGCGCCATCTATAAGGATAATTTTTAAAGGATTTTCATATATTTTCTGCAGTGCAAAAGGAGCATTTGTTATTTTGTGCATTTATTAGGAAATAATTTCCATTTATATAATGTCTAAATTGTTAGCTGCATGAGCGTCTGTAAGGAGATAAGCAGCATTATGGATTCTAGGCACAGATCAGTAACTTTCTTGAGGAAGTACAGTTATGGAATCCATTGTCCTGAAACCTGTTATCCAGAAAGCTCCAAATTACCTTGTACTTGATTCAAACTAAGATATAATTAATCCTTATTGGAAGCAAAACCAGCCTATTGGGTTTATTTAATGATTACATGATTTTCTAGTAGACAAGGAGACATTTATCAAGGGTCGAATTTCAAATTCATGTGAGTTTTTTGATAATTTTTACTCAAAATTCGATTGGGAGGTCATTTATTGAAAAAAAATCGAATATGCAAAACTCGGACGAATTTTACCCACCTGAAAACTCGAATCAAATTTGCTTTGACTTCGACCAAACTCGAATTCGAAAAATCGTAAGATGTACAATCGTTCGAATCCCACTAACCGCACGATAATTTCGAAGGATTGGTCGGACTTCGCTAAAATCAGTCGTTCGGCAAGAAGAATCGTCGCATCTATGGGAAGCTTAATCCATGAATTTAGCAGGTTTTAGGTGACGAATAGTCGAATTTGAGTATGATAAATCTTGAAAATCGAATTACAGTTTTTTTTTTAAAAAACTCGAATTGAGTTTGGATATTTCTCTTGTCGAATTTTACAGTTTTGACCATTAAAAAAAAGAAAATTAAAATTAGAATTTTCAATTCGACCCTTAATAAATCTGCCCTTCTATGAAGATCCAAATTACGGAAAGATCCGTTATCTGGAAAACCCCAGGTCGCGAGCAGTCTGGATAACAGGCCTCATACCTGTATAAGGCAAGCACAGCAGTATTGCAGACCTCTGCAGTAGGAATATTATTATACCGTCATTTCATGAACGTTTCAGTACAGACTAATAGGAAAGGGAAATATAGTAATTAGAAAGTAGAGTGTTCCTTGCTTGTGGCAGTATAGGAACATGAGCCGGTTAGACTTACATCTTGTGCTTCGTTAATGGAATGGAAAGCGCAGAGAGAGCGAGGTCGGTGCACTATGAAAGCAAACTCTGTGACATGCTATGTGAGATTCCATAACTAGACAGAACAGAATATATGATGGGGATTTTTTCAGCCAGCTGGAAAGAACATTAGTTTCTGGCCTGATTTATATCTGTGCTGCTGGAGACACTTTACAAACAAGTTCTATACAGTGTGCCTGCTACAGTGCCATGCCAATACATTTGTTAGAAAATAAGAACGGCTTGTATTTACTGAGGGTCTTTTTTTTAAAAACCGTTTTAAGAAAACTGTTGCTTAAAGTGGAATATCTGTAGTTCCTCTTGGCAGAAGGCTGGGTGTTTGTTGCACCAAGCAGGGTTTTTCTATGCCTGCATTTTTAATATTTTTGGCACTAAAAGTTCTGATTAAGGCCTCTTCTTGGGCCCTTTCCTGCTTTCTCTTGCTTTGTGTTCTTTTATGACCCTTTACTTACTGCTTAGCCTGACTTTCTGTCAGTCTTTGGTTCTAACATCTGCTGCTTGCCTTGGTCCTCTGTTGACTAGAGTTCTGATGAACAATCCCTTCAGTAATATTGGCTCTTTGCAAATCAAGGTTGTATTTAGGAGATACAAACATGGGTAGATATCCCATGGTCTCACAGCAGTTCTGGGACTAGGAGTAGTCAGGAAAGCTTATGATTAAGTGTCAGATGGACATGAAACGCGTGAAGCTTGAAATGATGGTCTAAATAAAGATTTGTTCTCCTTTTTAACAAATATTTTTTGGTCGGATCGGCATGTTGGTTCCAGAGTGCCCTATACCTTTTTCATTGTTCTACATGGATTGACTGCTCCCCTGAGCTGAGAGGGCCTCGGGCAGGAGCACTTGGTGAGTTCTCCACTGGTATATATATATATGTGGCTTGGATTTTAATCTTAGTCAGGAAAGTTTGTCAACTTTGGCACCCTCTGGATGCTATGTGTTAGTTCCTCAAACCCAGACTAGAATAATAAAATTGCAACTCAGCAGAGTGAGCGCTTCAGTTCTGAATTGTCTTCCACACAGAGATTTGCTCAATCCTTATAGATAGGGCTGACACTGAATTATTTCAATTGGGGAAAAGGTCAGAAAAGAAGGTAAAGAGAAAATAGCACAAAAGGCAGGGTGGGAAATGTCATTTGGGGAGAAGAAGACTATGGGCAGGAGGAGGACAGAATGTGACAGGGAAAGGAAGAAGATTAAAACTAGAGGAATAAAAGATTTAATGTGTGGGAGGAAGAAAGAATGGCAAAAGGGAAGTGAAAGGAGGTTGAAGGAGGAAGGTACTGTAGCTAAAACCAGTGAATAGCTAGAGGTAAAGCTCTATCAATGCAGTCCCATATTCAGAATATTGTCCTTGGGGCACAGTGGCTTAGCCCTAGCTCTGCCTCATGGGACAGCAGATGTAGATGGAAGACAGTTAAAATGAAGCAAGATGACATGAGTAGGACAATATAGGGGCAATAATAGTTTATATTAGCGTTGCCTGACCCACAGCTTTTCATTTGTTAGAGTACATTTCTCAACACCCACCAAGTGGCTCTCAGGGGTGCTGGAAGCTAAAAGAACACAGGCTAGACATTGCTACTTTACAGTGTATTAAAAAATAAAAAAGTCCTTGGCCCAAACTTCTACTAAAGACAACCCTGGCTCCAATCCAATTGAAGAATTTCTAGCTAAACTCTCAGTTTTCCCAATCTAAATTGCATTGCAGATGACAGCAGATAACTTAACGGCAATTTCAGTGTGTCTCATAAATACATGGATGTAGGAAGAGAACTATCACCTTATTATTCCACAAGGCAACCAGTTGTGTTGCACTTATCTTGATGGTTCCGCACTCTCCTCCAAGCTCTGCTCATGACAAATAAGTGCCGCAGTGAGAATCACCAGGGGCCTAAACAAGTCACTTATCAAGCTGCCCTAGAACTAAGCATGCTTGGCTTGAAACCTGAGAAAGTAATAGCATATGAAAATGATTTCATGGCACCAGCTATCTTTCTTGGTCTAAAGGCAGAAACCATGGATCAAGTTGTAATTCAGCATGAATAAAAAGTATATACATTCGTTTTCCCCCCATAAAATTTATAAATTTAATAAAATTAAGACCATTGCTAAATTTACTAGTATTAGATAATTTAGCTGAAAGGGGTCCGTTCATTACATATTCCATGGGGGAAGTCGGATAACTACTGTTTTAACCCTGCCCTACTGGGCTTGGATCCGCTCACTCCAATAAATTTCAACAATCTTTGCCTTATCTTCTTCCTCCTTTTCAAGTATTTCTACTGTACATGACTTACTCTATCTGAGAGATAAGAGCTTTTCCCCGGAATCATCCAATTACCATGCACAAATTTACTCAGTGGACACTCAGCATAAAAATGATCCATTTAGTGTTTAGGCATAATCTTAACACACTATGATATAGCTTGCACAATAAACCCTTGATAAGAAATAATGATCCCAGAACAGTTCCCAGTCTACGTATCTATACAATAGCAACCGATAGGCTCTCAGTGCACGCCATTAAATAACAATCTGCTAGTCATTTTTTTCCTATCCGAAATGAAAGAGAATAAAAAAAATCCATACAACTGTAAGAGCCATTCTGAGCTGCACATCCTATTCATTTGCTGGATAGTGTACTTTTATGTTCTGCCAGTTCAGACCCAGGGGAAATAAAGATATTTGGGCTCATTTAGGAAGGGCTAGAAGCAAATTCTGGAGCACCAAGGGCCACACTCATGGCGCTTAGCTCTCCAGGGGGGCAATCTACACCTGCTCTGGGTTAAGCAGGTGGTAACTACAGGGTTCCCAAATACCTAGTTTACTCAAAATTTCCTTGCTTGTATAGCAGGCATTAATGCTAGTTATGGAAAGAAGTAGAAAACTTTTGGAAAGCATTCCAGGAGCAATGACACCTCTGTTCCCTAATGTGCATGGGCCAAATGGTAAAATTCCACCACTGTCTATTCATTCCTATGAAGAGGCATATTAATCAATGGGTGAGAGTTAAAGTTGGTAATTATACCTCTAAAAATCCCATATCAATTATGGGGACTATTTACAAAAACTCAAATTTTTCCCATTGTTTTATTAAAGGAGTTGTTCACCTTTGAGTTAACTTTTAGTACGATGTAAGGAGCAATATTCTGAGACAATTTTTAATTGTTTTTAATTTTTTTATTATTTGTGTTTTAGACTTATTTAGGTTTTTATTCAGCCGTTCTCCAGTTTGCAGTGTCAGCAATCTGGTTGCTAGGGTCCAAGTGACCCCCCGTTCGAAAGCGCAAAAGAGTCAGCAGAAAAAGGCAAATAATTCATCAACTATAAAAAAATAAATAATGAAGACCAATTGAAAAGTTGCTTAGAATTGGCCATACTATCACATACTAAAAGTTAACCAGAAGGTGAACTACCCCTTTAATAAAAATTCGAGCTAACTCCCAACCATGATATGGCTTTGTTTACTTAAAATTCACGTCGAAAAATGTTCTCGGAAAAGACTCGACAAAATCGTGTGACAATTCAAATCATGCAACTTTTTTCAAATTGTCTCCCGAAAAATTACAGAACCACAAATTCAGATTATAAACCAGCGTCAAACAGCCCGAAACTCTTAACAATCAAAAAGATTATTGTTCAGATTATTAAAAGGACCATCTGGCATTGACTTTTACAAGACTTTGATAGGTTTTAGCTGGATTATTTTCAGATTCGGACTTTTAGCAACTTCGGACAATAAATCTTGAAAAATTCAATTTTGTTTTTTTAACTCCAAAAATTTGCGAAACATTTTAGTTTAGGAAAACGCATAGACAGAGGCGGCCTGGAAGTGGCATATCAAGTCGTGATCAAAGGAACTACTTGTGATAAAAAAAGAATATAGTTGGGATGTGAAACTCCAGCTGTTATAAACTCAAAGCTGTTAGAGAAGCCTAGAAAGAGCAAACTGATTTTTTTTTATATTTAATGGGGCTAGACATATAGTCAGTTTCCCAGGTGCTCCCAGTCATGTGACTTGTGCTCTGATAAACCCATCAACCCTTCAGCAGAACAATGGGAAGGTAACCAGATAGCTCCCTGGTAGGTATAAGATTAGCAATCAGTAGTAAAAAATCTCACCCAACCTAAATGATCTTCAAGTTGAGTATTTGGGTGGATGTAGGAGAGCATTAAGCATTTTCCTTAATGTATACCCTTAATTTATAGCCTTCAAGCTTTTCCCCCGCTACCACTGATGCAAGTTCTAGATTACATTTATAGACCCGCGGCTGCCCCGCCAATGATGTCACAAAAGGGGTGGGGCAAGCAGGTGCAGCATCTATAGAAGACGAACCCGGTAGTTGGAAGCCGTCATTTGACCCGCCACCCACGAAGAAGAGTACGGGGTCAGCCCAAACCCGCCCGACCCGATTGTGCCGCGGGTATCGGGCCAGCCCGCACATCACTACCCTGGTGTCCCAGATCATTTTGGAATAGAGACTAGTCTGCAATTTCTGGATAAAGCCTTGTTTCCAGAACTATTAAAGGGATACTCTCATGGGAATTTTTTTTTTTTCAAAATTAATCAGTTAATAGTACTGCTCCAGCAGAATTCTGCACTGAAATCCATTTCTCAAAAGAGTAAACAGATTTTTTTATATTCTATTTTGAAATCTGACATGGGGCTAGACATTTTGTCAATTTCCCAGCTGCCCCTGGTCATGTGACTTGTGCCTGCTCTTTAGGAGAGAAATGCTTTCTGGCAGGCTGCTGTTTTTCCTTCCCAAGGTAACTGAATGTGTCTCAGTAAAGCAATAATTCCAGCAGCACTCCGATATGCACTCCGATATGCTGCTGGAATTATTGCTTTACAGTGGAATTTTCCTCGGGCAGAGAGGAACACAGCTGTGCACCCGACGCTACAAAAGGCGATCTAGTGTAAGTATGGCACCTTATTGATTTGATTTGAATGTGTCTCAGTGGTACATGGGTTTTTACTATTGAGTGCTGTGCTTAGATCTACCAGGCAGCTGTTATCTTGTGTTGTTAGGGAGCTGTTATCTGGTTACCTTCCCATTGTTCTTTTGTTTGGCTGCTGGGGGGGAAAAGGGAGGGGGGTGATATCACTTCAACTTGCAGTACAGCAGTAAAGGGTGATTGAAGTTTATCAGAGCACAAGTCACTTGACTTGGGGCAGCTGGGAAATTGACAATATGTCTAGCCCCATGTCAGATTTCAAAATTGAATATAAAAAAATCTGTTTGCTCTTTTGAGAAATGGATTTCAGTGCAGAATTCTGCTGGAGCAGTACTATTAACTGATTAATTTTGAAAAAAAAAAAATTTCCCATGAGAGTATCCCTTTAATAGTTCTGGAAACAAGGCTTTATCCAAAAATTGCAGACTAGTCTCTATTCCAAAATGGATTAAGAAATGGATTTCAGTGCAGAATTCTGATTTATTTTGGAAAAAAATTTTTTTCCCATGACAGTATCCCTTTAAGGCCTTTCTGTTAGCTAAGAAGGCACAACTGTGAGAATCAGAAAGCTACAATAAATCTGAACAAAACCAAAGACACTAATGGTGATGTAAGGTCAACTGTGGCAGCGCTCGTGGAATACTATCACGGCCATAAATATTTCTTAGTGTCCCTAGCACAGCAGTTTCTCTGAACATTAATATCCCGCTACTTGAATAGGCTTGGTTACACTAGATTTTTATATGCCGAGTCTGTAATGTGTCACTTGAAAACTGGTAGAGCAAATTTAATTGCAAGCTGACATATTTATTGATGTTCACAAAAGCAATTGCTATCCTGGCCAAGCTCATTACAGAGTCCTGGGGGAGTGTGCCAGCTTGTGTAGCTGGGCAAACCTTCCGTTCCTTCTCCCACCAGTGCATATTAACCATATTTTTATTGGCGACCCAAGGTCAAATTGATATGTCTGGTGACTAAAGCAATGTTTTTATGTGTAATTATTTTTTACCTTAGCTCTTCACTATCCATTAGTTTCTTGTAGGCTGTAATTTCAACATCTAATGCCATCTTCACTGCCAAGAGGTCCTGGTATTCTTGACCATACTGAGCAATTTGCTAAAATAATAGAGATATACAATTAGTTAGGAAGATAATATCATGTAATTTAATTTTGCTGAAGTGTTTAATTTTGTTATGTATAAAGCAACAATGATCCAGCCAATAGAAGGACAATCCTGCCCCCAGTCCAGTTAGAATGGCTTTCCTGCTAAGGGTTGGATAATTAGGGGTTATGAGCAGGCATGGTACATTGTGACCTCCAGGAACCTATCAGTTGTCTACTGTCTTTTAAGGGTTCTACATCAGTATCAACACTGGTTGGTATGGGTAACATGGCTAAGGGTTGGGCAGAACCAAACTTATCGTGTGCAGCCATGTGTAAAATTAAGTTGCCACGCCATCAGCCAACAGTGGCCCATTTTCAACTATGGTAGGATATATGTGTTCAATATTGACTCATTGATCTCCTCACCTTTAATCTCATTGAAGGACCATCCTGCCCCCAGTACAGCTAAATTGACAGAATGGCTTCCTGGTGGAGGTTGGTTTATAGGGTTATTATCAAACATGATCAGTTTGTTCCACCATCAGTGTCAGACTGGGGGTGGGGTCTGGGTCAGTGGCATAACTAGATGTTACTGGGCCCCACAGCAAAATAATTTGAGGGGCCCCCAAACTCTCTAGAGGTTGTACTGTTCTACCAATATATATAAATTACTCATTAATTAGAGCCTCATGGGGCCCCTATACCTCCTGGGCCCCAATGCTTCCTCTGTAGTTACGCCACTTGTCTGAGTCCATGGGGGCTGTCATATCAGGGGCCCACACCTCCCCCAAGGCCCCCACCACCCGATGGTCCCTCTGCCCCTGCCGCAACCTCATTCTGCCCCATGCCAGTGTGCACCTACTGATATCTTTGGGCGTTTGACATGGAGATCAGGCAATTGATCAATTGGCCACTGGGATCAAGTCTGGGCCGATGGGGCCCACTGGGTTTTATCCTGTCGTCCCACCAGCCCAGTCCGACCCTGTCTACCATTATGACCCACAGCAACCTATGAGTGGTCTGCTTTGATTATTTCAGCTTTATTACATCAGTGACATCATTGGTTTTCTGCTCTCATTATTTTATCTTTTCTACTGTTCATCAGTGACAACTCAGGTTGGTATGGGTAACACGACTAAGCATCAAACTGCAGAATCAAACCAATCGTGTGCAACCATGTGTAAAATGAAGTGCCCATGCCGTCAACCAACGGTGGCCCATGTTGGTATGATACATTTGTTAAATATTAGCCCATAGAGGTGTCATCTTTAATCTCATGGTAAGAGGAAGAGGAATTAAACCAGAGAGAAGATATTTAATATGATTCTCCTTCTCCTTGTGCCACCTGTGTGCAGTGCTCCTTACCTTTCTGATGTCATCAAGTTGCGCCTTGAGAGCGATGGCTTGTTCTTGATATGTGTCTGATTCACTGCCGGTGCTGGCCTCTGCTTCTGAGACCTGAGCCTCCAGCTGTATGTTCTGCAACACAAGGAAAAAAAGTCAGGCACTTAAATATGAGACGAAATTAGGTGATTTATGGTCATCTCGGTACAACAGCTTAACACAATCAATACATAAATTGGTGGTATTTAAAGCTACATTACCTTCTGGGATGTTCGTGGTCTGCAATTTATCATGTCCTAATTGTACGGAACAAACAAACCTAACTGTGAATTGAAATCCTGGAATGAATAGACACACCAGGCATCTGTCATGATTTAGGATTAGTTCACACGAGGAGATTCGGGGAGATTTTGTCGCCTGGCGACTAATCGCCTCGTCTTCTGAGCGTCAATCTCCCCGAACTGCCTCAGCATGTTTTCCCATAGGCTATAATGAAAAGTCGCCTGTGATGCGTTTTCTATAGTCGCCCGAAGTTGCCTCTCATATTCATAGGCCTTTCATATTCATGGACATTTAGGGAACAAGCCCACCCCTCAGGCATTGTTACATGATGGATCTGAAGGAAACGAAGGAAAACGGAGCGTCTCGCTATCATGTTACATGCTCACAAATGAATATGCATAAATCGTTTCCTCGAAGGCATAGACAGAAAAAAAAGGAGCAGAATAACTAGACTGGAGTAGTATTTCAGTAGAAAACAGAGCTGAATAAGCCACAGTAGAGAAAAGCGTTTAAATACCCATTGGCTCATTAAAACAACAACGATCAAAGCAAAATAAAACCAAATTTTTTTTGTTTTTAATGTTTATAACATTGTATAACACTTATCACGAATTTTAATACAGGTATAGGATCCGTTATCCGGAAACGCATTATCCGGAAAGCTCCGAATTACGGAAAGGTCATCTCCCATAGACTCCATTTTATCCAAATAATGATTTTCTTTTTCTCTGTAATAATAAAACAGTAGCTTGTACGTGATCCCAACTAAGATATAATTAATCCTTATTGGAAGCAAAACCAGCCTATTGGGTTTATTTAATGTTTACATGATTTTCTAGTAGACATAAGGTATGAAGATCCAAACTACAGAAAGATCAGTTATTTGGAAAACTCCAGGTCCTGAGCACTCTGGATAACAGGTCCCATACTTGTATATACTGTAACTACAGATATGGGACCTGTTATCCAGAATACTCTGGACCTGTGGTTTTCCTGATAATGGATCTTTCCTTTATTTGGATTTTCATACCTTAAAGGGGACCCGTCACCCTAAAAAATTATTCCCAATCCCATTTTATCACATTAGTCAAGCAGAATGAACTTTAGTTGTACTATATAAATTATTTGAATCTAGTTTCTCTTGGTCTGGAAACTTATAATTATAGCAAGGATTTGGTGGACACTTTTATTAAGCCTTTACATCATCTTAAAATCCTATTTTTGCACCAGAATGGGGGACCCGATGTCCATCCCCATCCACTGGTTACACAATTAAACGGTGAATAGAATGTGGGGAGAGAAGTGACATCTAGGAAGTGCTGGAAGGCATAGATGAGGGGCAGGTAATATTTGATTGACAGCTGAGATTCTTAAATGAGTTTACAACAACTATGACTGCTTTAATAAAAAAAAAGATTTTGGATTTCATGTTTAATTTGAAAATGACTTTTATTCTATAGCTTTTTATGTGACAGGTCCCCTTTAAATCTACTAGAAAATCATGTAAATATTAAATAAACCCAATAGGCTGGTTTTGCTTCCAAAAAGGATTAATTATATCTTAGTTGGGATCAAGTACATGCTACTGTTTTATTATTACAGAGAAAAAGAAAATATTTTTTTTTTTGTAAAATCTGGATTTTTTGGATAAAATGGAGTCTATTGGAGACGGTCTTTCCATTATTCAGAGCTTTCTGAATAACGGATCCCATACTTGTACTATCGTGTATTAGCAAACAAAAATCATTTGATGTGGTTTATTTTGATAAGGACTTTTGCTTTGGACTTATTTACTCCACAAGGTTTTTCTATAAAATCTAAAATCTATATGGCTCACATTCTTCCCTACAATTATCTGTCTTATGCAACCGCAACCCCTACATTGTCCTACTTATTGTATTTTCAGCCAGCGGTTTTTGCCAGTCAGCATTGGACTAGGCACCTTGGGCCCATCGAGAACTGCTGACCAAACGACAACCCAGATGTGCTGACACATGCACTGACCCTAACCCACCTTCCCCAAATAAGACCCAAAATGATGTGTTGCAATCTCATGTATAGCAGCTCCCTACAGCAGTGTAACTAGGGGACCACAGGCCCAATTAACTGCACCCCTCTCCCAATCTGCCCCCTCCCCAACTGAAACACATGCTGTGGAAGTCTCTTCAATTCGGACATCCATTCTGTGCACTTCATGTCTGGTATCTCTGGTGGACCCTAATGGGTGCAATCTGATCCCCTTGTAGTTACGGCACCAGATCCCTACTCGTCTATGTCCGCTCTCACTGGGGGACAGGGCAGCATGGGTATATACAGTAAGTGATCATGACTGGTTGAGTTTGGAGGAGTTTGGGTCAGAGAAGCCTGCAAGGACCAGGGCCGTCCAGGTTTATTCCTAGTCCGACACTGACCAGAAATAACACAATACAAGTAAATGAAATGCTTAAATATAAAATATCTATAAATTATCTCACCAGGGATTTCACACGTTCGATTTCACGCTGTATTGATTCCACCTGGAATTTCACCATCCTGTACTCTTCCTTGAATGATATCAGGGCTTGGACTGATGACTGTGTAGAACCCGATGCCATAACGATCTTTTGGAATCAAAGAAAATGTCCCGTTTGAATAGAAAACAACTAATAAACAGAAGAGAGAAGAGAACCCTCTCCTTCAGAATAAAAAAATAAGGATTGTGCAGCCCATGACTCCCAAAATCTGCTGTGAAATTGAAAGTCTGACTTCCTGGATGAAACTTTTAAACCTATCCTGTCCTGACACTGGGACAAGGGACAGTATCCTTCAGCCGCTGCCTTCTACAGATGAACTGGCAGTGAGGGTGTTCACCCAGCGAATAAGGGCACAAATCATAAATGATTAATAAATCATGCATGATAAACACAGGATGGAAAGTAACCGTTCTTCCAGCTCTACTTCATGTGGGTGAAGTAATTACGTTGCGTATTGACGATCATTCCTGCTCCATTTTGCATGTAAATAGCTTTTCTATTTTTAAATAGCTTTTCTTTTTCTAGCCAGCAGAATTATGGGGAACGAGAACAACCTACGTGCTGAAAAATGCATGTTGATGTGGCGTATTTACGCCCGACTGAGCTTTTTTAAAAACGCAACGTAAAAATGACATGTCTGGCCTTGCCCTTAGGCCCAGCTAGGCTGAAATTCGGAGTCAATATTTGCTTTCCTAGATATATTATGGACTAAAGGACAGTTGGGATTAACACTAATTTTCTGCCATTGATGTTTTTTGGAACAACCAATAATCAGATGAATTCAGGTCACTGAATCTGTTATAATTTGAGTTGTGCAGTAGACTAGAATCAATAAAGGGGTTTTTGTTTACTTTTATAATGTATAATGTTTGATAGACAATTTCCCTTTGGCCTTTATCTCTAATTATGTGTGGGTTTTGAATTATGGAGCAGCTCTCCATTTGGGAATTTTAAAAGCAATCTGGTTGTTAGGGAGCAAATTACCCTCGCAACCAGGCCATGCTTTAAATGAGAGTCTGAAATATGAATAGGAGATGGCTGAATAGAAAGGTAAGTAATAAAAGGTAACAATAAAATGAAAGCTTCACAGAGCTGCTGGGGTCAATACCCATTTTAAAGCTTGAAGAAGTAAATAATGAATGAAGAAGAAGAAGTCAAATAATTAAAGAAAACTATAAAAAGTATAGAAAAATTGGAATCAATGAAAAGTAATTACAAGAATTGGTCATTCTATAACATACTTAAAGGTGAATTGCTCCTTTAAAGTCTATAAACCAATAAAAGGTGCAGAAACATCATCTTACCTTGTTCTCAGCCACTGAGAAAGCTTCCTGCTTTGTCGACGCAACCAGGGCTTCGTATTGCGCTTTCATGTCTGAGATGGCTGATGTTAGATCTGCGGCTTGTGCGTAGTTATCAAAAGAGATGGAGATGGCGGCTTTGGTGCCACTGGTGACAAGAGTGTGCACTTCTCTGACTTTCTGTTCAGGAGCAAACACATTGGGGTCAAGAACAAGAAAAGAGCATCACAGTACCCCTGGGTTTGGCAAAATTCTCATACTGGGCATTGCACAAGGATGGGTATCAAGCAACCTGCAAGTGTTCTCTATGTCAAATAATAATACATTTATATCTTAATTCATACCTAGCTATACTGGGATTTAGAATAAAAATCTCTGGTATACTGAATTCTTTGCAGAGATTGTCCAGGAGGAACACTTTTTGTGCACCACTCAAAACTGTAGTCTTCTCCTGGATCATCCAGGACGGCTGCTGTGCGCCAATACTTATTTATTTATTTGAGTCTGAAATGAGTTTTTTTACTATTTTTACAAAAAAAATCAGGTTGTATATAAGTCAATGGGAGAAGTCCCGAAGATATCCTGATCTGTGCTGGGTTTTGTACAATGATCCGAAGATTTTGCGGCTTTAAGGCTAAAATATGAAAAAGATCGGTAAATGTTTTGATAAATAAGGGGAAATAACCCGTGCGGATTTGGTCGGAGTATATTTCAGAAATAAATTAGATATTTTAATATTTTGATAAATAAACCCCTTGGAATATATTTATATACTATCCACCTATTTGATCCAGTGGGGCTGAAAATGTAGTTTCATGGACACATAAGTGATGACCAAGGCTTCATTATTTGGGCTGACCACAAGAAGAGCAGGTCTTTTTGTATTTGGGTTATTAGCTAATACTGCATTGTCCAATCAAAATTATTGAGAAAATGGTGGAGATCAGGTGATGCCTGTGCTTCACTTAGGTAAAAACAATCCACTGATTGGCTGCTGGAAGTATTGCAGCTGTACCACCCCAGCTAGGGAAGCCAATCAGGAACTCTATCAAAATAGGGATGGCGTTTAGCCCAGCCCACTAATTCTGCATCATGGCTTCTAGGATAATGAGAGAAAACAGAAAAGCACTGGTGACTTTGAAACATACTCGTTATTGTCACTGCAATAGACTTCACTGGAGGCCTCTGTTGGCACCTTCTACAAGATCAGGTTTTACCTCAGGCAGGTTCATTTTTAAAGATGGCCGTAAATTCTCATCATAAAGTATCTTGGATTATTATATGATACATTTATTTCCAGCCATTTAATTAGAAAGAAAATCCAAATAAGGAATGAAATTAACTAAGCCCTTGACCGTGTGCATGTGACATCGGTCTGGCCCAATGGGCTGTGCTCCTTTGTATCTACTCTCCTGAACTGTAACCTCTCCTGTTGGGACATGTCACCTTCCAGCCCTAATACTTACAGCATCATATAACTGCTTGGAAAGGGTTATCTGATCCTCAACTCCAGATAGTTTTGTCAGCAAATCAAAGATTGTCAAATACAGATGGTCCACGTCCTGTAAGAGAATTGGAGAGAGCAAGAACTACAGTGAGGTTTGGTCTATACATCAAACTGCTTATTTATTCTAGTGTTTTATCAACAAAAACATACATTTCGCAATACACCAATACAATACCCAAAGCCGTGTAAGTAAAAATGCTGATTAGTGATGTGAAAAATTATAATCAGTGTTTAGTGATGTCATTTGTGTCACATGGCTTAAGAATTAAAGATCTCCTGCACTCTGAAGCTGACCATCTATTCCCATATTTGGCTGATTTCAACCATACTATTCAACCTTCAGGGTTGGTTCCGATAGATCACCCTGAAATCCAGTTAGATAGAAGATGTTCTGTCTTGTTAGAAAATATAGTCTGCAGAAAATATGGTTCATCAGTAGATGAAGAAGTGAAGCTTTGGGCTGATCGATGGAATAGTGCACCCGGCTGAAGCTTTAGGTTCAGAGGTGTCTAGTAGTGATGAGGACTGGTGTGTGAGTCTTTCCGTATAAATATATATAATTCACAAAAGCCATGAATATCTTGTAAATTATATCCTTATAAACGGTGAGTTCTGATGTCATCAGTTATAAACGGTGAGTAGTGATGTCATTTCTGTCACATGACTCACTGAAACTTGTGTATTATAATAAATAAAGTACCCCCTGTTGCAAAATATGAGGATATTAGAAATTACCTCGGAGTTCCAAGAGTGCCTCTTGCTTTTATATGGTCATAAAACTCCTTGGTAACTTATAATATCCTTATAATTTACAAGAGGGGGTAATTTATTCACTATATAAACAGTGCTGTTTGGTGAAGGTCGGCTTTATTGTGTTTGTTTAATAAATAGATACACTGACCTCTTTCAGAGTAGTCCATTCACTCTCCAAGTTCTTAGTTGAGTCGCTGTCTTCATCGAATCTGCAAAGTTTCCAGGAGAAATTGGAAGTTAGATTTTTTCTCACCCATAGAAATGGGACAGTGTGCCGAGCAAGGGAAACTACAAGCAGCAGTTCTTTCATATAATTTAAGGTATCTTGTATCCAATGCTCATACAAAACTGGGGGCCCTTTAAGTAAGGTTCATTTTTAGCGATGAGAAAATAATTTCGCCATGGTAAGTTTCGCAGCAGATTTCCGTGTTTCAATGAAACAGCAGCAAAAATTCACCATCCGTTAAGCCTCGCGCATCAAAAAAAATCAGGTATAAAAAAGACGCGCAAAAAGTGTTTTCGAACTTTTGCAAACTTTTTGATGTTTCGCAAATTTTTCGCCAACTAGAAAAATCACTATTCCTTTTCACATACACACATGTGTGTGGTTCGCCTTTAAATTAAATCTTAGTATGTTATACCACGGCTAATGTCTTCATTATTTGAATTTTTTAGCTTTCACATGGCAGTCACTGACCCCATCTAAAAAATGCTCTGTAAGGCTAAATATTGTTATTGATAATTTTTATTGCTCATCTGTCTATTTCAACCTCTCCTAATCATATTCCTGTCTCTTATTTAATTCAATGCATGGTTGCTAGGGGAATAGGTTGCTAGGGGAATATGGCCCCAACCAGATTGCTGAAATTGCAAACCAGACAGCTACGGAATAAAAAGCTAAATAACTAAAAACAAAAAACACACAAATAATAAAAAATGAAAACCAATTACAACTTGTCACGGAATGCCACTCTCTATATCATACCAAAAGTTAATTTAAAGGTGAACAACCCTTTCAAATAGGTGACCAGCAAATGCTATGTATCTGCAAATTGGTTGTGGCAGGCGATTGTAGCTTTTATTACATAACCCCCTTAATCCTATTCCTATAACCCCCTTAATCCTAATCCTATAAATTTCCTCTACTGGAAGAAAAATGCCGGAAGAGAAAAAGGCAGATTCCTTTCCAGAAACCCAGAGACAGGAAAGAATGGCATCCACCTGTCAGTGTGCAGATCGGGTAGATTTGGGTCAGAAAATACAAATGTTTTTTGTGTCTGAAATCTGCCTAGATATCTACAATACTTTCCCTGCTGGGGTGCCTTCCCCCTGCTATAGATCTGGACAAGTGTGGGAGTCGCTATTAATCACTGTATAGGTATGGGACATGTTATCCAGAATGCTCGGGATCTGGGGCTTTCCGAATAATGAATCTTTCTTTAAGTTGGATCTTCATACATTTTAGGGGCAGATTTATCCAGGGTCAAATTTCCAATTTAAAAAACTTCAAATTCAAATTAAAAAAGATCAACCGAAATTTATTTAAAAAAAATCAATGTTTTTTTTGGCTGTATAAGTCCATTTTCGATTGAATTCGAATTGTACGAATCGAAGTAACATCGCATTCGATCGAATTCGATTCAAAGTTTTTCCATAAAAAACCCCTTTGATTTTTCAAAGTCCACCAATTGACTCCAAATAGGTTCTAGGAGGTCCCCCATAGGCTAAAACAGAAATTCGGCAGGTTTTAGATGGTGAATGGTCGAAGTCGAGACAGTACATGATACATTTCGATATTCGAATTCTCGAATATCGTCTAGAAAATCATGTAAACATTAAGGGGCAGATTTATCAAGGGTCGAATTTCGAGTTCATGGGAGTTTCTAAAAACTCCCATAAACTTGAAATTCAGAAAAAAACAACCAATCAAAATTTATTTAAAAAAGAATATTTTTGGAGCGAATAGGATAGACCCACATACTTGAATCAAATTTGATTCGAGTTTTGTCTCTTGGAAAAATTTTGATTTTCAGGAGTCCACCAAACGACTCCAAAATGATTGTAGGACGTCCCACATAGGCTAAAACACCAATTCGGCAGGTTTTAGATGGCGAATAGTTGAATTTAAATTCTTAAAGGGACGGTACATGGTCAATTTTGAAATTCACATTTTTTTAAAAACATTCTCTAGTCAAATTACACTAAAATAAACTCGAAAATTTTGAATTTTTAAAAGCTAAGAAAAAGCTACTGTTTTATTATTACAGAGAAAAAGGAAATCATTTTTAGAAATTTGGATTATTTGAATAAAATGAAGTCTGTGGGAGAGGGCCTTTCTGTAATTCGGAGCATTCTGGTAATGGGTTTCCGGATAACAGATCCCATACCTGTACTATAAAAAGCTCAACTTCCTATTAAAGAATGCTCAACTCTTAGGGTTATCTGCACTCTATGGGACAGGTACGGGTATCTTTGGAACAGTGAAACTTACTTCGCTTGCACTTCTTCGACTATCTGTTTGTAGTGATCGATTTCTGAGAGTATGGCTGCTTTTGTTTGGCTCAGGGTCTCAATCTGGGCTTTGTAACCAGCAACAGCAGTGGTGGCAACAATGGAGGGGGAGGCTGGCGAACTTGCATCACTCCTGTTGTACACGGAAATCTGAGCTCTAAGGATGGCGTTCTGTTGCTCCAAACTGCGGACCTTGGAAGAAGAGAATGTGTAGCTCCAGTTAATATAGTGTATGCACATAAATCCATTGTGACGTCTGCACCCTAAAGCAGGGTGTCCACACTTGACAAAGAGTCGCACGAGACTCGAAACATGTTGTGTTAAACAATAAACACTGAAGCTTGAGCAGTTAATCTTGCAGTTTGGGTCGATCCTTGTGAACTTTGTGGATATATTCAGCAGCACACACGGCGGAGGTGCATCACATGGTTTTCGACTAAAAAGTTTTTTCGCAGTTTGTTTGAGGTAACAGCACCATTTCTTTTTGAATTACAAGAGAGGATCTGCATGCGGCTCCCTAAAAGAGTTTCCACAGCAAAAAACACCTCTTTAGAGACCACTTTGTATGAGGGATAACTAAATTCCTACACTTTTGCAAGATGCTGAATCGTGGAATCCTTACTATTAAAGGGGAACAATTATGATAATTTTAATATAAGCTTAATCATACAGTGCACTAAAATAAAAAAAATTCTAAAAATAATCTGACCTGCTTCCGAAACAGATGCCAAGAGAGTGATAGAGAAGAAAAACCTGATTATTTCAGAAACTATTTCATGAATTAAAAAACGTTGGAGAGCAACATAAGCTTGCAAAAAGTCCAAAATATGGGCTGCAATTGGCCATTGGTAGCCCCTATGTAGCCCCTATGTGGACTGGCAGCCTTCAGGAGGTTCTGAGAGCTGCTGACTTCGGGAAGGCAGGGCGGGAGCACAAGGGGAGGTATCTTCTGTCCATTGCTTCCCCTTATTGGTCACTGAGTTTAAGTCCCGGTTGAGCTGCTCAGGGATTGGATAGCCGAGGTTTGAACTTCTCCTCCAGCTCATCCAATCACCATGCAGCCGCCTGTGCTCCCCACCTCCCTTCTGTAGTTGGCAGCTCACTGACAGCAGGTGGGCCACACTAATGAAGTAAGTGTAACATGGCAGGGCCCCCTAAAGGTAAACCTTTGTGGTCCCTGTTGTGTGGTGGGGCCCTGGGCACCAAATTTCTTTTAAACGTCTGGGGGGGCAAGTTTTTTTACATGGACGTTTACGGGGGGCCCTGGCCACCAATTTTCTTATAACGTGGGGGGCCCTGGCCACCAATTTTTTTCCCAATGTGGGGTCTTAGCCACCAATATTTATTAATGGGGGGCCCTGACCACAAATGTTTTTTTCAATGGGGGGGGGGCCCTGACCACCAATATTCTTTTATTAACATGTGGGAACCATAGCCACCAATTTTTTTTTTTATTAGTATGTGGTGGGGGGTGGACCTGTGGGGTGGGGAGGGCGGACCTGTAGGTGGGGCTTGTGGTGGGCGTAGCCCTGGGGTCCAGGAAATGTTTTCGTATGGGGCCCTGTGATTACTGATGGCGGCCCTGCTGACAGTATCCCCTAGTTACACAATTACGAATGATATAAGGGACTTTCTAGCCTTTGTCAATAAATTAATTTTACAAACCTGGCATTACCTTAGCACCTGTACATGGGCTTAGCTTAAAAAAAAAAAAAAAAGTTGTTTTTGGTTGACAAATAATAAAAGTGATGAAACTTTTTATAGGGAGTCAGAAACTTCTCCAAAGAAAACTCCCTGCCATCATTCAGGTCACAGTGTATAACGGCAGCCATAACATACAGTTATATAGCCCTACTCAGTTGCCATATGTGAGATGCATTCCATATATAAACTAAACTGTATTAATATATCAGAGGTCAGTGCATTTCAGAACCCTACAAAAGATGTTGCCCACTCACAGGCTAAACCCCAGAGTACACATATATCATATTATAATTGGGATTTGTTGGCATAGGACAAATTCAACAAACTGCAAAATATATAAACATATCAAGATAAAGAATACACCATAAAGTTGTTTAGGGACAATAATTTATATTCCTGTAAAGTATTCCATTTGGACACATATCAAAGTTATAGCACAAATTAACTTAGATCTTAAGCATGTACCTCCAGAATTTTCGTTAGATAAAATAGGCAGGCAGCTGAGAAGAAAGTTTAATTACATTAATAAACCGCACACAACCCCCGGTTACATGTTCTGATGGACAGTTGTGAGTTTACAGAGTGATTTATGGTTATATTTTGATGGGTAAAACAAGGATACTCTACTGGTGCAAAGTGTAGGTTAAAATAAGCTTTTGGATGAATATTCCACCTTCAGGTGACCATGTTTGCCTTCAGTCAGCTTCAAAACACAAATATGAGGACATCTAAACCTATTACTAACCAATTTACTTCTGAATACTTATAGAAAATTGAATGTAAGTTATTAAAAATAAAGGCAACTGTCCTAGTTTTGCTGGAACACTTGGTGACCATCCATTAGGAACCTGCAGGGTTGCCCAATCCTGAGTGAAAGCCCTCATGCTTCCCTTGGGGAGCCACCTGTGCCCACCTACCTTATCAATGAAGGCTGCAAACTTGTTGTTGAGGTTCTGGAGTTCTTCCTTTTCCTTCAAACGAGTCACTTGCACGGTGTCCACAGAAGGCAGGGAGGGGTCAATGGAGGGGATGTCAGGGAGGCCAGACCCAGGCCCACCACCGAGACCACCTAGTCCACCTAGTCCACCAGGGCCAGCTTTAGCGCTGAAGAGGAAGGCTGGGCTGACTCCATAGCTTCCTACTTTAAAACCTCTACCTCCCAGGCGGCCTCTCAAGGCACCATAGGCACCTCCAAATCTACCCCCTGCTCCTCCAATTCCGCCACCTAATCCCAGACCTGCACCGGCTCCAAATCCGGCTCCAAATCCTGCTCCTAACCCTGCACCGGCTCCGGCTCTTAGACCAAAACCTCCTCCCAATCCGCCTCTGAAGCCAAACCCTGCACCACCTGCTGCTGCACCCAGTCCAGCCGCTCTGGAGAGTCCAATCCCCCCGAATCCCCCAGCACCAAATGCTCCCCCGAATCCCCCAGCACCAAATGCTCCCCCAAATCCACCAGCCCTAGCGCTTCTGCCTGAAGAGAAGATCCTGTTGCTTCCATAGGATGCGCCATAGCGCACGGCGGAGCTACTCGCTTTCACTTGCTTCTCAGTCATCGTTTCGGCCAATAATTCACTCTCCAGAGACAAAGTCAGTTGAACAACTCCATCCCTTTATGTACCTGTGCTACAAGGTGCAGGACAGACGCACAAACTCACCTTCTCATTGGCCCAAACGCTTTTTCATCCAGTCATCAAAAATGTCCCTTCTGGATGCAAACTCCAAACCAATGCGCGCTGCTGGCCTGGGGGGTTCTAATTAACAGCAATGGACTGGGGCTTGAAAGCAGCTTCAAGAATTAGGAAAATGCTGCTCTACACAATCTAAATAGGAGCATCTGGCCTTGAGCTATAGCGTTGCTCTCAGTCTGCCTCAAGGTTGGACAATGTTCCAGCTTGCAAAAAGCATTTTATTCACAGCAGCATCATTCTTTATTGGATGCTCCTAAGGCTCCCTATAACTCTACAGCTATGTAAGTGTAGCTTTGCCACGTAGGTTATTTTATAGGGAGGCTACAAAATGAATAGCTTACCTGGATACTGATTTCTGTTACAGAATCAGAGACAGAACACAGAAGGGGCTACACAAATACTGTTTTCCAATGGCAGTTACACTTACAAGAGATATACTGGAACATTGTTTAGAATTACAAATCTTTCATTATGCAAAATATAAACAAACAGTTTTTGGGTGGAGTTTGCTTTTAAAGGGGTGGTTCATCTTTAAATTTAGTTTTAGTATGCGGTAGAGTATGATATTCTCCCACACTTTGCAACTGGTTTTCATTTTTTTTAATTTGTGGTTTTGAGTTATTGTTTAGCAGCTCTCCGCTTTGGAGACCCTAGCAACCATGCATCGATTTGAATAAGAGGCTGGAATATGAATGGGAGATGGACTGAATAGAAAGACGAGTAATCAAAAGTAGCAATAATAATAATGTTGTAGCCTTAGGGTAAGGACACACGGGCAGATTCGCCGGCTATAATGAAAAATCCCAAGCTTCGCGAGGAAACTTCGGAAGACTTCAGGAAACAAAGCTCCGCGAGTTTTCATTATAGCCGGCGGGAAGGTAGAGGAAGGCAGTTCGGGGAGATTGTAGCCCCGAAGAAGAGTGATTTGTCACTGGGGCGACTAATCTCCCCGAATCTGCCTATGTGTCCTTACCCTTAGGGGCATTTGTTTTTTTTAGATGGGGGTCAGTGACCCCCATCTGAAAGCTGGAAGAAGAAGGCAAGTAATTGAAAAACAATAAAAAAAAGAAGTTCCTTAGAATTATACTAAAAGTTAACTTATAACAAGGTGAACCAAACCTTTAAGCAAAAATGTGCTTTAAAACAGGAAGGTTAACCTTAAAATAGGTAATGTCGAATCAGTGAATTACTTTCACCTGTGTTAAAAGTTACAGTCCCAACCGGGGATACAATATACCATCCATGTAGACCCGGGAAGTTCTTCTTACCTGTGTCCCATCCAGCCATGATCAAACTACAACATCCTACATTCAACCAACGCTAAGCTGTTTAGCTTTTTGGTATTCATTTGATACTAATAGGTCCCACAGCAAATATATTTTTTTGGCCCCCAAAATGTCTAGAGGTTGACCTATTTTACCAATATTTATTTAACTTCTATATGAATTAGGGCCTCATGGGGCCCCTATACCTCCTGGGCCCCCCTGCAGCCACAGGGTCTGCTTCCCCTATAGTTACACCCTAGTCAGGGACATTTGTGCAGCATCTGCCAATAGGCAAAAATCATCTTCCGTCACAAGAAACATAAGCTTTGGATTGATGTTGATATCTCAATGAAAAAAAGGCCTTTTCATACATAAGGGTTTGGAGGGGGGGGGGGGGGTGATACCAAATATCTGCATTGGGCCGTTGGGTCTCTAGCTACACCCCTGAGGATTTTCATGAAAATGTATGATATGGAGAGGGGGAATGCTGGCATTTACATATAGATCCACATTACTGCCACTATCTTAATAATCAGGTATGGCATCCGTTTTCCAGAAAGTGCCAAATTATGGAAAGCCCATCTCCCATAGACTCTATTTTACCCAAATAATGCAATTTTTTAAAAACTGATTTCCTTTTTCTCTGTAATAATAAAACAGTACATTGTACTTGATCCAAACTAAGATCTAATTAATCTTTATTGTAACCAAAACCAGCCTATTTAGGTTTATTTAACGTTTAAACGATTTTCTAGTTGACTTAAAGGGGTGGTTCACCTTTAAGCTAATTTTTATTATGTTATAGAATGACCAATTCTAAGCAACTTTTCAATTGGTGTTCATTATTTATTTTTTATAGTTTTATAGTTATTTGTCTTTTTCCTTCTGATTCTTTGCAGCTTTCAAATGGGCGTCACTGTCCCCTTCTTAAAAAAACAAATGCTCTGTAAGGGTACAAAATGTATTGTTATTGCTACTTTTTATTACTGATCCTTCTATTCAGACTCTCTCCTATTCATATTCCAGTCTCTTATTCAAATCAATGCAACATTGCTAGGGTAATTTGGACCCTGGTTACCAGATTGCTTAAAATGCAAATTGAAGAGCTGCTGAATAAAAAGCTAAATAATAAAAAATTAAAACCAATTGCAAATTGTCTCAGAATATCTCTCTACATCATACTAAAAGTTATCTCAAAGGTGAACAACCCCTTTAAGGTATGAAAATCCAAATTATGGAAAGATCTGTTATCTGGAAACCCCCAGGTCTCTTACCTATACCAACATCAACAGACACTCAACGTACAAAGCTGTGAAAGCTCTAGACCTTTTCCCAGCAGATGAGATGCCAGTTGAGCTTCCCAGGTAAAAAATTCCTTACTAAGCCCAAAACGCAATCACATAATTCCCTGAACCAATTACTTATCATTCCTTTATAAGTTACATTAACACAAGAGAGACATTCAACTCAATTTCTCATGACCTATTCACTATCACATGATATCAGTTTATTCTCCTGCTCCTCCTCTCAACTGGACCCTGAGGGGTGGTTAAAGGAACAGTACTGGCAAAAATGAAAGTACAATCCTTTATTGCTCCCAAAGATTCCATGTCTTGGAACTAGAGGTGTGCACAGCTACAGAATGAGATGACATGGGTATGGTTCGGGTGCGGTCCTACAAGGACAATGTTTTGTGTGTTAGAGTTGGAGTTTTTTCCTGACTTGCACATAACTAATATGGACATTTACCCAGAAGAACAATAGAATAGGGAGCCACTTTGACTTCCAGGTATGGTTAGAACATGTCAGAATACTAGTCTTGCAGGGGGGATTGTCAGAATACATCACATGGTTTGATAGACCTTTTGGGTCCAAGCTTTTCTTATAGTGTGACTATTGGCAAGCTCAAGGTAATTACGCAGATAAAAATAAAAACCTGTTTGTAACAGCAAATGTGCTGCCACAAGTATTCACTTTGCATCTCCCCAAGTTGGTCTTTGTGATGGATCAGCAGCTTTGTGCACCCCGAAAGGTCCATGCTGTAGTTTAGGAAGTACTGATATATTGAGTTGAAGTTTCAGATAATGGGTTATCATCACCAATTTAATGGTTGGTTTGGTGGATTTGTTTGAACATTACCCTGGGCCCTAAATTGCCCTGACAAATACTTACCAATTTAAGCAATTATGTGCCTCTGAATTTTCTACCACAAGTCTACCCAAAAGAATATTTTCAGTTCTATCCTACAGTCACACAGTGTGATAGTTATAAATTTATTTGCCCAAATGTATTTTGACTTCATACTGGAGCCCTTCAATACTTCTGCTTTATTCTCTTTTCCATTAACAGGAAGGTTGCGTATTCTCTACATGTCATCTCACCTCTTTGGGATGTGTCAGCCCTGAACAATCACCAGCCGTCTTTTTTTTATTTTTTTTACCAATGTCTAACCCGCTTGGGTCTATACAGTATATACCTACTGCAACCATGCAGAGAGCTCATAGCTTTTATCACGTTCTGTACTATAAATGTAGGTTTCGTTTGCCCAAAGATTTAACTGACTGTAAGCTCTTCAGAATAAAAATTGACTGTTGCTTATTTTTGCTAAATAAAATATGAGTGTGTATTTTGTTTCCATGCCTCGTTGATTGTGTTACACTTTGATCAGTGTGTGTGTATAAGCCACATTTAGTATTGTGCTTTAACATCAAAAATTCATACTTAGGAAGTTTATATTTCAGGCAAGATTGTGCTTTTGCCGGTTCCTCCCAAAGCACGAAAAAACAGCTTATGGTGAAGAATTAAAAGGCCATATAAACTAAAAGAGTCTTATAATTAACTGCTTGATTTGAAGATGGCGCCTACATTGAAGATATAATAGCAAGGTGCAGGATTAAAGGAAATTAGGGTACACCGAGCAAGCCTAACAGTTTGGCATGTTTTAGGTGCTAATACATTTATGTGTTATCTACCTCTGGTTCATGTGGTTGAGAGCTATTTTAGGTATATTATAATATGTTTTGGGAAATGTTGACGAATATCATTATTCACAGACCATCACATCCTGGGACATCAATAAGTAACAAGTTAGGTTATGAGTCTCACATCTGGAATTATAGATTGAGGATCATTGATCATTAATCATCACTTATTCATTTATTTATTATACCACTGTATTCCATTCCATACCTTCTCCTATTCAGAAATACATAAACATTCACCTTTTAATATACCCATTAGACAAAGGGAAAATAAAAATAAATGGACAGTGATACGTTTATACACAATCGGATATTAATATTGATCCTGCCATTTGGAACAAGTTGGGATCAAAAGGCTAATGGGACTTTTGGTATTTCAGGGATAGAATTAAAAAGGGGCAATTATGCAGACAACGGGGGTTAAAAACGAAATCAATGGGCAAAAAATAGCAGTTCACTGTGTTACTTATTTACTAGGGATGCATCGAATCCACTATTTTGGATTCGTATGAAATTCGAATCATTTGCAAAAGATTTGGCCGAATACCAAACTGAATCCGAATCCTAATTTGCATATGAAATTAGGATGGGAAGGGGAAAACATTTTTTACTTCCTTGTTTTGTGACAAAAAGTCAGATTTTTCTCCCTGCCCTGGGTTAGGGTTAGCCAGTGTATTAGGGTTAGTGTATTAAGGTTAGGGTTAGAGTTAAGGTTAGGGTGTATTAGGGTTAGGGTATTAGGGTATTAGGGTTAGGGTTCCAAATTTGGATTCAGATTCGGTGGGGCAGAAGGATTCAGCCATATCCGAATCATGCTGAAAAAGGCAGAATCCTGGCCAAATCCTTTTGGTATTTCAGAGTTAAAAAGGGCCAATTATGCAGACGACAAGGGTAGAAATGAAATCAATGGCCAAAAATAGCAGTTCACTGTGTTATTTATTTACTAGGGATGCACCAAATCCACTATTTTGGATTTGGCCAACCCCCGAATCCTTCACAAAAGATTAAGCCAAATACTGAACCAAATCTGAATCCTAATTTGCATATGCAAATTACAGCTGGGATGGGGAAAACATTTTTACTTCCTTTTTGTGACTAAAAGTTCCCTCCCCAACTCTAATTTTCATATGCAAATTTGGATTCGGATTCTGCCAGGCAGAAGTATTCAGCCGAATCTGAATCCTGCTGAAAAAAGACAAATCTTGGCCGAATCCTGCATAAAAAGGCTGAATCCTGGCCGAATCCCGAAACGAACCCTGGATTCAATGCATCCCTAATATTTATAGATGTGACTTGAGAATGGAGCAATTGCAAATTCCATCACAGTGTCAGAAAGTTTTAACCAGAGCCGCTCCAGCTGTTGGTGCCATGCTTAGAGGATGCTGGGAATGTAGATGGCTGATGTGATGTGTTGGTGTGTTGTGTAGATGTGTTGGCATGATAGACTTGACACTGCAGAGTCAGCAACCAATCAGGTGCTTAGAACAGCAGCATAAAAAAAATGCTATCTCAGGAGCCATAAGTGAATAGTCAAACCCCTGGGGAAATCATTAGCAATGTTTTAGTAGGCTCATTCTACCGTTAATGGCTGCTAGAGAAATAATCCTTACCGGTGACCAGTGTTGTGTATTCTCTTGTGAGCACGCAGGTCTCCAGTCTATATGGGCTGAGTAGATTTTATTGCTTAACTGAAGGGAGCAGGGTTGGACCACGTAGGTAGGGGTCACGGTTTGTTCTACATACATATAATGTTCCAATTTAGAAAGGGCTAAAATTTTCCAGTTTAACACAACTGTTCCAACAGTTTTGCTATCAGTAGCTACTTGCACCTGCCTTCATTGGATATTTTTTGGTTGGCTCAAGCCACCATTGGATGTCCAACGATTGGTTAGAGCCCTTTTTAGCTTGTCACATTGTCACATTGGTCATTCAGCCATAGTTCCAAGAACACATAGGGCTGTTTTTGCTTTTAGTGACCCTTTAGATGAAGGCATTGTTTTTACGTTTAGCTAGCGTTTGTCATATAGTGTATTGGAAATCGTGTACACACATAACTTGAACGGCATCTTGAGGGAGTTAAAGTGGACCTGTCACCCAGACAAAAAAATCTGTATAATAAAAGTCCTTTTCAAATTAAACATGAAATCCAATACCTATTTTTTATTAAAGCATTCATAGCTGTTGTAAGCTCATTTAAAAATCTCAGCTGTCAATCAAATATTGTCTGCCACTCCTCTATGCACTGGGCATAGAGGCGGGGCAGACAATTACTTTCACTTTCCATTCAGCACTTCCTAGATGTCACTGCTCTCCCCACATTCCCCCAGTTCTCTTCACTGTTTAATTGTGTAGCCAGGACATGGGGATGGACATCAGGTCCCCCATTCTGGTGCACAAACAAGATTCTGAGATGATACAAGGCTTGTCTTAATAACAGTGTCCATAAAATGGCTGCTGCCTGCTTCCTATAATTTTGAAATCCCAGACTGAAGGAAGCAAGATTCAAATAATTCATATAGTGTAATTAAAGTTCATTTTGCTTGACTAATGTGATAAAATAGGATTTTGAATAATATTTTTGGGTGACGGGTCCCCTTTAAGTTATCCAACTTGTAGCTTGGAAGGTAAATAGGAGAGGGTTTGGAGGGAGAGGATTTGAATAGAGGATAATTGTAAAAATAGTGATGGGCAAATTTATTCCGTTTCGCTCCATTGAAAAATGAGTGAATTCCATGTGAAATTAGCGAAACAGTGGAAAATTAGAGAAATGCGAATTTTGATGCTCGCGTCAATTCTGATGCTCGCGTCAATTTTGACAACAGCATTAAAGTTAATGGGTTTCCAAACAAAGTTGACACACAACGTTTTTGACACAAGCGACTTTTCTGGCGCACGTCCAAAAATTTTCAACGCAGGCAAATTTTCGCTGCCGTTTCGCGGCTGTATTTGCCGGCGGTGAAACATGGAAATTCATCACAAATTTGCGCCTGGCGTATTTATTCGCCTATAACTAGAAATGATAAAACCAGTTTAAGATCCATCACCAGTTGCTGATGCAGAAAACCCACAATACCCTATATTTGGAAGCACACTGAGGGGCTTTCAGCCAAAACCTAGGTGCTCATGTACATAAATGCGTATTTTGTATAATTTTTATGCACATCACCTACCAGTATGGGATCCATTATACATTAGTCTCCCATAGACTCAATTTCATCCAGATAATTGAAATTTTCAAACATTATTACCTTTTTCTCTGTAATAATAAAACAGTAGATTGTACTTGATTCCAACTAAGATATAATTAATATATAAGCAAAACCAGCCTATTGGGTTTATTTAATGCTTATATGATTTCTAGTAGATTTTCTGGATAACAGGTCCGATACCTCTACAATAAATAAAATGGAATTCATTCCTAAACAGGAATGTCCCCCTTTCAATTGCATATAATTCCACCGCAGTATCCAAAGTGCATAACCTGATTTTATTGAATCCATTAAGGGGCATTTGTAATCTTTTTCCCCGTTACATGCTTTACTACAGTTAACATTTTGATTGAGCGTAGCACGCTTGCTTTTTCCAATCAGTAGCTGAATGGAGTCAGTTTCACAAATAGATCCCTCAGGTGCTTTTCTGCGTTTGCACAGAGCCAGCTGCTCGCTGGGGAAGCAATGAAAGGTCATCCATACATCAGGAGGAGCTGCCTGCTTGTTCCCATATAAAATATCACAGTAGCAAGGGGGGGAAAGAAGCACCACTATTTTTTTTATTGCAACAGCCTGTTATAAATGCATAGAAAGAGGCCCAGGGGATTAGAAACTCTGTATCAGCATTTTGAGGCACCTGTTTGGGCAAGCCCTTCATAGTAACCTGCACGTTTGCACAGTAGGAGAGGCAGACACTGTTTTAGGGTAGAACTAGACAAGTATTTTGGATGGGATTCTGCCGGATCCAACACGCTGCGCCAAAACGCAGGCGTCAAGTCGGATGCGACGGAAAACAAGGTAAGCAATAGCAATGTCGTATGGTGTCGCAGCATTTGTCTGGTGCGACGCGACTGTTGGAGGTAGACGCAGCATGCAGTCTTATTGCGCCGGACGAACAATGCGACACCATCCGACACTTGTATTTCTTACTTTGTTTTCCGTCACATCCAACTTGATGCTTGCGTTTTGGCGCAGCGCGTCGGATCCGGCAGAATTTCGTCCAAAACACTCGTCTAGTTCTACCCTTAGTGTGAATTACTAATAAAAGTCCAGGAGATACTAAAATTGCGGACGACTTTGTCGGTACCCCCAGCCACCCCTAGGTATTTACTTAGTGATTGGAGAACATTTTTCAGATTCTTAATGGTGTAAAAAGTTATATCGTACAATGATAGTTTCTGATTGACAGGCACAGATACATAGTAAGTTAGGTTGAAAAAAGACACTTGTCCATCAAGTTCGACCTTTTAAGTCTATATCTAATCTGCCTAACTGCCAGTTGATCCAGAGTAAGGCAACAAACCCTGTTTGAAACCTCTCCAATTTGCCTCGGAGGGGGGAGAAAAATTCCTTCCTGACTCCAAGATGCCAATCGGACCAGTCCCTGGATCAACTTGTACTATGAGCTATCTCCCATAACCCTGTATTCCCTCACTTGCTAAACACCATCCAACCCCTTCTTATACCTATCTAATGTATCAGCCTGTACCACTGATTCAGGGAGAGAATTCCACATCTTCACAGCTCTCACTGTAACAAACCCCTTCCCAATATTTAGCAGGAAACTCTTTTCTTCTAATTGGAATGGGTGACCTTGTGTCAGCTGGAAAGACCTACTGGTAAATAAATCATTAGAGAGATTATTATATGATCCCCTTATATATTTATACATAGTTATCATATCATCCCTTAAGCGCCTCTTCTCCAGCGTGAACATCCCCAATTTGGCCAGTCTTTCCTTATAGCTAAGATTTTCAATACCTTTTACCAGCTTAGTTGCCCTTCTCTGTACCCTCTCTAATACAATAATGTCCTGTTTGATTGATGGAGACCAAAACTGTACGGCATATTCTAGATGGGGCCTTACCAGTGCTCTATAACATGGAAGAATGACCCCCTCCTCCCTTGACTCTATGCCCCATTTAATACAGCTCAAGACCTTATTTGCCCTTGATGCTGCTGACTGGCATTGCTTGCTACAGACAAGTTTATCATCTACAAGGACTCCAAGGTCCTTTTCCATTATGGATTTGCCTAGTGCAGTCCCATTAAGGGTACAATTGGATATTTATAAACAAAGGAACACAAGGGACTCTTCCCCAAACTACAAGTGTCTGGAACGATTTACAAATAATGTAGATAACTATATATCAAAGATAAGATAAAAAGCGATTTTTATTCACCACCATGCCATATTAAACAAGTGAGGTTAAAAACATTTAAAATAAAAAGCAGCGCTGCATGTGGAACTGAAGGGATCCCTTCTGAAAAGACAAAACAAACCCCAAAAGCTGATTGTGTAGACCAGCTAAGGGAAAAATTAGCATGCTATTGAATGTAGTAATAAAAAATACGCCGTTGGTAATATGATGGAAAAGCTCAGGAGCAGGAATGTAAATGTGCGCTTGTAGGCACCTTAGCTCAATAGGAATCAAATGGGTAAATCCATCTTGTTCCTAAACAGGAAAAAGTTCCAAAGCTTGTAAACGAACAGCATGCGAATGTTGCCCTACTTGATGTAATGTGAAACGGATTTTCGGGGTAATCCCCTAGGTCTTATATACTTGTAGATCTGCAATCAGGTAGCTCCAATATTAGGGTTAATGCTTACTTAGCGTGCTGGGGTCTGTGTGGGTCTAGGAAGGGGTTTACTTGCCTGCAGTGTGCAATGGCAATTGTGGAATCCAAATCGGAATGTCACAGCGTGTATTTCCCCAAAAACAGCTGACTGTTCACAAGTACTAAGTCCACCGCTCTCTGTAGCGGTCCTGTGACCCACAAAGGGAATGTTTAAATATACCGACCGTGTAACAGGTTACGCTCACAAGAGGCTTCCGCGTCCTTCGATCGGCTATGCAGCTTCACTGTTCCCAGACCTCACCCAGTCACGCCAAAGTACAGTCCAGAAGGGTTTCCCTGCAGCGAATGCAACGCTGAACCTCGACAGCTGTTTCGCCACAACTCGTGGCTTTGTCAAGAGGCCGAACAACGGAAATGCTGAGGATTTAAAGGTAATGTCATGTGACTCTGAAAAGATAATGTCATATGACTCTAGAACCTAGGGTTAGTATAAAAAGTTTCTGTTCAAAAAGAAGGGAAACTGTACGGCATATTCTAGATGGGGCCTTACCAGTGCCTTACCTTACCAGTGGAAGACTAACCCCCTCCTCCCGTGAATCTATGCCCCTTTTAATACAGCTCAAGACCTTATTTGCCCTTGATGCTGCTGACTGGCATTGCTTACTTCAGCCAAGTTTATTATCTACAAGGACTCCAAGGTCCTTCTCCATTATGGATTTGCCTAGTGTAGTCCAGCAGCGTAACAACGCCAAAAAAATCTTAAGAGGGCCACGGGGTCTGCTTCCTCTATAGTTACACCACTGCTGCAGTCCCATTAAGGGTATAAGTGTCTTGCATATTAATAATAACATAATTAATTAATAAATTAATAATAACCTGTAAGAAAGGAAATTCTAACTTTACACAAATAGCCTCTTCACCAGTAAAAGCCACCAATGCAACTATGTATACCTCTGGTTATTGGACTTTATGTTGGTTCAAGCCCCGACTGGATGCCCTAAAAGTTACCTCAAAGGTGAGCCACCCCTTTGAAATGTCAAGACTGAGAGGTGCATAACAAACAAAGTATATTAGCGAAAAGCATATAGTCACCCCTGACAACGGCAAACTAAATGAATTGTATTTGTCATAAGAATTATAGGCAAATTCCTCTGATTCTTGTTGTAACTGGCCCCTCTGATAAATGTCATATTCATATACAAATGCTTTACATTGCAATCTACAAACTGCCGGAGGGTCTGTATGATTAATGTAGAAATCCCAAAGGCATCATTTGAAAGTGTAAAAAAAAGTGTAAAAATAACAAAAACCTGCCTCTTTAGCATGTAGATCTGAGCCAGCCCTATCACTTGTAATTGATTTTATTTCTTCCTTTAGAGAGCTGCTTTGGTGAATGTATTGCCGTGCTACTATGAGTTAGTTGAGAATGCGACAGGCATGTTAACTTTGTTCATTTTGTAATAAATGTAGATTAAAATAAACGGTGAGGCTGAGCATGTTCTGCACACACTGTTTATCAGGACAAATGCCCGGCCTCGCATCCATCCATTAATAATCTAAATAAGAGAACAGAAAAAGTTTAACCCAAACCAACTTTCATTTGTAAGCAGGGTCGGCTTACAAATTGAACTTTGTACACTGTATCGGCCATTGCTTCAGACGTGTGATTCCCTTATTTAATACAATGCTGGTTCCTGTATAAGTTAGAGTCCTTTGCAGAACTAAGTTTTGAAACCCATTCAGCGACCTGGATCTGAAAACCCACATTTTTACCAGCTACCCAACCCAACCCCCAAATGCCTTGTACGGAACCCAATCCTCAACTGGCTGACTACCAAGAAACAGCTGTTGCTGTAAACTGGAAGTGACATCAGAAGTGGTTGGGGCAAAAAATAGTTTTTAAAAAAATTAGTAAAATAGTAAAACTTGCTGTAGGTAAAACCCACAACTCACAGAACCACATCTATAACCGCACCAGAAAGTCCTTCCTGCAACCTGCAAGTTATCCATTCTTTGCGTGTACCCAATCTGCTGCAGAACTCCAGCTTAGGTGTCCCTGTCCTGCCCCCTATTTTATGAGGCAATGTAAAGAGGTGCTAAAATAGAGGCATATTGACACTACTAAAGGTTCTTGTGCTCCTAGCACTTTCACATTGTTGTCCCATTGTTGGCACCAATACACCCACACAGCCTGCTCTAAAGAATAGTGCACAGCAGCACAAGTTTTCCTATGAATGCTGGTGAACCCTTGAATTACCATGACCCTGAATGCGAAGTAATTCCAACGTTCCTACGGTGCGGTTGCATCAACAGCTGCATTCTGAGTCTATAGAGTCTCTGGGGAATGGGCAGAAGTTTGGTTGCTGAACTGTGCCTGTAATCTTGAATTATGTGCCATAAGTGTGTTGTTCAATTGCATTTGCTACACTGTGCTATAGATACTATTATTAAATCCCCCTTCTTTGTCACAGGGTTGGAGCACTGGGAACAGGGAACCCCTGTTGCTTGATGTCCTGCCAATATGCACAGTATGTGAGTTATTGAGCTTTGCATCTGTGATCTGTGACTATAGATATGTGCGTCCGTAGGCTACACTTTCCATAGGCCCCATTCAAGGCAACTCTCACTTGCAGATGCTGAAATCAGTGTGTCTTAGAGCTTCTATACCAGCCCAAGACAACCAAATCCCTTTAGCAGTAAAGATCTGTGTCTCCAAAGATGCCCCAGTAGCTCCCCATCTTCTTTTCTGCTGATTCACTGCACATGCTCTGTGCTGCTGTCACTTACTGAGCTTAGGGAGCCACTCACAATATACAGTACACATAGAATAGAAATGTCACAATATAAGGCTGATTAGTAATTAATACAGATAATTACTACATGGCAGCACAGAAACCAGTGCAATTAGCATCAGAATTTAATAATCAGCAAACCTGTAGCATCAGCTTATATTACAGGGGAAGCTCATTTTCTGCTGGATAATTAGTGACGAGCCCTAAGCTTAGCTTCTCAACAGCTGCTCAGAGCCCACTGAGCATGTGAGTGTCACAGACACTTTCCAAGATGGTGACCCCCTGTGACAAGTTTGAAGTCCTGGATCATTGCTGCTATTGACAAGCTGAAACTTTAGGCCGGTGCAATAAGTTCAGTATATAAAACAGTTTAGTTTTAGCCATATTCATTTTTAGGGTTTAGTTTTCATTAGTATTCCATTAGCCCAGATTTACAGCTTGAGTACAAAGTGCAGTTTTCTATGTTACTATGTTACTATGTATGTTACTAGTATTATGCCGCCGCTTCTCTTGTCTAATCTCTATTGGCTTTTGGTGTTTCCGGGGTTCCTTGGTGTCAGTAGGTACAATAGGGAGCAAGTATCTTTTATGAATATGCACTAAGTTGTGTTCACTTGCACTTGGGAGTTGTAAATGAGGCTTCATATATTTTATTTTAACTTCTGGAGATGAGCCTGGCATCCCATATAACAACACATATACAAAGGCTTAACATTATAGAGAAGCTTTATTTACATATCTAAATCGTTTCTTCACAATTGATTTGCAGGAAGTGACTGCTGGAGCTTGCACGGTGCTCACATTCTTTGTACTCATCAAATCAGCTGCCTGATGTTCTGCTAGTTGCCACATGTAAAGCGTCCGAGCCTGGAAATCTGCACTTGTATTAAATATATTTAATCATTGACAGCTCCCTTAAAGGAAACACCTGCCGTCTTATAATCAGTACACACTTTACTGCAGGGAGGGAACATGCGGTATTGTCCCCAAGGGTTTTCCTTCCCAGGGTCCTATTCATTCTGCAAAACACCAATGACAATTCTCTCATGGAAACTAGCCATCGTAGCACTCTTAGGCAACTTATGATACCTCAACGCAGATTATCTCTATTTACAGCTGAAGGTCAGAATCAGATCTTAAAGGAGAACTAAAGCCTAACTAAAGAAGTAGCTAGAAATGTTGTACGTTATGTTTTGTGCTTCTGTACCAGCCCAAGGCAACCACAGCCCTTTAGCAGTAAAGATCTGTGTCTCCAAAGATGCCCCAGTAGCTCCCCATCTTCTTTTCTGCTGATTCACTGCACATGCTCTGTGCTGCTGTCACTTACTGAGCTTAGGGACCCACTCACAATATAAAGTACACATAGAATAGAAATGTTACAATATAAGAATGATTAGTAATTAATACAGATAATTACTACATGGCAGCACAGAAACCAGTGCAATTAGCATCAGAATTTAATAATCAGCAAACCTGTAGCATCAGCTTATATTACAGGGGAAGCTCATTTTCTGCTGGATAATTAGTGACGAGCCCTAAGCTTAGCTTCTCAACAGCTGCTCAGAGCCCACTGAGCATGTGAGTGTCACAGACACTTTCCAAGATGGTGACCCCCTGTGACAAGTTTAAAGTCCTGGATCATTGCTGCTATTGACAAGCTGAAATGTTAGGCAGGTGCAATAATTATGGTATATAAAATATGGATTTTTTAGCCATATTAATTTTTAGGGTTTAGTTCTCCTTTAAAGGGGTCTACGGCCAGAGAATGCAGATAAGAGAGACCAAACTGTGTGTTTGAATACAGAAAACTGCACAGACAATTCTTTCAAGAATTAAAGGGATACTATCACTCTTTGGAAAATTACGGAAAAGGCTTCAGGCATTGTTGAAGCTTCCCTTTCAGCAGTGTGGGCAACTTTTGTTAACCTTGGACCAGATTGACTTATATATTTCCCTAGTTGCTGGGCAGATTCCCATGTAGTTAGAGATAATTTACACATATATGCTATTGGCCAGGAGGTACGGTGACCACATCCTGTCACACTCTGGTATAGTGAGTGAGAAGGGGGTGGATCTTCCTCTTTGGCTGTTGCTGATCCAGCTGGGTGTGCCCAGGGGAGCCTGGGTACAGCAAGGCCCAGAAAGCCATGTGCCCTAGAGGGACCAGGTCCCAGCGGTGTCCAACCTTTTGGCTTCCTGGGCCACATTGGAAAAAGAAAAATTGTCTGGGGCCAAACATGAAATACACAAACACTTTTGATTTATAAAAGTAAAGAAAATACACAGGAAAGAACTACAATACCAGTTGGATAACCAGATGGAGCTAAACACTGGTATATGGGACACCTGGATATTAAATAGACTTATTATTATATTATTATGACATTTCCTCGGGAACTGAGAGTTTCAAGCTGGGCTGCATTCATATCCATCCTGGGCCGCATGGTTGGACACTCCTGCTCTAGATTCTCGGTCGGGGAACAGGGACTCCATGAATGAGGCTAATAGACTGTCTCTAATAGACTCTCTAGGAGAGTGATATAGAGAGTAGAGATAGTAAGAGCAGCTTGGCTCAGACTAGGAGGGATAACAAGGTAGCTCTCCTCTCAGGCAAAACTGGCCTGTAGTTTAGGGACACAGCCTAAAAGGGATTAGTTCTAGTGATTTCATTGATCCCCTGTGTGAGGATCCAGGTCACTGTGCTGTCTCTGGAGGAAAGTCCCCGGCATCTACCTTGGAAGCTCTTTGTGAGCAGGTGTGCCTGTATATTCTGCATCTACCTCTGTCAGCTCTGTGTGAGCAGCTGTGCCTATATACTGCCAATGCCTCTGTTCCACTGTAAGTAAACCTGTGGATCATTAGTCTTGGACAAATAAAAGTTATTTTGTTATATTGCAAGAACCTCCTGGCACCCATTTTTTCCTGTTTTGTTGCACAATAGCCGGAGAGTTGCAGTTGCACTACACCATTCGTGAAATCTTCCATTTAGCGGAGGCCCTAGCCTGCAGTGTTTGAGTCACATGTAACCCATGCTCTAACAACTAGCTGGACATTAACTCCTTTGGGTCTGGATAGCCCAAATTAGCATTACACTTATAAACTGCTATATACAATAAGGAGAACGCAAAAAAAGGTGAGTGCAGAGTGTCAGCGTCAAATTCAGTGCGTCCGCGTCAAATTCTGTGTGTCCTCATCAAATGCGGACTTGGCTCAACGCCCCAGTTCAGGTATGTCAGCAGCCCAGCAGTCAGGGCCTGATTTTTCAGGGCTGGCACCCCTAGGCCTCACGGTCAGATCGCCCGCCCACAGCCCCGCCGCAAGCACATTAAAGGAGAAGGAAACCCAGTTGGCGTAAAAACCCTCCCCCCCTCCACTGTGTTGCTTCCCCTCCCTCCTCCCCCCTGGCCTACCTGTCCCGCTGGGCAAATGGCCCTAACTTGTTACTTACCCTTCTGCGCAGGTCCAGTCTACGGAGTTCACAGGCGCCATCTTCTTCCTGCTTTGACCGGCGTTTTGGCGCATGCACAGTAGGAGCATTTTGCCGGTACTGATCTACTGCGCATGCGCCAAAAGTCACTAAGTTTTCCTTCGTGACTTTTGGCGCATGCGCAGTAGATCCGTACCGGCGAAATGCTCCTACTGCGCATGCGCCGGTCAAAGCAGGAAGAAGATCGCTTGGAAGAAGATGGCGTCGTTGAACTCCGTAGACTGGAACTGCGCAGAAGGGTAAGTAACAAGTTAGGGGCAGGTAGGCCGGGGTTGAGGAGGGAGGGGAAGCAACACAGGGGAGGGGGGGAGGGTTTTTGCGCCGACTGGGTTTCCTTCTCCTTTAAGGATATAAATCATCTTATGACTATATATATACACAATATATATAGCAGTCCAGTGAAAGCACTCACGGCAATGACCCTTCAGGGGTTTATCAAAATATTTTTATTAGTGCATGGTGCATCTCAACGCGTTTCGACTCGCAGAGAGCCGTCGTCAGGATCCTCTCCTCTCTGCGAGTCGAAACGCATTGAGATGCACCATGCACTAATAAAAATATTTTGGGACTGGGACCATGCAGGTCTTGGGGCGCCACTTCGTCAAATCTGGCCCTGAACAGAATATTGGGAAGGTAACCAGATAGCAGCTCCCTAATTCAAGATAACAGTTACCTGGTAGATCTGAGAACAGCACTCAATAGTAAAATCCAGGTCCCAATGAGACACACTCAGTTACATTGAGTAGGAGAAACAACAGCCTGCCAGAAAGCAGTTCCATCATAAAGCATATGACCAGGCAAAATGAAATTTTATATTGTAGAGTGAATTATTTGCAGTGTAAACAGTGTCATTTAGAAATAAAAACTACACGATAAAAATCATGACAGAATCCTTTTTAAGCCTATTATGAATGAGAAAGCTAAACGTTAAAGCAAAATGCAACTTCTTTCTAAAGCATCCTATTATTGAATACAACGTGTATTCCCTTGAGAAAGGTCACAGGTACTGACCAAAATATCAGGTTTGAAAATTAAATAAAAATATATATATATATTTTTGTTTGCACAAGATCTGTTGAGTCCTTTACTTTACTGGACTATTACATTATTTGTTTCCAACACCCAGGCAGACAATATATTTTTGAACTCCTCCACTTGTTTAATTGGTGAAACCACTGATCCCTGCAGCAAGAAAAGACTCATTTTTTCCAAGGGTTAGCTGTGTGTGGCCTCAGCATTGTCTCTGTCTTCTATGTCTGTCTAAAGTATGTATGTATGTATGTATGTATGTATGTATGTGTATATATATATATATATATATATATATATATATATATATATATATATATATATATATATATATATATATATATATATATATATATATATATTTATATATATGAATAAAAACCATAACATTATTTTGGCCAGGCAGCCTGTATGTCACTTTTGTGAAGGCAATGCCAAGTCATGTTGTTTTACATTATAGATGAGGGAATAATTCTACACTAAGTCTCTACAGTCTGAAGAAGAGCAAATGACAATCTCCATGGATCAATGCAGAGGGGGTTTTACAGCCTCATACATTTTTGGAAATAAGTGGGAAATACATTTTGTTAATGAATGCACCAGGTTAGCCAACTGGGACTGAGTAAAGGGGTTTGCTTAATGATATAAAATATAACTGCTCCGTGGATAACAGAGTGCAGTTTCCATGTGTGCGCTACTTAAATGCCTCCGAACATATTCATTTACAGAAAACATAACCATATGCAGAATCTTCATGCTTGGCTGCTTTCCAAGAACACACACACTGCTCAACCATTTGATGGTTTTATGCAATATGTATGAGCCTAACAAGTACTGGAGCTTCCGGCTGCAGAAATGGGCAGGTTTCGGGTATAGCTCATGTGCAGATAAGTGGTACATATAATTCCAAAGGGCCAATCTGCTGCATTCCTAATGTTGTTCACCCACAGCTCTGTACCCCCAGTTATCTTTGTCAGATGGCTGATGGGAGTGGTAGTTTAACAAGATTTAAAATTGCCTACATTACTGACCTGTTCCACCTCTGCTAAGTAAACCAAACAATAATCATTGATAATTAACATAGTGCTGTCCAGCATATTTCTTCCAAACAAAATTACTTTTGGCTTTATGGGATATTATTGCCACTGTATTAACCTACATTTGAAAAATGCTGGCAACTATAAAAGTCAAGTAACATATTATAAAATTATCCTTACTAAAGATAGATAGATGGATGGATGGATGGATGGATGGATGGATGGATGGATAGATAGATAGATACCAAAAAAGAGTACTGTATGCATTTTGGGGTGTCCTGCCCCCCAAAATCAAACGCTAGATAACAAGCAAATGAATTGAAAGATCAATAATAAATAACAGAAGATATGATAGATAGATAGATAGATAGATAGATAGATAGATAGATAGATAGATAGATAGATAGATAGATAGATAGATAGATAGATAGATAGATAGATAGATAGATACAGTAGATAGATAGATAGATAGATAGATAGATAGATAGATAGATAGATAGATAGATAGATAGATAGATAGATAGATAGATAGATAGATAGATAGATAGATAGATAGATAGATAGATAGATAGATAGATAGATAGATAGATAGATAAGCGAATGAATTGAAAGATCAATAGTAAATAACAGAAGATATGTATACTTAGAATAAATAGATAGATGATATATAACAGATATGTGATAGATAATTTATTGATGGATAATAGATAGATGATCAACAGTTAGATGATAGATAGATAATTAGATAAATAGAAAGTAAAAACGTGGGTGACTACATAGCTATATATTTAGAATTAATAGATAGATGATTCATTGCATATGGTAGAAAGATAGAGGGTAAATAAGTGCATAGATTAATATATATAGAAAGAGAGAATAAATAGATTATATATTGACCATATATAGATGATAGAGAGATAGATTATAGACAGACAGACGGGTAGATTGATAGATGATAGCCAGACAGATAGGTAGAGAGAGAGATAGCAGCGACATATATATATATATATATATATATACATACATACATACATACATACATACATACATACATACTTTAGACAGACATAGAAGACAGAGACAATGCTGAGGCCACACACAGCTAACCCTTGGAAAAAAAGAGTCTTTTCTTGCTGCAGGGATCAGTGGTTTCACCAATTAAACAAGTGCCACTAACAAGTCTGTGCTTGGCACATTGTCTACAGTGACATTTTATGCAGTACAGCTGATATTTCCTAGGAAAGCTGCTTCTGCATCTATATCAGGCAATGTGTGTTTACTGTTGGGTTATTCTTTTCGGTTTATTGTACATCTAAGGCACATTTGATTATTTTGCACCACAATGGCTGTTAGCAGGTATCACCATGACGCCTGCTGAGTCCAGACAGAGGTTATCAATTCTGGCCCATTATTACAGTATGACTTTGCTATTGGCTCACTTTGCCTTACAATATAGATCTAATTGTGCTGCCTTGGGATTGATTTTGCTGCTTTTCACATAGCCTTCAGTACATCAACCAATAAGGAATGCTGCTCAGTTGTACAGCATAAATCAGCAGACATAAACAATGAATTATAGCCAGGGGATGCCAAACTGTTGCCTCTTTAACAACAAACACAGTCTTCCATAGGAGCTAATGCAATCATTTCTATTCCTTAAAGGGCATGTAAAATTAAAACCCATTTTTACTTTCTTTAATGAAAAAGAAACCTATCTGTAATATACTTTAATTAAAAAATGTGTACCATTTTTTATAAGAAACCTGACTGTATGCAGTGAAATTCTCCCTTCATTTACTGCTGTGGATAGGAATTGTCAGACTGTCCCTAGCAGGGAAACAATCATTCTTATGAACAGCAGGGGGAGCCCCCGCCTTACTTCCCAGCCATGCAGAACTCAAGCAGCTTTGTTTATTTCCCTTTAGAGCAGTTGGCGACTGTGTAGAGATTTGTATTGGATTTTATTTTTGCCTTTACATCCCCTGTACTGTTTCCAACTCCAGCTCCAGGGACAAAGATCATGGAGCCAGATTTAAACAGATAAACTTGGATTCTATTTGGAGGATTATTTTGCTGCAGCCACTGGTTCTGCAGAGTTGGAGAAAGTTTTGTATTAAACAATACAAAATCTATAAAATCCACATTAGAATCCATGACAACACAGGACCCAGTGCAGTCTGCATATTCTGATTATTAACCAGTCTTGCTGTATCGGTTTCTGGCAGATATTATTCGACTTGTGCTGTTTTGATCATTTATGACGATCCCTAAGCAGCGCAGACCACACTGAGCATGTGCACAGTCTTGGTCTTGCAAAGATGTTTACCAAAGTTACAAGATGGTGACCCCCTGTGGCCAACTTTGAAAGCATAAATCATTTGTTTGATTAAACGCATCAGGTGATGTTGGTTTGTGACCTGTTGCAATAAACCACCTTCCTTTTAACCAGATGTGCCGCCTTTCCATCCTTTGAGCATATCTTATTACAGTGGGAACACTGGTGGCAGAGCACCCGGTAAACCAAGATGGAGCTGCACTAAGAAAACACACAGCGGGTGAGTATGGAGCGGCCCGAACCCTTTTGTCTAATTTGTTTGATTAGGCTTGTGGTGCTTATGTTAAGTATACAAAATACAGCATTTCTAACCTTTTTCTATTTTAGACTTTACTTCCCATTTAACTTAAATGACATTACGGTGTGAAAACCGCCTTTGTCAGATAAAACTGCAAAATCTACAGATAAAACCCTAGTTATGTTCTTCTTGACCTCTTCATATTCATTACCCGTAGTGATGGGCAAATGTATCCCATTTCGGTTTGCCACAAATTTTTCGGATTTCCCGCAAAATTCGCGTAACTGGCGAAAAATTAGCGAAACGCTGATTTTTGACGACGGCGACATAGTTGATGCCGGCGCCAATTAAAGTCAATGGGCGTCCGTAAATCATCGCCGGCGTCAAAATCGGCAACAGTGTCAGAACCGGTGCTGGCATCACAATTTTTTCGACGCCCGCAAATTTCCGCCACCAAATTTTCACAACAGATTCTCAAATTTATTCACCGGCGGCTAAACGCTAATTCGTCGCAAATTCATGCCTGGCGAATACATTCACCCATCACTAATTACATGTGCCAAATTGCTGCAGAGGCCGCTGTACCACTTCTGGGTAACTCCGGCTGCCTCTGAATCTATACATTTTCGCTGCAGTGTTTCCTTGTCCGTTATTAAAGAGTGCCTCAGTTGAGGTAAATAATAATGCAGCTCCAACAGATCTATCAAGACAAAGAGGAATGTTCCATAATTAAGGTACAGCAAGCCTCCTTACTAAGGTAACAATTCAAAGAAATATATAGTATATAAAATGAACAAAAAAAATGCATTGCCCTTTAAAATACAAATAATGTTCTTTTACACTGATATATGGATAGTGCGGATCTTTGTCTGGCAGGGGGCGATGAGAGTTGCAGTTTCACAATAAGCCCGAAAGGGGTCTATAAATTCCTGGCTTTCTGATCTGCATGCAGTGGTGTTTCTGCTGGTGAGTGTGCCAGTATATAGCTACGTATAGAGGCAGGTGCAGCAGTGCAGAACATCTCCAACCCATCTCATGCATAACGTTACTTTGGTAACATTACAGCACCACACTCCTGATGTCAGACGTGAGCAAAATAAGAAGCAGCCATTGCTCGTGACTCTATTTCAGGGCACAAGGAGGAACAGCTCTAACACGAGCATCGGTTCATATGGATCTAACCTTAAGCCTTGGAAGGTTTGTTACAAAGCTACAGTTTTAGTCCTTTCGTTTATTAGCGTCATTTTCCAAACCCTTTTGTCTTCCTCCCCCTTAAGTCTCCAGAATGGTTGGGACTATAAAACCGGTGACATGATATATGGCCAGGGCTCAGGCACTGTGGGCCTCTCAGTGTGGGGAAGGGCCATACAGCATTGGATGTATTTAAAAGGTTAGTCTGCATTTGCCTTCAGGATAGCACATTTATCATCTTATGAAGATGTAGTGACCCTTCAAACATAGATTCCAGGGTCTCATTGTGGCTTAAAGGGAAGGAAAGGTTAAAAGTAAGTGAGATTTATCAGAAAGGTCTATATAAATACACCAGTAAACCCTCAAAGTAATGCTGCTCTGAGTCCTCTGTCAAAAGAAAGCCACATTTCTTTCCTTCTATTGGGTACAAATGGACTTCTGTATCAGACTTCCTGTTTTCAGCATAAACCTCCAGGGCTAGGGCTTGAGCATGCTCAGTTTGCTCCTCTCTGCTGTAATCTGGAGAGACTCAGGCAGGAAGTGATGTCACAGCAAGCTAATATGGCAGCTGCTCTCCTAAATAAACAGAGACAGTGTCTAGAGCTGTTTACTCAGGTATGAAAAAGCATTATAAAGAATAAAAATGGTGTTCTAGCTTGCACTGGTGTGGCTAATCTATTGCCAATAAACTGCCTTGGTAGCTTTCCTTCTCCTTTAAGAGGAAAAAAATGCTTTGACATGTCAAGAAAATATGAGAACTACTATAGGATTCAAATTAAATGTATTGCGTGACTAGGCACCCAGTTTTACTAAAGGCTGGTGAAGTGGTAGAAGTCTTCTTCAATAGTGATGGGCGAATTTGCGCCATTTCGCTTTGCCGGAAAATTTGCGAATTTCGCGAAATGGCGAAAAAATTTGCGAAACGGCGCGGCTAAAAAATTTTTTGCCGCCGGCGAACATTTGCGGGCGAATTTTCGCGGGCGTTTTGCGAATTTATTCGCTGGTGGCGAATTGCGCAAATTCGCGCCTGGCGAATAAATTCGCCCATCACTATTCTTCAACAAAAACAAACTACATCAACCTGTTAAGGTGGTTATTTTGACGCCAACCATCCTACTGGACCAAGAGTCACCTACATGGATTGTCACATACTATGCACCCATGCTACAAATAAGTGGCTCTGAAATAGGGGTAGGTGCATCCCCTCATGTCTGCCAATATCTCACCCACGTGCCGAGAACAAGAATGCACAGATCAAATGTTTACTCTAGACTGCAGTCTGACATCCCATGATGGGGTCTCAAAACGGCCCCTTAAGGTTGCTATATACACCCCGATAACCGGGCCAAAATGGAGAAAACCCAACCAATGACATAAATCAACTTTATATTTTGTTACGTATTATAAAACTAGGTTCAATTATAATCAGTGAAGCTTTGCAGGATCCATTTTAAAAGGTTTTGTACACTGGAGGCCCTCCAGCTCTTGTGAAACGGTTACTCTAAGAATGCAAGTCAGAAAGCTGAGAGCTGTGGTTCAACACAAGCTATAGCACCAGGTTACTTGTACTGTAGCTAGTCTAGAATGCCTTTTTAAATATGGAGTGCCTCTCATTAAAAGAGCTGTCCCTGTAAAGCACTGCAGGGGGATATTTAATTGTTCATCGCCTCTCTTGCTGCTACTTTGCCCACCATGGGGGGAAATTGTATTATAAATCAATGGAATTAGTTCCCCATTGCATTTGCACAGCATCACACTCTCACCACAATCAGCAGACCCAGCAATCTTAACCCTTTCTCCCTAAACTGCAGTTTGGATGAGCAGTCCACAGCAGAGCAGGGGAAAATGTACCAAAAATGCAGCAGCTTAAGATAGAAAATTTATTCCTATAACAATAGAAGCTAAATCCATGCTACCGAACTCAGTTTCCTGAGAAACCTCTAATATCAGTAGCAGTATAACATAAAACATATGTCAGAGAGAGAGAGAAAGAGAGAGAGAGAGAGAGAGAGAGAGAGAGAGAGAGAGACAGAGAGAGAGAGAGAGAGAGAGAGAGAGAGAGAGAGAGAGAGAGTGCATAGTACAAGAGCCATTTTTTTGCCTCATTACCAATTAGGAGTTAACTTAAAGGATAAGTGAACCTTTAAAATAAGGGAATGTAAGATTGATGAGTGGGATATTCTATGAACTTTTGCAATGTACATTCATTTTTATTTCAAGATATTAAGGGATAAATGTACTGTTAATATGAATTAATTTTATTACAACAGCACCACCCGCTGGTCAGTTTTATCACTATTCTGACCACCAAGTAGTCAAGTTGTCAGGAGAAAGAAAGAGGCTGCTCTGATGTTCTTCTGCTTAGGATTAAAAAGTAGAAACATTTCTCATATCTTTCCTAAGAAGAAGAACATCAGATCAGCCTCTTTCTTTCTCCTGACAACTTCCTTGACTACTTGGTGGTCAGACTGGAGGGAAACTGACCAACAGGGGGTGCTACTGTAACAAAATGTATTCATATCAACAGTACATTTATCCCATAATACCTTGAAATAAAAACAAAATAAATAATTAATCTACATTGCAAACGTGCTTAGAATAGCCCCCTCATCAATTTTACATTCACTTATTTTAAAGGTTTACTTATGTTTTAAGGGCACATGTTATTCAAACATTAAAAAGAACATTTGGGTTAGTTAGTGCATAACTGCACTTCTTCAGGACTTCACATCACCCGATGGGGGAGGAAAAAAAAGGAAAGACTGTATCTCCTTGAGCAGGAACAGTTCAGAGAATTCGGCATGTGGGAAACCATCAGAAAGAAAGAGAATGTGGGTTTGAGGCTGCAGGCAGGAATCTGCATTCAGCACCGGCAAAGCGAGACAGCTCCTTATATATCAAACGGGGAGAAGCATAAGGGAGTCTGATGAGCTCCACTACTCGACTTTAAGCTCCACAAGGCAAATATTGTCCTTAGAAAAGAGGATTATCAGTAAAGATATTATTTTGGGGAGTGTAGGGGGGTATATTATATTTGCTGCGAGTTCCTCTGAAACTGAGAATTCTCTCTAGGAAGCCACACTGGGTTTGATTTATAGAACAGACACTGGATCTCACTGTAATATCCCTGGGATTTGCTGTTTCTTGGATAGTGTCTCAGCTGCTTCGTTAGTGTATAAGATAATCATATAGCGGAGAAGGATGCGGGTTATCCTGTATGAGATCTATGTACAGAGCAAATGGGATTTCCCCCAGGCAAAAATGACATTACATTTGGTAAGCATTGTACGGTTCCGTTCCCCCCCAGAAAAAAGAATAAAAAGCGAAGCCTTTATCGCACGATGGTGGCCATAGACGTAACAATTATGATCTTTCTTGGAAAAGACGGTTAGTTTCAATACACACGTGTAGAGCTGAATCGTCAGATATACAGATAAAAACAATAGAATTCTACCTGTATCTGAGGTTTCAGCACTAACAATGGCCGATGTTCTGGTGCCTTCAAAGGCACCCAATCAAAATTTTCTGTCCAGCCCGATCGACGAGCCAAGTCTCGATATTGGTCGGCTCTTTTCCCACCATTTGAAAATTTTTGCACCGGATATCGTACAAAAATTTGTTTTGTGTGATATTATCTGTGCATCTATGGCCACAACGCAATGTGGTCTTGATCATGCGGTGAAATTGTTGCCTTGGTATTAATTTTCCAAATATGTACAAGATATTTCATCTCCTTTCTGTGCATCTGGATCATGACAAGACCAGGGATTGCTGCTGCAGTTGCTCTGTAGCTCTGTCCAACCCTGAAGCTTCCACTTGAGGCTCCTCATTAATATTGGCCTCCAGATCTAGACGAATGTTCTCTTTTCTCTGTATAGCAGGGGAGGTAGAGAAATGAACTCTCTCCGCTTTGGGGCTGCAGTTGTCTCTCTCATATTCCTCCTGCGCTTTCTCTATCTTGCGCTTTTTCATTTTGCTCTTGTGCATGTGAAAGGTGCTCAAGGAGAGGACGACCAAGCAGAAAATCACAGTGGCCAGGACTATCAAAACCAGAGTGGAGGAGAAGGACTGAAAGAGGGGTTCCACCTGGGTCGTGCAGCTGCTGGTGTTGGAGACAGTGGTCCTGTTTATCAGACAAGGGGGCACAGACAGCCTCAGCTGCTTAGAAATCCTGGCACTCATTTAGACGGCTGGCACCACCGCTGGCCTCTGTTTTACCAACTCAAAGAGGGAAAGGATTCCTTGCCTAGAACAACTGCCTGCAGAGGGAGAAAGGAATTAATTAAAGTAATTAAAAATAGGGATCAATTGTCCTTTTTTTTCCCTAAAACGCCCAAACGCTGCCCCATTCCTGCTCCAATTGCTGACAGATTTCACCCCCCATTGGGATGAGATGGGAATCACTGCACCAATGTGCCCGATGAATCTCTCATCCAATCACTCAGCTCAGACAATCCAGCAACTGCCAACTTGGACACTAACTGAGTCCGTGCCTTTGTCTCAGCCAAAATGGGCTGCAGAAACACAAGTAAATCAGTGTAAACCTGAAAGCCAAAGAGGCATAACTTACAGGCAGCGCCAGGGAGCCGCAGGATTCAGTCGGCGCCTTCTGAGCGTTTATGCAGCGCTTTATAGTAACCCCCACCTCCCCTATACTAATATACTAAGTGCCCTTGAGAGTTAGACTGGCTGCCGGGCACTATTTCTTGGAAGGACAAGAAGCCACTGGGAGTGAAGCAATTTCGGTTTCCCAGCTCCGGTAGCCAAGCGCTTACCTGTGGACACAATAAGGAGCGTGTTGCGGCTGCTGCTGCTTCTCCCCAGCGCCGGCTGCAGAAGGCACTGAATGAGCAGACCGGCAGCTCGGGAACCCACAGCCTATTGGCTGCCTGAGCGGTGTTGACGTCATTCTGCCACTGTACTGGGATCCTTCTCTGCCTGCAGTAACCCCTGCAGCTATGGGGACAAGGAGCGCCCCTGCTGGATCCCTGCAATTATGGGGACAAGGAGCGCCCCTGTTGGGTCCCTGTAGCTATGGGTACAAGGAGCTCCCCTGTCGGATCCCTGCAGTTATGGGGACAAGGAGCTCCCCTGTTGGATCCCTGCAGAAATGGGGACAAGGATCGCCCCAGTTGGATCTTTGCAGTTATGGGGACAAGGAGCACCCCTGTTGGATCCCTGCAGTTATAGGGACAACAAGCGCCCCTGTCGGATCCCTGCAGTTATGGGGACAAGGAGCTCCCCTGTAGATCCCTGCAGTTATGGGGACAAGGAGCTCCCCTGTTGGATCCCTGCAGCAATGGGGACAAGGCTCGCCCCTGTTGGATCCCTGCAGTTATGGGTACAAGGAACACCCTTGTCGGATCTCCCACTGCAGACATTCAGGGCAGGGAATGATGAGAGCAGGGCAACCCAAAATGAATAAACTACTATTTTCTAATCTACACCACAGCACATTCATATTCTATCCACATGTCATCTATATATCGCTGTCAGCTAACGATTCTGTATTTCCTTTCATTATCTAACAGCCAAGAAGGACCCCCTCCCATCATCCAGAGACTATTGATTGAGCAGCAGTGGGAGCCTACAGTTTGAGTATGGCTACTCCTTGCCCATGGACAGTTGCTTTATTACAAACATACTGAATGCAATAGAGACATGACACGCACTGCTCCTCCTGCAGCCGTTCCCTGTATCCCCCACTGTCCAGGAATGGAGTCAATGCAGCTGGATGTAGAAGTCACAGAGCCCTTTCCATAGTAAGTTAGGTTGAAAAAAGACACACGTCCATCAAGTTCAACCTTTTAACTCTATTTTAACCTGCCTAACTGCCAGTTGATCCAGAGGAAGGCAAAAAAAAAAAAAACCCATTTGAATCCTCTCCAATTTGCCTCAGAGAGGGAAAAACTCCCTTCCTGACTCCAAAATGGCAATTGGACCAGTGCCTGGAAGAGATCCTTATTCATTGCTGCTGGCTGCCTACCTTGTGAATTACAGATTATGTAACACTAAGAGAAAAACACAGTATGTGACCTGCATGTTGGTCCCTGGAACACTCCCTCCCCAAAATGTCTAGAGGATGACCTGTTTTAGGAATATTTATTGAATTTGTATTTTAATTAGGGCCCATACTTCCTGGGCCCCCCTGCAGCCACAGGGTCTGCTTCCTCTGTAGTTACATCTCTGCTCCCTCCTTCAATAACCCACAGGGGACAACTGTAGATACATGGGAAGCTTGCCATTGCTGCTTGTAACACACAGAAATGTTTGTTTTTGGTTTTAAAAGAAGACTAATGACTAATTTAAACCATAGAAGTTACAGGGTCATAGGATGTATCCAACCTAATAACCCCCAGCACCCACATTCTACTCTTTACAATTCTGTGAGTTGTAGACCAGTAACAAGTGGAGACATACATGGTCAGTACTGTTACAATGCCGGCTCATTGGCAGACAGATAAAGGACTCCTATCAAGGAGCGTGTATTGATCAATCTCCTCTCTGTATGCTAGTCTAGGGACCGAATCCACTGTTTTGGGATTAGGACAAATCCCAAATCCTTCATGAAAGATTCAGCCGAATACCGAACTGGATCTCAACCCTAACTTGCCTATGCAAATCAAGGCGAGGAAGGGCTAGAGGGTTGAAAAATGAACGTCCTTACTTGCGTGATGAAAAGGTACTTGATTTTTAGGATATGGATGTGGTACATAGATTTGGCTGAATCAGAATCCAACTGAAGAAGGAATCAAATCCTGGATTTAATGCATTCCTACTAGTGAGTGTGTGACATTCATTCTAGCATCAATCAGGCCATTGAGGGAGTGCCGCTGTGATTGTGTGTAGTTCCACACTCGCTGCACATTCTCACAACTCTTTCACTGTGATATATTTTGAATAATAAGTGATAATTTACCCCCTTACTATTAAATATCTTGGACATCACATGCTGTCTTGCTGAACTGCTCAGCGTCTAAAAATATTGCCCTGTTACAATAGGGCGATAGGGCGCCCTTCACAGTGGAGGACATCCTGGACAATGCCAGCTACAATTCCATCCCCATCTTTGTGTTCATACAATGATAAACAGGCAGGGGTGCTAGTGATGAGCGGAGTTGGACTGGGGTACACATAGCCCACTGGGTGCCCAACTCAAGGTGCTACCTTCCCAGCCACTTAAAGGGATGGTTCACCTTTAAGGTAACCTTTAATATGTTATAGAATTCTAAGCAACTTTTCAATTGGTTTTCATTGTTTTATTTGTTATAGTTTTTATAATTTTTATAATATTTTTCTTCTGACACTGTGCAGCTTTCAAATGGGCGTCGGTGACCCCTTCTAAAAAGCAAATGCTCTGTAAGGCTACAAATGTATTGTTATTGCTCATTTTTATTATTCATCTTTCGTAATCAGGCCTCTCCTATTCTTCTCCCAGTCTCCTTTTCAAATAAACGCATAGTTGCTAGGGTAATTTGGACCCTAGCTACAAAATTGCTTAAAATCCAAATAGAAGAGCTGCTGAATAACTCAAAAACCTTAAATAATAAAAAATGAAAACCAATAGCAAATTGTCTCGGAATATCACTCTCTACATCATTCTAAGTTATCTACTCAAGGTGAACAACCCCTTTAAGGGCTCACTACCAATCCACCGCAGCCCCCCGCACCCACTCTGCTACGCACTTACTTCACTGCAGCACGTCCAGGGGATAAAATAAAGATGGCTGCATGTTCCATTTTGGTAATAGAGTTGGCATGCAGGCAGGTGGCAGGGCCCTAACAGGGTTGGGGCCCACCGGGTGATGAGTTCGGGGGTGGTGAGGGAACCAGGGACCAGAATAAAAGTAGGCAAACTGAAGACGTATGTGCCTTGCACACCCCAAGTGCCTCTTCTGAATACCCCTGGGGTGATCACTTTTCTGACATAACTGATACTACAGGGTGATAATCTAGATGCAGAGCACCTTAGTTTCTATGCTGAGCCTGGTATCATGAATTCTGTATTGTTCATCAGTCCTTAAAGTGGACCTGTCATCTGCACATAAAAAGCTGTATAATAAAAGTCCTTTACAAATTAAACATAGAACCAAAATTCTTTTCTCCATTAAAACATCCATACCTGTTATAAAGATGTTTAACCCTTTAAGTGCCACAGAACGTAGAATCTACGTTCTGTGGATCAAAGGACCAAAGTGCCACAGATCGTAGATTCTACGTTCTGCAGCACTTCCGGGTTTGCGAGCGGAGGAGCGGCTGTTAGAGCCGCTCGCTCCGCTCCTTCACGATCCCCTGCCCCTAGGCAACGAGCAGAGCAGGGGATCGAGTGGCCCCTGGGGCGCGATCACCCAGGGGCCCAAAAACAGCAGCAGGCACGTGTTACTTACGTGTCCTGCTGCTGCAGCCTACACCGCGCCGGAGATCTCCGCCCCCACAGCACAGGGACACAGATGACGTCGCAGATCTCTTCCAGAGGCTCTTCCTGATCGTGTGCAACAGTCTCCAGCGACTTTTTCAGGTTAGTGCAACAATTACACACACAAACACACCAACACACACTTATTACAGTAATACACACTTAGATTCACACTTACACACACTTACACATACATTTTTGGGGATTGGGGGGGTCACTTACACTCACTGCACTTACACACACGTGCACACGCACACACGCGCACATAACATGTAATTTACCATTTGTACACACGCACACGCACATACATGGCATTGTGGCTTTTTTTTTTTTTTTCTTATCGCATCGTTTCTTTTTTTGGCTGAAAAAAATGTTTTATTGCCATTACGAATAGCGTATTCGCTAACCGTACTGTGCAATACCTTTTGTATGTTATTTCGGTGATTATATTGCAATTTTGGGTATTTTGGTGCATTTTTAGCCATTTTATTGAATTTTTAGCCATTTTATTGCATTTTCAGCTCTGCGTATGTTGTGTTCACTTGTTTCTAGCCGTATAACCTGTTTGGCCCAGCTAAAATATTCAAACTGTGATTCTGACGGCCGATAACACTAGTCTGGAAAAAAAAACATTGATTTTTGTGGTTTTATTGGATTTTTTTTGCATTTCACTCTTTACTGCCTTATTTTGTTTTGCCTTGTAAATTTTTTCTACTATATATCCATTTGGGGGTCTCTGTGCGCCACATAGTTTGGTATATCTATGCATACTGGGCATCAAAGTGTTCAGTAGACCCCTGGCGTTCATATTTAGGATGTTTTATGCTGATAAGTTATGAAATGTGTGGCATATAATGGGGTAGAATTGAAGCTTTGTGACGATTTTCAGAAATTTGATAAAAACCGTTACGTTCAGCATTGCTTTGCAGTTTGGCAGTTTGCAGTAGAAACACTTATTTACCCATATTGGATTCGTCAGAATGTGTACTTTCTGAAAATATATGGTTTTCTGGGGTCTCTGTACTGTTAGGGGGTCTAATGTCGCATAATACACACACCAGGTGCTCATATTGCAGCAGCCAGCGCGTCAGCCGTGAAAATGTATATACACTATTGTCATTTGGGGGTCTCTGTGCGCCACATAGTTTGGTATATCTATGCATATTGGGCATCAAAGTGTTCAGTAGACCCCTGGCGTTCATATTTAGGATGTTTTATGCTGATACGTTACGAAATGTGTGGCATATAATGGGGTAAAATTCAAGCTTTGTGACGATTTTCAGAAATTTGATAAAAACCGTTATGTTCAGCATTGCTTTGCAGTTTGACAGTTTGCAGTAGAAACACTTATTTACCCATATTGGATTCGTCAGAATGTGTACTTTCTGAAAATATATGGTTTTCTGGGGTCTCTGTACTGTTAGGGGGGTCTAATGTTGCATAATACACACACCAGGTGCTTATATTGCAGCAGCCAGCGCATCAGCCTTGAAAATGTATATACACTATTGTCATTTGGGGGTCTCTGTGCGCCACATAGTTTGGTATATCTATGCATACTGGGCATCAAAGTGTTCAGTAGACCCCTGGCGTTCATATTTAGGATGTTTTATGCTGATAAGTTACGAAATGTGTGGCATATAATGGGGTAGAATTCAAGCTTTGTGACGATTTTCCGAAATTTGATAAAAACCGTTATGTTCAGCATTGCTTTGCAGTTTGGCAGTTTGCAGTAAAAACACTTATTTACCCATATTGGATTCGTCAGAATGTGTACTTTCTGAAAATATATGGTTTTCTGGGGTCTCTGTACTGTTAGGGGGGTCTAATGTCGCATAATACACACACCAGGTGCTCATATTGCAGCAGCCAGCGCGTCAGCCGTGAAAATGTATATACACTATTGTCATTTGGGGGTCTCTGTGCGCCACATAGTTTGGTATATCTATGCATATTGGGCATCAAAGTGTTCAGTAGACCCCTGGCGTTCATATTTAGGATGTTTTATGCTGATACGTTACGAAATGTGTGGCATATAATGGGGTAAAATTCAAGCTTTGTGACGATTTTCAGAAATTTGATAAAAACCGTTATGTTCAGCATTGCTTTGCAGTTTGGCAGTTTGCAGTAGAAACACTTATTTACCCATATTGGATTCGTCAGAATGTGTACTTTCTGAAAATATATGGTTTTCTGGGGTCTCTGTACTGTTAGGGGGGTCTAATGTTGCATAATACACACACCAGGTGCTTATATTGCAGCAGCCAGCGCGTCAGCCGTGAAAATGTATATACACTATTGTCATTTGGGGGTCTCTGTGCGCCACATAGTTTGGTATATCTATGCATATTGGGCATCAAAGTGTTCAGTAGACCCCTGGCATTCATATTTAGGATGTTTTATGCTGATAAGTTACGAAATGTGTGGCATATAATGGGGTAGAATTCAAGCTTTGTGACGATTTTCTGAAATTTGATAAAAACTGTTATTTTCAGCATTGCTTTGCAGTTTGGCAGTTTGCAGTAGAAACACTTATTTACCCATATTGGATTCGTCAGAATGTGTACTTTCTGAAAATATATGGTTTTCTGGGGTCTCTGTACTGTTAGGTGGTCTAATGTCGCATAATACACACACCAGGTGGTTATATTGAAGCAGCAAGCGCGTCAGCCGTGAAAATGTCTATACATATTGTCATTTGGGGGTCTCTGTGCGCCACAAAGTTTGGTATATCTATGCACATTGGGCATCAAACTGTTTAGTAGACCCCTATGTTTATATTTAGGATGCTTTATGCTGGTAATGATACATGGACAATACGATGCTGGAAAGTTGAAGCTTTGAGGCAATTTCCAGATATTTCACCAAAACCGCCAAATTTGGCAAAGCCTTGCGACTCAGTAGTTTGGAGCAGAAAGGCATGGGTACCCATTTTAGATTCGGTAGAATGTGTACTTTCCAAAACTATATGGGTTTTGGGGGGCAAACATATATTTCTGTGTTTTTACCCCACAAAAATGCAGTCAATGTGTTGATTTTTCATTAGCTGAAGTTACCCACGGGACTGTTTGTATGCGCTAACTTCATTTTGGGGCCTCTAAATGCCAGATACTTTGGTAAACTTATGAACAATGGCCACCAAAATGTTCAGAGGAACCCTGGCAATCATATTTAGGGTGCTTTTTCTTAGTACGTAATGATACATGGGTGATATAGTGCTGGGAAGTTGAAGCTTTGAGGCAATTTTCAGATATTTCACCAAAACTGACAACTTTGGGAAAGCCTTGCGACTCAGTAGTTTGGAGCAGAAAGGCATGGGTACCCATTTTAGATTCAGTAGAATGTGTACTTTCCAAAAATATATGGGTTTGGGGGGTAAACATATATTTCTGTGTTTTTACCCCACAAAAATGCAGTCAATGTGTTGATTTCTCATTAGATGAAGTTACCTACAGGACTATTTGTCTGCGCTAACTTCATTTTGAGGCCTCTAAATGCCAGATACTTTGGTAAACCTATGAACAATGGCCACCAAACTGTTTGGAGGAACCCTGGCAATCATATTTAGGGTGCGTTTTCTTGGTGCGTAACGATACATGGGTGATATGGTGCTGAGAAGTTGAAGCTTTGAGGCAATTTTCAGATATTTCACCAAAACCGACAATTGTGGGAAAGCCTTGCGACTCAGTAGTTTGGAGCAGAAAGGCATGGGTACCCATTTTAGATTCGGTAGAATGTGTACTTTCCAAAAATATATGGGTTTGGGGGGTCAACATATATTTCTGTGTTTTTACCCCACAAAAATGCAGTCAATGTGTTGATTTTTCATTAGCTGAAGTTACCCACGGGACTGTTTGTATGCGCTATCTTCATTTTGGGGCCTCTAAATGCCAGATACTTTGGTAAACCTAGGAACAATGGCCACCAAACTGTTCGGAGGAACCCTGGCAATCATATTTAGGGTGCTTTGTCTTGGTGCGTAACGATACATGGGCGATATGGTGCTGAGAAGTTGAAGCTTTGAGGCAATTTTCAGATATTTCACCAAAACCGACAATTGTGGGAAAGCCTTGCGACTCAGTAGTTTGGAGCAGAAAGGCATGGGTACCCATTTTAGATTCGGTAGAATGTGTACTTTCCAAAAATATATGGGTTTTGGGGGTAAACATATATTTCTGTGTTTTTACCCCACAAAAATGCAGTCAATGTGTTGATTTTTCATTAGCTGAAGTTACCCACGGGACTGTTTGTATGCGCTAACTTCATTTTGGGGCCTCTAAATGCCAGATACTTTGGTAAACCTAGGAACAATGGCCACCAAACTGTTTGGAGGAACCCTGGCAATCATATTTAGGGTGCTTTTTCTTGGTGCATAACGATACATGGGTGATATGGTGCTGAGAAGTTGAAGGTTTGAGGCAATTTTCACATATTTCACCAAAACCGACAATTGTGGGAAAGCCTTGCGACTCAGTAGTTTGGAGCAGAAAGGCATGGGTACCCATTTTAGATTCGGTAGAATGTGTACTTTCCAAAAATATATGGGTTTTGGGGGTAAACATATATTTCTGTGTTTTTACCCCACAAAAATGCAGTCAATGTGTTGATTTTTCATTAGCTGAAGTTACCCACGGGACTGTTTGTATGCGCTAACTTCATTTTGGGGCCTCTAAATGCCAGATACTTTGGTAAACCTATGAACAATGGCCACCAAAATGTTCAGAGGAACCATGGCAATCATATTTAGGGTGCTTTTTCTTAGTGCATAATGATACATGGGTGATATGGTGCTGGGAAGTTGAAGGTTTGAGGCAATTTTCACATATTTCACCAAAACCGACAATTTTGGGAAAGCCTTGCGACTCAGTAGTTTGGAGCAGAAAGGCATGGGTACCCATTTTAGATTCGGTAGAATGTGTACTTTCCAAAAATATATGGGTTTGGGGGGTAAACATATATTTCTGTGTTTTTACCCCAAAAAAAATGCAGTCAATGTGTTGATTTCTCAGTAGCTGAAGTAAAGTCCTGATCAATTTGGATGTGCTAACTTCATATTGGTGTCTCTAAATGCCAGATACTTTGGTAAACCTATGCATAATGGGTATCAAACTGTTCAGTGGACCCCTGGCAATCATATTTCAGGTGCTTTTTCTTGGTACCTAATATAGTTTGGGATATGCGGAGCAGCAAAATAAAACCTTTGAAATGATTTTTCAGAATTTTGAATTTTTTTTTGAAGAACCGCTATGTTCAGACAAGCTTTTATGTTTGGTAGTTGGGAGTAGAGAGACATAGTTACCCATTTTGTAATCGGCAGAATGTGTACTTTTCAAAAATGTATGGTTTTCTGGGGTAAACCTACGGTTTCAGGAGTTTTTGCCTTGGAATCTAAAGCATGCCGTTTTCTGCCTTAGTGCTTTCAAAATTCGGCAATATACTGCCGGGAGTTTTTGAGGTACAGAAGTCCTAAATCTCCCTAAAACTATACATATCTGGTATTGGCACGTTCGAGAGACATAAGGCTTTCCAAATCAGTTGGATTTTCATCCGTAAAATGAAATATTTTTCTGGTATAAATTGATATACGAAGAAAAATGGTAATTTTTCTTTTTTTTTTTGGTATTTAGCACTATAAATTTTTTTGCACAGGTGGAAATACATGAAAACTCAGGCAGATTTAGAAAGCTCAGTTTCTACCGAAAAAAACAATGTATAGTTTTCCTAGGTAAACTATAGGTTTCCCCTCAGAAAATGCCCCTAAAGAGAGAGAGCACAAAATGTTTCAAAAACGGCTGGCATTTCGCGTAACCAAAATGTGAAATTCTGCTGGCACTTAAAGGGTTAAACATCTGAACTGCCAATCAAATATTACCTGGCCCACCTCTAGGCATATAGGCGGGGCAGTCAATTACTTTTACTTTCCATTCAGCAATTCCTAGATGTCGTCAGGGGCGTAACTACAGAGGAAGCAGACCCTGCGGCTGCAGGGGGGCCCAGGAGGTATAGGGGCCCCATGAGGCCCTAATTAATGAGCAATTTCAATATATATTGGTAAAAAAGGGCAACATGTGGTTATGTTGGGGGCCATAAAATGAATTTGCTGTGGGGCCCAGTAACATCTAGTTACGCCACTGGATGTCGTCGAACTCCCTACATTCCTCTTTCCCACCTCATGCACTATAATTGTGTAGGGAACTGTGCGTGGGCATTAGGTCCCCCATTCTGGTGCATACATAGGATTTTGGGGCGATACGCAATTTGTCTAAATAACAAATTGCCACAAAATGGCTCCTGCCTGCTTGCTGTGGTTGTGTAATTCCAAGACTGAAGTAAACAAAATTTTTACAATAAATACAATATAAGTAAAAAAGTTCATTTTGCTCAACTAACATGATAAGAAAATAATTTGGGATTATTTCTTAAAGTGACAGGTCCCTTTAAGCTCAGTAGCTGCCCAGAACATGCGAATCAGTAGAAAAGAACAGATATTTTCTGCTAAAGGTCAATGGAGGCTATGGGCAGCCATAGAAGCCCAAACACATGGGGTCTATCATTGCTAGACTTTGTTGAGCATTAGTTCTCTTTTAAGACAGAGATACTGTAGATAATGTGATCCATCTCAGATGGAGAGGAAGCAGATGCCTCTTTGGAAAGCTCGTGTCTGAATACTCCCCATTTATAATATTATTTTCCTGCAAAGATGTGTGACCTGCATCTAATACAAGCCATTACTGTGCATCCCTACTGCAGATAATTCTATGAACACAAACTGCCAAAAGTGCAGTTTAACCTTTGTGGTTTATCAGTCGCTTTATGTTCTTGGCAATGCTACATTAAGGCAAGCACCACATTCGCCGACGAAGCAAGCCTTACTGAAGTTACAAATGTTCCTGTGATAGCCATAACAAGCCCATGATATGTGCGGAGTGTCTCTACAAATTATGTCAGAAGACCAGTGTTCTACTGCAGTTTGCTTTGCTCTTCAACAATATATTATCTGCCCGGCTCTGTATGGTTTCCAATGAATGCACATTGATATCAGAGGCTGCCAAGGTACAGTCAAAACAGCTGATGAATAGCTCTGCCTCGCAATTGATTTGCTGCCTTGCAACTCAGTTTAGGGTATTGAAAGAAGGTTTTAAATATTTCTTATCTCTTATTACAAGCAATGCATTTTCTGCTATTTCAGTTCAAGCTTCTCCAAGCTTTATTTATGGTCTGGATAATACTTGGGGCATTAAAGGCTGTCTGTGCAGGAACTTGGTCTGGTTTCGTCTTGCATATTTGAAGGAGAACTAAACCCTAAAAATGAATATGGCTAAAAATAATGTATTTTATATACTGAACTGATTGTACCAGCCTATAGTTTCAGCTTCTCAATGATCCAGGAATTCAAACTTGTCACAGGGGGTCACCATCTTGGAAAGTGTCTGTGACACTCACATGCTCAGTGGGCTCTGATTGGCTGTTGAGAAGCTAAGCTTAGGGCTCGTCACTATTTATCCAGCAGAAAATGAGCTTCCCCTGTAATATAAGCTGATTCTACAGGGCTGATTATTAAATTCTGACACTAATTGCACTGGTTTCTGTGCTGCCATGTAGTAATTATCTGTATTAATTACTAATCAGCCTTATATTGTGACATTTCTATTCTATGTGTACTGTATATTGTGAGTGGGTCCCTAAGCTCAGTAAGTGACAGCAGCACAGAGCATGTGCAGTGAATCAGCAGAAAAGAAGATGGGGAGCTACTGGGGCATCTTTGGAGACACAGATCTTCCCTGCTAAAGGGCTGTGATTGCCCCAATCAGTAGCTCATGAGCAACATGTTGCTCCCCAACCCCTTGGATGTTGCTCCCAGTGGCCTCAAAGCCGGTTCTTATTTTGAATTCCAGGCTTCGAGGCAAGTTTTGTTGCATAAAAACCAGATGCACTGTCAAACAGAGTCTGATTATTGGTTGACAGTCAACATAGGGGCTACCAAATGGCCAATCACAGCACTTATTTGGCACCCCAAGAACATTTTTCATGCTACTTAGACAGAATTGGGGCTTGGACAGATTACCAGTGTGACTGTGCATGCATGGGGCATCTTTTCTCTTTGGGGGTCACATTATATTTGCTGGCAGGGCCCTCAGCATTTTCAGTGCAGAAGCTTCTTTCAGGAGTCTGATGGAACGGTTGAGAAGGGTTGCCAATGTGGGGGTCCCTCTAGTGTAAAACAGGCAGGCACTTTCAATTCCAGTTTGAAGAGAGAAGCATAGAGACAGACAAACAACTAAATGAAAAATAATTTCCTACTGTTCAACAGCTTCAGCTTCATAATTTAACTGATTGATAGAATATAGTATACAGGGTCGGACTGGGGGGCCCGGGGCCCCCCACCCCCCTACTAAGGCCCAGCAACACCCCCGGAAATAGCAGGAGAAGGGTTCGGCCAGTACGACACTGATAGTATATACTGTGTGTGGATCTTTAATTATGAATCCTTGTTGTTTAGTTGTCTCAACCTCATTAAAATGTGGAATCCATTAATGTGGCAGAAATGCTTTAGCCAGGTTTTTCCCCCCATTCAATGAAGTTGACAGGCAAATGAAAGTAAGCCTATGTGGCCTACACAATCCCTACAGCATTCAACCTTGGCAATGTCATTGTAGGCAAGAGGTGCATGGACTATTAATAGGCAGTATATCCATAGCATTCACTGGAATAGAGAAATCATTCATTAGAAAGAAGGGAAAGTGGGATGCATGGAGGCTTACAGAGATACATAATACAGTTTATTACTTAATTTTATATAAATGTTAGAGTTGTAACACAGAAGTGCCAGGGGTATGGGGCTCAGAAGATGACAGTTATCTGTTGCCAGTGTGGATTCCTCTTATGGACATTTGAATGAAGGAATGGACAATCCCACATTTGCATGAACAGGACTGGTCTACATAAACATTCTATTAGCATGCTATTGGGATAAATACTTCTAAGGGATCCTTCTAAAAACAAAAAAGGCTGGTAGGTTTAGTAAAGATATGGCCCAAAGTATAGGTTGGTTGTGACAATATTGTTCTGTGTGTTTGTTTTACAGCAATGAGCACATAGTTAGGAGATGTCTTGTTTGCTTCTTTTATTGCTTGCCTTATGATAATCAGGGTCGGACTAGGGTGGTGGGACACAAGAAAAAAAACAGCAGCATCACACCAGGACTCTCCCCTACCTGGTGGGCCCCGGACACCCCAGTGTGACATCAGTTATAATAAAGCTCTCCTGCTTGAGGGAAGTACTGCCACACAATTTTTAGGGTGCTTTGAAGGGCCCAGAAATGATATCATTGCCCTGGGCCCACAGCCTAATCCTTATGTTGTTGATGTGGCCAGAACTGGTTTTTAAGCACTGGTTTTGGGGTAGGATTGAGAAGGCTTTACCCTAGCCCCCAAAAGCAGTGTAAAACCCCATAAAAAAATACTAAAATTATATATTAAATATAAAATTGCATCACCTGAAAAAAGTGTTTTCAGTATATACATAAGAGAAGTCCCACCGGCAGCCCTCCAGCCATCGTTGTAGCTAACACAGTAACATAGTAAGTTAGGTTGAAAAAATACACTTGCCCATCAAGTTCAGCCTTTAAAGTCTATATATAACCTGCCTAACTGCCAGTTGATCCAGAGGAAGGCAAAAAACCCCATTTGAAGCCTCTCCAATTTGCTTGAGAAGAGGAAAAAAGATGCTTCCTGACTCCAAAATGGCAATGGGACCAGTCCCTGGATCCAGGGCTGGGCCAGGACCGCTGGGCACCCCCAGGCAACCTGGCCAGCCCTGGCGCCCCATCCACCGCGTGTGCAGGAAGAGTGCGCGCACTGACCGGCCGCATGAACCCCTTCCAGTACACTCTCCCCCGTCCTCTCATGTGTGCGCACATGCACAAATAGGCGGAAGCGCGGAACTCACTCAGTCAGATTAGGGGTAGGCAGCAGTGACAGGTACGTGCCTGGCGCCCCCCAAGCTTTGCGCCCTAGGCACTTGCCTACTCTGCCTACCCCTAGTTCCGGCCCTGCCTGGATCAACTGGTACCATGAGCTATCTTCCATTACCCTGTATTCCCTCACTTGCTAAACACCATCCACCCCCTTCTTAAAGCTATCTAATGTATCAGCCTGTACCACTGATTCAGGGAGACAATTCCACATCTTCACAGCTCTCACTGTAACAAACCCCTTCCCAATATTTAGGAGGAACCTCTTTTCTTCTAATCGGAATGGGTGACCTTGTGTCAGCTGGAAAGAGCTACTGGTAAATAAAGCATTAGAGAGATTATTATTTGATCCCGTTATATATTTACACATAGTTATCATATCACCCCTTAAGCACCTCTTCTTCAGCGTGAACAACCCCAACAACCCCCAAAGTACATTAAAAAGCATTTCCTTACCCAGACTGCTTTCACAATTTGTGCTAAATGGGGATTACCCAAAAATTGGACCCTCATTTTCAGATCTCATTAGGACCACTGCATATTGGTCAACCACAGACCTCACCCTGAGCCCAGTGCTACCCTCAGGATAATGGCAGCCATACTCAATCCCCAAATTGTCAGTATCCACAGAACATGAATATGAGTTGGGACTGGTGAAGCATTTTATTCATTCCCAAATTTACAGAAAATCTTCAAACATACAATTTTGCTGGAACATGTATGGCCAACCTAAGCTGTTGGTTGAAACCGATATCGGAACGAACATCTTAATAGACATAAGTAACAGACAACACATCTGGCATTTCTGGGTGGTCCCTTCCTCTGAAGTTAAAACACAAAATATGTGGGAAATATTTTTAAAAGAGCTTCAGCTGCAATACCAGTTCTCACCACTAGTATTAACCAGTCATAGGGTTGCTATATAACAGCAACATAGTCCAATGGGCGCTGCAGATTCGATTTTTAGGATTGAAAATGGATTTATTTCTTTAGCATTCCCGGCTTCAGCTGTCATCAAGAGGCTGATAACACCATTAAATCAGTATCTAGGCAAATACAGATGTAATCCTGCTTTATCTCTGTTGAAAAGGTGAGCAATGCTGCATGTCAGGGCTCCACATCAATAAGACAACGTTTTATGGATTCATCATATTTTCCCAATCCACGATTAGACAGTCATTTCTATTTGCCTATTCTCAAAGCACCTGTCAAAAACATTTATTGGCCGATAGATACCCCTGAACCATAGCTATAGTCTGCTAGAAACAAATAACTGTTGCTCATAAACTTCAGTGTATATAATAGTAATAACATTTGTTATTTATTGAATGGCCAATTTTAAGCAACTGTTCAACTGGTCTTCATTATTTATAATTTTTTTAAGTATTTGCTTTCTTCTTCTGACTCTTTCCAGTTTTTAATGAGAGGTCACTGATTCCACCAAAAAAAAACAAATGCTCTGTAAGGCTACACATTTATTGCTATTGCTACTTTTTATAACTCACCTTTTAATTCTCTCTCTCTCCAATTTCATATTCCAGTCTCCCTTTTAAAGCAATGCATGGTTGCTAGGGAATTTGAAATGGCGTTCTGGATTTTGTGTGACTATTGTGGGGTTAGCCTGGATTTTGTCTGACTATTGTGGGGTTAGCCTGGATGTTGCGTGACTATTGTGGGTTTGGGTTGGATTTTGTGTGACTATTGTGGGTTTGGGTTGGATTTTGTGTGACCATTGTGGGTTTAGCCTGGATTTTATGTGACTATTGTGGGTCTGGGTTGGATTTTGGGTGACCATTGCGGGGTTGGGATGGATTTTGCATGGCTTTTGTGGGTTTGGGTTGGATTTTGTGTAACAATTGTGGGTTTGGATTGGATTTTGCATGACTATTGTGGGTTTGGGTTGGATTTTACGTGAATATTGTGGGTTTGGGTTGGATTTTACGTGAATATTGTGGGTTTGGATTGGATTCTGCATGACTATTGTGGGTTTGGGTTGGATTTTGGGTAACCATTGTGGGTTAAAGTTGGGTGACTTGGAAAGTACTCCTTCTCCTTTGCTCCTGAAGGTTTCTAGTCTTTGAAAATGCAAAATACTGCATTCCACCTGCGTTCTGTGCTTATGTGTGGCGTCATGGGCTAATTTATTCGCCAGGCATGGATTAGCAGCGAATTTCCACACTTCGCCGCCCGCAAATGTTCTTGCAAATCTGCTGTGAAAATTTGCCAAGGAAAAGTTAGCTGTCATGTGTCAAAATTTTTGTGCGCATAAAAATTGTGCGTCATAATTATTCGGACAGCCATTGACATTAACGCATTTGGACAAAAGAGTCGCCCGTATAAAAATTGTCACTGGCATCAAAATTGTCGGGTGTCAAAACTATTTTGAGTAAGTTGTCCAGTATACTGTGCAAACTATTGTATTTTAATAGGTAACAACTGAGAATTTTTCCTGGAAACCTTACACAAAATAAACAGGCTGTAAAACATAACGCACATTTTTTGAGACAGTGTGTATATTTAGCTCATTGCTCCAAATTCCCAGGAGATTGTCACAAATGTTTCAATATTCCTTTATTTTGGAATTCCAGAAGAAACAATCTTATAGTTATAACCTATAAAGTGCCTACTGCTGAAAAGATTGTCCCTTGCTGTGTGCAGCACCCCTGCAGTCAGGGGAATAATTTTTAAAAATTAGAATTATTTGATTATAATGGAGACGGCCTTTCCGTAATTTGGAGCTTTCAGGGTAATGGGTTTCTGGATAACAGATCCCATACCAGTACCTATAATTAGACGAGAAAAAAAATACACATCAAAGATTGATGTTTGCTGTTTGGATAATGTGCAATATTATAATTCTGTTGTGCTGTTGGTGCCTCCAAGAAAACCAGTGTGAGCTCACAAACACTTGATAAATAATAAATATCCGAGCGAAGACATTTTCACTATAGTAATGCAAAAATAGTTGGCAACATTCCATGCTATTTACCTGCAATCTATTATTTACATACTGTAATACCTCATGCTGAGCCCCTGAATCCACAAATATTAAAGGGATACTATCATCCCTAAATCCCACTTCTCACCCTAGGCTTATACTCGAGTCAATTTTTTGGAGGTAAAATGACCAGTTTTTGGAGGTAAAATTAGCTACCTCGGCTTATACTCGGGACAGCTTATACTCAAGTATATACGGGTATATAGAACTTCTGCTTTGTAAGAGAAAGGATAAAGGTTAAGCATTTGACAAATGTGCCAAAAACTCACGGAATTTAAGCATCTCATTCCGCCCACCCCAAAATTTCACATAATATTTTCAGGCACAAATACACACTTTATTGTTGCCTTAGAATGTTTTACAATGATTAGAAGTTCCTATATGAATCAGAATATATTTGTTTTGAAATTTCATTATGAAATGACTCACTGTGAGCCTAACGTGCCGAGCAGACTGTTTTTTTTTGTACGGAAGGCAATAAATGTGCCATCTTGTTTAGTGTGTTCCCTTTCTGCAACCAGTGACTAAATAATCGTATTTTATTTATATTGAGACTTTCAACCTGTTTTTATGTTTTATCTCCAAAGTGCTGTACAGCAGTGGGGCCGGCTATCTCAAGACACACACTTGCCACGGCTGTTGAAGATTAACTAAAACATATAAAAAAGGAAAAAGGCAATCAGACTGTTATTTGTGGCAAAATGACAGTTTGTTGCCATTGCTTCCAGGACAACAGTGCTGCGCTTTGCTGGTCTGATCCAATAAATCTCTGGGGTGTATTCTGCTTCCCAACAGATCAATGCTCAGAAGGCAGAGAAGATACTTGCACTTAACAAGTTGCAAATTGATTTTCTATTTAAAGACTACTCAGTGAGTTCAGGAATGGGCACCCTCCTCCGTAAGGTCAGGGATAGTGTGTACTTGTCTGTGCAACACGTTTTGTATTGAGCATATTATGGGGCACATTTACTTATATTTTTTTGGCTACTTCGACCATCGAATTGCGTCAATTTTGACACCAGTGTTAAAGTCGATGGGCGTCCGAATAATGTTGACGCATGACAGTTTTGACACGAATGACTTTTCCGACGTGCGTGCAAAATGTTTTGAATTTGTGAAATGCAGAAATTTGCGGCTGGCGAATTTATTCACCCATCACTTCTGATGGCAGCCATGCTTTCATAACACATGGAGCACTCAAAGTAGGTTATGTAGCCTTTAACTAACTATATTTTTCAATGGACCTTTCCATTTCTCAGCACTGGCACCAAATCAAATGAAAAGGAACAAATAAATATCTTAAATTACCTTTCCCAACTCTCCCGCCCTTCTGTGTATATCCTCTCGGAGGTATTTGATTTACCACTATGCATTGTGATTCCTCCATTATTTAGGCACTATTTTCTTATTCATGTCAGTATATGGCACAGACTTCATGCATTATTATAGAGACATCACAGTCCTGTAGTGCAATGCCCGTTTTGTTAATTAAAGTGCTATTTCTGATTGCATACATGGCATCGTTATGTTCATTATAGCTGATTGCATTAACCGTCTAACAGGAAATGTTGTGACAGCAATCCTCGTACTAACGATCGCTCATTATTTACAAGTAGTGACGGGCGAATTTATTCGCCAGGCGCGAATTTGCGGCGAATTTGCGCGTTTCGCCGCCAGCGAATAAATTTGTGAAACGCCCGCGAAAATTCGCGGCAAAAAAAACGGGCGCCGGCGGCAAAAACGGGCGCCGGCGTCAAAAACGAGACGCCGGCGCCGTTTCGCGAATTTTTCGCCGTTTCGCGAATTTCGCGCGAAATTTCGCGAATTTTTCGGCGAAGCGAAACGGCGCAAATTCGCCCATCACTATTTACAAGTGAAGTGTGACAACATATTTATGGATCAGTCAGAATTTAGATTTAAAAAGCTGGCATGAAATTGTGTCCTAAAGTCAATGAAACCTTACTGTTTGGCTGCTATAGGAAGGGACTGAATCACTACCCTGATTACTCCCCTTTTGCCCTATCCCTTACAACAATCATTAATTATAACCAGTCTAACATGGGAACAAGAACTCCCAGCATCCTCAGCCATCAAGAGCAAGGCAGGACATGTTGAATCAAAGGGTTATTGCTTGCCCTGGATCTATTGGTCTATTTATTTACTACTGAGTACGTGGATCTCCCATACTCTATCTTAATCAAATAATTCACAAATTTAAAAAATGATTTCCTTTTCTCTGTAGTAATAAAACAATACCTTGTACTTGATCCAAATAAGATATAAACAAAACAATTTTCCACCATTAAAGGAGAAGGAAAGGCTAAAATTAAGTAGTTTTATCAGAAAGGTCTATATAAATACACCAGTAAACCCTCAGAGTAATGCTGCTCTGAGTCCTCTGTCAAATAAAACACCACATTTCTTTCCTTCTATTGTGTACACATGGGGGCAAATTTACTAAAGGGTGAAGTGGCTGAAGCTAGCGAAAATTCGACAGCGTGATGTCATTTTGCCACTCAGCCGATTTACTAACGGGTGCTGCCGTAAATTCACTAGCGAAGTGGACCTACTCTAGCGCTACTTCGCACCCTTACGCCAGGCGAAGTTGCGCTATGGCGAAGGGACGAAACTACGCTAATTCACTATCTTGAGGATTTTTGTGAACGTTATCTCTTGCGCCAGACTTTACTTCACCACCTCAGACCAGGCGAAGTGCAATAGAGTAGATAGGGATGGTTCAAAAAAAGTTTGCATTTTTTCTAAGTCCCTAAGTCTTTTACTTTTTATAGGGTGATAGGCTGAAAAAGTACGAATTTTTTTTATTAGGGTACCCTCCTTCCCCCCAACATCTGATAACATATGGCACCTAAACTATACTGTGGGCACATGTGTAGGGCATTAGAATACATTTAATAAGGTTCCCTGGCCTTGTGTAGTGTAATGTGTTTGTTGCTACATATACGGCCATTGTACTTTAACTGCACACCGTATGCAAATTTCCGATCACTAGCGTAACTTCGAACCGCTGATCATAACATCAGCAGCGCAATTTTGCAAACAATCGGTCAACTTCAGATCTTCGTGAATTTGCGCAGCCCTGTCGAATCTACGCCTGTTGAAGTTCGGCGAAGGCAACGCTGGCCCAACTTCGAAGGTAAGTAAATTTGCCCCATGGACTTCTGTATCAGACTTCCTGTTTTCATCTTAAACCTCCTTGCCCCGGGCTTGAGCATGCTCAGTTTGCTCCTCTTCCCCCCCCTTTCTCTGCTGTAATCTGAGCCCAGAGCTATCAGTGAGGAGGGAGAGACTCAGGCAGGAAGTGATGTCACACCAAGCTAATATGGCAGCTGCTATCCTAAACAAACAGCTTTTTACTCAGGTATGGTAAAGCATTCTACAGAATAAATATAGCATTGTAGCTTGCACTATTGCAGCTAATCTATTGGCAATAAAATGCCTCCGTAGCTTTCCTTCTCCTTTAAGGCGAGATATGGGACTCTCTCTCTCTCTCTCTCTCTCTCTCTCCTTCCTTGCTTGAAAATGCTCTCACAGACTAGGCAGTTTAAAAAAAATCACTTTTATTACATGCTACGTGTTTTGTGGTGATTTGGGCTGGCTTCTGCACAAAATCTTCGGGTCCTAGGATTGCCGGCTTCCGGCTCCTAAATTTCTAGAATTGTGCCCGCCACCAACATCACTGCAGGGTGGGCGCAGGTATATATATATATATATATATATATAGATAGATAGATAGATAGATAGATAGATAGATAGATAGATAGAGAGAGAGAGAGAGAGAGAGAGAGAGAGAGAGAGAGAGAGAGAGAGAGAGAGAGAGAGAGAGAACAGCGGGCCGGGACGGGTGGGAGGTTGTGGTGTAGGGTCTGTTGTAGGCCGAGAACTTCTTGACCCGCACAGCACTAGCTTTTGATCCCTCCTGGATCATCATCAGGATTTGATACAAAAAGTACATGAGGAATTTAAATCTCAAACATGTCCAATCAGAACCTTGCTCATACAATTTAAATACATAAAAACAACATGTCAATAATATGTTACACAAATCTACTTGCAAACATGTTACAAGTGTAACAAATATAAAAGTCACAAAAAAAAATACTGTGCCTTGAACCTTAATGAGCATTCTAACTCTAAAGTGAAAATAAATCAAACTACTCTTTCTATATATCCAGTTTCGAAAATTCAAGGTCAGCATACAGCACTATGAATGCAATTTGTTCCATGGCTAGACTAGAGATATATAATAAATGGAGAATGAATACAAGAAAAGTATTTAACATGGAAATTCTACAGAGAAGGTGCAGGGTTGTATACAGTTTGTTGGCCACTGGCTGGTTAAACCATAACGAAGGGATCTAAGCAATGGTCTCATTTACTTACGCAAGTGCAATTCCGGACTCTTTGTTTTCTATAATCCCCATGTAATTACACCCACACAGGGAGCTGCTGCCAATACATTATTAGCATGCAATCTTTTGGTGGTACAAGTCTGCTGCAGGAGCGCTGGAATTACTGTCATATTCAGGATGGAGGTAGTTCCAGCATTCCACAGTGTGAATAGGCACACAATATGGCCATGATTCAGCTGAAGAGGCAGGATGGACACAAGCAAAAATAAATACAATATTTATGCTTTTGTGTTCCATAGCCCTTATAGAAACAAACTACCTGTTAGACATGGGGGCTGCTCAGGCCGAGGGCGTGTGCCGCGGCATACCGTCCAGCTGCACCTAAACCTTGCCTGTTTTCGGAGCACTAGAGACCATAAGTGCACAAGTGATTTTGCCTGTTATTTACAATTATTCTTGTAGAGTTTAAGCTAATGGCACGTGGAGGGGCAGAGCCACCATCAGGAGAATACAGGGTTACTGCAATCAGAGGCCCCATGGTGGGGTAGTTTTGGGCAGTTCACAGCGGAAAAAATTGCAAAACACATTGAAGTCAATGGGCGTCAAAAATAATTTCCGCGCCCAACAAATTTATAAACTCCAGATGCATTAAAGTCAATGGGCGTTTTTTTTTTTTCTTAAAGGGGTAGTTCACCTTAAGGTAACTTTTAGTCTGATATAGAATGGTCAATTCTAAGCAAAATTTAAATTGGTCCTCATTATTTATTTTTTATAGTTTGATAGTTATTTGCCTTTTTCTGCCGACTCTTTGCAGCTTTCAATTGGGCATTGCTGATCCCATCTAAAAAGCATATTTATATTCTATAAAGCTACCAATGTATTGTTATTGTTACTTTTTATTACTCATCTTTCTATTCAGGCCTCTCCTATTTATATTCCAGTCTCTTATTCAAATCAGCGCATGGTTGCTAGGGGAATTTGAACCCTAGCAACCAGATTACCCAAACTGCAAACTGGAGAACTGCTGAATAAAAAGCTGAATAACTCAAAAACCTTCAATAATAAAATGAAAAACAATTGCAAATTGTTCAAATGCATTGAAGTCAATGGGCTTTTTTTTGCAGTATCATTTTTTCTTTTTTGTTGCAGCAAATTTTTGCCACAGTTTGGTGAAAACATTTGCAGATGGTCAAATGTATTTAAGATATTGTGGCCTGATACTATAGAATACAGGATCCATTATCTGGAAACCTGTAATCCAGAAAGTTCTGAATTACAGAAAGGCCATAGACTCCAATTTATCCGAATAATCCAAATTTTTTAAAAATGATTTTGTTTTGTCTCTGTAATAATAAGACCGTACCCTGTACTTGATACAAACTAAGATATAATTAAACATTATCGAAGCAAAGCAGGCCTGTTGCGTTTATACATGATTTTCTAGTATATTTAAGGTATGAAGATCCAAATTACAGAAAGATCTGTTAACTGGAAATCCCCAGGTCCCAAGCATTTCGGATAACAGGTCCAATACCTGTATCACAGCATACAGTTTATGACTTTAAATGGTATATATGCTCTATGCTTCACCTTAATTCCTTTAGTGATTTACTGGTACGAGAACAAAAAAACCATTAGACAAGAGGATTTCCAGGGCCAGTGTGGCTTGATCCAATGCCCAGTAAAAGTTTCTATCATTAGTATATTATGAATCCTGATGCAAGATCAATGTTTCCCGTTCACGGTCATTGCTTTTCTTAGGACAGAGATTTCCAGCACTTTAAAGATTGAATTTAACAATGTATTTTCCGCTGATTATCCAAGCATATTTTTCATTTTGTTTCTCGGATGCTCTAAATAGTGTAAAGCTTCTGATCCGCACACATCTATCATATATATATATAATATACTCTGATAACGGCTCTTTGTTCATTCTTTCCATTTGGCAGAACACGGGCATTTAGCGTGGTGTGGAAGCTTGCCAAATGAAATAAAAATGAGATACACGGGGAAAGTGTCCACAACTGCAAAGTGAGAATGACTGAAGCGGTAATTACATCCACTGGCTGAAAGGAGTGAATACACAAATCACATTTACGTGAATCACATATAACAAAATTTTTGGGGCAGAGGGCCCTCGGCCCCGCCCACCCGGGTGCCCAAGCCCCACCCCAGATCCCGCCCAGTCCACATCACAGTTAAAAGACCACACAGACATCAGCGCTAAAAAAGTAACCCCCCACACAAGTTATAAAAAGCTATTGATGGTCAGGGCCCCCTTATAAGTTAAAAAAAAAAAACATTGGTGCCAGGGCCCCCCATAAAAGTTTTTTTTACATAAGCATTTGTGCCAGGGCCCCCTTACAAGTAAAAAAAAAATTGGCTTCAGGACTTCAACTTCGCCTCCTTTTGTGACTTTGGGTCTTTTCGCCGATTTAGGACTTTGGTTGTCGGCTTTTCGGCACTTCCACATTTCGGAACTTCAAAAATGACAGCGCTCTTAAGGGGGGCCCGGTTCTTTCAATAGTGAAGCACTGTTGAGCCCCCAAGCCTCCAGGAACCCTGTCATGTAAAAATGCACTGGCAGAGCCATTATAAGGTGGGCTCTTCTCCCAATAACTCTTCCCCCTTCCTCTCTGCAGTATCATACAGTGCCCAAGCTTCTTCCAATCCATTAGCCACAATGGCTCAACTAGGCTGACACTAACCTAGTCCCTACCCACTCCCATCCCTGTTTGGCGTACAATTGCCCAAGGCAGTACCCTACTAGCAGGTGGGGCAAATGTACTTGTATCCATATTGCATTGTTTTTTCCCACCTTACAGGCGCTAGGTGGTGACAATGTTGAGCCGAAAGGTGAATGTGCCTAAGGCAGGGCTCAATGAAGTTCCCTGATTTTCTCTACTGCTTGCTGCACTGATACCTGTGCTACAAAACAGGTTGGGAGGTTTAAAAAGGAGCAGAAAGTGGGGTGATGGGCTATAGAAGGGATAGAGTTTGGGGTAGGCAGAAGAGGTACATGCTTAGCAGTCCCCCACTTTTGTGCCCTGGGCACATGTCTCTTCTGCTTGCCGCTAGTTCTTGCCCAGGGTAGCAATATGACAGTTGCAAGTGCAGTCAGTGCAATACATGCCTGCAAGTGGGTTTGTGCTTCAGTGTGAATGAGACGCAATTACTGAGCACAATTACAAGGAGATAAAGACGAGGAAACTTCGGGCGACTTTGGAAAACGAAGTTCTCCGAGTGCCATCCCGTCGGGGATTTAGATTTTAGCCGGCAGGGTAGCTTTTAGTTACACAAAGAAGAGGCTCTAAATCGCAAGACTAAATCTGAATCTGAATATAAGCGTGTGCTCTAACCCTTAGATGCAAGTTAATGAATGGCGTATTTTTACAACAGAGGCAATATTTGCACACTTCGTTAATGAGTCCTTATTGTTAAGTTCAAGGCAGGTATTTGAAGTCAAGTACCTGAATGAATGGCGTTTATGCCAGCAACAACTGCTTCCGTTTTGTTTTGGTTTTCAACTGTAACTAATATCAGGCTTGCCACAGTAATTAAAGTGTCTTCTGGATGAGCTGATTTATTGTGCAGAACTAAATGAGAAAATGCATTTCCCTTCTCTGGGCCTGATGTCTTGCTTCCCTCCCACAGATATAATAGTATAATAATGCACTATAAGTTTCTTTCAAACCGAAAAAGTATTCCAAAATGTTTGGTGTAAGATAAACACAAAGGAGCAGATTTACTAAAGGGCGAATTGTCGCCAGCGACCTTTTTGCTCACATCGTGCCACTTCGCCAGCAAATTCGTTACCAGTACGCTAATTCACTAAAATGCGAAGTTGCGTCTGGCGACTTTCCGCTAGCGATACTTCTTCAGTGCGAGCATTTCAAGGCAAGATTCTCTAGCGTTCGTTTATACCTAGCGAAAAGTCGGTAGTGATCATACGCTTAGGTCAATTTGAGTAGGGCGGGTACATTAAAGTTGCATGGACGTCTTTATTAGAGATAATCGTGCAAATGCTTGAAGTGGCCACTTTTTTTTTTTTTTTTTACAAATGTCCAAGGAACCTTAATAAATACCAAAGAGATGATATAATTCCCTAGACATGAGCCTACTGTAAAATGAATGTTCCATGGCCCTCAAATATGTGGGGAAAAATGTTAACCCAAAAAAGTTTGTAAGGACTTTTGCAGGCAATCCCGCTTAAAAAAAGGAAAAGTCGCCAGCGTTTTTTTCAACTTTAATGCATTTTAGGCAGACAGGATATGATGTAAGTGACGTAAGATTGAGTAAGGTCTAGCATCATTGCAGCAGTTCGTCTGGTCTGAGGTGGCAACTCTGGTGAAAAAGGTAACGTTCAGTAAAATCCGCACTTTAGTGAATTTGCGGAGCAACAACCATTCGCCTGAGCAAAAAGTCGCCGCAGAGTGTGAAAGAACGCTAACAACGGTCTCTTTCACTAGCGAATTGTCGTCTGCACCTGTTAGTAAATTGGCAATGTCCCTGCAGATTGGATTTCTGGTGAATTTTCGCTAGCGACGGCCACTGAAGCAAATCTGCCCAAAAATGTTTGCATTTAAATACAATTTCCAGGCAGCCAATCCTGATATTTTATTTTTTTTCAAAATATCAGGATGGGGTGGTGAGATTCAGAGTTTTTTTTGCATTTCCTCAACATTATGCAGCGTCACACATTTTGACTTATAGAAGTCTGTGAAGCCGACCGACTCCAAGTTATTGCTAATGTAGCAGAAGGTTATGTTTATAGGATATCATTATATCAAGTTATTATTGTCTAAAGTCTTTGCATAAATTCCATATTCTTAGGATTTTAATATACTCTTTTACCTGCAGAATGTTTATATTTATGGGGTTAATTAAGAAGATGAACTCTCAGGGGCATATTCACTAAAGGACGAAGTGAAGCGAATTTGTCCCGTTTCGATTCACCGAAAAATTAGCGAATTTCGCTGAAGGCAAATTTTAACTGCCATGTCAATTTTGGCAGCCGCAGCAATTCTGGCACTCGCGTCAATTTTGATGCCGGTTTTAAAGTCAATGTGCGTCCGAATAATGTTGATGTGCGACGGTTTTGACGCAATCGACTTTTCTGACGTGCGTCCAAAATTTTTTGACGATGAGAATTTTCACTGGTGAATTTTTGCGGCTGTTTCACGGATCTTCCTCAATCCTCTGTCACTTACATCATATTTTGTGCCCGAAAATGCATTAAAGTTCCAAAAACGCTTGCGACTTTTCGTTTTTGAAGCGGGATTGCCTGCAAAAGTCCTAACAAACTTTTTTGGGGTAACTGGTTTTCTCCAGACAATTAATAGCATTTGGAACATTATTTTTACAGTGGGCTCAGGTGTAGGGCATTATATTAACTCTATTGTCTTTATTAAGGTTCCCTGGACATTTGTAAATAAAAAGTGGTAACTTAAACCATTTGCAATTTTTAGATTTCCTGCCCTATGCAAATTGAGCTAAGCGCAAGATCACTAGCGAACAGGGCCAGACCGGCCAGGCGCCCCGAGGCAACCCGACCAGTTGCGTCGCCCCTCCACCGCACTGTGCAAACCATTCACCCGCAGTCACCTTTGCATGCTCACATAGCACAGGATTCTTCAGGCTGCAGTTAAAGGTAGGTTCCTGGCGCCCCCCAAGCTTTGACACCGGTATTTGAAAAGAAATCGATGGCGGAGCTCTCCCCACACCTTCCTCTCACCCTCGTCCGCCGCAGCTATCGCGGGATCTCGGTAACTTACAGCTGAGTACTTGGATTCATGTAGAAGAAATACCCGCTGGCAGCGCAGGCGGACATATCCACGGGAGTTCCTCTGAGGAAGTGCCCAGCTTGTGGGGCACGAAACGCATTAGTTCTTCGCACACCCACTATCTACCACTGTGTATGTTTAAATAAAGCTGCATATTTATATTATATATCCTACCGCCTCCAGTGGATATGTCCGCCTGCGCTGCCAGCGGGTATTTCTTCTACTTGCCCCCCAAGCTTTGTTTATTTTGGGGTTGACTTGAAATTTAGAATTTAATAGAAATCCACCCAAATCGGGCAAAGTAAAGTAAACACTTAGGGGCAGATTTATCAAGGGTCGAATTTCAGATAAAAAAAAAAAATTAAATTCGATTAAAAAAACAAAATTTATTAAAAAAAAACGAAATTTTTTTTTCAAGTGAATAGGCCTTTTTTGTTTGAATTCAAAACATACGGATCGATCAATCAATGGAATTTCCAAAAAAAACTTTGATTTTTCGACTCCAAATAGGTTCTAGGAGGTCCCCCATAGGCTAAAACAGAAATTCAGCAGGTTTTAGATGGCGAATGGTCGAAGTTTTAAATAAGACAGTACATAATAAATTTAGAATTTGGACTATTCCCTAGTCGAAGTACACAAAAAATTGCTCGAAATTTGAATTTTTTTAAGTCGAATTTTCATTTCAACCCTTGATAAATCTGCCCCTTAATGTATAAAACACAGAATACAAACACTGCAGCAGGTTGCAATAATGCAAAAGCTGAAAAATTTGTACAGTTCGTACACTCGTCTTAGTGCTTAATTGTGATGTGGTGTGCTCCTTACCTGTATGTGTAAAGTGCTCCTGACACATCTATATTTCTTTTATGCCCATCTGGCCACAGACTGACTCTGATGTGGCCAAATCCAACCAAACATTGCCCCTTTCAGTCCAGGCCACCACCGCACAAAAGTCTGCATCACATAGCACTCAGTGCATCCAAGCATTCATTCACGTACAGTATAATTAATGATTGTATTGGCTCATTAGACTGCAGATGTGGCTTTAATGCTACTTATTGCCTCAGTCATGTTGTTTCCAACAGAGTAATATGAGGGGTGTGTACATTTATGTGCACTCTCTACCTCCTTTTTGTTTGATCGTCGTGGGCTTCAGCTGAACCAAGAGAGGAGAAGAATATGGCATTTTGTGTAGCTTTGAATTGAAGAATGGAGTTCAAAATTGTCCCCTTTAGTGTTCATTTAGCAAATGCATTTGGGACCTCATACTCAGGGTTGGACTGGGGGATGCAGATGATCCAGGGAGTGGGTCTGGGTCGGCGGGCCCATAAGAGCCGAGGGCCCACCGGGTTTTTTCCCTGCATCCCACCGGCTCAGTCAGACCCTGTTCATACTGGATTTAAAACTTGGTGTAAGGTACATACTGTGCAGCCACAGGGCAGATGATAAGGACAAGGTTCCTTTGCACCCTGTGAATGCCTGTACCCCCTAACTTGAGCATCATTCCAACTTACAAGTCAAGGGGTACACGGTGCAAAGTAAGGGGATAGATGGGTTACACCCACCCACCTCGCTCTCCCAAATTCTCTTAAATGCAGTCGTGCTGAATGCAACCAGCACTGTATTCAAATTTGTGAAAATGTGCGAATAAAACCTGGAAAACAGCATTCGTTTGTGCAAAGCGAAAATTCGCTACTGATCTTGCGCTTAGGTCAATTTGCATACAGCGGGTAATTTAAAGTTGTATGGACGTCTTTATTATAAATGTTGGTGAAAATGCTTGAAGTTACCACTTTTTATTACAAAAATCCAGGGAACCTTAATAAAGACAAGAGAGTTAATATAATGCCCTACACATGAGCCCACTGTAAAATGAATGTTCCATATGTTATGAAATGACTGGAAAAAACAATGGTGAAGGCAACTCTGGCGAAAGAGGTAACGTTCAGCAAAATCTGCATTTTAGTGAATTTGCAGAGTAACGTCCGTTCTCATGTAGCGAAAAGTCGCCATTGGTGATAGACTGCTAGCGACGGTCCTGTTCGCTAGCGAATTGGCACCTGCATCTGTTAGTAAATTGGCAATGTCCCTGCGGGTGGCAACGCTGGCGAAAAGTTGCTAGCGTTAGCCACTTCGCTCTTTAGTAAATCTGCCCCTTGGCTGGAGGGAAGCAATCCCTCATTATATAAAAAAATTTGTGAAATTCCCCTTAAAAGCATCAGTATTATCATGTACAGTATATAATATTCCAGGCAGAGAGTGTTTCGAGCATCAGAACATCAGACATTAGAACATTATGATTAAACCCTACACAGTAAAAGTCTTTACAAGTCTCTTTTGAACCATTTGTGGGGTTCATTGGCATAAATATTTCCCTTTTTATCTAGTTTGTACTAAGAGCATCCAGCACTATAATTCTTTCCATACATTCAATGATTCAGTGACATAAATGGAAGTTACTGGGCCCTACAGCAATATCTTTGAATGCCCCCCAAAACACCAGGGGGAGAACATAAATAAAAGATATACTCAGTGTCGGACTGGGACACCAGGGGCCCACCCAAAAACCTTTGACCAGGGGCCCACCAGTTAATCTTAGACCATGGGCCCACTCTTAGGGGCAAATTCACTAAGCGCCGAAGCGCCCAAAGCTAGCGTTGGGAATTTTCGTTACTTCGCAAATTCACTAACGGACGCTGGCGTAACTTCGCTAGTGTTACTTCGCACCCTTACGCCTGGCGAATTTGCGCAACTGACGATTGTTCTGAACGCTACCTTTTACGCTAGACTTCCTCAGACCAGGTGAAGCGCAATAGAGTAGATAGGGATTGCTTCAAAAAAAGTTACATTTTTTTCTAAGTCCCAAAAAACGCTGGCATTTTTTCTTTATTATGGGTGATAGGCTGAAAAAGATCGAAAATGTTTTTTTGGGCCCCCCCTACATTTCCTAACTCATGGCAACTTAACTATGTGTAGGGCAAAATAAAAATTTTATTTGATGTTTTGAAGGTTTCCCAGCCTTGTGAAGTGCTGCTACGAATACTTCCATTGAAATTTGAATTGAACAATGCAAATTAACCATCGCTAGCATAACTTCGCTTTGCTTGGCAAATCAACGCTAGCGCAACTTCGCAACCTTATGCTACCCCTGAGCGCAACTTCGGATTTTAGTGAATTTGCGGAGCGCTGGCGCAACTACGATTCTTAGTGAATGTCCCACTCTTAGTGCTGTTATTCTTCCTCTCCTCACCCTATATATACACTGTATATTATATATACTGTATATTAAACATCAGTCAGGGTTTCACTGGGCCCTGTATTCTCCTGCTTTCCCCCCTGTAGTCACAGAATCTGTTTCCCCCTATTGTTACATCCCTGCATTGATCCATAAATTACAAATACATAAATATGAACATCCTTGATCTGAAAATCCTGAATGATCTAAAACCTAAAGCTGGCCATAGATGTAAAGATTTGTAAAAGATCCAATCGTTATCGTGAGTCCATGATTATCTCGAAATGATAGTTTAAATGTACGATGTGTCCATCAACTAAAAAGACCATTTCAGGTGATATTGCCAGCAAAACTGAAGGGGAGCTGCCTGCTTGGCCCTGCAGACATAGATAGATTGCACTGGGACCGATAACGATTTTTAAACCTGGCCGATCAATTTTCTGACAGATATTGCCGAAAAATCATACGATGTACGATCGTTCGAATCCCATTTAACAGATTGGTCGGACGCTGAAATTGGTCGTTCACCAAAGAAGAATCGTTGCGTCTATGGGGACCTTAAGGCTGGCCGGACACAAAGCAGTTGTTACCAATCAGCAGAGGCAAGTTCTAAAGCTTCCGTCCTCTGGGGACTTTTCGCTCATTGATCTTTCCTTTTGCTTGTTATTGTGTAGTGACAATTTTCAGCTCTGTTTAAATACATTATTTATAAGGGATACACTGAGAGCATTGCGGGCCTGGCACCTCTAAGTTAAAGGGAATTATTGAACTATATTTCTAAGCAGGGTTTGGCTTCCATTCTTCAATTTCAAAATGTTTTGATTATTTTCAAATTAAACAAGCAGGATTTTAACAAAAGATCAAAGCTTTACAAATGAGTTACACCAATACAACTTGTTTTGGCTGAATGCCTTAAATTAAAAAATATAGATTTGAATCTTTAATTGGTGATGCCGCCTGAACTGTTGAACATGGTAAAACAAATGAATTAAAACCAAATCAAACAACCTATCTACCGAACAACGCTCAGTGAATATATTACAAGGATCTGAAATGGTACAGTCCTGCAACAAGGAATGAAAACTGAAATATGATGAACCACTAAAGGAGAGATTATAACTGTAACAAACCCAAAGTACGTGATTTGAAGCTAGAATCAATTTGATCCCAGAATAATGACCAAGTTTCAGTAAATATTTGTTTAAGATGTGATTTTGATGATTTAATCCTGACTGCTTCTTGCCAACAAAGTTGATTTAGGAGCAACAGAATATCTTCTTGGCTTCCATTCTTCATTCATGAGAAGTGTCGGACTGGCCCACTGAGATACCAGGAAAATTCCCGATAGGCCCAGGTGTCAGGGGGCCCTTGTGCTGCTTTACATTTGGCTTATTTCATGGCCAAAGAGGCTAAATAAATGAAATAATAGATTATAGTATGTAAAGAATAGAGACTAGGAGAATAGAGGTTGAGTGAGGAGAAGAATCATAATAGAACAGAGTAGGCCCCTGGTCTATGGTTCTTTGGTGGGCCCCTGGTCTAAGGTTTTTGGGTGGGCCCCTGGTGTCCCAGTCTGTTCATGAGTAAAATATAACATTATTGTCTGATATGTGCAAAGACTATACCTGACCTAGGTATTTAGATTTGCACACATAATTCTGAATTGTCATAAGAAAGATCACACGTTTGTGATCTCTGTCATTTTTGTCTTACTGTTGTTAATGGATCAGAGCTAACTGCTGATTGGCTGGCTCTGCACAGTAACATTCTAGTATACTAAATTGTAACTCCAGTGCCATTGTCTGTTATTGGTCTTCAGCTCCGGGCCCAGCTGGCCGAGTGCCCTAGGCAACCCACTGGCCATATTTCCCCCTCTCGCCTGCACACACACGCTTGTCTGACTGATGGGGAGTGGAGAGCTGAAAAAAACTTGCAGGAAGTAAGGCACAAAAGAGCCCGAACAAGGGGTAGGCTAAAAATGAGGTACGTGCCCAGAGCTCCCCACACCATCGCGCCCTAGGCACTTGCCTCTTCTGCCTACCCTTAATTCCAGCCCTGTTGGTCTTTTAGGATTATCAGTGGCTGGTCTCCTGTTTCCCAAGGCCATCAGATGATGGAGGTTTTAATGAAGAATCTGCAGTGCACTTTTATCTGTACTTTTATTATTGAGTCTCATTGATTTACTGGCTTGTTTTCAGTCTATTTTATGGGTTTTCCCTTGAATTATTTAAAGGTGTTGTTCACCTTTAAATTAAATTTTAGTATGATGTAGAGAGTGATATTCTGAGACGTTTTGCAAATGATCTTCATTATTATTAATTATTATTACTATCATTGTGCTTTCTGAGTTATTTAGCTTTTTATTCAGCAGCTCTCCAGTTTGCAGTTTTAGCAATCTGTTTTATAAATGGGGTCAGTGACCCTTATTTGAGATCTGGAAAGAATCGGAAGAAGGCAAATTATAAAAACACTATAAAAAATAAATAACGAAGACCAGTTGAAAAGTTACTTACAATTGACAATCCTATAACATAATAAAAGTTAACGTAAAGGTGAATCGCTCCTTTAGCTCAGCTCATTTCCATATTAGTTAATTATCTTGCAATGTCCATGATTCACATGGACATGTGGAATATGAATATTAGGAAATCTGAATAGGAGACAACCAAAGGGCTAGAAAGATTTTCGAAAATTAATAGGATTTCACTTTCTTATACTATAGGTTGAGGGATTTCATCTTCCATAGCAACATGAATTTCGAATTCATGTGCATTTTCTTTTAATAAATTTTGAATATGCTCGAAATTCAAATGGGAAGTTATTTAAGTATAAATTAGAACGTCTAAAACTTGGAAGAATATTACCAACTCCAAGGGGCAGATTTACTAAGGGTCGAAGTGAATTCGAGGGATTTTTCGAAGTAAAAAAATTCGAAGTAATTTTTTGGATACTTCAACCATCGAATAGGATACTATGACTTTGAATTTACTTCGACTTCGATTTGAATTAAAAATCATTCAAATATTCGACCATTCGATAATCAAAGTACTTCTCTTTAAAAAAACTTCGACTTCAATATTTCGCCAAATTAAACCTGCTGAAGTGCTATGTTAGCCTATGGGGACCTTCTACAACATTTTTCTAAGTCTTTACACAACGAATAAAAATCCTTCGATCGTTTGTTCCGAACGATTTAATCGTTCTATCGAATGATTTTTATTCGACCGCAGGATTGACAAATTTGTTGAAAAAACTTCGAATTTAAATTTTTTTAATTCGATGGTCAAATTTTGACGTTTTTTGTACTTCGAAATTTGACCCTTGATAAATCTGCCCCGAAAACTTGAATCGACTTTGAATCGAATTCGACTAAACTCGAACCTCAGAAAGAAACTTGAATGTCAGGAAGGCAAATAACATCTTCAAATGAGTCACTGGACCTCTGCCATTGACTTCTACATTAACTCGGCAGGTTTTAGGTGGCGAATAATCAAATTTAAATTTTTCCCAGGGTCAAGGTTTGATAAATCTCGAACTTCGAATCAGAATTCAAATGTGAATTCGAGTCGAGTTTGGATTATTCCCAGTTCAAATTGTGAGTTTTGACCAAAACAATGCGAAAATTCTAAGTCGAGTTCAAATTTACTATTCAACCCCTAATAAATCTGCCCCTAAGGGTCTGCCGTCCTCCTATATTGTTGATCTGCAACTCCACCAAAATGTGGAGCTCTCCATCTTCAATAATGTCCAGGGCAGAAGTAATCCTGTTACTGGTTATGGGTTCAAATTAGGGATGCACCGAATCCACTATTTTGGATTGGGCCGAATCCTTTGCGAAAGATCCCGCCGAATACCGAATCTGAATCCAAATCCTAATTTGCATATACAAATTAGGGGTGGGAAGGGGAAAACATTTTTTACTTCCTTGTTTTGTGACAAAAAGCCACACAATTTCCCTCCCTGCCCCTAATTTGCATATGCAAATTAGGATTCGGATTCAGTTTAACTGGGCAGGAGGATTCTGAGTCCGAATCCTGCTGAAAAAGGCTGAATCCTGGCCAAATCACGAACCGGATCCTGGATTCAGTGCATACCTAGTTCAAATTACAGTAAATTTTTATACCCCTTTCTTTTTCTGAAATGTTTGTAACCTACGGAGATACCTTTGTTGCTTACCCCTATTTTTGACCCTGGCAGCATCCCTATCACTCTGTGTTCCCCACCCAATCCAAAATAAGCCTCCCTTTCAGTCTGTAAGGAGAGATATAAACCATAGCGACTGTTATACAGCTATTTCATTAAGCATTTGTCTGATAATATGTTTTGCACGTCTGCAGCCTGAGCTGCACTTGATTCTATGGGTTGTCGATTCAGCTGCACCTTTGCCTTTAACTTATGAGAAACCATTACTCCTGTGTAATATTAATAACCATTCTAAGATGCTCAGCCATTTATCATTGTCTGTTTGTGAATTGATTCTTTGCAGTGAGTGGGGCAGCAAGGGAATGAAGCAGACAGCTAGGGAAGAGCCTGACCATACACGGACAAACTCACTTGTGTACAGTAAATAGAAAGGTTTAAGATGGAGAACATAAAAATCTCAGTCGTCCTTTAGAAGGATCAGTTTTACTCAGCCCATCGTGTTATCATTTAATATTCTACTGCATATTTCAAATTCACTGTCATGCTTGGGCGAACGTCTCAAGGCCCACCAGGGTTTTTCCTTAGTCCTACACTACATTTAGTGACTGAAATTTGGGACAAACATGAAGGTGCCAAGTCAGCAACTTTTATTAGTCCCTGGAGAGATGTCCTTACCAATAAAGGGTCTCTGATTCTGCTGTTTGCCTTGTGAGGCTCCTTCTCTGACCCTAAGGTATTATCTAGAATCCCTGCCATAAAGCACAGCAGGACTGCTGTTTTTGCCTGTAAGGGTAAGGACACACGCTGCTATTTCAGGAGATTATTTGCCTCACGAGGAAACTTCGGGCGACTTTGGAAAGCCAAAGCTATCCCGCCAATGATTTACATTCTAGCCAGCAGGAAGGCAGTTCGGGGAGATTAGTCGCCCGAAGAAGAAGCGATTTGTCGCTGGCAGACTAATCTCCCGAAATAGCAGCATGTGCCTTGGCCCTAAGAAAGCAGTGACATAGTATCCACATGTGCAAAATGTAATTTTTTTTAGATGTACAGGTATGGGACCTATTATCCAGAAAGATCGGGACCTGGGGTTTTCCGGATAACGGATCTTTCTGTAACCTGTATCTTCATACTTTACTAGAAAATCATGTAAACAATAAATAAACCCAATAGGCTGGTTTTGCTCCCAATGAGAGATTTGTTATATCTTAGTTTGGGTCATGTACAAGCTACTGTTTTATTATTACAGAGAAAAAGGAAATCATTTTTTTAAAAATTGGATTATTTGATTATAATGCAGTCAATGGGAGACAGCCTTTCTGTAATTCGGAGCTTTCTGGATAACGAGTTTCCAGATAACGGATCCCATACCTGTACCAAAATATATTTTTCAAACTTCCTAAATGGATTTAATATTGCACATTGTATCCAGTTAGAAATAAGAATGCGTAAATAAAATTAAATCTTTGTCAACGGAGCATTATTCTAATGTACATCTCATTGAGCCCCAGTAGAAGCGATTAGAATGAACCCAGCAGGAGAGAGACTTTAGCTTCAATTCCAATAAGAAACGGTTTCTTTGTCTTTGAATTCCATATTTAGTTGTTTTTAGAATTGTATATTTCTTTTCTCTTCCGCCTCCCCCACTAATTCATCCCATCATTGTTTATGTATAATCCAGCGGCGTAACTACAGCTAACCGGGCCCCCCTGCAAAAAAATCTTCAGGGGCCCCGGCTTAGCTGCACGCACGCAGTTACCTGCATGCGCATACAGCGCTTGCACATCTCCTGTCCTCTCCTCCGATCCGCCCCGCCGCTCTGCCGTTAAATTACTTGTGGCGGTCACCGCACACAGTGTTAAAGGAATTTCCGTTCAGCAGACCCCTTGGTCCGGGCCCCTCTGTCCCCCGGGGTCTGCTGTATTATAGTTACGCCACTGGTATAATCCATGTGTTTCAATATGTTTTCTTAATGTTCCAGGCTCATATTAGACACAGGGCTTCCATGGTAAGTATTCAATGAGCCGGTGTTTTTCTGGCTAAAAATGGAAATAATTGCTGATGTTATTCATGAAATCCATCCCTATTATAAGGAATCAAATATTGGTCAACATGTGGGTCTTTGGTGCCAGGGATTAATAATTAATGTCAGTATCTCCATGGAAAATTCCATTCCAACTCCATTAACTGGAGGTTAACCATTTTAACTAGACCCTGTTCCCTAACTTCACAAGGGCCTAACTCTTTTGGGGCCTTTCTTTTACTAGTTCCTATGTCCCAGATGGAGTCCAAAGAGGAGGAGCAACCTGCTCCCACTAATTTTATCCAACTATAACAGAAAGAACACATCCCACCCATGTATCCAAGTTACAAGTGCCAGGACTTTCTAACAGAGTTTGAACCTAATAGGGAATTTCCCAAGCTAGTATTGGTCCCTACACATTAAGGGGCAAATTTACTTAAGGTCGAATATCGAGGGTTAATTAATCCTCGATATTCGACTGCCGAATTGAAATCCTTTGACTTCGAATATCGAAGTCGAAGGATTTACCGCAATTCGTTCGATCGAACGAAAAATCGTTCGATCGAATCATTAAATCCTTCAAATCGTTCGATTGAAAGGATTTTAATCCATCGATTGAACGATTTTTTCTTCGACCAAAAAATACTTAGAAAGCCTATGGGGACCTTCCCCATAGGCTAATATTGACTTCGGTAGCTTTTAGGTGGCGAATTAGGGGGTCGAAGTTTTTTTTTTAAAGAGACAGTACTTCGGCTATCGAATGGTCGAATAGTCGAACGATCATTCGATTCGAAGTCGAAGGTCGAAGTAGCCCATTCGATGGTTGAAGTAGCCAAAAAAAAACATTCGAAATTCAACGTTTTTTTTTCTTCTATTCCTTCACTCGAGCTAAGTAAATGGGCCCCTAAAAGTACAAGGCTCCATCAGACACCAATAGTCCTTTTCTTAAATGTAAAGGCAATACAATATATGTAATAGCAAAAGAAAAACAGTTTTATTAGTTATTATTTTTTTGCTGGGGAAAACTTCTGCGTAATCATGTAACTTTTAACCACAGCCCCAAAATAGCCCCAAGTAATTGTCTGCTGCAGTTTGTCCATGAAGCTTGCTCTCGAAAAGCTTCAGTAATTACAGGGCTAGAACTGTTACACATTTGAATAGCGAGAGGAAAAAAAAGCAATATTTTGGTTTTAATTTAAACGTCAAGCTTTAGAAGGGATATGATTAACCCCGAGAAAGTCAGTTAAAAGGATAAGCATAAAACATTTAACATGATAAACACTGAAATATATATGAACCAGAAAAGGACCATTGTTTTATTTATCACTAAATGAAGAAAATGTTTGTCCCCCATTGGACAAGTTCTGTAAGTGGCTGCCTGTGCGCGCTCATCTGGCATGTTATGGTCCCTGGCACGTGTTAGTAAGTAAATATAACGCTAATTTGGGCTAGCCAAGCCACAAATAGTTAATGTCCAGCTAAGATAGGAGTATGGGTTACATTAGACTCACAATTCAGGATCAGGGCCTTCACTAAGTAGAAGCATTCCCAGACAGACGTTGTGTAACTACAACTCCCAGACTCCTTTGCATGCAAAATATACATATATATACTGTATTCTTATGATGCAAACAAAGAAAAGGGTTATTAGTCCAAGACAATGTCCCCAGGTTTACTCACATTTGAATAGATGTTAGCAGATAATATATCATTTAGAACAGGTAACACAGAAATCAGCTGAGGAACAGAACTCCATTAGGCAAGGTAGTCAAGTAGAACACAATCCCCGGCAACACACCTTACAGTGATCCAAATTCACCAATCGAAATGGTCAGGGAGAAGGAGTTTAGCCTGACACACGATTCGCTGTGATCCCTACCTGTAAGGCAACATCCAGAAGCTTTGGGAAGCTACTTCCTACTACAAATCCTTGTTGGAGCTCCAGCTGCTCTTTCTACATACACTCTCTGCCTTTCTCTCCTAGAGAGACTATTACAGATCTACCCTGTTCTAGCTAACGTCGTTCACATGGTTCCCTGGTCCCCGACTCAATCACTGTGCTGTCCCTTTAGGGCAATGGCTTTACTGGGACTTGGGCTCAATGGGCACATCCAGTCGATCCAGACACCAGCAGCCAAAGAGGAAGATCCACCACTTTCGAAACACTATAATGAAGTGTGGTAGGAAGTGGTCGCTAGCCAATAATTACTGGTTATGCAAATAGAACCAGAAATTAGATAGATAGGCTTTTGCCTAGTAACTAGGGAGGTAAAGTAGAAGGGTAGGGCTTAAAGGCATAGGGGCGATTTAACCCCTATGGGTCCCTACATAAATATAAAAGACTAGGAGAATAAAGAGTTTGAGCGAGGAGAGGAGGAATAATAGTTTGGAAAGTGGGCCCACGGTCTAAGGTTTTCTGGTGGATCCCTGGCATCCCAGTCCGACGCTGAGTGCAGTGAACAAGTGTAATTTCAAGTGCAATCGCCATGTTTTTTTCCACCAGAATTTCTGCATCATTACAGTCACAAGGGGGGATGTGATTGGCTGCAACAGGAGGCGATGGTAGTTCCAGGGTTCCAGGGTTCCGCTGTGCTGATAGGTGCAACAGAACGGAATGAGCACAACTATACAGAAGCACAAGGAGCCACAGAGCAAAACACTGGTCTACATCTAACTGGCAGATCTTAATAAGGCCTACATACCTCCTCCCTCATCAATACAGTGGCACTGAATTCAGGCAGCACTGTATTTATGGGGCACACAAGGTCTCTGCACTCTATTAAGTAGACCTGCCACAATTAAGAAAAGTGCAGGGCCCAAATGTTCAAAAAAACATAGCAATTTGTGTTGGCTATTGCTTGCTTCCCTTCACTTTGTAGCCACCATGTATCACAAATACAGAAACGATCAATTACAGAGCATGTACTATGTTATTAATTAAGCCATAATTTTTTTATACCTATTGGAATTTTTGCTTTGATAAGTCATGTAAACTCTTGTCACAAATGGCAACCAATTACTCAGCTATAGAGGTTATATTATACACTTGACAATGAGTATCAGACACTTGTAGCTAGATCTTGCCTCAGCTGAACAACCTGGAAGCTCATATTGTATTATTTTGGGCTCATTTACATTTTGATACTGAAAGAATATCACTTGTGTGAAATTAATTATTTTCCTTAGACTTTGCGAAAATTAGAATTTGCATTATATGGGCTATGTTTCAGTGTGTAGGGATTATAAAGTTTTATTTATTGTTCATGTTACAAATATACAACCTGGGTCTCTATAGATAGCCGAAGATACACAAAGTATAGATTAGGCTAACCGTTTAGACTAGGGTTCCCCAAACTTTTTTTTACCCTTGAGCCACATAAGAGCAACATAAGGATGCAAAAAGTTCCTGGGGGTGGCAACTATGACCTGTGATTAAATATTGGTATCCCCTATGTTGTGCTGAACGAATTTGTGCGAAATGGCAAATAATTCAATGGGAGTCAAAAAAAATATTCTGCGTGACAATTTTTTGAGGTGCACATCAATCTTTTTTTGCGCAAAATGCCAGTCAATGGGAGTTTTTAGCCCAAAATGCATTAGTCAATGGGCGTTTTTTTTTCCGTTGCAGCAAATTTTTTTCACAGTGAATTTTCTGCGAATTCATGGCTGGTGAAAAAATTCACTCATCACTTACCCTACGTAGACTTGTAGCCTACAGGAGGCTCTGTTTGGAAATATACCTGGTTTTTATGCAACTAAAACTTGCCTTCTGGAATTCAGAAAGAAGCACCTGCTTTTAGGCCACTGGGAGCAACATCCAAGGGTTCCATGCAGGATGCTGAGACTTTGCAGATTTGTCTAAGTTGGAAACTGGGCAGCAAACTGGAAAATTAGGTTAAATGTTGATAAATGCAGGTTATGCACTGTGTGATGGGGGTTTCCTTAAATGAGAAGGTTCTAGGGGTTTTTGTAGATAACAAGTTCTGGGCAGTGTCATTCTGTGGCTACTAAAGCAAATAAAGTTCTTTCTTGCATAAAAAAGGGCATTAACTCAAGGAATGAAAATATAATTCTGCCTCTTTATAGGTCCCTGGTGTGGCCTCATCTGGAGTATGCAGTGCAGTTTTGGACTCCAGTCCTTAAGAGGGATATAAATGAGCTGGAGAGAGTGCAGAGACTAAGTGCAACTAAACTGGTTAGAGGGACGGAAGACTTAAATTATGAGGGGAGACTGTCAAGGTTGGGGTTGTTTGCGAGGGGACATGATTACACTTTACAAGTACATTAGAGGACATTATAGACAAATTTCAGGGGACCTTTTTACCCATAATGTGGATCACCGTACCAGAGGCCTCCCCTTCAGGTCTTTCAACAGTGTCGGAGGGTCGGGTCAGTGCAGATGCGCAGGGCTGGGGGCGGCATTGAGGGAAAATATTCCGAGTGCAGCACATACTTTATACTGACACGTTCCTATGATTTTTATAGGAACATGTCAGTATCGATTTAAACTGCAGAAAAAGAGATTTCAATCCAGTTTTGTAATCCAATAAAAATAGACCTTCTCTCTCCTTATTTTCATTGTTGATCAGAAATTAACACCTGCCACAGTGAGAATTATATGAAAGAGCCGTCCCACCAGCCCCCGAGTAACTTTTCTTATGACTTGCAGTTGTCGAGCACCATTTAGACATAATTGAGAATACAAAGGGAAAAAAATAATTACAGAACAGACATTTAAAAGTCAAAAATGTGATTATAAGACAAGAAAAAAGAAAGGTAGGAAGAGTACTTCTGAGAGCCAACGTAATTGGAAATTCCAAACGAGTGTGAATTTTTTAATGAGTTTTTCAATCAGCCAGTGATGTAAATAGCTCTTCATATGAGTCAGTAGATGGTACACTGCTTGGCTTGCTGACCTGACCTCCATCCCCTTCATTATTCTTATATCTTCTTTCACTCTGGGCCACCTCCAATAGATATATCTAATTAACTCTTATGGTAAGACTTTTATATGGCATTTTAAAGAGCCATAATAAATAAAAAAAAATAAAAAAATAATGCATAACAGGCTACTTGTTTCAGAAAAAACACTGGATATTAGAAGTTCTTGATTCTTTCTGACACCGCTGCTAAAGAAAAGCATAGGAAAAAAAGCTTTAGAATGTATATAGGCCTTGTTCAGTGGGGCATGTTATGCATCACATATATTAGATTATGAGTTAAGTTATGTAATTAATTCGAGATGGCCATAATATTTTCATGGAGAGTTGATGTAGATGATATAATTCCCGTATTAATAGAAACACCACAAAATAACCCTTCAAGACCCTAGGAGCAATATGGTTCATGAGGCATAATATAAGACAGAAAAAAAAAAAAAGGGGGGTTACTAACACTATTGACCTTAGCAACCATGGAGTTAATGCACTGGTTTGTTACATTCAGGGAGTGAAGTCATAAGCTTACAAGGGGTTAAACCACTGAACCAGAAATGAGGGAGGAGTAATATATATTTGCAACACATAGGTTTAGCTCTTTATTTTTATTTTTAATTATTTTGACTGGTAGCCACAGATATCAATTAAAGATCGTGTATTTCTGCTCATGAGTTAAACACAATAGCAACAATTTGTAACTAAATTATAATCATACATTAATGTATTGATACAATATTTTTTGCTATTTTGAGAATTGTTTTTAACTTTTAGGGGCAAATTCATCAAGGGTCGAATATCGAGGGTTAATTAACCCTCGATATTCGACTGGGAATGAAAATCCTTCGACTTCGAATATCGAAGTCAAAGGATTTTGCGCAAATACTTTGATCGAACGATCGAAGGAATAATTGTTCGATCGAACGATTAAATCCTTTGAATCTAACGATTCGAAGAATTTTAATCCAACGATCAAAGGATTATACTTCGACCAAAAAAACTTAGCCAAGCCTATGGGGACCTTCCCCATAGGCTAACATTGGGTTTGGTAGCTTTTAGGTTGCGAACTAGGGGGTAGAAGTTTTTTCTTAAAGAGACAGTACTTCGACTATCGAATGGTCAAATAGTTGAACGATTTTTAGTTTGAATCCTTCAAAGTCGAAGTCGTAGTCGAAGGTCGAAGTAGCCAAAAAAACACTTCGAAATTCGAAGTATTTTTTCTTCTATTCCTTCACACGAAGTTAATGAATTGGCCCCTTAATGTTTTTTTATGGATAATAATGTTGGTAAATTATTTGGGGAACATATTTGAGAAAATTGCATTGTATCACATAGCAGGAATGTTTTTTAACTTTATGGGGGGTTAATGATGTTTAGCATAATTATATGTCATTATGACACTGCTGTTTCCCACCAGATATGCAGATTTATATATTTATATTTACATAAATGTAGAGATATGTAAAATCGCCACCCCTAGTTAATACTGGAAGGCAAATCCTCAGATGACTAAATGGGTCCTAATAGGGACTTGTATCGATGCCCTGCCCTAAGCTAAGCCATTGTTGTTCTCACAGTATACTGAAGATGGCACTGTGCTATAGTATAAAGGTCTAGGAAACCATGCAGTCTGGGTCCATTGCTTAAGCCCTTACCAAGCAGGCAGGAATGGAATGGGTAGTGGAACCTAGGAGCTTCGGCCCTAGTAGATAGTGGATAGCTATACTCTTTCATAGATCACTCTAGGGGGTAAATTTATCAAAGAGTGAAGTTCCGCCACTAGAGTGAAATTCCGCAACTTTCCATTCATTTCTATGGAATTTTGAAAGGCGTATTTATCAATGGGTGAAAGTGAAATTTCACCCTTTGATAAATACGCCTTTAAAAACCCCATAGAAATGAATGGGAAGTGGCGGAATTCCACTCTAGTGGCGGAACTTCACTATTAACTTCACTCTTTGATAAATATACCCCTAGGAGTGATAGATAGGTTATTTAGTTGAGCAGCTCAAGGCTCAGACAAGGAGAGTCAGAGGGATTAAGATCCCAGGTACTAATTGCCTAGAAGTAGGAACTAAGTTCATATACTTAGGGATGTAGAGATTCCCCTGGGTTCCACTTTGGGCAAAGGCTGAAAGCTGGGCGTACCTTCTCAATTGGTGTTTAACTACTGCTGCTGTAACTGTTCCCTTGCCTGCAGGGACTAAGCTGTTTCTCTGTACTGTGAGTATATGCTATCCTTTATTCTATATGTCCTATGTCCTCCTTTGTGGATTATACTGCAAATAAAACAACTTCTATGGTTAAGCATGAAGAACCACTGGTGCCCAATTCTTGTGCATAGCACTTTGTTATAGTTACACTACACCCTGCCTCCACACCGTTGCGAAGGCTTACACCTGAGAGAAAGCTCTCATCCGGAGCACAAATATATTTGAAAGTAAGCTCATAGTAGAGACGGTGCCACTCTAGTTTACTAATACTATATATATATATATATATATATATATATATATATATATATATATATATATATATAAATATATATATATATATATATATATATACACACACTGTACATACATAAAGCATAACTTTACAGCTGCTAAAGAAAAGGCTGGCATAAAGTAAAATAAAACCCTAGAATGTAATAGGGAATAAGACTGGTATCCCTCCCTTAATAGGGTCTATACCAGGCAGAGACGTAACTAAAGGGGGGCGGGCCCTGGCACGGGACGTGCAGCCAGGCCCACCCCCCACCGTACGGGCCGAAACGGCCGCATTTATGGCCGCATTTCCTTTAGAAGCGAGTGGCGTGCAAGCTGCCGGGGGGCCCTGAGGGGGTGCAGGCCCTGTCCCAATTGCACCCCCTGCTCCCCCGGTAGTTACGCCACTGATACCAGGGGTCCCCAATTGTTAGGGTAGGCAGTATACAAGCAGGGTCAGGAACAGGCCAAAGTCTTTGCCAGAAGAACCGGAAAAATTATAGAGGGGGGAATTCACAAACAGCATGAGGACCTACCAGCTACCACCAGCATATATATTATATATATATATATATATATATATATATATATATGTAACAGACATGGGTGGGATTAGGTAGATTTTACAGACTACAATAATGGCTATGCTAATACAACATGCTTGAGAAACACTCATTACAGCTATTTTTATTAGCACGCAAAGTGTCTAAATACTGAAAGAAAATCAACTGCAAATAGCCTTAACCTTTCAGTCAAAGTTTACTCAGAAACTCAATTAATTTATTTCAGAGTTCACTGAGTGCATAAGATTAACTGAGCTGAAAGGTTTTTGGAACACATATCACATGCCTTTATCATCCTAGCTGATGAGGAGAAGACTTGCATTAAAGCTGTTTGGGGAAAAATGGAAGCCTTAGTATAGATCGTCCATGAAAACAATTCAAGCTTCTCACAATACATGCAGAGAATCAGTCTTTTTGGTCTCCTGCAGTGGAGCGCTAAATATTCATGGACCCCACCTAAAAAATGTTTATGTCCCCACATACCTATATTTTTAATGTTGAAAACTGTAGACTATCCTAGACCCTCGACACACCTTTACAGATTAATCTGTTGTACTCACTGTTACAAACATACAGACTTTCTTGGAATGTTTTTTGCATGTGACCTTGTATTTTCCAGGCTGCGATTCTTTAGAACCTTTATTTGGAACTGATGGAACTTTATACTTTCTTAACCACAAGCTGAATATTAGAGACATGGAAATCAAGGAAAGTTATAAAAATCAGTTTTTGTTTTTTGGGCAATTTAAAAAAAAAAAAATATATCAGTTATTCCACATTTTCTAACAGCTGTTAATTCAACCAGGGGAGATCCTTGTACAAGAATTGTCTAACTGTCTAGAACTAGATAAAACTATGAGCAACATTAGTAATACTGTAGAGACGCTGATATATATAATATCCAATATAAACGCATGTTAATACAGTTTATCAGTTTACATGATGGAAAAATAGTTAGACCCCATTAATAAAAGTATTTATCCCTTGGTATCAGTATGCTCTCATGTATAGCTTTTCAGTCTGTGTTGGTTTGGTTGAATTCCTGGGATAATGAGGTGTAAATTGTTGTTTTTCTAATATAACACTTTATGATTTATTCTAGCCCCACCAGACAAATACAATTTATATAGAAGCACACTGGAGGGATAACTCATGCGTATAGACTGTTTTCCAGGTATTTTTCATGAACTTGCTGTATTATTTAACCAATTCAACGGAAGTAATAGAAGAGGGCCAGTCCACCAGGAAGAAACATATTCAGGCAGAAGAGAGACAGGAGGCCTTGGCTTGGCAGAACAGAGAACTAGAACAAGATCAGGAAAGAGAGGGTTTTTTCAGCAAGTAGCTGGGAATCTTCATTAACCCTACTTTAGGGTAGGAGTTGGGGAGAAGAAAGGCAGGAGGCCTTGGCAGAAAAGAGAACTAGAACAAGATCAGCGAAGAAAGGTATTTTTCAGCAAATAGCAGGAAATCTTCATCAACCCTACTTTAGCTATCCAGTTTAGCAACATAAATAGAGAACTTTAACGGTGTGTATAGTTACCAGTTCTGTTCCTGACTATCCAGGAGTCTTCATGTCTTGAATCCCCTAACTAGGCTCTAACTAATATAACTCCATCTAGAAACTAAATGATAACTCTCAATAAGTCCAAGCCCCTTCTAGCTATATCCAAAGAGTAACCACCAATCCTAGACCCTCTGTTATGCTGTTACACACCCAATGTGACCATACAGTATTATAAGCTGCACCTCCTTTGACATCATTTAGAGTAATGCCACATTGTGAGATCTCCCCCACCTCCCCCATAAAAATAATAGGAAGTGACACGGTTCCTTGTTCTGCTGAGTGAAAGGAACTATTGCTGAAATTTTCTGCACCAATATATTTGTACTTTGTCTCTCTTACTGTTGCAGCAGATGTGCTTAGTGGTGGTTTTATGATACATTTTAAATTATCTTAAAATATTGTAATAGGTTCATTCATACTATATACTTTCCCATAGAATATATTCTTGTTTTAAAACGTCTTATTTATAGCTTAAAAAAATCTGCGGCATACTGTATGTATATCCCATAGAAAAGGGATTTTAGGATTTACTTTATAGTCCCCTGCCAGAGAGCTGTTTCCTCAGTCAACACATTAGTCGGTATTGTGGTTTTTGAAAGTTCTATGAAATGAACAATTTGAACTTGGGAACAATCTCAGGTTAAATTGTCTGTATAATATAGAAAGGTTGTTAATGTTTTACTTCTCTGGTTCTGATTTATGATAATAAAATCATGTAGGATTAATTGTTCTATGTTCATAATGAGTCAAATCAAAAATGACTGCTGCAAGAACAAACCTAATTAATTAAAGGATAAATAAAGGGCTATTTCGGAATCTTGCTTAAGTTACAAAGCTATACTTCACACCCTTACACTTTTTTATTCTTTGTTTTTTTTGGGTGATCGGGTTAGGGAAGGTGTGGGCTGTGGATATTTTGGTTTGGTGGAGGGAAATAGGGATGTAGCGAACTGTTCGCCCGCGAACTAGTTAGCGCGAACTTCGACCGTTCGCGTCCGCCGAATGTTCGCGAACGTTCGCAGTTTGAGTTCGCGTTCGATCGTTCGACCATTCGACCATTCGAATTCCTTCGACCGCTAAAAATCAAACGATTTCCATTCGTTCGAACGATTGTAAGCATTCGATCCAATGAAAAGCATTCGATCGAATGGCTTCGATCGTTCGATTCGAATGAAAATCCTTCGATCGAACGATTAAAATCCTTCGATCGTTCGATTTTAGCGGGTGTTCGAAGTTCGCGAACTGTTCGCGAACGTTCGCATTTTTTGCCGGTGTTCGCGAACGGCGTTCGCGAACACCAAATCGGCAGTTCGCTACATCCCTAGAGGGAAATAGAAGCCAATTTGACTCATAGATTCTATCATGGGAATTAACCTCAGGAAGGATCCATTACATGCTTTGCTTAATAAAACACTTCCGGTCCCAAATAAAGCACAAAGATCGTTGATCCAATTTATCTTTACTGCAGCAAAGCAAACTATTGCTATCTCATGGAAGAAGAGTTCGCTTTGCATTGCCTTGTTCAGGCTTAAAATGAGCTGGATAATGGTAAACGAAAGACTTCTGAGTATTTTGTCTGATACATACTGTATAATAAATATATTAAAATTTGGACACCCTGGATTACGTATACCAGACTTCATAATGAATAAATAAAAGAGCTGAACCTATGATTATGTAACCTGTAGATATCACAGAGTACTCCCAATGTTACCTTCACTTTAGGCATGGAGATTTGAGACCTAAATTGTATGTTACTTCTCTTGTATGGAGACCCTAAATACATTTGTTATAGAGACACTAGACTTTACTATGTTGCACATTGAAGGAGACTATGGAGACGGTTAAATTGGTTGGAATATTACTTTTATTATTTTTTTTTCTTTTTCTTTTTTCAGTTCCCCCTTTTTTTTGTTTTTTTCAAAATAAATTTTCTACTAGAGTGTTTCTTGATGTTTCCATTCTAATGTTGTACCTTGCGACTTCCTATATGCACACAATATAGTTTGTTGTACAATTATTTTCTCTCTGTTATCAATACAGTACTTCTTCATGTTTTGTAAGCGCCTTCCTCTGCGTAGGAGGGCTTCTATCTATATAAAAAAATGAGAAAAAATAAGTGAATGATTATGCTTTTTGTACTGTATGTATAATCAATAAAAAATGTTGAAAAGAAGCCAATTTGGACAGAGACAAGACTTTGAAACTGGCTAACCATCGGGTGTTGGTGGGATTGTTGTGGCTGTGGTGAGGGGAGGCGGTCAATATGGACAGAGGGATGGACTTTGATAGTTGGCTTTCCTTGTATGGGTGGAATGGGGAGGGATGGTGTTGGGATGGAAAATGAACGGCTCCAAAGCTAATTTGACTTGCTGTTGGTTTTTGATTTGTTAGTTAAAAGGGAACTCTGGCTTCCAAACCAAAACTTGATAAAAAGGCCCACATAGCACAGAAACCCCTAATATACCCATCACAGTTACCTGTTCCTTAAAAAAGTATGAATAAATGCCATTTTCTATGCTGAAATCCAGCTGTTTAACAGTTCTTCTCTTTCTGCATCATTTGAAATCCAGGCAGGGAAGGAGGGACTAAACACTGATGTTACAAATTGTAACAACTTCTCCACAGCTTACAGACAGCATGCAGGAACTACATAACCCACAATGCATTGCACTGGGATGTTCCTTTCCTTATTGAAATCACGTGTGCAGGGAATTGTGGGGTTTGGAGGATACAGGCTGAGGACAGATGGCTGTTGTTACAACGTAACAGTAGTCAGACAGCTCAGCAAAGTAGTCAGACGGATCAGCTGGAGAGCATGGGGCGAGGGTTTAGGGAACTGTCAGAAACCATTAAAAATCATGAAAAGTCTGCATATTTTTTAATTGATGTTTAGTGCAAAGTTGCTTGAAATTATGTTTACTTTTCAAAAAGCTAAAGTTATGTTTTTGTGGAGTTCCCCGTCAAAGAATCGTATTATGTTTTTGTTTCTTTATTGTAAGTGTTTTAGTTTAATAATAAAAAAAAAATCCCTATACACTTGTAAGGCAGTAGCAGTAAATCCAGAAAGAACCTCTACAAATATAGCACGTTTTATTAATAGGTTAATGATCAGCTTTTGCCACTGGGTCTCAAGCTATAGACACTCTTTTGAAATCAGCAGCAGCTCATTGTAACTCTATAAAAGTAATTTAATCTCCTGGTGTCCCATCCTGATACAGTAAGTGCATGCTAAGATGGCAGACTACATTTTTCCCAGTGTTAATTATTGAGACCCAGTGACTACTTCCAGTCAATTCACCAAGCTCTTTACATGTTCTAGTTTTATTCACACCAATCTTTGTCATCTAAATTCTTTGAATTGGAGTCGTTGCTGTCTCACACCTCCAGGGCATGACTTGACGTTAATTTATTGTGACAGAGGTATAAGAGTTCTACGTGCCACTCTAAGCAAGGTCTTCACTACCATTACTCCTGTAGTCTGCTATACTCAAAAGTTGCTTTGTAAGATGAATGATTCTCCAAATGTTAAATGCTCTGAGAGTGGAACAGTCAATAATAGTGATGGGCGAATTTATTCGGCAGGCGAGAATTCGCAGAGAATTTGGCCGTTTCGCTGCCGACGAATAAATTTGCGAATTTACAGCGGAAATTCGTTGGCATCTAAAAAAAATTAGACGTTGGCGACGATTCCGTCCCTGGCGTCCATTTAGACGCCCGTGACAATAAACGGACGCCCACTGACTTTTACGCCGGCGCCCATTTTTGGCCAGCCAGAAAATCACAAAAATCATGGCGAAACGTAACAGAACGAATTCTCCCATCACTAGTCAATAATAATATATACTATTGTTTCCAAACTTGAAAATGTATAAGTCTTGGGCTGGTACTATTTCTTAAGCACAATTCTATAAAGGGACTCAAACAGAATTCATTAAAATGCAAAGAAAGACTCAAGAATAATGGTTTATAATGAATGAATGAAACTGCGGGTCATCTTTAAAAGATGGTCATAAAGTTAGAAGTAGGTGCCTGTGCTTCACAGTGCCTCTTTCATTGTATTAGTCTATTACCAGGACTGGAGCAACTCCATAACTTGGGGTGGAAATTCACTAAAGGGCGAATTTTCGCATCGGAAGGCTCCGCCACACTTCGCACAACTTCGTCAGACGTTAATTTTGCAGCGCATACGCTAATTCATCAAAATGCGAAGTTACATCTCGGCAGACCAAGGACTAAACCAGTAGTCGGTCTAAAATGACTTTGTCGATTTGCTGTTTGATACCAAATGGAGAAGGAATTGTCTTTACTTTAATAAACCTCATACAGTAATTCTTTGAAGAGCACTGCAGTGTTTCTCCTGGCTGTCGGCCACTGGGGAAGATCAATGCCGGCTTTAATAGCTACAAAAAACTATTTTTCCTTTTGAGTTTCTGACTTATCTGTATTCTAAAGGGTGTCCCTGCAATTCATCCCTTAATAATTGCCACATCTACATTCTTAAATCACAGCACATTTTTCAGGAAGTGAAATTCAATCATTCGCGGGACTAGAAGTCAGAAAATACTGTAATAAATGTGAAGTTCTGATTTAAAAAAGGAGGAAAATCATTGCTTAAACATTGAGGGAAGAATAAGAGTTGGAAAGCATGGAGCCCAATTGCTGTTTGACAATGCATTTCCATTACTGTTAGATATGATGAGAATATCCACCCTGCATTTAAAGGAAAACAATATCTCTCAAACAATGTAGGTCTCTATAAAAAGATATCCCATAAAAAAGCTCAAATGTAAAGCCCTGCTTCATAAAAATAAACCATTTTCATAATAATAAACTTTTTTTAGTAGTATGTGCCACTGGGTAATCATACATGGAAAATTGCCATTTTAAATAATAAGGGACTCCCCCTTGGATCGTATGATTCACAGTGCACACAAACATACCAAACAAACTATGCTTGTTAGGTCACATGAGCCAATTTACAGACAGAGTTCTGTCTTTTGCTTCCACACTTCCTGTTACAGTTAGAGCTGCAGGATTTCTGGTCAGGTGATCTCTGAGGCAGCACACAGACCAACACGAAATGGGGGGTTCAAGGCAAGAGATGTACAAGGACAATATTTACTTAAATATATATTCCAGTTTGGTGAGCTTCTTTAATATGCCGCTTAATTTGATATAAACTATCTGTTGCTTAAGTATTCATTTTGGGGATATATTTTTCCTTTAAATTACCAGGCACTGCATAATGCTGGATTCAGAAGACTTTTAAGTCTATATATATAACCTTCATAACTGCTAGTTGATCCAGAGGAAGGCAAAAAGAAACATTTAAAGCCTCATCAATTTACATCAGGTGGAAAAATTCTTTCCTGACTTGATGGCAGATGGACCAGTCCCTGGATCAACTTGTACTGTGAGCTAAAATTAAGAAAACAAAGTATTGCATATTTTGCATCTTGGGTTCTGATTGCCAAGCACTGCATACCAGCCACCTTGAACTCAGGGTACCAAGACTAATAGTGATGCTCGGCTTAACCCACTCCTTCTCACCTGGTCCTGACCCAGCCTGAGTTTTGAAGGAACTAGAAGTCCAACCCATCCCTTAGCTGATTTCAGAAATGATGTTGCTGGGATGTGCTCTACTGACACTGTTTCGCCAATGAAGGTGAAAGCCCAGCTGCATTGCACAGGTCACAAGTACTGGGGTATTACAGAAAGTTAGTGCATCACTAGGGCCTAAGTGGCACCATTTTGCATTTTGACTGACAAGGATCCTGACAAAGCTGCATACCAGGAGATTATTGGGTCCAAGCTTCTGCAAACCCCCTTTTAAACTCATGCAGTTGACTTAAATTCCTTTCAAGGAAGAAAATTAGGAGAAGTTAGAGCTGTCCTAAAAGAGGTTTTTAAAATTTTCACCATAATAGACCTGGGAAAATGCCCAATAGACCCTAGATGTTGGGAAAAGATAAAACTAGAGGGACAACGCAGAGAAGCCAAAAGGAAAGGTAGTGAAAACAAAGAAGTAAAGGGCAGAAGAGGAAAAACATAACTGGGAAGTAAAAGACATCTAGACGAAGAAGCAGTGAGAAAGAAACCAAAGAGCTGGAAAGAAGGGAAAACTAGAAACTAGGGATTTTTTTGAATGAGAGGTGAACGTGAGTAGGTCAGTGACAGTGGTTAACGGACAGTTTAGATTTTAGGTTATAAAATGATGAAAAATCAACTACAATTTTTTATAAGAATGTGCCTGTCTATTACATACTCAAATTTACAGAGAAGATGAACTACACTTTTTTCTCAAGATGTTTGTTCCACATTCATAAAACTTTTTTTTTAAACTTTTCACTAGTTTTGACCATTTCATGGCTTTTCAACCAGCAACCCCCATTGAGATTCCCATATTCAATATCTTCAATCAAGTGAAACCATTCTAAACTACAGCCCAAAGGGCTTACAAGTCAGCAAGCCATTTTAAAAAACTAGGAAAAGTTTTTTGTCCAAGTCTATCTCTTTTTCAATGGTTTTAAAAAGGTTTTTTCATCCCACAAAGCAGCATTCATTGTTCAAATCAAGATGATGACTTGTTCCATGCAAATGAAGGGGAATGGGATTGCAGTTTACTCATCTCTCCACCAGATACTGAAATAGTCAAAACATGAAAATAAGCCAATCATCTTTAAAGACATCATTTATTTTGAATAAAGGTCAACTTTCACATTCTCATTTGCATTTGCAATTTGCTTCATTACCCCTGAAGGCTCCTGGGTCTCTTTTTTGCCTAGCAAAGCGAGTGTTTTCAGCTATTCATTTTATTCTCAGTCTATATGTATGTGTCAGATATAATGGAAATGCTGAATCATAGCGGCTCCTTTGCTATTATATGTTTCCATTACTTGCTCAGTGAGATATAATTTCACTTAAGAGCTTTATTTTCAGACTTTCAGTGAGAGGAGCAGAATCCAGACAGATTCCCTACCTATCAGTAAGCAGACTGATACAACTATGCTCTTTGGATTCCTCATTGCTACAGGGAAGTCTCAGCTGAATAAGTATACATGGGAATAAAGTATTCAGGAGCTGAGCAACAAAGAACCCAAACGTTTAAGGGTTCCATCTTTCATACCATGAGGTCACATATAATAGCAGACATATGCTTGTTGAATATGTCTAGTTTCGGACGTAGAGTCTCGTTTAAAAATGGGTCATGGTGCAAAGTGTACTTTTTTTGCAGTTTCCACCTTGACCTTTGTGTTGCACCATGAAGGCCAGCTTTCTATGCCCCTAGAATGGAGAGCAAAGAGTTCTTGGTCGCTCTGTAAGCAGTACTCTGAATACTGAAGGTGTAGTAGCTGGGCAGCATATGGGTGTCTTCTAGAATGTTCCTAATGTGCATATTATTTAGAGCTGTGGGGAGTCAGGGGTTGCAAATCGCTGAGGATGCCTACACTTACTTTTAACAGTCTTTAACTACAAGGTACCCTTAAACCCTGGTGAGTTTTATGCAACTTGATTTTTAATCTGGCACAGTTAATGTAGCCTGCACCTGCCAATCATATCAGTGCAAGTGCTCCCCATATAGGCCCTGACTTAGCTCTCCAGCATTCGCCCCCATACCATTGTTAAATGAGCTCTACAAAATTGAACTGGGGGACCTGAAATCCAGTTAGGTTGAACATTGAGGAGAATGGCCATTTGCTCTCCTGTATGTGTCATGTCTGGCCACAGGTGAGTGACCACCGGGCTGGAGCCTATTTGCAGAGTAATACCCCTGAATGGATGGACAATTATTAGAAGCCATAGTAAGGCAAAAAGAAAAGATTTAATAACAAAATGAGAAAATAAATCAAACACACAGAAGGAGAAAAATACAGGCCTGTAATGAGGCTGGCAATGGAGAGAGGCAAGTCCAGAAACAGGCAAAATGGTCAGGGCTGGCGGAAGGCAGGCAAAGCCCAACAGGCAGGCTGAGGTCAAATGGCAGGCAGCAGACAAGCAAGGTTGAAAAACAGGCCGGAGATCAGAACCAAGGGAATCCACAGTAGTAGGAGTCGGGTACCAGGTGGGAACAGGAAGGTAGGAGCGAGGAACACAGAAAGGCGAACACAGTGCAAAGCAGGGAACACAGGAACCAGGAATCAGTCAGGAATCAGCATAACACAGGTTAGAAGGAGCTCAGATGATCAAGCAACAGGAAGTTTGATGGCAGAGGCTTATAAAGGGCCTTGATTGCTTGACTGACAACACGTGTTATTAATGAGGCAAGATAAGGTAAGTGTATTGCAAGAAACATTATAGTAAGTCTGTTCAGGGCAGTGTCCAATATAAGCACTAAGATTCCCCAGTGGCTCACCAGTATAGTGCAGGATTGTCCCAACACAAAGTTCAGGGTGTGATTCCTGAAAGCCCAGCTTGAAGGTCAGTTAGTTAGATTTGGGATGAATATATACTGTATTTGCCATCTTAGATATTCTTAAAATGTTGGGTAAATCATTGATACACCAATATTTGCCTATATTTGTATCAATTTCAAGAGCTAAGGGGGCCCCAACAATGAGCTAAAGCTGTAAGTGAGTCTGTCCCACGCATAGACTATTATAGAGACTTGAGTGTAAAAGGTTTAACAGCATGTACCATCCTAAATGACTGCAACTTGAATGAATACTGAGAACACTCTACTTTTGTATTCAACAGGTGCAGATTTATTTTTCATTTTGTAGATTGTAAACATATTTGCAGCTAATCCTGGTTTTGATGAGCCTTAATTTTTCACTCTGTACCCGAACCTGTAGCCAGTTACCTATCCATGTGCAAACACCTTCATTAAGCACAACAGACCTTAGTTTAGAAAGCAGTCGTTTGTGGGGCACAGTATCAAATGCTTTGGCAAAATCCAAATAGATCACATCTACTGCCCCCCCCCACTGTCCAGCATCTTACTTACCTCATCATATAAAAGCAATCAAATTTGTCTGACATGACCTATCCTTCATAAAGCCATGCTGATTGCTGCTCATAATGCCATTCACTAGGACAACATTTTGAATGTGATCCCTTAACAAGCCTTCAAATGATTTGCCCACCACAGATGTCAAGCTTACTGGCCTATAATTGCCAGGCTGAGCTTGTAATTCCTTTTAAATCATTGTACTAACATCAGCTTTTCTCCAATCCATTGGTACCATACCAGATGACTTCTTATAAGGGGATTATAGTCCAAATGGAAAGCTGTACAAATGCTAAAAAAAAAAATTGAATTTTTTTCCAGTTACATAATAAGGGCTCTTTAAAATACCTAGGTGGCCACATGGGTATCATTTTCTAGCAGTTATAAAAGAAATCTAGCTTTAAACTTATTTAGGGCCACAGAAAGCTCCAGTGTAATGAAGATTTGTCTGATACCCAACTGTGTCATTAAAAACAGCTCTAAATCTGATTTCCCATTTTCTCCTGAAACGCCAATGTCAGAAAGCCGCCTGATTAAATCCCACTGAGGCCAACGGCAGCAAATGGGAAATTAAGTGCAATGTAAAGGAGCAAATGTGATGTTTCAGTAACCATCGTACCGCTTCTATCTATTTCCAATATTCGTTTCCGTCACTCTTCTCATTCCTCTGGTCTCTCTTGACTCATTTTCCAGCTATGTCCCTAAACAAATTTATTTTTTAGTCCTCCCCAAACATCCTAGAATTTCTTTTCTAGTACTTGATTTATGTGGCTCTTGTTGCTCCAAAGTTGCATGTTTAATAGTTACATTTATGCCTAGCCAGGAGCATGTATCCCCCAAAGGTTAACATTAAGCCCAATCACACAAACTTCGGGCGATTTCGGAAAATGAATTGCTCCGAGTGCCATCCCGCCAACGATTTACATTTTAGCCAGCGGGAAGGCAGGGGAGGCAGTTTGGGGAGACTATTTGCCCCGAAGAAGAGGAGATTTGTAGCCGGCGACTGATCTGCCTGAATCTGTGTGCCCTGACCCTAAGGGGCATATTTACTAAAGGGCGAAGTGACTAATGCGGGCGAAAATTCACCAGTGTGACGTAATTTCGGTACTTTGACGATTTACTAATAGTCACTGGTGAAACTTCGCTAGCGAAAGAAATAGACTCTAGTGGTGCTTCGCTCCCTAACGCCTGGCGAATTTGAGCTCTGTCCGATGGAGGAAACTACGCAAATTCAGTAAGATGCGGATTTTACTGAACGTTACCTCTTGCGCCAGACTTGCCTTTGCCACCTCAGACCAGCCGAAATGCAATAGAGTAGATAGGAGTTCCTAAAAAAAATTTCTAAGTCACAAAAAACGCTGGAGTCTTTTCCTTTTTCAGGGTGATAGGCTGAAAAAGAGCGTAAATTTTTTTGGGGTACTTGGCTTCCCCCCTACATTCCCTAACATATGGCACATAAACCATACACTGGGCTCATGTGTAGGGCAATATAACAACTATTTTATTTTATTAAGGTTTTCCAGGCTTGTGTAGTGTAATGTATTTGCTGCAACATATACGTCCATTCAACTTTAGCTTTCTCCTTATGCAAATTAGGCAACAGTAGCGCAACTTTGATTTGCCTGGTGCAGTAATGCTAGGGCAACTTCGCCAGCATTCGGCGCCCGGGACGCAACTTCGGATTTTAGTGAATTAGCATTGTCTACGCCTGCCGAAGTGTTGCGCTGTGAGCGAAGCCGTCGCTGGCGAGTTTTCAGAGGTTAGTGAATTTGCCCCTAAGTCTGATAATTACAGTATTTCTAGTATCTCCACTATGGTGCCAGTAGCCATGCTGGTAAAATAATTAAAGAGGTGGTTCACCTTTAAGTAAACTTTTAGTATGTTATAGTCTTCAAATTATTTGCCATTTTCTTCTGACTCTTTCAAGGTGTCACTGAACCCATTTAAAAACAAATCCTGTGTAAGGCAACACATTTGTTGTTCTTGATACTTTTTATTACTGTACTCATCTTTCTATTGTGCATCTCCTATTCAAATCAGTACATGGCTGAGTAATTCAGGCCGTAGCAACCAGATTGCTGAATTGTAAACTGGAGAGCTGCTGAATAAAATAAAATAAATTGCTCAGTTACCACAAATAATAAAAAATGAAAACCAATTGCAAATTGTCTCAGAATATCCCTCTCTACATCATACTAAAAATTAATTTAAAGGTGAACAACCACTTTAAGACTCCATTTCTTTTTTCGATACACATCTCCATCATCGTACACATGTAAAATGCCATGTTCAGCTGCAGTATGCAGTATCAAAAACAGTTGAAATATCAGTTCAGTGGACTTTCAATAGAGACCTTCAGCAAGGTTAGTTTGCACTGGAATACTTTATAGCGGGTTGGCACCAATCTGGACCATGATGTTGAAAACAGAAAGAATGAATTTATTTTACATTATGAATAAAAACAAAAGCCTTACGCGTTTCCCCAAAGGAAGCTTAAAGGACAAGGAAAGAAAAACTAAAGAAGTAGCTAGAAATGTTGTACATGATGTTTTGTGCTTCTGTACCAGCCCAAGGCAACCACAGCCCTTTAGCAGTAAAGATCTGTGTCTCCAAAGATGCCCCAGTAGCTCCCCATCTTCTTTTCTGCTGATTCACTGCACATGCTCTGTGCTGCTGTCACTTACTGAGCTTAGGGACCCACTCACAATATACAGTACACATAGAATAGAAATGTCACAATATAAGGCTGATTAGTAATTAATACAGATAATTACTACATGGCAGCACATATAATTAATAATCAGTCCTGTAGAATCAGCTAATATTATAGATCAACCTCATTTTCTGCTGGATAATAAGTGACGAGCCCTAAGCTTAGCTTCTCAACAGCTGCTCAGAGCCCACTGAGCATGTGAGTGTCACAGACACTTTCCAAGATGGTGACCCCCTGTGACAAGTTTGAAGTCCTGGATCATTGCTGCTATTGACAAGCTGAAACTTTAGCCTCGTGCAATAAGTTCAGTATATAAAATATGGCATTTTTAGCCACATTCATTTTAAGGGTTTAGTTCTCCTTTAATCATAGGCAGTGCTGCCTTGTGCCTGCTGGAGCTGCTTCTTGTGCTAGACCCCTGACAAAAGAGCAAGTAGGAGTGATTTTTTGATCCATTTAGTTATCTTGCACTTGCATCCAGGGTCTCAGTAAATGACCCACATTGAGATATTTTAGATTTCTTATCATATAGGCACCCAAGCCAAAAAAACCCGGTGGGCCCGACCCTCATGGGCCCCTGCCGGGCCAGACCCCCTCTACCAATGGTCTTTTTTTTTTTAAAAAAAAAATTTCCACGAAGTGTAGTGCCGTGTGCACATACGTGCTGAGCGGGCTCTGCACGGGGCGTCAAAATAGGGAGACAGGGGGCTTGTAGGGGGACCCTGGATTGCAGTGGGCCCGGGCCCCCCAGTCCGACCCTGCACCCAACGGTCTCCACCTAAAGCTGCTGTCCTACAAATGGGCCCTCAGGTGCCTATTAATATGGAAATGGCCCAAAATGTAGAGTCTGGTTCACCATGCTTTAGAGTAAGGTTACCTTTAAACTCATTTCCACTGGCATAAAAACACCTAAAGCTGCCCGAGTTATCTTCCACTTACTTTTAGATACCAGCAGTTTCTGGAGGCCTCTAAAAAATCATACAAGTCACTTCCACAAAAGTCTATTGGATGCGGCATTTCACCTCCTAGTGTGACATTAGATAATTAAAATAAAATAGATGGTACTTAGCTTATAAATCACAGTTAAGAGATGAAGCCAAAAATAATGTACAACAGATCTTACATTTGCTAGAATATTACTCATATCCCTTTACTACATTTTTATTGCTACAAACATTGCCTGCGCTTAATGTATAAACATTGCATTATTTTTATGTTACACCATATGGCCGCAGAGTGTTTTAGCTCATCAAGGCCAATCTCTTTGCAGCAATAAAACTGTATTAGGGATGCGCTATTATCGTTCCTATAAATCTGGCCAAATTAGCGGAGCTTCCCATAAATGTTATTATATGGTATGAGCAAGACTGGGTGCTCGAGTGTCCTGGGCTGTAATGAGAATATGCACACGATTCCTACTTGTTTTATTGTGATCAATAAAGCAGAGGACCCCATGGGGCAAATTTATGTGCTATATGTTAGGAAATGTAGGGGGGAAGGAGGGTACCCCAAAAAAAATACGATCTTTTTTTGGGCGCTTTTTGGGTCTTTCAAGAATTTCAACAATTTTTAGAGAAACTCCTTTCTACTATTGCACTTCACCTGGTCTGAGCTGGCGAAGTAAAGTCTGGCGCAAGAGGTAACGTTCAGTAAAATCCGCAACTTAGTGAATTAGCGTATTTACGTCCCTTCGCCAGAGCGCAACTTCGCCTGGCGTAAGGGTGCGAAGTACCTGCTAGAGTCTGTCTACTTCCCTAGCGAATTTATGCCAGGGACCGTTAGTAAATCGGCGAAGTGCCAAAAGAAAGAATTTCGCCCTTTAGTAAATTTTGCCCCCTTGTCTTTGCATGTATGATCTTAGATATATAGATAAAGGAATTGTTGAGGGTAAAAATAAAAACTGGGTAAATAGGCTGTGCAAAATAAAAAATATTTCTAATATAGTTAGTTAGCCAAAAATGTAATGTATAAAGGCTGGAGTGATTGGATGTCTCACATAATAGCCAGAACACTACTTCCTACTGTATATTCCTATATTAGAAAAATGTTTTATTTTGCACAGCCTATCTATTTACCCAGTTTTTATTTGTACACTGAACTGTTCCTTTAAGGCTAGAGCCACACTACAGAGAAAGGCAGAAGAAGAATCCATTGCCCCTCTGCTCCTCTTCCGCTGTGCTGCCTGCATTTAGAATCATTACCTCCGCCCGGGCGCAGGCAAACGCGACATATTTTGCCAGTGGAACGCAAGATTTTATACTTTGTGCCACAATCCTGCATCATGAGAGAAGAAGAGCAGTAGGGAAGTGGATTCTCTGCCTGTGGACAATCCATGTCTTGCAGCCCTAGCGGTAATAGTTATATAGATGAAAAGAGTGCACACATATAGTTGCGTGCATGGACAACATGGACAACTTTATTTCTTCACTGACAATGTACATTTCCAAATGGTTCTGCTGTGCTTTCTACTGGAATTCTGCCTGTGATCTAAAAAAGTCATGACAAAGTCATAGGGGCAAATTTACTAAGTGCCGAAAATTCGCCATCGATGGCTTCGCAGGCAGCGCAACACTTCGAAAGTCGAAAATTCACTCAGACAACACTAATTCACTAACATACAAAGTTGTGTCCAGGGCGCCAAACCCTGGCGAAGTTGCACTAGCATTAATTCGGCAAGCAGAGTGAAGTTGCGCTAGCGTTGGCTAATTTGCATATGGCGGGAAGTTAAAGTTGAATGGACGTATATGTTGCAGCAAATACATTACACAAGCCCGGGAAACATACTGTATGTGCCATATGTTAGGAAATGTAGGGGGAAACGGTTACCCCCAAAAAAGTTTACAGTCTTTTGTAGCCTATAACCCTGAAAAAAGGAAAGACGCCAGCGTTTTTTTGGGACATAGAAAATTTTTCAACTACATTTTGAGGAACTCCTATCTACTCTATTGCTGAGGTGGCAGAAGCAAGTCTGGGGCAAGAGGTAACGTTCAGTAAAATCCGCATCTTAGTGAATTTGCGCAGTTATGCCCCTTCGTCAGAGCGCAACTTCGCCTGGCGATTGAGTGAGAATGATCAGTCTCCTTCGCTAGTGAAGTGACGCCTGCGCCCATTAGTAAATCAGCGAAGTACCGAAATGATGTCACGCTGGCGAATTTTCACCAACGTTAGTCACTTTGCCCTTTAGAAAATTTGTCCCATAGTAATAGCAATCATCTTTTATCTGAAAGACTTCAGGGGTTCTATTGTTTTACATGGAGAGGACTCATTAGTGGTGGAGAGGAAGGACAGTGTGTAACTAAAGAGGGGTAACCCCCATGGCTTTGTTGGAGTCCAGGGAGGCAGGTAAGGGGGTTTATAGTGACTTTGAGCATGGAATGGAGAACAGGACGGACTGAGATAGGGCAGGCAAAGAAGCAGGACAGATAGAGTGGTACAGAATGGGATAAGAAGCAGGACAAGGTAAGAGCCAGGAGATGAACTAGTGACTTGCTTTATCACTCAAGCAACAAAGTTCAGGACAGGAAGTGGTGTGGGAAGTTTAAACAGAGCTCATCCCACTTGTCTGGCCTTATATAGTCAATAGGGTGACTGTAACACAGTGGGAAATCTAATGTAGGTGGAAATACCAGATTCAGCAGGAACCTTCTAGTTGCCCTCCTTGCCCAAAGCTTAGAGGAGAGCAGCCAGTAACTGAAAGGTTCCAGCAGAGCCTTACAGTTCAGTTACAGTACAGTTCAGTTACAGTACAGTACAGTTCTCCAACAACTTTAACCACAGGATCACTGCATATCCCAATGTATTTTATCCATCTATCATTTTCACACTAATGCACATAAAAATGGAATCGGTGCAGCAATTAGCACCCACAAAACGATGCACCCAGTAAACTTTCCATCTTTGTGAGTCCTACAATGGCTCTTGCATATCTGTCTCCCATTGCTTTGAGTAGAATCAGCCCAAGCATGTGATTAAATGACATGCACATTATGCTGCCATAAAACCTTCTCCAGCAGGAGAATTATATTTTATATCTGGCCCTGTCTGACAAGTCACAAAACAGGTTACAATAACCTCCTTTCATCAGTCTTTGTTCTCTCTGCTGATACTGAAACATGATGTTGGTTATTTCTATAATCATGAATAGGGCTGTAGCAACAATAGATGAATTGATGTACTTCATGTTCCTAACGCAGTGAAAGAACACCCTCAGTCTTATGCTTCTTTAAAGGTCTCCTGAAGGAATAAATAGGGTCCCAGGTAGAAAAGAGACTGGGGCTCATTTATCAACACTGGGCAAATTTGCCCATGGGCTGTTACCTATAGCAACCAATCAGTGATTAGCTTTTTAAAGCCAGCTGCAAGAAAAACAATAAATGCAGCAATCTGATTGGTTGCTATAGGTAACAGCCCATGGGCAAATTTGCCCAGTGTTGATAAATGAGCCACTGTCTTTTCTGCACTGGCAAATCTCTGCTAAGAACTAGAACCTACCTGTGCTATTGGAAATTGGTGTGTGAGGGGTAAATATTATCAAAGAAAGGGCCAACAACAGAAAATGAAAAAGATACCCCATTATTTTTTAATCAAATAGCCGTACCTTCATTTTCTCCTAAAATATTGCTGAAGGTGCAAGTTTGTTCTTAAAGGGATACTGTCATGGGAAAACATGTTTTTTTTCCCAAAATGCATCCGTTAATAGTGCAACTCCAGCAGAATTCTGCACTGAAATCCAATTTTCAAAAGAGCAAACAGATTTTTTTTATATTCAATTTTGAATTCTGACATGGAGCTAGACCTATTGTCAATTTCCCAGCTGCCCCCAGTCATGTGACTTGTGCCTGCACTTTAGGATGGAACTACTTTCTGGCAGGCTGTTATTTCTCCTACTTAATGTAACTGAATCAGTCTCAGTGGGACTTGGCTTTTACTATTGAGTGTTGTTCTTAGATCTACCAGGGAGCTGTTATCTTGTGTTAGGGAGCTGCTATCTGGTTACCTTCCCATTGTTCTTTTGTTTGGCTGCTGGAGGGGAAAGGGATGATATCACTCAAACTTGCAGTACAGCAGTAAAGAGTGACTGAAGTTTATCAGAGCACAAGTCACATGACTGGGGCCAGCTGGGAAACTGACAATATGTCTAGCCCCATGTCAGATTTCAAAATTGAATATTAAAAAATCTGTTTGCTCTTTTGAAAAATGGATTTCAGTGCAGAATTCTGCTGGAGCAACACTATTAAATGATGCGTTTTGAAAAAAACATGTCATCCCATGACAGTATCCCCTTAAGCCGAAGTTCAGGGTTAACTCTCAGCAGGGGATATCTTTTGTGTTATACAGTAGAACCCCCACTTTACGTTTTTCCGGCGAGAAGAAGTGCTTAAGAGGGAATATTATGTATATAATTATATATGGGGAAGAAAAGGCAGGTTTGAATTATAGGGGATTCAATTAAGGTGAATAGGGTATGTCTCAAGGACCTTACATGCCAATCAGTCTGCTGCTTGCCTGGTGCTAGGGTTCTGCATGTGATGGAATGAGTGGACAGATCATTGGGAGGGGCTGGGGAAGACCCGGCAGTCGTGATACCCATAGGTACCAATAAACACTTTTGAGGAGGGGGGGGAGTCCTTAAGAATGATTTTAAAAAACTAGGTGAGAAGTACGAGGACATCCAAGGTAATTTTCTCAGAGATATTACCTGTGCCATGAGCGATGATAAGAAGGCAGTGGGAGCTTATGGAAATTAATGTGTGGCTGAGAGATTGGTGGAGGGAGGAACTGGGTTGATTTCCCAGTCGGCTCTTTGCTAGGGATGGGTTGCACCTCAATGATGAAGGTGCAGCTGCTTTGGAGGAGAAGATGGCTTGAGGGTAGGAGGAGATTTTAAACTAGGCGGGGGGAGGGTGCAGAAAGGGATTAATTGGAAGACAGGTTAGATGAGATAGTGGGCAAAGAAAGGGAAAATAGGGGTGGAGATTTGGTTGGGAGTACTGTTAAAGGAGAAGGAAAGCCCCAGGGCCGAATGTCACGAAGTGAAATCGGAAAACTTCGTGACATTCGGCGCATGCGCAATAGAGCTGTACCGGTACCTGTTCCTACTGCGCATGCGCCAGAAGACGCCGGTCAGAGAAGGAAGAAGACGCGCGTGGGAGAAGATGGCGACTGTGAACTCCGTGGACAGGACCTGCGCAGAGGGGTGAGTAACAAGTTAGGGGCATTTGCCCAGCGGGAGGGGTAGGCCAGGGGGGAGGAGGGAGGGGGGGCAATACACGGGAGGGGGGGAGGGGTTTTGCGCACTGGGGCTTTCCTTCTCCTTTAAGGATAGGGAGGACCACATGTAATTTGTTCAATATGGTACCAGTATTAAATGTATGTTTACAAGTGCAAGGAGTCTGATGGGAGAGCTGGAGGTGCTGGTGCTGGAGGGAAAATATGATGTGATTGGTGTGGCCGAAACATGGCTGAATGAGTCGCATGACTGGGCAGTAAATATCAGTGGCTATACTTTGTTTCAGAGGGACAGAGGCAATAAAAAAGAAGGAGAAGTATGTCTGTTTGTTAGGCAGGATTTAAAAGCTCATATAAATGAGAAGGTGAAGTTAGCAAATGAGGGGGCAGAAGTCTTATGGGTGGAGTTCTTGACCGATTCTAAAAAGTCCAGCAAATTAATTGTAGGAGTCACTATAGACCCCCCTAATGTAAGTGAGGAAGAAGAGGAGGCTAAGCTCCTGATGCAAATAGAAAAGGCTACTAGGGGGGAAATAATGGTAATGAGAGATTTTAATTACCCAGATATTGACTGGAGCAACAGTACTGCCAGGACAGTTAATGGAAACACGTTTATAAACTTGTTGCATGACAATTTTATGGTAACAGTTGTTGAGGAGCCAACCAGAAACCATGCTATACTGGATCTAGTGATCTCTAATGACCTAACGTATAGCAAATGTGCAAGTAATTGAACACCTGGATAAGAGTGACTATAATGTGATCTCTAAGGTTTGGTGCAAAAAGCAAATATACACTGGGGCAAAAAAAAAACTGAATTCCTAAAAAGCAAAATTTAGTTCTTTAAGGACTGCACTTCAGAGCGTAGATTTGGGCATTATGTTCTCTGCTATAACACACAGAACAGAAATGGTCATTTAAAATTATATTAAACCTTTACTGTTCTCAATTTATTCCCTTAAGAGGTAAATTTAGAAGCATCAAGAATGACCCTACCATATGTGGCTTGATGAATGGAAACACTATAATAAGTTTAGAAAAACAGCAATCCAGAAGGCAAAGATAGAAAATGAGGAGTGCATTGTGGCAGAGGCTAAGACTAAGGCCCAACATTTTTTAAAAGTATATAAATAGTAAAAAGATGCAAGCTGAGAGTGTGGCTCCTTTGAATAATGGTGCCAGTATGGTTGTAACAGATACTGAAAAGGCAAAGGTGCTTAACAGTTCCCAGGCTCACCTCATAGCTGCACTGTTGGCTCATCTCAAACTAGTCAGTGGCTGACTCAGGATATGCTTCATAAAGCTTTAATAAAAATTAATGTGAACAAGACACCAGGGTGGTTGTTAATGGTACATTCTATACTTGTAGTAAGGTTCTTACTCCCAAATGTAACAAAAGGCACTAAGTTTGCCCAGGAGCGGAAACCCATAGTAACCAATAAGATGTTTCTTTTTAAACACGTGACCAGTAATTACCTACTGATTGGTTGCTATGGTTTACTGCTCCTGGGCAAACCTAGTGCCTTTAATTACATAACCCCTATGTTGACAAACTGGCAATCTGGGCAGCTAAGTGGCAAATGAGATTCAATGTTGATAAATGTAAAGTCATGCACCTGGGATGTTTAAATTATGGAGCCCTTAATGGGACTTCTGAAAAGACTGGCCAAGTTGGGGATGTGCACGCTGGAGAAGAGGCGCTTGAGTGATGATATGATAACTATGTATAAATATATAAGGGGATCATATAATAATCTCTCTAATGCTTTATTTACCAGTAGGTCTTTCCAGCTGACACAAGGTCACCCATTCCGATTAGAAGAAAAGAGGTTCCGCCTAAATATTGGGAAGAGGTTTTTTACAGTGAGAGCTGTGACGATGTGGAATTCTCTCAGTTGTACGGGCTGATATATTAGATATCTTTAAGAAGGAGTTGGATGTAGTGATGGGCGAATTTGCGGCGTTTTGCCGAAAAAATTTTGAATTTTGCGGGAAATATGCAAAACGGCGAAAAACTGGTGAAACGGCGCCGGCGCCTGTTTTTTTGACGCCGGCGCCCGTTTTTGACGCTGGCGAATTTTGGGCGTTTCGCGAATTTATTCACTGATGGCGAATCGCCCAAATTTGCAGCGAATTCGCGCCTGGCGATTAAATTCGCCCATCACTAGTTGGATGGTGTTTAGCAAGTGAGGGAATACAGGGTTATGGAAGATAGCTCATAGTACAAGTTGATCCAGGACTAGTCCCATTACCATTTTGGAGTCAAGATGGAATTTTTTCCATTCTGAGGCAGATTGGAGAGGCTTCAAAAGTTTTTTGTCTTCCTCTGGATCAACTAGATGTTAGGCAGGTTATATATAGACTTGCAAATTTAAACTTGATGGACGTTTTTTCAACCTATCTTACTATGTTACTATGTTACTAGAGTACTGTGTGAAGCTTTATACACTAGTAGGTCTTCCCAGAGGATGTAGAACATCATTTGATATTTGAAGAGAGATGGTGTGAAAAGGTGAATGTGTGCCAGTTGCTTTGTGATTGCATTACAAATTATCCACTTTTGTGCCTTCTTCTTGGCTCCAAATGTTCTCAAAGCCAAATATTTGCATTAATAGTGTTTTGTAAAATAATTTGTCACCCTTACTACCTAATTCCCATGTACACAAACACACCTTGGCCCTACATTTCTGTAGCCAAACATCAGAGACCTTTGGTGGCATTACCAGCAGGTTCAAGTAGTAGTTATTACTTTCACTTAACTAGAAATAGGTATACTTAATTTGTACTAGTTTGTCTCTGTATCTTACCCGCAAGTAACAGTTAAATCTCTACATTTCCAGTATGACAGTCTTGGATGTCACCTTTAGGATTCCTGGACTGGGATTCAAACAAGCCCTGACATTTCTATTACACAGAGGCCCAAACAGCCTCCACTAGCGCAATAAATAGTGACTGTCTGTGGCATTTTACAGCAGCCCCTCTGGCATTTGCCAGAATCCAAAGGCCTGCCCCCCAATTTCATACTAATAAGTGCCTCAATTAAATGTTTACTTCCTATAATACAAGAACACAAGCAATTTATATTCTACTTAAAGGGATACTGTCATGGGAAAAAATGAATCAGTTAATAGTGCTGCTCCAGCAGAATTCTGCACTGAAATCCATTTCTCAAAAGAGCAAAATTTTTTATATTTAATTTTGAAATCTGACATGGGGCTAGACATTTTGTCAATTTCCCAGCTGCCCCAAGTCATGTGTTCTGATAAACTTCAATCACTCTTTACTGCTGTACTGCAAGTTGGAGTGATATCACCCCCTCCCTTTCCCCCCCAGCAGCCAAACAAAAGAACAATAAGGAAGGTAACCAGATAGCAGCTCCCTAACACAAGATAACAGCTGCCTGGTAGATCTAAGAACAACACTCAATAGTAAAAACCCATGTCCCACTGAGACACATTCGGTTACATTGAGAAGGAAAAACAGCAGCCTGCCAGAAAGCATGTCTCTCCTAAAGTGCAGGCACAAGTCACATGACCAGGGGCAGCTGGGAAATTGACAAAATGTCTAGCCCCATGTCCGATTTCAAAATTGAATATAAAAAAATCCGTTTGCTCTTTTGAGAAATGGATTTCAGTGCAGAATTCTGCTGTAGTAGCACTAATAACTGTTTTCCGATGACAGTATCCCTTTAAGGTTATATGTGCCAATAATCAAAATGGATGTTTGATTTCCAGATCAAGGCTAATCTCTCAAAGAGCTGAGGAAGTCAGATGTATGAATAATGGAATTGTGTTATATAACTGGCAATATCATTATCTGGAAAGTACCTGCATTCCCTTTAGCAAAGGATTTTCATAATTTAATTTATTTAAAATTGCCAGGGAAATATATTTATAACTGAAGAAATGTAAAACATATTAAGTCTGAGTGGATTTCAGTAGAACGCTCATAGAAGTAAAGGTTTATTCACATGGATGTTGTAGGAATATGGTGCTTCCATGCAACATCCTATCCATGTAATAACTACTACAACGATTTATAAACACACCATTTATTTAACAACCATTGATACAATGTTTTTCATTTCTTTTTACGCCGCTCCTATATCTTAGCTTGTCAGTGCTGTTCCTCTTGGCACATGGGGAGTTGTGGGAAATCTGGCACAATTAGCAGCTCCGTCGCAGCTGATGCAATTAGAGAAAGTTCATTCTAATCTGGAAACATTATAATGAAACATTGTTGAGCAAACAATGTGGGAGAGAATAATTATGCGTGATGTTATTGTAATGCGTGCTGTGTCAATCCGCATGACGCATGTTTGCAAATGCATATCCTGTTTCATTAGCGCCCATTGTTTCCCCTGCTCTTTGGCAAGAAAATTTGGATTCTTTTATATCATAAGCTGCTGTTTGCCTTCCGTGAAATGAGGTCATTTGTTACAATCCTGTTGTTAATTTATATTATATTTTGGGTTTCACATAGGGCTCTGTCTTTTTTAGACCACATGCTCTTTAATAAAGAGGTGTATATTAGTGATTTGAGGGTTAAAGAAACCTCAAACCGCACCCGACCTCAACCCTAAACTGCCCCCACCCCTTTTATTTATAGACCTGCGCCACTCCGCCCCCTCCGATTACATCACAAAAGGGGCGGGGCAGGTGCACTCCTATTAAACCAGAAGCCGGCAGTGTAAGGTTGCGAGCAGAGAAAGCAGGCAGAATAGCTCAACCCAAACCCATTCGTGATTCCCAGAAGGTGCCGGGAGGTTGGCCCGCCGGGATATTCCCATGGGTATCGGGCCTGTCCACACATCACTAGTGTACATATAAGGGATGCACTGAATCCACTATTTTGGATTCGGCCGAACCCCGAATCCTTCACAAAAGATTCGGCCAAATACCGAACCAAATCCTAATTTGCATATGCAAATTAGGGGTGGGAAAGGGGAAACATTTTTTACTTCCTTGTTTCGTGACAAAAAGTCACACAATTTTCCTTCCCACCCCTAATTTGCATATGCAAATTAGGTTTGGATTTGTTTCAACTGGGCAGAAGGATTCGGTGCATCCCTAGTACATGCACTCAAAAAAGGCAAACTTCCACCAGGCAACAAGTCATAGTGAACAAAGTTTATTGTGTCCTCAGCCTGACGCATTTTGTGTCATCAAATATTTATACACCAATGAACGATGGTTCGATTCATGGAATGAATGATTGGTTCATTGGTGTATAAATATTTGAGGCATGGCTCTGCGAGTTTAGCCTATGATTAAGTGTTGATGACACGAAACGCGTCAGGCTGAGGACACAATAAACTTTGTTCACTATGACTTGTTGCCTGGTGGAAGTTTGCCTTTTTTGAGTGCCTGCTCCATATTGGTTTGTCGGTTTGTCCGCCCCCCCCCCCCCCGCTAAGGGCTCAGGGCGGTGCACCTGGGCCACTTCCTTTTTCTGGTGAGTAATCATTATACTGTTTGGAGACCCTAATACTACAGATGTCTTTTCACATCCCTAGTACATATCATGTATAATATGATGCGCATTGCTGGCATGTGTTCCAAGCACAGAACCCTGTTGCATAGATAAAATATGCAGAAAGCCACTATATTGTTGACTACCCAAAGGGTGAAAAAATAGCTAAGACATTTTTAGTTCAAAATGCAAGCATAAAAATAGGTTTTTCTAACATATTAACGAAGAGGCTTTTTATGAATCAGGCTTTTTGATGGCAAAAATCTGAACAGGTCGCTGAGAAAAAAAGTGGGCTTTTACAAAACTGTGACAATTCCGAATCCTAAAATACTCCAGCTAAAACCTGTCAAAAACATGTAGAAGTCAATGGCAGATATCCTTTTTACCACTGGACGATCTTCCTTTGATTCGTGGTAACTGGTACATTTTGGGGGGGGGGGGAAATCTATTTAAATTATATCACTCCAGATTAGCAAAATCTGACAAAAGTCCGAATTTAACTCAATATTTTCTGCTACAAACTCCGATCAAATCCGTTCTGGTTTTTTGTGCTTATTTATTATAATGATTTCTAGAAAATTTGCTTTGCAGGGAAACAAACGTTTCTTCGCGATTTTTTAAGATTTGTCATCCGTTTTTCAAGATTTTTTTTGGATTTTTCACCCGAAAACTCAGAAAACTTTGGGGTATTGCACAAAACCCAGCGCACATCAAGAAATCATTGGGACTTCTCCTATTGACTTATATGCAACTTTGACAGGTCTGAGATGCCAGATTTTCTGATTCGGACTTTTCCATCCTCGGGATTTAATAAATTCTGAAGTTTAATTAATGACCCCCTAGGTCTGCTTGGTCTTTGGTGATAAGACTTTCTAGACTATACCAGACATGTTAGTGGCTGATATGATCCCTTTTTAGACGTAAATAACTTGCAATAATCATAATCCTATTATTCATGCCTCTTTAAGATTCTATTTAGGCATAACAAACTAATCTACCAATTAACATAGTTCAATTTATCCTCATAGTGGTTTTAGAGGTTTTTTCAATACGGAAAAGTCGTAGTTATTCTGCAACAACTCGTAAAAGTCGCAGTTATTATGCGACAAGTCGCTGTTTTCACAACTGTACCTGTTTGTGCTTTTTCAGTTCTCCTTTTTCTTGGTGATTTCAGAGAAAGTGAGTTTAGTCATGGTCTCAAAAACCTCTAAAACCACAAAAAGGAGACTGCTGATAAATAGGCCTCCATGTGTATTATTCATAAGCCATTATGTGGGAAATGACACTCCCAGGGTTACAAATCCATAATAAGAAAAGGGAGATAGGCACCAACCTACAAGGGTTTCCTTTGGGCAGACATGCTGAGAGTTTATGGCAGCCCCACTGGAAGAAGAAGTAGGGCCGTCCTATGGGGCAGATTTATCATGGGTCGAATTGAAAATTTGAATTTTTAAATTCATATTTTGAGTTGATTTTAGTGTAACTCGACTAGGCAATAGTCCAAATTCAATTGGAATTAAAAAAAAAATTCAAAATTCGAAATTTGAAATTTATCATGTTCGGGCAGGTTTATCAAGGGTCGAATTTAAAATTCAAAGTGTACTAGGGAATAGTCCAAATTCGATTTGAAAAAAATTAAAAAAATTCGAATATCGAAATTTATCATGTACTGTCTCTTTAAAAATTTGACTTTGACTATTCGTCATCTAAAACCTGAATTGGTGTTTTAGCCTATGGGGGAACTCCTAGAACCAATTTGGAGCCATTTGGTGGACTTTGAAAATCCGAATTCGATTCAAATGATCGAATACAGCCTATTCACTTGAATTTACATTATATATCATACATTAAATTTTTTTAATACATTTCGGTTGGTCTTTTTTTTTATTCAAAATTCGACCCTTGATAAATCTGCCCCGTAGTGTCCCTTTAAGAATGGGGCCTATGGGGGACCTCCTACAATCAATCTGGAGTCATTTGATGGACTTGTGAAAAAAAAAACTTTCGAGTCTATGGGAGTTGATGGGAGTTTATAGAAACTCCCACAAACTCAAAATTCGACCCCTTGATAAATCTGCCCCTAGTGTCAAACAGGACTGGAGAACCTGGTGACAGAGTGGGGCTTTACTCCGTCTCTTGGATGCTTTTAAAGAAGGAGGGAAGATGTTGGAGCAGAGTTTGGACAAGGGACCCTCAATAAAGAGTATAAAACTAGTTATGAGCTCCAGGGAATAAAGCCTGTGGCAAGATTAGCTGTCCCCAAGAATAAGGCAGTGATACTGTATAGAAATATAGTTAATATAGTTAATATTGTGAATAAAATCCCCCCTATTGTTAAATATAAGGCAGAACAAGCTCTTTCTCTATCTACTGCTCCTGCCTATAAACACAAGCTCCATTGAATCACAGTCATTTAAGATGGGCTTCTGCCATACTTGTCGGAGATTTTAAGAGGCATTATATACAGAGAGCCATGAAAGCACAGAGAAAAGAAACGTTGATACATATTTATAGCATTTCATTTTAGGATAGCATGCACTAAATAATGTGAGATTATTATCCTGCTAATTGCATGATATTAGAAAATTGGAATGCATAGCTCTTACCCTCTTATCTAAGTAATTACACTGAAACTTCCTATCAAAAGAGCGGGGGAAGATAAAAACACTGAAAAGGCAAAAACTCGTTAAAAATACGTCAAAGGCCCGTAATTCCTCCACGAAACCAGCTTTATTACAGGATTCCATCACAGAGAGACTTCATTTCCATTGCTTTAATATTATTCATAGTGTTCATTCCCTGTTTCCCAGCCAGACATTTCAGGGTGCGCATCCGGAAACTCCAATGTGTTGAGGTTTGTGTGATAAAGGCTGAATTACAGCTGAGAATAACATTATCATTTATAAATGCAGACAGGGGAAAGGGCGCTAATGGGCCAAAAAAGATTAAAGAAAAATGCCAGAGAATAGCAGATAAATGATATTAGTGTTGCACACAAATGGTAATTGCTATTTACAGTACCTAATTAAAGAATTAAATTGCTGTGCTGCATCATGGGACAGTACTATTGTTTCTTTGAAGACGTCTCCACAAGTAATAATACAATATATGCACAGCGTCAAGGCTCATTATGCTGAAAAGGAAACAGTTGCACTAAAGAAAATCCACTTACTGCACCTGCAATGGGTGTTTCAGTATTTTATAAACCTGTGTCACAAATACAGAGTAACCGAGGAAAAATCACAAGGTGTCGTAAAAAGGCAGGATACAAAGTGCAAAAATATGGGTGCAACGCAATTCACTAATGCATGGGACCCTGGCTCTATAGCCCCCTTCAATGTGGTGGCAGCTCCTGGGTTCCTGCTACAGTCCTAAAAAGTCAGGTTTTGATGCCAAGCGATGGAAGTAACATAGTAACATTGTAAGTTAGGTTGAAAAAAGACACACATCCATCAAGTTCAACCTTTTTACTTTTTTTAACCTGCCAGATCCAGAGGAAGGCAAAAAACCCCATCTGAAGCTTCTTTAATTTGCCTCAGAGGGGGAAAAAATTCCTTCCTGACTCCAAAATAGCAATGGGACCAGTCCCTGGATCAACTTGTACTATGAGCTATCTCCCATAACCCTGTATTCCCTCACTTGCTAAACACCATCCAACCCCTTCTTAAAGCTATCTAATGTATCAGCCTGTACCACTGATTCAGGGAGAGAATTCCACATCTTCACAGCTCTCACTGTAAAAAACCCCTTCCGAATATTTAGGCGGAACCTCTTTTTTCTTCTAATTGGAATGGGTGACCTTGTGTCAGCTGGAAAGACCTACTGGTAAATAAAGCATTAGAGAGATTATTATATGATCCCCTTATATATTTATATATAGTTATCATAGGCCCATAGGCTTTAATGGGCATCGGCGTTATCTCGCCGCCCGCGAATTTTCGGTCAAACGAAGTGGGTCGAATTCTCCCATCTCTAATAGGCACCATACCAGATGAAAGCAAATCGGAGAAAATCAGAAATAGGGGCTGATGTCATGTGAACTTTGCAGAGGTTTCCAGTGTTCATAAGGGACAGGAGGAGGGAGGCAGGGCCGGGCCAATCCAGCTGGGCGCCCCAGGCAACCCAGCTGGCCACATCGCCCCTCCACGCGAGCCACTACATGAGCGTGCGCATGCGTGCCTACACAAGCGCACGCCTACACATGCACACTGAAACATGCATCATTCACTGGCAACAGCAAAGTCGGATTCAGAGGCCTGGACTGGGCTAGGCAGTAGAGAAAGTACATACCTGGAGCCCCCCAAGCTTTGCGCCCTAGGCACGTGCCTACTCTGCCTACCCCTAGTTCCGGCCCTGGAGGGAGGCATCATTAGACTGAGGGGCACAGGTTATTAGTTATAGGGCTTTCTGGTCTATAAAACTGATAAGTCAGAGGTATAGAACGTCCATAACCAACAGCATGACTGGTGAAAATTCTACAATAAACAATTTCATTTATCAAAACAAAAGCACAATGCATGTATTTTTTTTTTTTGTTTTGTTTTTAAATTAAGGTAGTTTCCCTTGACTTACCTATGGGAATTTTTCTACTAAACTAATGTATAGGGGATAATGTACAGACATTGTAAAATGTAAAGTTTTAAGAAGTCATCATTTAATTTATTAAAGGGGTTGTTCCCCTTTCAAACACTTTTTTCAGTTCAGTTGTTTTCAGATTGTTCCCCAGATAGACTAATAAATAAAGACTTTATTAAATTACTTTCCATTATTTAATGTTAACTGTTTTTCCAAAATCTACGTTTCTATGAATGTTCGTGTCTCTGGTGTTTGAGTCTGGCAGCTCAGTAATTCAGGTTCAGACTCTGAACTGTTACAATTTTGCAACATTTAGTTGATCCATTTCTCAGCAGCATCTCTGGAGTATTAGCAACTATTGTATCAATTCTAACAGCTGCCTGTAATGAAATTCAGGGATTCTGCTCAGCAGGGACAAAGATAAGAAATGGATCAACTAAATGTATCAATTTAGCACAGTTTACAGGGTTGGTGACCCCCCTCCGAGAGCTGCTTCAGAAAGTAAAAAATGAAACTTTACACTTCAATATTAGAAAAATGGTCACACATAGAAAATAGAAAGTCATTGAAAAAAGTCATTATTTCTGGTGATCTATCTGAAACCAACTAGTTGTTTGACGGTGAACCACCCCTTTAAGGGACATGGAATTCTAAAATGACTTCCAATATAGAATTGTGAACCAGGGGGTACATTATTTCGAGCACATTTTCAGACGGATTGCACAACCATTTTTGGTTTTATACTGGAGCTATGGCCTGATTTTTGTTGGGTGGTAAGTAGTGCAGAGCAGTGCGTTGGGAAGGGGCATATTGAAGTTGCTTGGGTGGTGAACCCTTGGCTTAGGTACCTGGTAAACCCCAATACTCCAGTCTGTCTTTCAGTGTTGAATTATCAGTGTTGAAGTATCTACCATTGTCCCATTTAGGGAGAATAAGGATGATGGGGGTAGAATTCCTGCTTGATGTTTTTTATAAGTTCTCTATGTACACATGTTCATGTATAATGTCCGTGGGTGACACTTTATCAGGTGATTATTTGGTTCACTATGAGATGATACTATGGTTTGACTGGGTGATATCACAGTCACTTTCTACGTCATGTAAGTTTTGACGCTTGTTTGTTATTGTTTATATAGCCTTGATCTTGTACACAGTACTCACTTCTTGAAGATGGCTCACGTCATAGAGCCGAAACTTCACCGAAATCCACCTTTTTTTGCCAATGCGGTTTGTTATGTGGGTTATATGGTGGGATTATTGATCAGCACCCAGGCATTAACATTAACAGTTTTCTGTGTGCACCATACCGGAGCGTATATATATATATGGGTGCTGTCATATATAGTGCAGGTAGTCGTGTTCCAAGGAATGACGCACTCCAGGACCTCATAATGAGATCAAGCAAAGTGAAGTTTATTTGTCAACATTTCGGTCCAGTCTGGACCTTTCTCAATATACAATATATACAAATTTTATAAAGCAAAGTAATACTGAATGGGAAAAAGTGTTAGTGTGGCTTTAAATCAAACATCTCTTTATTTTAAATATTTCGTCCAGACAGAGCACACATTTAGCAGAAAAGCAAATGGATTTCAGTTAGGCTACACTGTATGCATGAGCACAGGGCCGCCATCAGGGGAGGACAGGGGGGACAAGTGTCCCAGGCCCGGGCATGAAGGGGGGCCTGGCAGTGCTGCACTTTTGAAAGAGCCCAGACCCCCTTCCGAGCGCCGAAGACATTGCCAGAACTCGGGGTAGGGAGAGTGGGCACGTGCCTAGGGCGCAAAGCTTGACGGGCATCAGGCACGTACCTTTCACTGCTACCTACCCCTAGTCCGGCTGAGTAAGTGCTGCTACAATCAATGCGCCTGTTTGTGCGCATGCGCGTACATGAGGGGAGAGTGTACCTGGAGAGCAGAGGTTGACGCAGCCGGTTAGTGCGTCCCTTCTATGCTTGCGGTCAGTGCGCATGCGCAGGCGGATGCATGTGTGCGGACGTCCTATGTGTACGGTCAGTGCGCATGTGCGGCGGAGGGGGCGTCACGGCTGGCTGGGTTGCATGGGGCGCCCGGCCAGCATGGCCCGGCCCTGGCCAAAGATTTGCGGGCATTTTTGAATCTGAACAGCTGAAAATGCGGAAGTGCCGAACTCGCGAAGCAGCGAAAAGACCCAAAAGCCTCGAAAACAGCCGAAGGCCCAAATTGGCAAAAAGACCCGAAGTCACGAAAACAGCCGAAATTGAAGTCCTGAAGCGGCGAAAAGACCCAAAGTCATGAAAGGAGGCGAAGTTGAAGTTCTGAAGCCATGAGTTCAATTCTACTGAACACCAATTTGTGTTTTTTTTGTTTTCTTTAATCCCCTGGCCACCAATGTATTATTTTAATATTCTATAGGCCCCTGTCACTAATGTTTTTTTTTAAATGTTTTTTTAAAAATGTTTTTTGTGACCCCAATTTTTTTAACTTGTAAGGGGGGGCCATGGTGCCAATGTTTTTTTAAAAAGAAGTTTTTGGGGCCTCGATTTTTTTAACTTGTAAGGGTGGCCCTGGTGCCAATGTTTTTTTAAAAAATATTTTTTTGGGGCCCTAATAATTTTTACTTGTAAGGGGGGCCCTGGCACGTATGCGTTTTTAAAAAAAACTTTTATGGGGGGCCCTGGCGCCAATTTTTTTTTTAAACTTATAAGGGGGCCATGACCATCAATAGCTTTTAATAACTTGTGTGTGTGGGGGTTACTTTTTTAACGCTGATGTCTGTGTGGTCTTTTAACTGTGATGAGGATTGGGCGGGGTCTGGGACGGGGCTTGGGCGCCAGGGTGGGCGTACAGGGCCCCGTGATTTCTAATGGCGGCCCTGCATGAGGAATATGTGTTATGTTTAGACAGAGCTGCATTCTATTGTATTTTGATATCCAGCATAAAGTGATTAGAAATAAATGCATCTTCAAAGGCAAAAAATAGAAAGTATGTGTCCTTGCCTTAATATTCGTGGAGAGCTCTAAACTGCAGTTTTTATTATGAGCACATATTAAAAGGATTTACCGATATCCCAGAAAGTAAGTGGTGTTTTAAGGCCACTGAAGTGTCATCGAGTTCAGGTCTAATTTAATTTCTCCTTAAAAATATTGGATCATACAGTATACATTTGAGAGAGGTATTAATGTTTCAGTATATAATCCATCTAAGAAGCAAAATGGCAAAAATGAACCTTTTGAATGGCAGCCTGGGAAATTATTTGGCAATAATGGACATTGGCTCTCAGTGATATGTCATTGTAGCATGAAAGATTAGAATGTGCCATTTTTACATATCTAGAAATACAAGTGTGGGGAAGGGAATATTTAGAAATGAATCACTGTATAAAGGGGCCGTCACTAATTATCCAACAGAAAATGAGGTTGGTCTGTAATATAATCTGATGCTACAGGGCTGATTATTAAATTCTGACACTAATTGCACTGGTTTCTGTGCTGCCATGTAGTAATTATCTGTATTAATTACTAATCAGCCTTATATTGTGACATTTCTATTCTATGTGTACTGTATATTGTGAGTGGGTCCCTAAGCTCAGTAAGTGACAGCAGCACAGAGCATGTGCAGTGAATCAGCAGAAAAGAAGATGGGGAGCTACTGGGGCATCTTTGGAGACACAGATCTTTACTGCTAAAGGGCTGTGGTTGCTTTGGGCTGGTACAGAAGCACAAAACTTCTTTAGTTACGCTTTAGTTCCCCTTTAAGCTATCATCCAGGATTCAAAATAAGCCATGTTACTATTGTGTTTGAGAAGTTTTATACTATTGTGCGGTTGTTTTTAAGCAAAGTACAGGCATGGGACCTGTTATCCAGAATGCTCGGGACCTGGGATTTTCCAGATCAGGGGGTCTTTCCTTATTTTGAATCTTAAATAACATGTCTTCTAAAAAAAAATCATGTAAACATAAATAAACCCAATAGGCTGGTTTTGCCTCCAATAAGGATTAATTATATCTCAGTTGGGATCAAGTACAAGCTACTGTTTTATTATTACGGAGAAAAAGGTAATAATTTTTAAGAATGTAAGAGTCTACGGTAGATGGCCTTCCCGTAATTTAGAGCTTTCTGGATAATGAGTTTCTGGATAATGGATCCCATCCTTGTACTATAGAAAGTCAAACTAAAGAGATTTTGTTTGGACTGAGCCTTCTGTACTACAACTGTGGAGGTACACACTTTTGCCTTGACGGGCAGCCTCCGTATTCTAAAACCCCAAATAATATTATATGGATTAAGGAATATCCTGTACATTGTGTGCAGGGGTCATGACTGTATTCAGGTGGCAGATCTAGTTGGGTTTTGGGCATCGTAGTTGAAGAACACATGAACTCTGCAGGTTGCCCACCGATCCTCTACCACCTACTGAATAAACTTGTTAATTTTACTGATAAGCATTTCTTATTCAACTTCTGTTGTAAATTATATACAGGTATGGGACCTGTTATCCAGAATTCTCCAGAACTCAGGTTTTCCACATAAGGGATCTTTAAAAAAAAAAAAAAGGGATCATTAAAAATGTAATCAAAAAAATAATTGCAAATTGTCTCAGAATCTGCATCATACAAAAAGTTTTTTTAAAACAAACAACTCCTTTTAGTGTTTACACGGAGTAGGGATGCACCGAATCCACTATTTTGTATTCGGCCAAACCTCCGAATCCTTCGTGAAAGATTTGGCTGAATACAGAACCAAATCCTAATTTGCATATGCAGATTAGGGGTGGGAAGGGAAAATATTTTTTTACTTCCTTGTTTTGTGATAAAAAGTAACAAAATTTCCCTCCCGCCCATAATTTGCACATGCAAATTCGGATTCAGTTCACCCGGGCTGAAGGATTCGGCTGAATCCCTAACATATATATAATCGTCAGTCTAGCTTCCCTTGCATATGATGCCCAAGAATATACGCTGCTGCTGTAAGGAGGAAACTGATTCTAGTGAGAAAGAATATACAGGTATGGGATCTGTTATCCAGAAAGCTCCAAATTGCGGAAAAGCTGTCTCTCATAGACACCATACTATTGGGTTTATTTAATGTTTAAATGTTTCTAGTAGACTTAAGGTGGTGACACACGCTAAGATTCCAGGGAGATAAGTTTCCTCGTGAGGCAACTTTGGGCGACTTAGGAAAACAAAGTGCTTTGAGTGCCATCCCGTCGGCGATTTACATTCTAGTCGGCGGGAAAGCTTTTCGAGGAGATTAGTCACCCAAAGAATGGGAGGTTCGTCGCTGGCCGAATACTCTCCCTGGAATCTTAGTGTGTGTCATCACCCTTAAGGTATAAAGATCCAAATTACGGAAAGATCCATTATCTGGAAAGTCCCAGGTCCCGAGCATTCTGGATAACAAGTCCTATATCTGTGATATAATATAATGTAATAGAACGCAGGTTCCAAAGGAGCACCCTTGACTTGGGTGGATTCTATTTTCAAGCTTCCTTGACCTTGAGGAAGAACCATTTTATTGGTTATATAAGCAGTTCTTTGTTTTTCTAAACTGTGAAGGAATCTCTCTATACTCTTGCAATGGTAAAGCCCTTTTATACCCATAAGTTCTTATGTCATAGTTCTATGTTTTGAGTTCTGTCTCTTTGTGAATTCAGAATCCCGGGAGCTCATGTTAAATAAACTTTATCTATTTTGTACCTCAAGTGATCTCCAGTAGTGGATGTATGGCGAAATTCCCCCTTTTGCGGCAAAAAGAATCTGCCAAGACGAAATTGTTGCCGAGACCAAAAATTCACCATAAGAAAAAACACCCATTGACTTTAATGCATTTGGAATGAGAAAAAAACTTGAGAAAAACATCCATTGACTTTAATGCTTTTGGACAATATTCGCCAAAACAAGAAAGTCGGCATAAGAAAAAGACACCCCTTGACTTTAATACGCTAAGTGAATTTTTCACTATTTCGCTAATTCTTTGAACACTTTTGCGAATTTTTCTGACAAGCAAAACTGGACAGATTTGCTCATCACTCTCCGGTATGTGAAATTCCACAACATTAGTTACCTGCGCAAGCATGAAAGTGATTATACATGTTTCAGAAATTAGGTCATTAAATACATTTTATAAATTCAAATTAAAATATATAAAACGGTATTTAAAGATTTCCTTATCTCTATAACACCCAGCGTTCATCAAGCGCATCGAGGATCTTGAAAAATTTTATTAAAACTGTCCCAATTTTCAACCGGATCTCCACTTATTTCAAATCTTCACTGCTGCAATTATAATCCTGGGAATACTGCTGTGAAATACAGCAGAAAAAGATTGGAGAAAGGCCCATTTTTATGAGCGGTGCTGATGATCTGCCAGCCTATATATATATATATATATCTATGAAAACCAGTGGATGTGTGATGGAACAGTAAAAATGTCAGGGACCAATCGCCCATGAAAAGGCTCTGGGTTTTCTGTTTAACTGTTTATTATAGGCAGTGTTTAATGGGTGGGTCTATGGTACTGGATTTTGCTTGTTTCAGAACATTGCATTTTTTCCAATTGACTTATTTTTTATTATTTAAATATATATTAATTTACTTTTGGGTTAAATCTTTGTAAGGGGTAGGATTGGGCTGCTTTATATGATATGCGCTTTTAGTAGCTAAAATAGGGGGCTTGAGAAAGCCTTGATTGGATGATACTGGCTGCCTGACGGTGCCATCTTGGATTCTGTTCACCATTGTGCAAATGTATTGGCCATTCAAATACATATGCAGGGTGCAAACTGCGAAAACAGAAGCTAATTTAGTTCTATGTTGGTGCATCTTCCTCAAGTTCTGGAGGAGGCAACATAGCGTGCACCTTTTATGCTCTACATTAAAGGGGATGTAAAAAAATAATCTCCAATATACTTTAATTTAAAAATTTGTACCAATTTTATAAGAAACCTGATTGTATGCAATGTACCAGCCATTGTACGCAATTGTACCAGCCATGAGGCAATGTGGAAACCTTGCCTCAGGGTGAATTAAAATGGAAATTCAGCTGGTTTTAAAAGGGAAATTGGGCTCTTCTAGTGCATAATTGCACGCTCTGCACTAGCGTGGTGGACCCGACAGAAGATGTAAGAACGGTAGGAGGAGCGGTATCACAGGACCCGCCTCAGGGCGGCTTAGGGGCCCAAATCACCCCTGCAAATTCCCCTTGTGTTTTACTTGCTCTGATTGCTGTGGATAGGAAACTTTATGAGGTCCCTAACTGCTCTGCAGGGAAATGATCATGATTGTACTTTTGAACTGCAGGAAAGTAATGTGCAGGGTGATTTTATGTTTTGTTTGCATAACCTTAGCTAATTTCAATGGCAGTCAGCCCTGACACCTTCCTTCCCAGCCATGCAGAACTCAGGCCGCTCTGTTTGTTTGCCTGTAGAGCAGGAGGTAACTGTGTAGAGATTCATATTCGCAGCATTCAGAGAAAGTCAAGTGAAGGGGGGATGTCACTGCATACAGGTCCTATAGAATTCAGTGGGAGCTGCACTGATCCTATTGGACCCTTTTTTTAACCATTCAGATTTTTAGAGGCTTTCAGAATTTTCAAAATGTGTCTTTTTTTTAGCACATCAATCAGCATTTCTTTCCGTTTGTACTTTTTATAACCAGATCTTTTAACAACTTTAATGGCATTCATGATTTTAGACAATTTAGGTTTCAAAAAGTTCTAAAAACCACTAAAATCGACCATCAATAAATAAGCCTCTGCGTGTAAAAAAGTAAGATGATTTGCATTAGAATCTGGATTCTTCACATCACACTAGGTAATATAAAAACTGAGCATCTCATGTCACATTGGCTCGTATATATATATATTTTATAGACTTCTTAGGTGACTAATGTGCAGTCAATTGATTTAATATATTCTGGTAATGGATTTGTATTGTAATAAATTGCTCTAATGGCTAACATAAATCCATGAATTCAGATTGTAAATGGATGCCTAATGAATTGTTACTTTATAGAACACACATTGTACATTTTGCGCTCACCAAGTAAAAGCATTAGAAGTGTCTTAATTGTCAACTTGGCACCCTATGATACAAAGAAAGATGCTTTTCATGTGTAGAGACCCTGAGGGGGTCAGTGTTTTTTCCCTGTATTTGGACACTAAGTGGTCCTTTGATTTACCCAGGCAGTTATTGCCCCTTTCCTGGGTCCCATAGTAATCTGATCTGGTTCTTAGTTTGCCCATTAGGTGGCAGTATAATTTTGTATAAAAGGCAGAGCCCACATGTGCTCAGGGCTCTCTTCGTGAATCCCACCTTGTGGTGAGGTGGGTACAGAATTGGGTCTGGACAGTGTTAGGCGCCAAGTTAGGGAAAGTTTATTTAGTGGTAGAAGTTTTATGTTACAGAAATTTAGTGGCAGGTCATCGCGTGAGCAGCTTTCTGGCTCCAACAAGGAGAGTAGTTGGGGTTAGCACCCTTGTGGTGATCAGGCCGCCAGACAGGGACACAAGTGGGTGAGCTCAGGAGCAGGGAAATTGTGAAGGATTAAGATACCCCATGGGATCCCTAGTGCTGGGGAAAATCACCAAGACAGGCTGCGCTACACCTTAAGAGGAATCTACAGGCAACATTGTGAAGTATGAAAGTCTTCCACTGATTGTCTTGAAGGTATCTGAAGATTTACACAGCCTGAATCGGGTGAGACAGATTTGCTGCCTTGTTCAATAAATAAGTTATTGGTTTGAAGGAATTTATTTGCTTTTGAGGAATTGGCTATGACCACGAGCACTATGGATTGCATGTGCACTCCTTGGTTTTAATTATTATTTTATAAAGAGAAAAACTCCACGACAAAGGAATTTCTTCACATTGGTTTGAAAAAAAACCCCTTTGGACGAATGTTACTTTTCAACCTGGTTGAGCTGTGCACCAGGTGCTTAAATGGATCACTACACATGATGGGAGTTGCACATATCTCAGGCCCACCCATGGGTTTGTTACACATGAAATGAGTGTTAGCAAAGTGTGGCTTGCTATGCATATCAACTGTTTCCTTTTGGCTCCCTCTGGCTCTATAGTGAGAGGCACCATCAGCACCTAGAGAATTGGCAATGGGTTTCAAACCTTCTGGGACATAATAAATGGCATAGAGCAGACTGGTCTACTGGAGCACTGATGGTGTGTCTTTTACCCAATGGAAGTCATGGAGTACTGATTCTTCCAACATTCCTCAGTTCTCTGCATTATAGAGTATTAAATCAGGATGGTTGGCAAGACTCTTCAGCAAAGGCAACATCACTTAGCAACATTCCTAAGCTCAGTTAGCACCCCTTAGCAACACTCTTAAGCAGTAACCATCACTTAGCAACATTCCCCATCCCGGTTGGAATCATTTAGCAGCATCGCAGGGCATGGTTAGCAGTCACTTAGCAACATTTCTCAGCAACATACCTCAGCACAGTTACTGTCCCTTAGCAACGTTCCTCAGCAGTTAGCATAACGTAACAACAGTATCTAAGTATTGGGGCCCCACACCCTTCCTCTTGGGCTCTGCTACACTAAAAACTAATGCTTAATTCATCACTTATCTGCCTCCGTTGTGTAGTCTTTAATTGCCTTTCAAAGGCTCCATTAATTGTACTGGCAACAAGCTATTATGAGGGGTTTCATGGGCTTTTCTCACTTTAGTATCCAGTAAAGGCATTGCACTAATTGTCTAAAGAATTTTCAGCAGCAATTTGTTGGCATGAATTCAAGAGACCCTATAAATGATCTTTTTATTATTCATTTTTTATATTGTTATTTCAGTTGTAGAAGGGGTGGTTCACATTTAAGTTAACCTTTAGTATGTTATAGAATTGCTAATTCCTAGCACATTTTCAATTGGCCTTCAATTTTTCTTTTTTTTGTGCTTTTTGAATTATTACCTTCTTCTTTTGACTCTTTTCAGCTTTCAAATGAGAGGTCACTCACCCCATCTAAAAACAAATGCTCTGTAAGACTATACGTTTATTGTTATTGCTAATTTTCACTACTCATCTTTCTGTTCAGGCCTCTCCTTTTCATATTCCAATCTCTTATTCAAAACACTTGTCTGGGGGATAACTATAATACTTGGCCAATGAAATGTCCGCAGTAGTGATGGGCGAATTTGGGGAGTTTTGCTTCGCCGGAAAATTTGCGAATTTCCTGCAAAATTTGTGAAAAAGCGAAAAAATTTGCGAAATTGCGCCGGCGTCTCATTTTTCACGCCGGCGTCCGTTTTTGACGCTGACTAATTTTCACCAAACAAATACAAATACCTCTAAAACCTCTACAAATTTGAGCTTTATTGGACACTTCATATTGAAAAAACTTCTAAAATCTGATTGGATTAAAAATGCTCCAATAGGATCAGCGCAGCTCCTATCTACAGAACCTCGACAACTTTTATTTGGTGACGTTTGGTATTGAAGGTTTCTTGGTTGTTTTTTTTTTTTTTTACTTTTTAGAAACATAGTGTAACACCTAATTGGGCCACCCGGGGTTAATTCACCAGCTAGAACACTAGAGCATGGGTTACACGCGACTTACACCCAGGGCAGGGCCTTCGCTAAGTGGAAGTGTTCCCTCTATGGTGTAGTGCAACTACATCCCCCCAGGCTACTGTGCACACAAAAACAGATGGGCGCCAGGAGGTTCTTGCAGTAAAACAGAAAACGGTTTATTTACTATGCACGAGGCAAGTGACCACAGGTTTAGTAGTCATGCAGGAGCTGAGGCAATAGCACATTTCTCACACAGAGCTGCAGGCATTAGGCATTTCTCACAGAGGAAAGATCTCCATTAGGCATTTGCAGTATTCACACACATTCTCTCCTGGAAGTTGACAGGAAGCAGCTTCTACCCTACAGTCCCTCTTCACTGAGGTCCCTGACTGGAGGCAACACATAAAGCCTCTGGGAAGCTACTCCCTTACTGCAAATCCTTGTTGGAGCTTCAGCTGCTCTTTCTCTCTCACCTCTCTGCCTTTCTCTCCTAGAGAGACTATGACAAGTCTGTCCTAGTGTGACTATTCCTCATTCACGGGGTTACCTGGTCCCCGACTTCTTCTCCAAAGCACATGGGCCTTTCTGGGCCTAGCTGTAACCAGGCTCCCCTGAGCACACCCAGCTGGATCACCATCCACAGGCCAAAGAGGAAGGGGCCACTCCCTACACACACTATATAGCAGTGTAGCAGGGGAGTGTCATTTCTCTCCTGGCAGATCACTCCAAGAAAAAGGTGCGGGCCTTAAAGCTGCAGGGCAGATTAACCCGTAGGGGCCCCTACAATAGGAAAACCAAACATTTTTGAGATTCGTAGAAAAAATTGCAATTCTATTATTACAACCAAGAATGATCCTAAGGGCAACTGCTATAAATACCTACAATAGGTTACAATAACTCTACATAGCATAACAATTTATTATACAGTATATATTTTCATTGAAAACATTAAATTCAAAATATAAGGGCTACTTGGAGTGAATGGATGTTTTTTTGCCACATTTTTACTCAAGCCAAATGCACTGGAGTCAACAAGCGTTTTTTTTTTTTCTCAAGCTAAATACAGTGGAGTCAATGAGCATTTATTTCTTGGAATTTTGTTTGCACCAAATGCATTCGTTTTTCTTGCAATTGTTTTCATACTAAATGCATTTTTGCGCCCTTTCGTCAGGCGCATTTTCGCTCAGGCTAACGATCATTACTCTGCAAATTCAAGTGCGAATTTTACAGAACGTTATATCTTTTCGCCAGAGTCTCCTTCACCGCATTAGAGCTGATGAACTGATAAGATGAAGCTACAGCCTCCTCAATTTTATGTCAGTGACATCATATCCTGTATGCTGAAAAGTCATAAAAGTTATTAAAAAAAAACGCTGGCCTTTTTTCATATTAAAAAGCAGGGTTGTCTTTAAAAGTTGTAACTGTAACCCCTATTTGGCTGAATTAGACAAATACCAACTAGTGTGATAGAGCATGGGTTACACACAACCTTCTTTTTCCAGGATGGGCTTTCGCTATACGGCAAGATCATGTGCTGATGCTGTTGAACTATAACTCACTACTGCCAAAGATGTAAAAGAATAGAGTTGGACGTCAGGGCCAATGTCCAATAACTTCGGCTGCTGATTGAGAAGGGCTTGCCTTTGGATGTTCCACCAACTTGGCCCAGAACTGGGCACAGGTGGCTATACACATATATGGAGAGACATATTTATATATAGGCTCCCGAGGGGCTGTGCCTAGGGAGGCACAGTTTTAGGGGTGGCCCTCGGAGTGCCTGTTTTATTCGTTTTACTCCGCCACGGATTCCGTAGGAATTCTGGTGATGGAGCTGAGGGGGTGAGGGGTAGGGGGTCCGAGGAAGACCTGCTGACGTCACTTCCGTCGAACATGTCACGTGACATCAGCGCACGACGTAGGCCCGTGTTTAGGTCCGATGCCTAGGGCGGCATCGGACTTAAATACAGCCCTGCATATATGGTCTTATAGTGCACTGACCAGTCAGTCAAAAAGTAAAAAAAAAAAGCCACTAAAGACATCTGGGCTTCCAGTATGTAAATGACATATATAAATATATATATATAAATATATATATATATATCTATATATATATATATATATATATATATATATATATATATATATATATATATATATATATATATATATATATATGATCTCAGTGTTACAGAACTCATTTATACATTCACCTTAACTGTAATGAAGAACCTCTTTAAGAAAATGAATAGTAGCAATTCATGGATCATAATAGACAAAACTCCATTTCATTTAAATTACTTTTTTATTTTTAATTAGGGCTGATTTAATGGCACTGGTCTATAATAACTGAGTGTCACATGAAAGAAAATTTTATTAAAACGAGCATTTCTCTGGAGGAGAAATGAGAAAAAATCGCAAAAGTTGTATTTTGTATATTATTTCATGTTCTTTTATTTATACTTGTTTAAAGAATGTAATAATATTTAGCTCTCCTGCTTCTAAACTTTTTTTGGTACAAGCATTCTGCTCATAAAAATATAAATTTACATGAAAGCTTTAGAAACATTGATTATATTTAAAGCAGGCACAGAAAGGCTTATGAAAACCTGTCGGGAAGAAAAGAAAATATTTACATTAAATCTGGGAAATATCTGCAATGCACGCAGGCAAATGTGAATTTATTAGGCCCCTTTGAATGACAGCTGCCCTTATTAAACTGAAAAAAAGGCTCAGGAGGAATATAAGTCATGCATAAGTCAAATATAACGCTTAAAGGAATATACTGCAGTTAAAGGTACAAGCATTATGGATGAAAAGAAAAAAGAGAGGGGCTCAGAGCAAATCAGAAGACCAGGGGGCTCCAGTTTAAGAGAAATAATGTATATACAACAAGATTGACCTTCCTATTCATGGTTGGACTGGGACGGCGGGACACCGGGAAAAACCCAGGTGGGCCCTGGCCCTCAGGGGCTCCAACTGACCCAGACCCACTCCCTCTATCTGCCGACCCCCAAAAGAAAACAATGCATGCGGGGGAGCCCCGGAAGTTTGAAACCCAGTGGGCCCCCCGATGCTCCAGTCCAACCTTGTTCCTATTGTTGTTGTTATACAGTTCCCATCATCCCCTGGCAGCCAACAGACTCCCTATAATTCTGAAACCTAGCATTCTGGACAACAGGTCACATACCTGTAATTACAAACCCCTAATTTTGAAAGTGCAATATTCATTGATCATTGATTCACAACCTCTTTTTGTTATATGTATATATATATATATATATATATATATATATATATATATATATATATATATATATATATATATATATATTACACAAAAGCCATGAATATCTTGTAAATTATATCCTTATAAACGGTGAGTTCTGATGTCATCAGTTATAAACGGTAAGTAGTGATGTCATTTCTGTCACATGACTCGCTAAAACTTGTGTATTATAATAATGGTCATGAAACTCCTCAGTAACTTATAATATCCTTATATTTTACAAAAGGGGGTACTTTATTCCCTATATATACCATCATCCCTAAACAGCCAACGATTATCCAGGGATGGCCACAGTTTTTCTTATGCTTTGATTATCCTTGGAGTGTTACCAAAGTCACCTTAGTATTTCTGTATTCTCATGGAGTTATTCTACTGGAAGGCACTCCTAGGGGCATATTTATCAAGGGTCAAATTTCGAAGTAATGGGAGTTTTTTTTTGATCTCCCATAACTTCGAAGTTCGATAAAAAAAAGACCAATCGAAATTTCTTAAAAAAAAATCTAAGTTTTTAACTTCGGACGAATAGGCTGTATTCGAATCGTTCGAATCGAAGTTTTAGCTCATTCGATTGAATTAGAAGTGAAGAATTTGCCCCAAAAAACTATGATTTTTCAAAGTCCACCAAATGACTCCAAATAGGTTCTAGGAGGTCCCCCGTAGGCTAAAACAGCAATTCAGCAGGTTTTAGATGGCAAATGGTCGAAATCGAAGTTTTAAAGAGACAGTACATGGCAAATTTCAAATTCTAATCGAATTTTGGCCTATTCGATATTAAAGGGCAGATTTATCAAGTCGAAGTTAAAAATACTTCAAAATTCGACCTTCGAATGGCTTTACTTTGACTTCGAATTTGCCCATTTGCGGTCAAAGTAAAATCGTTCGAACGATTCAAGCGATTTCAGCGATCGATCGAACGATTTTACTTCCACGTCCAAAAACTTAGAAATATGCTCTGGAAGGTCCCCATAGGCTAACATAGCACTTCGGCAGGTTTAAGTTGGCGAAGTATTGAATTCAAAGTTTTTTTAAAGAGACAGTACTTTAATTATCGAATAGTCAAACGATTTTACTTCCAATCGAAGGTCAATAGTCGAAGTCGATGGTCAAAGTATCCAAAAATTACTTCGAATTTCGAATTTTTTTACTTCGAAAATTCCCAGGTTCAAATAAATAGTGACTGTCTGTGACATTTGACAGCAGCCAACATTCTAGATAAGATGTGTGTTTACAAATCAATCATGTTTTAATGGTAAAACTACAAAAGGGACAGAAGAATGCAATATCCAGCTGATGCGATAAGACAGTACTTTTATCAAATGAACCAATGCACTCAAGCAAAACAAAGGTATTCTGTGATTCCTTTTCATAAAATAAAATGAAAATCTGATTTATTCACATTAACTATACCCATCTCATTACAATTTTCAAAAACTCGTACGTCGGCAGGAACGCTAAATGACGCGGAACTGGGTATTGCAGTACAATTACGGGCTTTAACTCCTGCATTGCTGCGCACTGGAGAAATCCCTGAAACTCCAGAGTAAAAGAAATTCAGAAAACAAACCATTTATTAGAGAGATCAATAAAATAAAAAATGAAGAACAGCGTTGCCTTGAATACTTGAATGCTTGCCTAATACTTTTCCCTTTTAACTGCCGCTCTTCTCTCCTTGTTAATTGAATCCTCTTTCTTAAAAAGAGCCTTACATTTTTTTTTAATCCAAGATTAAGATTATTCCACAGGGAGCTTTATTCAATTCCTTGGTAAAGTCCAGATATGCTGCATTGATCCCGTAAGTGCAATTGCTGAGAGCACAGCGAGAACCAGACTAATCCATGGCAAGTGATAGTGTGTTTTGATACCAAGGGCAATATCTCCATTTACAACTGTACATGGTTGTAAATCGGGATTTATTAAGGGCCATTATCTTCACATTGCTGAAATGGGCAATACTGAGTGTTAAATCTTAGTTTTATTTGTGTAAAGCAGAACAAATAGTGCAGTGCTCTCTTTGCAGCCAGGGTTAATAGTGGAACATAAAAAGCAAACATTTTATCCAGCTCTTGTCGACTGAAGCTGAAAACCAATCTTTGCGGGTTCTGGATCATCGACCAGGCCAGCAGTAGATCTCACATTGGGTCTAACTGAACGTCCAACTCATCCAATGGTGACCTTTGTGATTCTTCTTCAACCTCAGGTTTATTCTGGAACAATGTTTACCTATATCCCCTGCCCAATGCTAAACTGACAGGGGCAGATATAGAAAGCTGTCTCTTATAAACTGCATAGAAAGATTCGGAGAATACTTACTAAACAAGTCAATGAACTTTAACCCTAAATAGGCTCGGATAGACCTTGTCCGGCTACGAAACAGGCAGAGCACCGGTTACATTTGCCCCTCTCTCCATAGGATGGGCCTTTACTACACGAAAGGATGAAGGAATGGTTTTGTGCAACTACACCTCACTTTTCTCCGTGACTAAATAAAAGATTTGGACACCAGAAGGTTCTTGAACAAAACATATAGTAACAGGCTTTAATCTCTTAAAGTGCAAATCAGAGGTTTATCACAGACATGTCAGGTAACATCAGAGCATTTCAGAGCCAGTACCAGGTCTGGACTGGGATTCAAAATAGACCCTGGCATTCCTAGTACACAGAAGACCAAACAGCCCCCACCAGCCCACTTAATAGTCACTTTCTATGGCATCTTACAGCAGCCCCTCTGGCATTTGCCAAAACCCACAGATTGCCAGTCTGGGCCTGGCCAGCACCTTGTGACATCCCTGTGGAGATAACGTACCACATTGAATCACCTTCAGGGTCTCGGTACCGTGACTTGGATCCTCACATGTTGGATCAGGGAAATCCCTAACCCTAAATCTCTGTTAGGCTGTGATCCCTACAATATAGGCTAGTCTTGCATGAGAAGAGAGCTACCCCCTTGCTATCCCTCCTAGTTGGAGCACAGGCTGCTCTTTCTCACTAGTTCTATCTGCCTCACTTTCCTACAAAGTGCTGTTACAGAGAACTACCCTGTCCTGACTACTACTCATTCACAGGGTCCTGTATCCCAGCCTTCACCAAGGGCCTCACCACCCTTGGGCCTTAGCTTTACTGGGGCCTACGCTCCAGGCTTCCAGTGCAGCCGCTCCCTCCTGGAGTACACTATACTGAAGTGTGGCAGGAACTTGTCATTAGCCTATGGGCCAATGATACACTGTACACATTATGCTAATCTAAAAAGTAGATCCATGGGCTGTTCCCCAGCAACCAGAGAACAAGGAAGTGTAGGCATTTAAAGGATAACTAAAGCCTAACTAAAGAAGTAGCTAGAAATGGTGTACATTATGTTTTGGGTTTCTGTACCAGCCCAAGGTAACCACAGCCCTTTAGCAGCGAAGATCTGTGCCCCCAAAGATGCCCCAGTAGCTCCTCATCTTCTTTTCTGCTGATTCACTGCACATGGTCTGTGCTGCTGTCACTTACTGAGCTTAGGGACCCACTCACAATATACAGTACACATAGAATAGAAATGTCACAATATAAGGCTGATTAGTAATTAATACAGATAATTACTATATGGCAGCACAGAAACCAGTGCAATTAGCATCAGAATTTAATAATCAGCCCTGTACCATAAGCTTATATTACAGGCCAACCTCATTTTCTGCTTGATAATTAGTGACGAGCCCTAAGCTTAGCTTCTCAACAGCTGCTCAGAGCCCACTGAGCATGTGAGTGTCACAGACACTTTCCAAGATGGTGACCCCCTGTGACAAGTTTGAAGTCCTGGATCATTGCTGCTATTGACAAGCTGAAACTTTAGCCTCGTGCAATAAGTTCACTATATAAAATATATTTTAAACCATATTTATTTTTAGGGTTTAGTTCTCCTTTAAAGTCATAGGGGAGCATTTACCCAATGGGTCCCTACAGAACATTAAGCCTTTGTACTTTCTAAAAGCCTGACAGATTTAGGTATAGTAGTTTAATAAATTGTGTGTATATAGGTTGACCTATGTAAGGCCACCGTAGACCTAGACTAGGAATGTCTACCAGAGATGCACCTTTATACCTCCCAACAATACCGCTTTTCGGGATAGATTTTGGGATAGCTTCCCCACGTGACCCAACTATCCCACTCCCAAGTTTTCCATTAGTTATAGAGAATTCCCAGAACACAAGGTTCTTCCAAACAGAGACTAACCTCTATGTTTTATTATGCCAAGTGAAAACACAAAGTTTTGGGTCATGCCCCTTCATCAAGTATTATCTAATGCAATCAGACCTATTTAAAAATATGCAAAAGTTCATCATGATTAATAGTCCATAAATTATGTACAAAGTCCGAAGATTTCAGCCCATATATGCTTGGGGGGTTGACACCTATAGTCAGTGCTCAATCCATGGAGATCCAAAAAGTGCAGAGTCTTGTGGTTACTTGCAAGTGCCATGCAGTGTGGACTTTCTTTGCATATGGCCTGCATAGTGCATTGTAAATGAGCAGTGATGAGAGAATCTGTCCCGTTTTGACGAAAAATTTTCGAAACTGCAAAAAAATTGAAGTCAACAGGTGTCAAGTTTACTTTCCCACACAAATTTTTTTTCTCCCTCTAAATGCATTCAAGTCAATGGCCAATTTTCTTGCAGCGACTTTTTTGTCTCTGCAACTTTTTTGTCTCTGCAACTTTTTTGTCTAAATGCATTAGTCAATTGGTGTTTTTTTTATGGCGACTTTTTTGTCTCAGCAAAAATTTTGTCATGGAGACTTGTTCATCACGGCAACATTTTTCACGGTGGATTTTCGCCGCAGTTACACGAAAAAGTTTGCAGATGCCGGAGTGCCGAATTTCTCAGCGAATCCATACCTGCCAAAAAAATTTGCTCATCACTATAAATGAGCCCTATCAAGTCTAAGTTTCAGAAAATCCACAAATAAGGTAATGTATCACTACCGCCGTAAGGTGGAGAGCATAGCATGAACCCCAGATACTTCTTGAATTACTTCTCAAGGATGGGACTTTAAGCCCCTTAGTGCTCTAACACAGCGGTCTCTAACCTTTTTTGCCACAGGGATTGGTGTAAAGCCAGAAGTTTTTGCAAGGACTGGGGAGGCGTTAACTGCGCGCACACCACATCACATTTGGGCATGCCAGCGTCGAATTTTGTGCATCCGCGCCAAATGCGGACTCGGCTCGGCGGCCCAGTTCAGGTATGTCCGTGGCCCGGTGGTTGGGGACCCCTGCTCTACCCTACCCTACCGCCCTCTAAAATAACCTTCTAGATTTTCTCGATCAGATGGAGGACAGCACTCGGCTTCTAGCTTTTGCTCATCACTTGAGCCATGGATTCGGTTAAAAATTCCGCATTTTGCCATCTGCAATTTTCACACAGCAGTGGTAAAAATTCACCACTGCAAAAAAAACACACTGGACTTGTTGCATCCTTATTTATAATCTTATCTGGAAAGAAAATTGCAGCCTTCCTACATACGTGATCTTACATCCTTTATAACTTACTTCAGCATTAAAAAATGGCAGATGGCAACCCTAGACATTAAATATGCCCCTAAGTAAACAAATATGGGGTATTTAACAGACCCACTGCAGAAGTGAATGATCTCTGCTTGTTACAGGGCTGCACTCAGTGTACTTGGGTTTATATTTTCTTAAGAAGAGGCAAACTAAAAGAATTAAAAGTATTAAAAGGCAACAGAGAAAATAAAGTAACATTTATGTTTTAAATCAAGAAAAAGAGCAACTGGAACACAGATCAGTAAGACTATTGTGTATCTGACTTTTCAGTTGGTCTTTATTATTTATTTTTTATCGTTTTGTTTTTTTTTCGTTATTTGCCTTCTTCTTTTGACTCTTACCAGCTTACAAATGGGGGTCACTGACCCCATCTAAGAACAAACGCTCTGTAAGGCCACAAATGTATTGTTATTACTACTTCATTGCTATTCATATTCCAGTGTCTTATTCTAATCAAGGCTGGAATTTCAAATCAAGGCTGGAATTTGGGCCCTAGCAACGATATTGCGGAAATTGAATAAAAAGCCAAACAACTCAAAAACCACAAATAATAAAAAATGAAAACCAATTGCAAATTGTCTCAGAATATCACTCACTACATCATACTAAAAGTTAATTTAAAGGTGAAGAACCCCTTTAAAGTCCCTTCAAAGTTCAGAGGCATTTCAGTGGGAGCATTTCCCTGTATTTCAAGTATGTCTTTCCACATTCTACAGATCCAGTAAACAGACCAAAGTCATAATGCAGATGGAAGGGCAGGCCAATGAAGATACCAGAAGAAAGGCTGAGGCCATATCCAGCAGCAAAAAAACAGGGAAACAGGAATTCCGGGCAAGGTAAAAAGTCTTTATAATCAATCCCTAATAACTTGGCTTATATTGGCCCCTGACTGCAGAATTGAGGCTATAGAGCAATATAGTATGGGTGGAAAATTGCACAATTCAAGTTCTAGACTGGTCTGCACCAGAAACATGGAGATTTAGCCTTACATTGTCTCAATTTTAAAGGCAGCCTCCATATACCTCAGTCTGCTTAGTTAGGTCGATGGAAGAACAAACCAACCAACTAAGGAGCATAAATATTCTCTTTTGGTTCTGATGAAGAAGAAAGAAGATGACAGAAGAAACCCCTTCCATTAAATAAGGTATTGATGGTTTCAGGAGTTAAGAATGTCTTCCACTGAATACTCCTCATTATCCTGGCATGCCACTGATGGAGGGGGAGGCGGCACAGCATGGCCAGTAAAATTATTTTTTCCCCATCTCTTTTCAGGAGCCAAGGGGAAGACAGGATGGGTCTTGAAGGATGAAGGTGAATCAAGCTCAAAAGTCACAGCAGTAATTACAAAAGGACACCAGAAAATTGGAGCACATTTTAAGAAGGTCCAGCCTTCTAAAAATTAGGGATCTTTGCCTGCCTAGTCTTTAAAAAATATATGAACCAGCAAATATATTAAATCCTTAAGGAGAAAATTAAGACATGGGAAAAGGAGATGAAGGAATGATTCCAGAAGAATTAATTCAAGGTGGTTTAGAATTGAGTCCTCTATTGTAAAGTCCAGATTTTTAGACTGGTCTGCACCACAAACATGGAGGCACAGCCAGTGAGTTGCTGATGGACATAAGAAGCAGCTTAGCAGCCCAGTGTCATTATATTTATGAAAAGTTATTTAGATTTTTTTTCATTGATGCTTTTATGGAAGTAGCAGCCACTTTTAAAATATGGTTAGCAAGCATTTCTATTATGCTAAATTTATGCTAAACCGTATGTTACATGTCAAGATGTGTTGTAGGCTCCACAGGGAAACTGAGAAGACAATGCTTTGTTTCTTGGCAAGTGTTCTGAGCATGTTTCCATCGTACATCATACCATAATGTCTGCCAATATTATAACTGTCTTACTGACCTTGAATATGTCTCAGACCTACTGTCAATAATTCAGATATTCCCACTACATAAAGAAATTGAGAATATCACTCAAACAGATGATACCTACACTCACTGCTATTAGTGGATGCCTTAGAAATGTTATTTATAGTGTATAGCAGGGATCCCCAACCTTTACAACCCGTGAGCAACATTCAGAAGTAAAAGGAGTTGGGGAGCAACACAAGCATGAAAAAATGTTCCTGGGTGCCAAATAAGTACTGTGATTGACCATTAAGTAGCGCCTATGTGGACCGTCAACCTTCATTGAGGCTCCTGCACTTGGTTTTTATGCAACTAAAACTTGCCTCCAAGCCTGGAATTCAAAAATAATGACCTGGTTGAGGCCACTGGGAGCAACATCCAAGGGGTTGGAGAGCAACATGTTACTCACAAGCTACTGTTTGGGGATCACTGGTGTATAGAATAACATTTATAAACTAAAAAGCTATAAACATTTAGGGCAGTGAGGAGCAGGGGGAAGACATTGAGATATTGTTGTACTACAACTACTACTGTCCTGTATCAACAGCCTCTCTCTCTCTATTGATATAGCGCTAATTATATATTATATTTTACAGCACTTAGCAGAAATTGTTCATCATTCACATCAGTCCATTAGAGTTAACATGGTTGCTATTACATTTACACCACACACTAGGGCCAGTTTAATCAGGAGCCAATTAACCTGCCTATATGTTTTTGGAACATGGAAGGAAACCAGTGCAGACAAGGAGGAGCACACAAATTCCATGTAGATATTCCCCTAGTAAAAATTGAACCTGCAAGGCAGCAGAACAGACTGGCAGAGTCAGACTGGCCTACCAGAGTACCACAAGATTCCCCAGCAGGTTAAAGGTCCTAGAGTGTCCCAATCTAAGAAAATTCCAATATGTGCAACACAAGAATAAAAAACCTTCACACCATCTAGGAGGCCCAATCTGACACTACTCAAAAGACTGTCACTAATGAAATAGATGCTGATGAGGATTAAGTACTGTATTGTATATCAATAGTATTTCTTCAAAAATACATATTTTTATATCATTCAGTAAAATACTTGTTAGTTAATTTCAATCCTACCAAATGCACTGCAATTTCATTCTAAGGTCAGCCACCAATTCAGCAGATAGTCTTCTTCTCAATGTTTACAGTGTAATGTGATGTGTCACAAGATAGATAATGGTTCATAACACACATTTTAAAATTAAAAGCAAGAATCAGATACCATTTGGCATTGTACTCACAAATAGTATGGAACACTCAATATTAGAAACCATTCTTGTCTGTTTCAGTGCCATATTTCCATAGTTTGATGTTCTCATTAGATCTCTCACATGCAGTATATTGTAGAGTTAGGAAACACATAGCAATGTATATATAGATGACTAATGTGGACATCAAAACAGGTAGCAATCTGCTTTTGTGTCCCTATTAGTCATCTATATATCCATTCTTAGCAAGGTAGGGAAGACTTTATATTAACTTCAATGGTACAGCCATTTAGAATGCTAAGGGTACCTCCAGGGAAAACATACTTAATGGGCAGGTCAATAGAAAAAGCAATTTGAAAAATCAGGGTAATGATCCTTTATTTATTGCAAAGTATAATAAATCATCCACTCAAATTAATAGGATCATCAATAGCTTGTTTTACATCTAGCTTCCCATCTATAATATTTCCTTATAGTTATAGGTGGTTTAGTATGTTCCATTCTTTTAAAGTCATGTGTCAATGTGGAAAATCCAAGTGTTAATATGTTTTACAGAGAGGTAAAATTATTTGTAGTAATGCTTTTGAGAGTGATATTGCTGTTTTCATTCATTACAGTCACCCACCCCCAAAATGTGACTCTCAGCACTCCTAATAAATTGGCTGATTCCTGTGTTAGCCTTTCTATATCACAGTTTTTTGGCTGGGTCTCGCCAAATTCTATGATAGCTGCACTAGATTAAAGTTAATACTTATTAGCTTATATTTATAACCCTGTCCATTTCACAAGCAGTATGTGGATAAAACATCATGACTTCTGTACCAGGTTTTCTGAGAGCAGTAGGCACTGCTACATTCAGAGGAACAAATGCCATCAATGGACCATGATGATCTAAAAAAAAGTAGATCACATTCCTCCAAAACTGAGTTGACGAAAGGCCTATTGACATCCAAGTCTGCAGAGGATTTTTTGTTTGACATCATCACTTTGATATAATATTGTCCACAGCCCACAGTAAATCAGAAGGAAACCAATCATGAGTTAGGTGCAGAGCACAAGATAGTCCTGTCCATACTGCTAGCAATAGGGATCTGTTGCAGCCTGCACTGCTGGTGCTCCCTTATTTTTCATGTCTGTATAGTGCACAAATTAGGGGATGGGTAAAGGGTGGAAGGGGTACATGTTCCCCCCAACCAGCCCTCATGAATACAGCACTGGCAAATGCAGGAAGGGCTGGACTCATGGGGCAAACACTGGCCAAAGTGCAAAAATCATGGTGGAATATGCCCTTTTCTTCACTTTGCAATGTTCCCTGCACTTAATTAATTGCCCCATGGACACACATTTATAGATTTTAAAATACATATATACATATATATATACACACACTGTACTGTCAGCTTCCTTTTGTAAAATCTAAGATAAAAAAAGGGAATAGAAAATGAGGATTCCCAGCCTAATGTAAGTCAGGCTTCTTCCAGGGCACTAAAGCTGTATATCACAGATTCCAAAGAGATGGCACTCCACACACACAATATGCAATTTATGCCATTTACTGAATGCCACAGAGTGTGACTGAAGACATTAACATTCTGTAAAGACAAGTTTCTCTTTGTCAGAAACATTAATGACTTTGGTCACATTTAGTGGCCTTCAAAAAATGGGGGTAGGCACCCCTATTTCATTTTGTGTGTGAGTTCCTATTTCTCTTAATTAAACCTGGAGAAGAGACCACAGAGTCTTGCCATTAAAGGCTAACTCGTTTACACAGTCTCAATTTGTTTTTTACCTGCAGCAAATGTTATAATGTTTTCTTATTTTTTTAAAATCGTGATATATCAATTTTTAGTTTCATTTTATATGAACGCCTTTATCGTCATCTTCTGATCCACCCCCAACCCATGACTGAGAATGTCCTCTTAAAGAAGAGTAGATAGAGGAACCCATCAATGGTTCAATGTGGTCTTCAGCCACCTGAATTTTCAAAACTGCCCGATAGATATTTAGATAATCCCTGGCTAGATATTGGGCATAATTTTGGCCTTATACACGTCAATAACCTCCCGGTGCTTCTTCCTGGGTACTAAAGCCGGGTAGGGTAGGAGATCCACCTCCAGAGAAGTACCTTGTGGTTAGATCCTATGGAGTGCAAGTTTGTGCTCCTTAGGCACCTAGCACTTGACTAAAGCCTTGTGTCTTTTAAATAATGAATATCCAACCCTCTGCAGGTAATATTCTTCCAGTTGAAAAAATGAAAGAAAAGAATGAAGAAAAGGTCAAAAGAGACCATTTGCAGAAAACATTAATTAAAAACCATCCACAACATTATAAAAGTTAATTCAGCAGTTAAATTTCCCCTTAGAAGGTCTGTAGTTAACGCTTTTTTTTTTTTTTCAATTATTGCAGTTACTGGCACTTTTATTTTACCGAATGCATGCACCGAACAATCCTTTTATTGGTTTCCAGTCCATTGTGAAAGTTTGTTCATTATAAGAGAATCCTCTCTGAAATATTAAGAATCAGTACCAAATTCAAGTGGCATTCGGATCTCGGCAAAGTGCGCCGTAGAGGATATTGTACTTCTGAATGAAAGGATTGGCGCCTGCATTAATACTCATTCCTTATTATACAAAATTCTTTCCAGATGTCACAGCCAAGCACAAAGAATTCAAAGTATGCCATTTCCATATTGATGAGTGTTACCCAAACCTATCGCCGTAGCACCTGCATTGTGTGCGGGAGATGTCACTTTCCATAGAGTCTCTTAGTGTTGTCTAAGCATCTTTTCAAATGGACTAATGACTAGATACAATGAATATTAATGCTTCAGGCACCCGTCTATCTATTGTGCTGCCCCTGCTCAGGGAAGAAGAAGGAATGTGGATTTCTAAAGTGTTGAAAAAAATAATAAAATCTAATTTGGATGTATTTGTCCATGCAAAGTTAATTGGATATAGCCATTACACATGTACCTGTTCTTTTATTCACAAACATTCTTTTCAATCGACATTGGACATGATATAAGAAAGCCATACTCCCACCTCTTTAATCTATATTACTATATTAAACTCTGGTGTTAAGAGAACCAGTTCTGATCCTGCTTCACTTGGAGAAAAGGACTTTCAAAGGAATGTTCTTAGAAGATAACCAGACCCTATCACCAACCTGATACTCGGGTGACACTTTACAATGCTCTCTTTTGGGCAGCTACTACTGAAGACAATGAGTCTTGGACCCCTTGCCAAATCTTAAAAAGGTGGTCAACTAACAAATTGCCAGCAGGAACCTCTGAGGAATGACCAGAAACTGGAGATTCTCCAGTGGAGAGTATGTGGCTTTATTGAATGTAAAACTCAGCCCATGGAAGAAATTCTGCCCAAAGTGATTGATTATTGGAGACATAACATCTGAGATATTGCTTCAATGATTGATGTGTCCTTTCAATTCAATCAGTTAGTCTGTGCATGGTACACAGAGGAAAAAAGATAAATCAGTACCCATAAAGGAACAAAAGACCTACCAGGATCTTGACACAAATTGAACCCCCCTATCAGAAACAATATTCAATGGAGCCCCACAAAACTTATAGGGGAAGTAAAGTCTAAAATAGAATAATGCTACAAATGATTTATGCTTTCAAAGTTGGCCACAGGGGGTCACCATCTTGTAACTTTGTTAGACATCTTTGCAAGACCAAGACTGTGCGCATGCTCAGTAAGGTCTGGGCTGCTTAGGGATCATCATAAAGGATCAAAACAGCACAGGTCAAATAATATCTGCCAGAAGCCAATACAGCAAGACTGATTAATAATCAGAATATGCAGACTGCACTGGGTCCTGTGTTGACATGTAATCTAATGAAGATTTTATAGTTTTTGTATTGTTTGATAAAAACTTTCTCCAACTCTGCAGAACCAGTGGCTGCAGCAAAATAATCCTCCAAATAGAATCCCAGTTTATCTGTTAAAATCTGGCTCCATGATCTTTGTCCCTGCAGCTGGAGTTGGAAACAGTAAAGGGGATGTAAAGGCAAAAATCCAATACAAATCTCTACACAGTCACTGACTGCTCTACAGGGAAAAAAACAAAGCTGCCTGAGTTCTGCATGGCTGGGAATTAAGACGGGGGCTCCCCCTCCTGTTCATCAGTATGATTGTTTTCCTGCAGAGAAGTTAGGGACCATCTGACAATTCCTATCCACAGCAGTCAGAGCAAGTAAATGAAGGGAGAATTTCACTGCATACAGTCAGTTTTCTTATAAAAACAGTACATATTTTTTAATTAAAGTATATTGGAGATAGAAAGTAAAAATGGGATTTTATTTTTTGCCTTTACATGACCTTTAAATATATTGGATAGGAAGAGTTCAGAAAAAGACTTAAAAGAAGGGAGGGCGGAAAGGGGAATAAAATTAGACATTTTACTAAACCAGTCCACTACACCCAAATAACAGTATTCCCTTTAGAGAGAGGTAATTCCACAATGAAATCCATAAAGATATGGGTTCATGGCCTTTCAGGAAAAGAAAGTGACTGTAGCAGCCCCAAGGACCTGGAAGGGTTTGAACGTTGGCAAACTGGACAAGAATCAATTTAATTACCAACACTCTGTCTCAGTGTTGGCCACTAGAGAGTGTGGGACAGAAAAGAACAGGTTTACTGTGGTCTGGATGCCCTGGTATTTTAGAATCATGAGTCTTAACCAAAACCACCTCACAAAGGTTTTCCAGGAGGTACGTTAGGAGGTTAATTAACTTGGGCTTCAGACAAAGAGGCACACAGATCTGGGCTCAGTGCTGCTACAATCACTTCCTTAGAGACAAAAGTATCAGGTTCCAATTTTTTTCGAGAACAGAAGACAAAATTTATAGAAAGGGTATTTGGTTTAGCATTTTTTCCCCAAGATATAATGACATTAAAGCAATGCCCACCTGGTCTGTTTGGGATTTAAGCAGATTTTTATGATCGGTACATACAGAAACTACATGTTTAGTGCCCTCCACAAAATGTCTCCACTCCTGAAATTCCCTATTACCGATGTCATAATTGATCTCCATAGGGGAAAATTTCCTTAAAAGAAATCACAGGGATGAATTTTACCGGTAACAGGATGTTGCTGTGACAAAACTGCTGCCGCTCCAACCTCAGAGGCATCTACTTCTACCAAGAAAGAAAGGGTAGAATCTCCATGCTGGAGCACAGGGGCAGAAATGAAAGACTTTTTTTCAAATGTTCAAAAGCCTTTACAGCCTCTACAGGCCCAATACCAGGATCTGTCCCTTTTTTTGGTAAGAGGCAGTGATTGGAGCCACCAAAGTGGAAACAATTTTTATAAACTGCTTGATGTAATCTCTTTGAATTGAATCTCGTCCATGAGGTTTCACGTGATAAACTATAAGATAACTTTTTCTCACGAAATTGAATCTGGCCCATTGTATCGCTAAAGGATTTATGATTTTGTCATGATTTTGTCCCCCTGAATACTGCTTCAGCTTTTCAGCATTTAAATGGGCTCCTTTTCTATTACTCTTAACAACATCTTTAGTTTCTAATAAAATTGCAAAACAGCTATTTTGTAAGCATCCCTCTAAAAACAAGTAAAACAATCTCCAATTTCTCACCCATGTTAAATTGCCTTGCAGACTGCTTGACCCAAACGATAGATCTGCGCAGAAAAAACAACGGAGCTGGCAAAGCTGGTCGCTATCTGTTCTTTAAATCCAGCCTTTTATCCAAGCATTTGTGGGTGATATGACTGCTGAATTAAAATGCTCCTATTAGACTTTCCTCTGTGATGCATTGGAAATTGTATTATTATGCACTGAAGCACCTTTCCTTAAGAAACATAATCATTGTAGAGTAGAATGAGAAGTTTATTTCCCGCATGTTGTTGTTGAAGATACATTTTATATTCGATCAATGAATCCATGGGATATAGAATGTACTTTGTGCAAAATTCTAATCACACTGGGTATTGCACAGACAGTAGGGTTGGAGTATAGGAGAAAAGTAATGTTAGTTTTTCACTGATAATGTTGTTTTGAACAAATACCCACCTTATTAATGATATTATTGCTGTTATTAGCATATTGTTTGGGGGCAAATCAGGTTTCCTGTGGTTTATTGAGCAGGATATAAATGTTTATTAGTGTGCGGTTTCTTTTTAAAGGGAATATATTGGCATAAAAGGGTTTACTTGCCCATGGGTGCATTTCTGCAGAATTAATTTGAGATTTCTGGAACCCAGAGGAGATGAGATGTAAGAGGAGGTCCAAAAAACTATGGTGAATAGAAGCTCTACTTCCTCAAGAAGTAGAATGACCCAGATTGGCCAGATCACGAATGGCAATGCAGAAAATAATTTACAATCAGTACTCAAATGGGACATTATTGAATTAGTGAGAGTCCAAAGAAGGGCAACTACGTTGGTAAGGTTTATAGAAGATCTCTGCTATAAGGAATGACTGGCCAAGTTGGGGTTGTTAAGCTGGAGAAGAGGCACTTAAGGGGTGAAATGATAACTATGTATAAATCCAATAACTTCTCTAATGCATTGTTTACTAGTAGGTCCAGTAGACACAGGGACATCCATACTGATTAGAAAAAAGGGGGTTACATCTAATATTCAGAATGGGTTTGTTACAGTGAGAGCTGTGAAGATGTGTAATTCTCTCCCTGAATCAGTGGTACAGGCTGATACATTAGATAGCTTTAAGAAGGGGTTGGATGGTGTTTAGCAAGTGAGGGAATACAGGGTTATGGGAGATAGCTCATAGTACAAGTTGATCCAGGGACTAGTCCGATTGCCATTTTGGAGTCAGAAAGGAATTTTTCTCACCTTAAATTATAGATGCTTTAGAAGGGTTTGTTTGCCTTCCTCTCGATCAACTAGCGGTTAGGCAGGTTTTAGAAAGACAAAGAAGGTTGAACTTGATGGATAGTTCTAACAGAATACTGGGAAATTAGAAGACCAGGTATGTTGAATTGTATAACTGTTATCACCTGCAGTCCTGCCTTTGAGTAAGCAAGATAACAAATGGGCAGCTGAGACTCTCTACCCCCTGAATCCATACTCCCAATAAGCTCATCTATCATTTTATATGACACATTTGAAGGCAGCCCAAGAAACAGTTCATTGACCTGATAATTGTCACATACATGGACTCTTTGATGGTAGCCCCTGACATGAGACTATTATTGCCAGGACTAATACTAATGCTGTGCCTTATCCCTATAATGATACTACTATGATAAATGGCCTGCATCCCGGTGAGTCAGTTCTTTTTGTCATCTGGAAAATCTAATGCAATTTGTGAAGTGGAAATGCTACTAGCTAGTATTATCTTCAGCCTGTTTACAGACATTGGGAGAAGCACAGTTCTCTGTCATTTACAAGCTCTCTGAGGATTTTTGCAGCGTGTAATATGGTTTCCTGACACAATAGCCAGGTTCGGACTGGGCTAGTGGGACACCAGGAAAAAAAACTCGGCTCCTATTTGGAAGTCATGTGTTTCAAAGAACTTTTTGCTTGGAACAACCTGATGAGTGTATGGGAGTCAACAGTGGAACCGCAAACAAGTGCAGAATCCAGTGAGCTTGAGTTATCTCCTGTTATAGGTCTCTCTAGGAGAGATGGTTTACTAAGGACTATTTAGTTGAGCAGTTTTGGGCTCCACCGTGGAGTATTAAAGGGACTAAAGTAACCAGTGTATTGGCCTTAGGAGCTAGATAGTCCTACCTGGGGTCCACAGTGGACTCTAAGTGCAGTGATTGATTTCTCTTTACATATTCTATAGAGTAGAAAGCTCTGCTCACAGAGCTGGGTTGTGATTATTTACTGCTCAATCAACATCTGCAACCTATGTTATCTCCTTTGTGGACTCTTTTCAACAAACAAGTTCTGGTTCAGTTGTAAGAACTACTGGAGCCCATTCTTGCCTTTTCCAAGGGCGCACTACTGAGTATAGAGAGCTCATCCTGAGCAAATATACAGTAAGGTAAAACTCATAGTTCTGAGAAAAGGGGCTGCTCTCATTTACTAAAGTGATACAGGTAGTTTTGTAATGCCAAATGCATGGAGTCAATAATACAAAATACATGGTGAATTTGTACCAAAGAATCATTAATATTTCTCAAAAGGACCCGAATACATCTGCTTTGTGACCCAAAAATTGACTTAGAACCAACCACACACCTTATTGGAATGACTATTTTCTATTATAGGAAGAAACTTCACATTATTAAGGGGATAATGACCGGGGTGTATAATTGTCGATAGTGATGAGCGAAATTTACCGTCAAGTTTCGCAGCAAAAATGAAGTCCATAGACTATAACGGGTGAAAAAATGTGTTGCTCATCAAAAAAAGAAATTGTCTCCCATAGACTTCAATGCATTTCGGTGAAGTTTTGTTGTTTTTGAATTTTCCTTGAAAAGGATCAGATTCGGCCATGACCCTTCACGCAAACTGAAGGCCCTGCGCTTAACCTTGCACTGGTCCCAGCCTGCCCCACAACCTCCCATGCACGCAACAGCTGCATTGACTATTTCCCTACTTAGCTGGGGGAGAGGAGAAAGGCAGTCTGGGCAGGGGAGTGGGTCTTGGTCAGTGTGGCCAATGAAGGCCAGGGCCCACTGGGTTTTTGTCTCGCGGGCCCAGTTTGATACTGGGGCTGGCCCTGGTATTACTGCCATCTCCAGGTTAATTGTGGTTCCAAAGTTCCTTTGCACCATTGCATCCAATTGTGGGCAATTTGTAGGACTCATTGGGAGCATGCATGGATTTATGTACCTTTATGACTATAATGTGTGCTCAGTTTTGCATCTATTTTGTGCTTCCTGCACCAAGCACCTTCTCTGCTTATAGATAAAAAGAAGAACTTACAGGTAAAAGGATGATAATTGTGCATTGCTGAATCTTTTGCATTTTTCATGAACACAAGAAGACTGGCCACTTTCTAGAGTTATAAGAGAATAATGGCATATAGGCAGGTATTGTATCCCTCATCTGCTAAAAATTCAGGTATTTATGCCACTAAGTGATCATTTCTGTTGCATTTGCATACATTTATAAGCAGAGATGTATTTACATTTTTTAAATAAAAATGTATATTTGCAGAAATGTTTATTAAATATTAATAAAGATATACTATTGCATTGCATATTTATGATTCCTCAAACAATTTAGTAATACAGAGAGAACTGCTGTAACTCTGCTGCTAGGAAGGTGCAATAAGTATATTTAGACAAGTATATTTAAACAAAATTGCAAAAAGTATCTGATGCCTGATGCACCATAAACACAACATGCAAATTTACAAGGGGTGGTCCTATAGCAGATTGCAATTAAGCACAAATGTTATGTACTTGTTTGTGCCTGACCTGTAATAAATTAGCACTTCCATATTTTGTTACTTTACAAACACAGTGGCGGTGCTACAGTAAATGTACTTTTCAAACTGAAATTGCAAAATGCTTCAGGTGCACTTATGTGCAAAATGCCAACATTTGCAGAGTGGACATGGTGTCATTTCTGGATTAATAATAATTGTATTAGGGTTTATTTTGCTTGGCGCTAGTCAGTTGTGACACAACCTACTAGGGGAACTTAATAATTTCTGCTATGTCCAGGGTAGAGGAAATTCCAGGGCTTCTTTGTGTTTATACATGCACTTGTGCACAATTCATGAGAGCAAGCAATATTTACACAGAAGGGCAATTTTTGGGATCAAGTTCATTTATGAATGTTTTCAAAACATTCATTCAACTTTGCATCCATTGGTGCAATTCACTTGAACTTGAGGTCATAAATGAGCCTTCCATCTATCTGCTGCTAAGGAGGAAGGATATAGTTATACTCTACCTGCATATGCTCCTCAAAGCCGTCTTTCCTTCTATTGAAAGAGAAGTATTTATATTGCTACCGTAGACAGGACATTAATGAGGCCCCTATTCTGCCCCTACCCCTGATAAAAGGCATTCGTGAAGTGCAGTTCAAACGTAGCCTGCACCCAGCTCTAACCCACAAAACCTTAACCCACACCAAACCCTAACCCACAAAATGATAACATTGTTGAACCCACACCCAACCCTTACCTGTGTCCTCTGTCTCTCTGTACACTATTTCTGTGCACACCTCTGGGAATCTTTTGGAGCAGTTCTGGAGTCCTTCCCATGTCTGACGCCCAAACAACCCTAACCCAGAATGGTTGGCCACATTTCAACCCAAACCCACCCAACCAGCGTTCAACCTATGGGTCACTACTGGTTTTGAGTCAATCCGCACATTACTAAAAGATAGGTATAGGCAGTGCCATGGGACCTTTTAATCCATATTCTGCAATAATTTGTCTTGGCATTTCAAGTACCAGGGAAAAGTAAGGACGGGCAGAAGTGCAATATATATCATCTGTCATACTGATAGCAGACAGTTGGGGTGTATGTATTTGGCAGCACATCCAGCCTGCACCACATTCTCAAAGCAAGATCTGCAAGTCCAGCCACTACCTACACACACAAATGGTTTAAGTTACTGGTTTATATTACACATGTCCAGGGAACCTTAATAAAGACAAGGGAGTTAATATAATGCCCTACACATGAGCCCACTGTATAATGAATGTTCCATATGTTATAAAATCTGTGGAGAAAACTGCTTACCCAAAAAATTAATTGAGGACAATCCTGCTTATAAAAAGGAAAAGTCGCCAGCGTTTTTTTGAACTTTGATGCTTTTTGGGCTTGGATGCCAAGGGCCCACCAGAAAACCTTGGACCCACCTGAAAACAATTATTCTTCCTTTCCTCACTCAACCTCTTTATTCTCCTAGTCTATATCTACTCACTATACTCTTCCATTATTAAGCAATTTTCCCATAAAGAAATAAGAAATGACCATGAAATAGGCTAAATGGTTAGAAGCAAGATGGCCCGCTGACACCTGGGTGTTTTCCTGGTATCCCGGTGGGTCAGTCTGACACTGGTTCTAGATATCCAAACAATTGGTGTAACCACATTGTAAAACAGGTAGATCAGTAAAAGGATATTTAATTGTAACCTCTCTCCTATTGCTTTTGGGTGGTCATTTGGAAAACTGATAGTGAGGTTTGAGAATCAATGGTCTAATACAATTGACTTCGTATTACACCAGTGGTCATATTCAATCATCAGTTGCTCTACTATTTGCGTGCATTAACTTTCCAGCTTCAATTTAATTTTGTCTCATTTTAATGGATAGTATTGTACGTGTAGTCAATTGTATGAGTTCCGATCATTGTGATTTCTCAAATCTTCTATATTTAAACTGCCAAAGGTGTTTTAGTTAAACCAAGTGACATTAAGGCATATTAGTCACTAATAATTACTTAAAGGTCAAGACGATTTTCCATGGCGTGTGTAGGAACCACTTCTATACTTAATTGAGACTTTCTATGCAAATTGAAAATATCCTGTCAACAGGGTCCTTGTATTCATTTGTATAGTAATGAGCAGTTAAAAATAAGCGATTTTCAACCTCTCAACAGCATTATCACAAAAACATTTCTTTATGCTGGAGAATAAACTGAAGACTAAATAAAATCAATAATGTTTGCTATTTAGGGAGAAGCTATGTTTATGTTTATTAAAATGTAAGATTGCATTGTTTTCTGATTTTTGAGAATTTATTTGAATTAGCATTTTCAAGGTTTATCAATTTTTCAAAAACGAATTCATTAATGAAAATGCATCAGTACTTGTATAAGTCAGTGGGAGGTGTGTCGTTTTTTTAAAATGCAAGAAAAATGTAAAATTGTTAAGAAAAAAAAGAATGGAACAATGCAATTTTCACAGCGATCGAGTGAATTCATGCGATCAAGTTATTCCGATTTTAAAGGGATTCTGTCACTTGAAAATCAGTTGAAGAAATTCTGTACTGAAATCCGATTTTCAAAAGAATACATATTTATTTTTATTTTATATCTAATTTTGAAATCAGACATGGGGCTGGACTTATTTTATTTTTAGCTTCCCAGCTGCCCCCAATCATGTGACTTGTGCTCTGATAAACTTCAGTCACTCTTTACTGCTGTACTGCAAGTTGGAGTGATATCACCCCCTCCCATAGCAGCCTAACAATAGAACAATGGGAAGGTAACCATAAAACTCCCTAACACAAGATAATGGCAATAGCAAAAATCCCGCTTCGACTCATCCAGTTACATTGAGTAGGAAGAACAATACCCTACCTGAAAGCAGTTCCATCATTAAGTGCTGGCGCTTACTGAAAGCACATGACCAGGCAAAATGATGGCTGCCTAAACACCAGTATCACAAGTTAAAAAATATATATGTCAGGAATTTTATATGGTAGAGTGAATTATTTGGAGTGTAAACAATGCAATTTAGAAATAAAATCTACACCATAAAAAACATGACATTAACCCTTTAATTATCTCATGAATATGTTAGCCTCTGATCAAATGTAATCAATTATTTTTTTACAATAAAACTTAGTAAAATCTCAATATGGAAACTGATAAATCAGACTCCCTCCTATTGATTGTATTGAAATAATGACATAGGGGTTCTCTATACTCCCACACTTCACTTAACGCACATTTGTTACTACGGTTGCCACCTGTCCATTTTTTCACACCTTCAAAAATACCTGCCTGGTTTTCAGAAGTCTGAAAACCGCGAGAGCCTGTTACCTGCTTTTTCTGGGCGTTGAGGCCAATCACGGGCTGCCACGTCACAGGCCCGCCCCTTCGCATCACAGGCACGCCTCTTTGCTCACAGGCACATCCATTTACATCACTGACCTGTAATGTCACTGGCCCCGCCTTTGACATCACGGGTACCGCCCCTGCCCGGATTTCGAATGAAGGAAAGATGGCAACCCAAAGAAAAGCAAACGTTGGGAGAGACTTACTGTTACTTGAAAAAGAGGAGCCCAGATGATGTATAAAAAGTGTGAAATCTTTATTTAAGACATAATTAAGCCTGACTAGTGATGGGTGAATAAATTTGCCTGGCATGAATACGCAGAGAATTTATGCGTTTTGCCACCGCCAAATAAACTAGCGAAAATTCACCGGCATCAAAAAATTTTGGACAAGCCAAAAAGTCACTCGCGTCAAAATCGCCGAGCGTCAACACTATTCAGACGCCCATTGACTTTAACGACTGCATGAAAATTGATCGACTTTTTGCGGCCGTGAATTTTCCAGTATCAAAACGGGAGAAATGTGCCCATTGCTAAGCCTGACGCGTTTTGTTCCAAGGGTGGGCGCTTACTCATAGGCTCAAAGGTGGCAACCCTATTTGTTTCAGAAGGACAGTTCGAAATAAAAACTCCCACACATGGATTTAATTCATGAATTTTATGTTTTTTCTCGAAAGTCTATGCTGGAGAGAGAGAGTTAATATTCTGCTCAGGACAGAGGCTGGCTAAATGACTAGTCAAGGATTATAAAAAATGCGCAGGCCTTCCTATTAACCAATGACCTCCAGATATGGCAGCAAGGTTCTATCAGTCTTCAAGGCTTTTCATTCCCTGCGATGTGATGGTTTTGCACAATGTTCTATCAATACAGGTCTTCATAGGGCCCTTACAAAGCGTATCAATTGACTAAAATTGGTTGTAAATTTTCAACACATTTGCCCACCGACATAAGAAGATGTGTGGAAGTTCATGTACAAACTATCTACCCAGATCTATGTATAAATGATTAATCAGCAATTTTTTAGATAACATTTGTTCTTTTGACATGTTTTAGGACTGTAATGGTGTAACAGTGATTGTACCTGAGGTACCAGAGTTAAAACATAGCAAAGAAGCATGATTACGGAGATGCTAGTACAGGTATGGGATCCGTTTTCTGGAAATCCAGTATCCAGATAGATCCAATTTACGGAAAGGCCGTCTGCCATAGACTCCTTTATAATCAAATAATCCAAATTTTTAAAAATTATTTCCTTTTTCTCTGTAATAATAAAACAGTGGCTTGTACTTGATCCCAACTAAGATATAATTAATCCTTATTAAAAGCAAAACCAGTCTATTGGGTTTATTTAATCTTTACATGATTTTATAGTAGACATAAGGTATGAAGATCCAAATTACGGAAAGATTCGTTATCCGAAAGCCCCAGGTCCCGAGCTTTCTGGATAACAGGTTCCATACCTGTACATCATTTTTTTCTTGACCAGTAACATATTTTACAAAAATTAAATTCCTGAAATTACATTGTTCCATAGATTTTTTTAAAAATTCAACTTTTTATAAAAACTTGACCCGCAAAACAGCGGGAATGTTGAAAATACACCTGCTATTGGCTTCTAGCTGGTTTTTTTTCTGAAAAATGGAACCTGAATTTGAACATTTTCAAAATTTTGATTTTGTTTGCAGCTATTTTCTTAAATGTAAATTTGAATAAATTTGCCCCTCTGAGGTATGGGCTAGTGATGGGTGAATTTATTCGCCAGGCGTGAATTCGCAGCGAATTTGCGCGATTTGTTGCCGGCAAATAAATTCGCAAAACGGCCGCGAAAATTCTCCGGCGTCAAAAAAATGTAGCCGGCGTCCAAAAAACTTACACCGGCATCAAAAATGGTTGCCGGTTTCAAAAACGAGCCGTCAACGCCGTTTCACAAATTTTTCAACACAAATTCGCCCATCACTAGTATGGGCAACTCTCCTGAATTGTCAAATTTTATTAGTCTAACACCATATGCCTGCAGTTGATAGTATTATGCTCTTTGAAGGGATATCAAGAGGTACTATGGAGGCATATGTCATGAATAGTTAAAAGATTACAAACCATCCGCAAGGATTTATGAAGAGCTGATTAAAGTAATCTAATAAATCTCTCGAAGAATGCAAACAGGGATGCACAGAAGACAAAAGAACTACAAGTGATTTTGAAGTGATATATTTAGACTTTGCTAAGGCATTTAATATAGATAACCATTAGAGATAATTGCATAACTTATGGCCAAGGAGAGCGACTCTCTGCATGAATAAGAACAAGGTGAAGGACAGAGGATGATAAAATGTACTGGATGTTTTTTTAGATTTAGTAGCGAGTAAAGTAGTAAGTGGTTTCCTTTCTTGGATCAGTTCAGAGCTTGTATCTTCTCAATGATTTATCCTTTAGGGTCAGGGCACACTCTCAGATTCGGGGAGATTAGTCGCTTGGCGACAAATCTCCTCTTCTTCGGGGCGACTTATCTCCCTAAACTGCCTCCCGCCGGCTAGAATGTAAATCGTCGGCGAGATGGCACTTGGAGCACTTCATTTTCTAAAGTCGCCTGAGGAAACTTTGACTTCAGTGGGACCAGCCAGTTGAGATACTTGGCCATAAATAGAGAAGAAAATGTTTTACCTTTGTCTGCATTTGGAAATATGAGAAGCCATCGTTCCACCTTGCTGCCCATGGAAAAGCAGCAACAGATTGACAAGTGAGCAGGAGGTTAAGAAGCCAATTAAAAAGAGGCTTCCAAGGATGACTACAGAGAAGTACCAGGGGGTTACCTGCCACTCAGTTAATGTCATCTGTGACATCTTGACGTCTATCTATGGCTGATTATTTAAAGCCAGTGTGTTTTAATGGCTTATAATATTTGCCACCATGACAAAGCCGAGATCTCAGCAACTGCCAGATGCTCGCCAACTGAACAAGGAAGATGGGTAAATGCAAACCCAAAACTATAATACACACACATTACAAAAATCAGTGAGAAGGAGAATGTTGAAAAGGCTGCGTTCCCTTCATTGACTAATGCAAATTAAAACATTGTAACCAAGTAACATGATTGAAAAGAACTGTATATGGTCTCCTGAAAAGGACACTGGGTTACAGTTGGAATAGAATCAGTTTAAGAGTAAAGCTACAGTATGTGATTTCTGTCCATGAGAAGGTGTTTGCAGCCAGCAAGATAATAACTGTTTCAGGAGCTGAACACTGTGAACAAAGGCCTTGCAATTTAATTACTTCCTCAGAACATGCTGACAGAAAGGAAAGACATATAGAGCCAATGCTGATTCATGACTCTAAAGCCTCACAATCGCTGCCAGAGGTTTACTGCTGAAACACCATTTAAGGAACAAAACACCAATTTTACTAATATGCCTCTGGTCCCAGCTGTAAATTATCATATTGATGTGGTTTATCCCCTTCACTTCAGGTACAAGGTTATTTTCGCACATGGAAATCTGTAGGATAACCTAATTATCTTCCAGCAGTCCTTCTAAGGAATTGATGCATATTAGTGCATGCCTTAGCACAACTGGAAGCACCAAAGCTGCTTAAATATTGACTTAATTATGTCTAGTGGGGGGAGGTTGTACAGAATAAACTAAACACAGATGAATCCTCCATTGTGGTCTACTATTAATAGTTCTGATCACACTACCAGCGACATGAAAGCCGTTAAACCTTTTTGAAAGCAGTTCTACTATTGCAGCCTTAACACAAGCCTTAAATCACTGAAGGAGAAAAAAAGCAATTTGCCATAGGAGCACAGGTTATAAATGTAATGGATACATGTACTGAGATAATATCAGCTTACATTCTTCTCTTGCTACAAATTCATAGGGGACAACTGGGGTAGAGTCCTGTGCGGGTCCATTTTTTGGAACCCGTACCCGACCTGTACCCGCAACAAGCAATCCGCAACCCAGACCCGCAACATGCAATCCGCAACCCGGACCCGCAACCCGCATTCTTAACCGTTTGGACCCGCTACCCGGACTTGCTGACTCAAAAATCAGGAAGTGCTGTCATTGTAAAGCGGAAGTGACATAGTTGGAAGTAGGCGTGATTGGAAAAAAGGAGTAAAACAGGAAGTTTTGTCATTGTAAACCGGAAGTGGCATCATCGGAAGTAGGCGTGATCAGAAAAATTTAGAAAAAAATCTCTATTGAGAAAACTCACGGCCCGACCTTGCAGAAACGCCGACCCGCGTCTATACCCACACCTGGAACTTCAACCCGCAACCCACGGGGTACCCATGGGTGCCCGACCCATTGCAGGACTCTACTAAAGCAAGTCAATATATATGGTGATAACGGGGCAAATTCACTAGGTCAAGGTCGAATTTTTGCCTGGTAAAGCTCCGCTACACTTCGAGCCACTTCATCAGGCCCAAATTTGCTATGACTATGCTAATTCACTAAAATGTGAAGCTGCGTCTTTGAACGCTGCCTAGCGAAACTTTGTTAGTACTCTTACACTTAAATAGGGCGGGTACATATAGGTCATATATATGTATTTATTAGAGATGTTGGTGCAGATGCTTTAAGTGGCCACTTACATACCTCCCAAAATTTTGGAAATATAGGGACAAAATAATTTGTTGACCACGCCCAATTATTCATTACCATGTTCCTTTTACAAAATGAAAGTTTGAAAATATTTATGTTTTTTTTTTTTAAATTTATTACAGTTTTACTAATGAAGGTGAATTGCCCTTTAAGCTGTGAGTCTAACATCTCCCACGGGACCTGTTATCTTGTTATATTGTTACAATTACTTATTTGCTTATCTCAAAATTGTTACAAAAGTATCTGCTGCTGTGGCTGTTCTGGGCTCTCTGCCAAAAGCCAATTAAGTTAGAAACTTAGTTTCTTTTTCTGGCTGTTCAGTGCAGAGAAAATTGGGACTTTCCAATACAAACCAGGGTTGAGCTGTCAAAAGAGGGACTGTCCCTCTGAAAATGGGATAGTTAGGAGTAGTGATGGGCGAATTTTTCCCGTTTTGCCAAAAAATGTGCGAATTTCCAGTGAAAAACGCCGACGTCCGTTTTTGGACACCGGTGAATTTTCGTGACAGTTTCGCGAATTTATTCCCCAGCGGGGAATAAATTCGCCCATCACTAGTTGGGAGGTATGCTCTTATTATTAAAAATGTTCAAGGAAGCAAAATAAAGACAAAAGAGATCCTCTAATGCCCTAGACATGAGCCCACCCTAAAACAAATGTGGCATGCCGCTCAAATGGATGACACAAACATTTTTAATAATTAGAACTTCTATAGGCAATCCCACTTTAAAATATGAAAAAACGCCAGGGATTTTTTCTTAATTTTTATGACTTTTTGGCATACAGGATATGTTGTCATTGACATAAGATTGAGGAGGATGAAGCTTCACCTTACATATCGCCAGGACTAAGCTGGCCAAAGAGGTAACGTTCTATAAAATTCGCACTTTAGTGAATTAAACGATCATTCGCCTGAGCGAAAATTCGTCTGGCGATAAGGCACAAAACTACAGTTTTTTTCGCTAGTGAATTGTCCTCTACGCCTGTTAGTAAATTGGAATTCCTGGCGAATTTTCGCTAGCCATGGGCAGTTTGTTTTTTAGTAAATCTGCCCCAATGTGTTTGCTTCCGACCTACCATGTCTTCTATACATGCAAGTGTCAGCTGGGATACTCATAGGTACTACTGGCAACATCAGGTACTACTGCTACACCCCTGAAAGTTATCATTGATACAGAAAACACAGGGGATCTCATCACTTAGAATTGGTCTATGGTACAAATTGTTCATCATTTCAAATGATTACATATTTAAACAGCTTGAATCCTACTTCATTTAACTCAGGTAATGCAATTCCACTCACGATTCACCTGAATCAATGTTTATTATGATCTCCTCAACATGAGTCCCCGCTGCCTAGCAGGTGTCACCTGGGGAGCTACCTCACTATATTCTCCTTGGTGGATCACAAATCTGTTCTACTAACTCATACTCTCTATCTTATTACTCCTAGATTGTTCTATAATCATCTTTACTATATTTATGGGGTCCTTTATGCCCATAGACAAACACTTCTTCAGTACTAAAGCCATTCTTCACCTTAGATCCTTACTGAGGCCTCCTGTCTCAGGCTCTCCAGCAGCATTTACCCCTGCGTAGAGTGTAATCCAAAAAAACATGTGCTCCTTTCCCTTCTTTTTGAATGGAAACTTTTTATACTACCCCTAGGCCAAATGGGAACACCCACCTTCCAATGGGCATAACTTACATTTCCTCACATTATGGAGGAAAGTGTTTTCAGATGACACAAAACTATCCAGCCCAATTAATTCCATCCAGGATGTGGCACTTACAACAGGATCTTGACAAACTGGCAATCTGGGCAGCTAAGTGGCAAATGAGATTCAATGTTGATAAATGTAAAGTCATGCACCTGGGATGTAAAATATCCACTTATGCCCTTAATGGGACTGCACTAGGCAAATCCATAATGGAAAAGGACCTTGGAGTCCTTGTAGATGATAAACTTGGCTGTAGCAAGCAATGCCAGTCAGCAGCATCAAGGGCAAATAAGGTCTTGAGCTGTATTAAAAGGGACATAGAGTCACGGGAGGAGGGGTCATTCTTCCACTGTATAGAGCACAGGTAAGGCCCCATCTAGAATATGCCGTACAGTTTTGGTCTCCATCACTCAAACAGGACATTATTGTATTAGAGAGGGTACAGAGAAGGGCAACTAAGCTGGTAAAAGGTATGGAAAATCTTAGCTATGAGGAAAGACTGGCCAAATTGGGGATGTTCACGCTGGAGAAGAGGCGCTTAAGGGGTGATATGATAACTATGTATAAATATATAAGGGGATCATATAATAATCTCTCTAATGATTTATTTACAAGTAGGTCTTTCCAGCTGACACGAGGTCACCCATTCCGATTAGAAGAAAAGAGGTTCCGCCTAAATATTCGAAAGGGGTTTGTTACAGTGAGAGCTGTGAAGATGTGTAATTCTCTCCCTGAATCAGTGGTACAGGCTGATACATTAGATAGCTTTAAAAAGAGATTAGATGGTGTTTAGCAAGAGAGAGAATACAGGGTTATGGAAGATAGCTCATAGTACAAGTTGATTCAGGGACTGGTCTGATTAGTTACTAGTTACATTCCTTACATCAGTGTTTCATTTTGCATCTGCACTTGTATTCATGTTCCTGCAGCTCCGACTGTTGCAGAAATTTGCATACAGGACTTATATGCAAATTCTACATTGCCTCTATAGAAATGAATACTGCACTGATAAACAACTATATATTAACCACAAGTAAGTTGTATTTGTCTTGCATGTTCAGATACATTTCAAAGTAAAATGTACATTTTTATTACACACTTACAGAATGGCTTCTTTATCTTTCTTGCAACTAGATTTTTATGATTTTTAGGTATACCGAGTGGCTGTATCAGGGACCCTGCATTATTTTTATTAAAACTAACCATTACCAGAGGAAATCAAATTAATATTCCTCCCGACAAGGATATTTATTTCGATATCTAGTTGGAAAAATCAATCCTATGCTAAGAAGACATAATCCTGGATCAAAATCCTTTGTGTGAAATACAGTGTTCAACTGCCACCTGCCAAAGACCCATATCAAGGTGATGTTAAAGGGAATCTATACGTCCATATGAATCAGGCCTTTTGTGTGACATGGTTGCTTCATGACAATATGCAGTGTTTAATAAAAATTACCTTTTTATAGAACCTGTTATCCAGAATGCTCAGGACCTGGGGGTTTCCAGATAACCGATTTTTCTATAATTAGGATCTTCATACTTTAAGTCTACTCGAAAATCATGTAAACATTAAAAAAAAACAGTAGGCTGGTTTTGCCTCCAAAAAGGATGAATTGTATTTTAGGATTAAGTACAAGGTACTGTGTTATTATTACAGAGAAAAAGAAAATAATTTTTAAAATTTTGGATTATTTATATAAAATGGAGTGTATGGGGCACAGCCTTTCCGTAAAAGCTTTCTAGATAATGGGTTTCTGGATAATGGATCCAAAACCTCACTTGATTTAGTAAATAAACGGAAACTTACTATGTTTTATAGTTATAGTTTACAGTTATAGTTATGTTTTATAGTTATAGTTTATAGTTACAGGCTGGAGAGGCATCCGATCCACTGGGTGTCCCAGCGCATCCTTGGGAGAGGGGGGTGTCTGACTTTGGAGCCAAATGTACAGGGTTTCTCACAGTGCTTAGAAGGGGAATCCTTGCTGCAGCAGCTAGAGAGAATCAGATCTGTGGAGTGTGACAGTGCTGCTTAAAAGGAGTTTTCAGGAAGAAAGAGAAGAAAAGGCTGCATTTTGCTCTGCTGGAGAGAGCATTTGAGCATCAGGGAGAGCCAGTTTCTCCTGCCTGTGGATCAGGGCCGGGCCAAGCCGACCGGGTACCCTAGGCAACCTGGCCGCTACCTTCTGTGTGCATACGTCCCGGCGCGTGTTGCGTGTGCGCGTCCAAACGAACAAATTCACACAGTAACTGAGGGGAGGGGAGGGGCTGGACTGAGAGGGGAGGAGGGAGGTGAGTGACTGAGAGGGGAGGAGGGAGGTGAGTGACAGAGAGGGGAGGAGGGAGGGGGTGAAGGGGAGGGAGGGGAGTGATGGAGAGGGGAGGAGGTGACAAGGCTGAGGAGGGAGGGGAGAGCTACAGAGGTGTAGCGAACACGAAATAGGGGTAGGCAGAATAGGTTAATAGCTTAATAGGTACCTGCCTACCCTAGTTCCGGCCCTGCTGTGGATATTTTGGTTACTGTGTGTTTCCCCAGAGTGAGGACAGGTCTTGCTTGTGTACCTGCCACATTGGAGCGGCTACTACTTTCAAAGGGAAAGGTACCTTGGGGCAGGTAGCGCTACCTGGGGACATAAGCGCTCTTGGGGAAGGGACATTGAACTGATTGGAGTGATTCTGCATTTATCCACCCGGTGTGGGACTGTGACATTGAGAGACTGTGCCAGGGGTTGATAGTCCATTGTCTGATTTGCATTTACAGTTAATAAATACAGTTTTACATAAAGTTTATATTTGTTTTATTGCAAACTGTGTGCATTTTATTTTTCCTAGTGGAAATCCCCTGAGGTGTGCTCCTCAGTGTTCCCTAGGTGGGGGCACTGTGGCAAAGCCACAAAGGCCCGTACCTAGGGCAGCCATATTTTAGGGGCGGCATGCCGCCCAGCCACATCCTTAGGAGCACTGGGGACTAAATGCTCCCCAGTGTTTCTGTGCCAGAGAGCGCCAAGACTGTCGATAGAACCCTGTGGCCAAGGGAGGGTGGGGGTGGCAGCATGAGAGGAAGCGGCAGTGCAGGGACCATGCGGCCTTGGGGCGCCACTTTATCAAATCTGGCCCTGGCTGTAAATCCCAGTTCCCAGTACTTTTCATATGCTTAATGGACTCAGGGCCCTGGATTGCCAAGGGTTAATTACTATTTAAAGAGACAGTAACCAAATTGTGGTTATATAGATATATATATATATATATATATATATATATATATACAGTTCAGGCTGTGGTGCACTCCAATCCAGCAGAGTTTTACTGCCTGGGTGCTGTCATATATAGTGCAGATAGTCGTGTTCCAAGGAATGATGCACTCCAGGACTTCATAATGAGATCAAGCAAAGTGAAGTTTATTTGTCAACGTTTCGGTCCAGTCTGGACCTTTCTCAAGACATGTATATATATATATATATATATATATATATATATATATATATATATATATATATATATATATATATATATATATATATATATATATATATATATATATTAACATGAAAAAGATATATGGCATAACCCTGAAACATAAAGTTATTAGGATTCTCTTGTGCCTCCCATTAATGTGAACACATAGGACACTATGTACAGTATATAGGGGATCGGTGACCTTTAATGACGGGCTGCAAAGTGCAAAGGTTAGAGATTGCATGAACACTCTTGTCCAATTAATAAGATTGATACCTCGACTGAAGGTGAGAAATCAATGTTCTTGGATTTTACCTATAACCCTTTATTCCTTTTTTGGCATGTAGAAAGCAGATGTTACCTATCGTCCCTCCTCACCTATCAGTTACACAATTAAAATAACATCCAGGGACAGCAAAATATTATCTTTTTTCATAACACTCAGCAGTCCCAGATGGCATGCAGAGCATTGAAGTCACTGCAGAATATTGCAGAGCCCTTGGTTTCCCTTGGTTGCCACATTTTTTCTAAATTAACTCTGGGAGGGGCAGGTGATGTCAGGGTGGAACTGATAATGTTGTGGGTGGGGTGGGTGATGTCAGGGGCGGGGCTGATGCCATTGACTTACATGCTCTGTCCGAATTTCCTAATTTGGAAATCTGGACAGGGAGTTTTTACCTGGGCAACAGGTCCAAAAACCAGGCTGTCCAGGGGAAAACCCCACTTTTGCTGATCGGAATTTCACAGTTTGCCAGTTCCTGCAAATACATTGCACAGGCTGCTGGTGTCATTGCAATTTATTGCACAACCTTAAAGTGTTTATGGAGTGCATTACATCTCCCTAAAGTGCTCTACAATTCATTACCCAGTAGTACCAAAAAAACTGACTTTACTGAACGCCTGTACAACAAAGGTAAACTTCCCCTTTAATTCACCGCTCATTGCTGCATCTTTGTTAACCTAAGAAGCATTTAAATGGAAGAAGAAAAATAAGCCTCTGTTGGAGTCATTAGATAAAATGGAGTTACGTTTTGATCTTGTGAGCACCGGGTCTTGAGAGAGCGGCACAAACAGATTGGTAATGAATTCAGCAAACAAAGAAAAAAGTGATTCATTGGGGCCTTAAAGAATGCCGATCAGCAAGTTACCAGCTTCACTCACAAATGCTTAGAAAGCTGATGCTTCCTAATTAAATGTAAATTTATCTTACTACTGGGTAATAGTCAGGGACTAAACAAGCCCCCTGGAGCCTTTCATTTACACGTCTTTACGAATGCAATATTTCTATGAGTTAAAGGGAGATTGGCTTAGAGCAGAGGCCCTCTGCATTCACCCATTATTAATATATTTAAGGCATTAAAGGGGCAGTTCAGTGTAAAAATAAAACTGGGTAAATAGATAGGCTGTACAAAATAAAACATGTTTCTAATATAGTTAGTTAGCCAAAAATGTAATGTATAAAGGCTGGTGTGGCTGGATATCTCACATAATAGCCAGAACACTACTTCCTGCTTTTTAGCTGTCTAACTCTTAGTTAGTCAGCGAATTGAAGGGGGGCCACATGGGACATAATAGTTCAGAAAGTTTGCTTTCATTCAAAAGCAAACTCACTGAACAGTTATGTCCCATGTAGCCCCTCCTTTATGTCACTGATTTGCTACTGACTGGTAACAGGTTAGAGAGCTGCAAAGCAGGAAGTTGGATTCTGCCTATTATTTAAGACATCCGCTCACTTCAGCCTTTATAGATGACATAATTAACTACATTGAAAACATTTTTTATTTACTCAGTTTCATTGTTGCACTGAACAATTCTTATAATGCATGTTGTGCTTTAAGCTACTAAAACGTGGTCCCTGTGAAAAATGTATAATGAAATAAGTTTTTTTAATGTTCTTAATGAATCAGATCAAGGTGAGTGTAGGACTGGCCAGACCAGGAATGACTGAATAAAGCTTCAATATATTGCAATATATAGACAAACAATCCCTATTTTGTTTAAAATGGTGGACATTTTTAGTAGCTTAATGAACAAAGAGGGTTATGTAATAAAATGCACTAAGTTTGCACAGGTGCAAAAACCCATAGCAACCCATTTCAATTTAAAAACAAGTGGGGTTACTGCACATGAGCAAACAATGTGTAAGCGTAAGAGTGTGTAAGTTCTGGCAAACCAAATAGTCCTGTAGCTCCTCCTTAAAAGCGTTACCAGTCTCCAACTCAACACAACTGTTTCTTGCCAAAAAGGTTGGCACCACCGCCAGCAACAGAACTGCACATGCTGCTGCTCTTCCAAATTGCCACAAGCTATTGCTGCTACTCATGGCTAAAAGGGTTCCGTCATGGGACAACATGTTTTTTTTTCCAAAACGCATAAATTAATAGCACTCCTTCAGCATTGAAATTCATTTTTCAAAAGAGCAAACAGTTTTTATATTTCATTTTAAAATCTGACACGGGGCTAGGCATGTTGTCAGGTTCCCAGGTGCCCTCAGCCATGTGACTTGTGCTCTGATAAATTCAGTCACTTTTTATCGCTGTGCTTCAAGTTGGAGTGATATCACCCCCTTTCCCTCAACCAACCAGCAGCCCATCAGCCGAATAATGGGAAGATAACCAGATAACAGCTTCCTAACACCTGCATTGCTAAAATGATCCTATGCCTCATGGTAGATATGAGATCAGCACTAAGTAGTAAAAATCCAAGTCTGGCTAACCCAATTCGAGTCTCCTCAACTTACACTGAGTAGGACAAATAGCTGATCTGAACGGCAGTTCTGTTATGAACTGCTAGCTCTTTCTGAAAGCACATGACCAGGCTCAATTCCCTGAGATGGCTGCCTACACCAATATTACAACTTGGATTTTTTTTATGTGATTCTTGGCAATAATAAATAGTTACTTGATTTTTTCTTTCGACCATCTAATTGAGACAGTTCCCTTCCAAGGGTAACGTCTGCTTAAAGGGCACAGGTAGATCCCCTGCTAGTAGTAGACATGGCATAAGCATTCCCTATCTATGCCTTTCTCTGTGCCAGGGACAATTAAGCAAATGTCACGTTAGAACACCTTTAATACAACATGTTCTTAGAGGCGCTGCATGAAACTAAACCATTTCCCAGCTCTAATGTTAGTTTAGAAAAGGCAAAGTAATATTTCTTTCCCTTGACATAAAAATATTTTTGGCTTTCATACAGGCAATTTAGAGCTCTAAACTGAGCGTAGCCCATTAGACAAGGCAGCCAGTGAATGGGTTTCCAGTATGAGCGGTGAAAGTTATTTAAAGTGTAATTCAAAGCTGAGAATGCATTTTCCAATAAGCCTGTGTCACAGCTAAAGTCTGCTGTACTTCTTTTTCTAGTCCTGTCCCTAATCTATATGCCCAAAGGTCCATGAAAAACATGGCACCCGCGGTGACTTACATTTTCCATGAAAGCAAATGACAGACTGTATGGCTGGGTTAGGTACTTCTAGTGAGAAATAACAGCAGGAAAAATGCCACGTGAAAATACACAGGCACTGAATTCTCTACTTGTGCCATGAGCCTTATAGAAACCTGCATGAAGCCATGACCGTGGGCATGATAGAAGGGTCAGCACAACCAGAGGTTGTCATAAAGTCATAAAGTGAGCTTTAATTAAATTGGGGGCCAGTTACAGATCTGAAGGTTGTGCAATTTCAATATACAGTAAAGAAGTATGGGGGGACCATGAGAAGTCTTGAAACCCATTTCAACTAAATGGTTTGGGCCCATATCCAAATCTATATCTTCGGTCCATTGCCTAGTAGGGGGCCTGAACCACTTTTCTCATGGTTTCCATGTCCAGGAGCCAGAAACAACAACTTTGTGGTCCTCCCTCTTCCCCTAGAGCTCCCTAGAGCAATTGTGGCCGTCCCATTATTGTGAGTATGAAAGAGGTCAATTCCCCAAAATTTGTTGGGTAAGAAACCTTTAATAAAAGATTTTACTGTAGGGCTTAGTGGTCCCTAGTTAAGCAGCTGAACATTTTGGTTGCCCTGCAGAGTTGAGCAACTTCTTAAAGTATTATTGACTTGGTTTTGATAGATGTTAATGTATTATTTCTGAAATGCACCATTCATTGACCTTCACTAACCTCAGGTTGTTGCTATTAATGTACATTGTGAATGTAGTGTCATAAAAGCAATACTAACACATTGATAAGGCTACAGACTGTGAATGATTTAATTAGAAATTGCACCTATGAGAACATTTGCTGCTCGGGTGTTACATATTTTTCCCCAATTTTAGCTCTTCTTAATTAGTGGCATGGAGTTCTACATGTAGTACAATCATGTGATTATTACTTTATAATGAGGAGCAAACTGTCACATGAACGTTAGATGTTTGGTACCCTCAGCAACACCAGTTCATTTAAAAAGGAATTCAGGCAGACAATGTAGGACATCAATATAACACTGCAAAACAATATACAGAGCAATTATGCAGGAGAAAATATAGAACAATTCCCCTTGCAAGGGTTGAATAATGACTTATGCATGTAGCATATAACTGCCCCTGGGAAATAACTGTGGCTGTGGGATAATAGGTATAGTAGGGAGAGATGGTGTCTATAGTAACAGTGGGATAATAGTCTCTGGGAAGGGACTGTGACTGTGGGATAGCAGGTATAGTAGGGAGAGATGGAGTCTATAGTAACAGTGGATAATAGTTTCTGGGAAGGGAGTGTGACTGTGGGATAGCAGGTATAGTAGGGAGAGATGGTGTCTATAGTAACAGTGGATAATAGTCTCTGGGAAGGGAGTGTGACTGTGGGATAGTAGGTATAGTAGGGAGAGATGGTGCCTATAGTAACAGTGGATAATAGTCTCTGGGAAGGGAGTGTGACTGTGGGATAGCAGGTATAGTAGGGAGAGATGGTGCCTATAGTAACAGTAGATAATAGTCTCTGGGAAGGGAGTGTGACTGTGGGATAGCAGGTATAGTAGGGAGAGATGGTGCCTATAGTAACAGTAGATAATAGTCTCTGGGAAGGGAGGGTAACTGTGGGATAGCAGGTATAGTAGGGAGAGATGGTGCCTATAGTAACAGTGGATAATAGTCTCTGGGAAGGGAGTGTGACTGTGGGATAGCAGGTATAGTAGGGAGAGATGGTGCCTATAGTAACAGTGGATAATAGTCTCTGGGAAGGGAGTGTGACTGTGGGATAGCAGGTATAGTAGGGAGAGATGGTGTCTATAGTAACAGTGGGATAATAGTCTCTGGGAAGGGAGTGTGACTGTGGGATAGCAGGTATAGTAGGGAGAGATGGTGTCTATAGTAACAGTGGATAATAGTCTCTGGGAAGGGAGTGTGACTGTGGGATAGCAGTTGAAGTAGGATGAGGTGAGAGTACAGGATGCAATGTAAAGCAGTTATGTCCAACGTGGGATTCTCAGGCTGCCATTATTCTTCAACTTGCAAAATTTACAAACAGATAAAAGTAGGGTACAAGTGCAAGAGCACAAGTTACATACAGTGAAACCTCATTTTACATCTTTGATTTTAAGTTTTCCTTCATTTTACATCTTTGTTTTGTGGTCCCACCTATATATTATGCTTAATACATTTCCCTGATTTTACATTTTCCTGATTTTACATTTTCCTGGAGTTATACCATTTCTTTCTGGGTTCTACTGTAGTTACATAGTTAGACCAGGTTGAAAAAAGACAAAGTCCATCATGTTCAATCCCTCCAAATGACACCCAGCATTCATACACGCACACACTGACCCCTTCATACACTCACATAAACTATATATACTCATACATTATGGAGGTTAGTATCACAATAGCCTTGGATATTATGCTTGTCCAAGAAATCATCCAAGCCCCTCTTAAAATCATTAACAGAATCATTACCCGGCAGTGCATTCCACAACCTCACTGTCCTGACTGTGAAGAACCCCCTACGTTGCTTCAAATGAAAGTTCTTTTCTTCTAGTCTGAAGGGGAGGCCTCTGGTACGGTGATCCACTTTATGGGTAAAAAGGTCCCCTGCTATTTGTCTATAATGTCCTCTAATGTACTTGTAAAGTGTAATCATGTCCCCTCGCAAGCGCTTTTTTTCCATCGAAAACAAATAGAACCTTGACAGTCTCCCCTCATAATTTAAGTCCTCCCTCCCTCTAACCAGTTTAGTTGCACTTAGTCTCTGCACTCTCTCCTATAAAGAGACATAATTATGTTTTCATTCCTTGAGTTAATGCCCTTTTTTATGCAAGACAGAACTTTATTTGCTTTAGTAGCCACAGAATGACACTGCCCAGAATTAGACAACGTGTTATCTACAAAGACCCCAAGATCCTTCTCATTTAAGGAAACTCCCAACACACTGCCATTTAGTGTATAACTTGCATTTATATTATTTTTGCCAAAGTGCATAACCTGCATTTATCAACATTGAACCTCATTTTCCAGTTTGCTGCCCAGTTTTCCAATTTAGTCAAATCCCTCTGCAAAGTGGCAGCATCCTGCATGGAACCTATAGTTCTGCACAATTTAGTATCATCTGCAAAGTGCCTCCCGCTGCCGGCTGTTTTGTATCAAGGGCAGCCTAACACTTAATGCAAAGTGTCAAGGTTTAAAGAAATGGATGATTGTGACCTTATTTTGGGGGGGACCTTACTTTGCACACATGCGTGGGATATTGCAAATGATCCCTTAAATGCAATGGATTTGCTGGAACAGCAAATGGGACATTAAGTATCTTGTTAGACAAGACGATACAGACAGAATATAATAAAATAAAGACTCATACGTAGTCTACCCAGGGCTATATTACCAAGCAGGATCAAGGTTATACAATGCCTGGTTATACTCGTCTCTGTGTGGAAGTTGTAATATTATTTTGTACTTGAACAGTAGAGAAAAAAACCAAATGCATGGAATGAAATTGGTAGAAAGATAATACATAGCCCTGATTGAAAACCCTAAAAGCATAATGTATAATCAGTGCTCAGCCCAACCCAAATCAAAGGTCCTCTTAGCTTACACAACATTTAAATCTACAGTTTATATATAATACAAAATCACCTGCTATGGTTTATGATATAACTCTGTGATCCATGTGAATCTATCGAGAAATGTGGACAGGCAATTTGTTTGCTATGGCTGTGGGACCAGCTGCTTTGGTTTTATTTGCAGTTTTATTGTATGTTTTCTGTGCACTACAAGCTTTCCTTTCTCCAAGGAAATTAACGGTGTAGGCAAGGTTATATGCCAAGCATTCCCATGTGATTGCCTTATAGCAGTTATAGTTACAGTGTTGCCAACATCAGGCCAGCGCTAGTGAGTCAGTGATATAAATGCTGTGCCGCATGTGAAATCCTGAGTCAAAAGGAAAGTTTATACAGACCATTTATCAGAGCACAATATCTCCAGGTCATGTGAGGTCTGTTAGATCCACTCGTTGTCCATTCCACCTTGAAGCCTCATTGAACTGCAGGTCCTATGAGAGGGGCACCGTCTCACCAGTGCAACGCCAAGCCTCAACAGCCGTTTCGATACAATCGTAGCTTTGCCAAGAGGCCGAACCCAGGAATTTATAAATATATAAAATGGAGTCTATGGGAGACAGCCTCCCCATAATTCAGAGCTTTCTGGATAATGGGTTTCCTGGATAATCTATCCCATACCTGTATCCCTGCTAATGCAAACTGTTAGGTCTATGGGAAACCACATTTTTTCAGCTCAATATCTAGAAATACTGGGCGGTCAGATAAGGCAAAATGATTTTTTTTCTCCTGCAGAGGGAAGACATTAGAAAGCTCAAGGCTAACAAAACCACTTGGGGTCCGTATCAGAAAAGAAGCAGCAGTTTAAAATTTAGTTTCAGTATAATTTATGTCAGAAAGCTAAATATAGAGCCGTTAGCATCGGAACATCAGGCTCACAATGTATTAAAGACTGATCTGATCTTAATTAATGCAGGACTTCCATCTGTCATCCAAACACTACCAGGTAGCCAGAGGGAAGGAGAACAGCCCATATCAGTTTACTCTCTGTAAAGTAAAAAATTATTTAATAATAAGCATTTCCAGGAAAAAAAAACATATTTCTAGACAGCAGTTTGATATATAGAAGAGAAAGAATGTTATCTGGGAACTTCCAAGATGTTTGATATTGGACAGTTCTGTTTATCAAAATTATCTCCCAAAAAAAAAAAAAACAGTTTAGTTATTGATCATACGATAGCCAGGAGAAACTCTGAGACAGCAAACTGAATGTTGGTAAAAATAAACCAGAAAATAAACCAGAGAAAAATCGGACTTTAACAAATAACCCCCTTAAAGGGATACTGTCATGGGAATTTTTTTTTTTTTTTCAAAATGAATCAGTTAATAGTGCTGCTCCAGCAGAATTCTGCACTGAAATCCATTTCTCAAAAGAGCAAACAGATTTTTTTATATTCAATTTTGAAATCTGACATGGGGCTAGACATTTTGTCAATTTCCCAGCTGCCCCAGTTATGTGACTTGTGCCTGCACTTTAGGAGAGAAATGCTTTCTGGCAGGCTGCTGTTTTTCCTTCTCAATGTAACTGAATGTGTCTCAGTGGGACATGGGTTTTTACTATTGAGTGTTGTTCTTAGATCTACCAGGCAGCTGTTATCTTGTGTTAGGGAGCTGCTATCTGGTTACCTTCCCATTGTTCTTTTGTTTGGCTGCTGGGGGGAAAAGGGAGGGGTGATATCACTCCAACCTGCAGTACAGCAGTAAAGAGTGATTGAAGTTTATCAGAGCACAAGTCACATGACTTGGGGCAGCTGGGAAATTGACAAAATGTCTAGCCCCATGTCAGATTTCAAAATTGAATATAAAAAAATCTGTTTGCTCTTTTGAGAACTGGATTTCAGTGCAGAATTCTGCTGGAGCAGCACTATTAATTGATTCATTTTGAAAAAATTTTTTTTACCCATGACAGTATCCCTTTAAGGTATGAAGATCCAAATTATGGAAAGATCTGTTATCAGGAAAACCCCAGGTCCCGAGCATTCTGGATAACAGGTTCCATAGCTGTGCTAAAATGTATCTCAAAAGTGAACAATCCCTGCAGTTTGCATTTTAAGCAATCTAGTTGCTAGGGCCAAATGACCCTAGCAACCATGCATTGATTTGAATAAGAGACTGGAATATGAATAGGAGAGGGACTGAATAGAAAGATGGGTAATATAAAGTCGCAATAGTAGCCTTACAGAGCATTTTTTTCGAAAGCTGAAAAAATTCAGAAGAATAAAACAAATTATTAAAGAAAAAACTATAAAAAAATTAAGACCAATTGGCCACCCTTTTAACAATGAGTAGCAAGTACTTTCTAATACTGACTGTTTTAAAACTAATTTGCAGTTGATATAGAATAACTCAGAAATGGGTTTGCTAGAAAAGAATCTTTTCCCAAAACAATCAGCATGCTGCCAATTTTTTTTTTTTTGGCTCGGAGGTGCTGTCGGTGGAATGTTTAAAAAGGACGGGGGACAGATTCCAAAATCTAGAAAAAGTCCTAGAAAAATTTGGAGGGGGGAGTTTCAATGCATTCATTGTTGGCCCTTATTATAAATTATCAATACAGGTATGGGACCTATTATCTAGAATGCTCAGGACCTAGGGCTTTCCGGATAACGGATCTTTCTGTAATTTGGATCATCAAAAATAAACCCAATAGGCTGGTTTTGCTTCCAATAAGGATTAATTATATCTTAGTTGGAATCAAGTACAAGTTACTGTTTTATTATTACAAAGAAAAAATAAATATTTTTAAAAATTTGGATTATTTGGATAAAATGGAGTCTATGGGAGACACCATTCCATAATTCGGAACTTTCTGGATGATGGGTTTCTGGATAATGGATCCCATACCTGTACTATACTCTATAGAGGCAGCCAAGATCTGTTTATATGGATTATAGATGGTCATGCAGTCACCAATGGCTTCCACTTGTGTCCAATGTGTCTAATAATTGTCACTTGTGTCTACTCTTCTATAATTATATTTGTCAGTTGCAAATAAATGTCTATATAGTGCATTACGAGTGACTTCAGATTGTATATCCTCCCAAGGAGGTAGCATTGTCTTTTTCCAATTTTGTGCAAGAAGAGGCCTGTTGCCATAAATTCTTTGGAGAACACTTTGCTTGAACCTTTTATTGAGTCTAGGTGGGAGAATCATCAGAAGATCAAGGCCTGGTGTTGGGGGAAACAGTTAGTAAGCTTATTTATTAGTTGTAAAACTTTTGCGCAAAATAGTTGTGCCACATGGCCTGTCCACCGAATATGGAAAAGAGATCCTACCCCTTTGTGACATCTCCAACAGATATTTGACACTCCTGAATATGTAGCCTGAGTTCTGTTGGTGGTCCAGTACTACCTGTACATTAATTTATTAGCCTAGAGAGACCTAGGGTTTGTTTGTTTTTTTATAAAAGGTCGCATTTTTTATAAAACTGGACTTTTAAAAAATCACAAATTTTTCGAAATGTATTAAACCCCTGAGGATGGAAAAGTCCGAATTAGAAAATCTGGCATCTCGGACCTGTTGAGGTTGCATATAAGTCAATGGGAGAAGTTCCAATGATTTATTGATGTGCACTGGGTTTCATGAAATACCCCAAAGTTTGCAGGCAAAAAAGCATAAGAAATTGGAGTTTTCAGGTGAAAAATCCGAAAAAAACGTAAAAATCTGATTTTTCCCCGCAAAGTGTTAGCGTATAAAACCAGAGCGGATTTGATCGGAGTTTGTAGCAGAAAATGTTGAGATAAAATCGGATAAATAACCCCTTAACAGTTATTTGAATTTGTTTTTAACTCTAATAAACACAACTCGAATGGGAGGTTATTTATGAAAAAACTTGAATGTCTAAAATTCGATTGAATAGGAACGACCCGAAAATTCGAGTTTTCCTCCGATAAAAACTTGAATGTCAGGAAGACTATCAACATCTTCAAATGGTTCGATGGACCTCTACCATTGACTTCTACATGAACTCGGCAGGTTTTAGGCAGTGAAGTATTGAATTAGCGCTGTTTCCAGGGTTGAGGTGTGATAAATTCAAAATAGAATTCACGTTGGTGGGGTTTTTTTTAAGTTTGCAATTAAACTTTTATTAAATTTAAATTTTTCAAAAAAAATAAATAAAACAGGGATACAGAAAAGAAAGGAGGAGGGGGGAAAAACATATACCTTCAAAAACACAGTCGAAGTTGGAGGTTTTGACCGAAAAAACACAATTCGAAAATTCCAATCTTAATAAATCTGCCCCTTAGAGTATTTTTGTAAGATGCACCGGGATCTCTTGCCTCCCGGCACGTCTCTCCTAGTGTCTCTGTGCGCAGGCGCACACTTCCAGTATCCAGGTCCCTTTGATGCTGGCGTTTGGCGGCGAGTGTCTTGACGCCTGCGTCATGACAGCCCAGCGCTATGACGTCATCGGCTGGTGTGGAATTTTAATTTTGGCGCCAAGAAACTCCTTAAAGGCCCAGTCTCCATTTTGGAAGTTGCCCAAGCTGGTTCCAGTTTTACTGTACCTGCCTAAGCGTTTGTTTGTGATCTGAATTCCTGGTTTTTGACTCCCGTCTGACTTTTTGACTCCGATTATTGCCGCCTGCCTTGAACCTCTTGCCTGATTCTCGACTACGTCTCCTCTTTATCCTTGCCGGTACCTCGTTTTCGGACTTCTTGTTGTCACGCACTCTTCCTTGTGTTTTCCGCAGCAGAAAGCCCGGGGCCCCAAGAGGGCGTTGGTGAAAACCGGAATCCGCAGGGATACCCTGTGCATTGTGAGTGTTCCCGCCGCCAAGGAAGGTTCCCGATAACGAGATTGTTACAATTTTGGTGCCTGTTGGTATTTCCTTTCCCATTGTTTACTATCAATTGTTATTTAAAGGTTTCTCTCCCGTTGAATTGACGCTGCTAGTTTATCTTTAAGAAGAAGGAGATTGCAAGACGTAGAGGTTCCTTTCTTTCGAGTTGGAGCTATTCGACATTGTTTTTCAGAAATTGTTGGGGACGTTGAAGTAGTCAGTTTATTTACTAAAAATGAAAAGCTGAATATGTAGAAAGGCAGGGTTGGACCCTACCACCTCAGGGACCCCGCATAGGGGCCCCACATACCCTACATACTGTACAATCCTCCCTTCCCCCGGCATGTACCTCATTCTTTTCTATTGAAGTTGCAAATCAGCGGAGTTAAGGGAGAGCAATAGTGTAAGGTGGGTAGCAGGTATGGGTTGGCGGGACCCACCGAGTTTTTTCCCTGGGTCCCGCCAGCCAAGTCCGATCCTGTAGATAGATATCATGATTTCAGTAGTCTTACTTCTCTTTTGCTCATGTTTTAATTATGGCATTTATTTACATGATGTAAATATTCCATCAGATCTCACTTTGTGCAAGTTGTTAATGAAAATAAATAGATGAAATGGCATATCCGGTTGTTATTCGTACTAATACGTTCAGTAAAGAAGTTTGTTCTGTAAACCACTGCTAATGGCTGTACCAGTACCGTTAAAACCCATCACCCTGGCAGGAAGATAAACACCTGGTTAGAAAAGAATTCACAAAATAATTAATCATTATGTGCCGTTATAGCGTTTACAATAATTCTTTTTTTCCCCTTTTGGTTAAGCACAGATAATGATAGAAAAAAGATCAGACTTGTTTTATTTGGTATAAAAATAAAATGAGTTACTTATTTTAATGAAATCGCTCAAAATGAGTCCCTGAGAGAGTATTAAAAAGTTCTGCTCGCTGCGGCTTGAGCTCTAATAACAGGAAAAAAGGTGCGAGGCTTAATTAAAAGCAACAACAGTAGATCGAATGGAATAATAACAGCAGATTAACTGTTATTTCATTGTAAAAAAATGGGAAAAATAGATGAGGGTCAGGACCCGGCATTAGTACTGATAATTCCAATGGTTTTTCAGCCATTGCAATGAAAATGTCTTAATTGTTATTGAGGTTATTATTAATTGTCAACCTAAAATATTAATTAAAATCAAAAGTAATAAAACCCAAATTCCTCAGTAACAACTAAAATCACCACCCCCTCCTATTACAGTCTTGCAAGACACACAGTTAAGCACGCCTGTTTTAATTATGAGACCCTGTTAGATAGTGGTAATTCCATACACTCCAAAACTGGTTGCATCAATACATGCCGTAGATTTACCCCAAAAGGGTGGCACTCTAACCTCATTTAAACCCAGATCGCGTGTGTCACGTGCACAGTTATATTCACTTGACACAATTGCTCAATTGGGCACAGCTTAATTATTATTATGCTGCATTTTGGTCATAAAATCTGGCGATTTGCCACCAAAATTGCACTTTGCACAATCCACAATCCACAATCCCCCAAGCTAAGATAAATTGATGCCAGTGATGAGATGCCACAGGTCAGAACCTTCATTGCTCCTCATACAGACTGTCTTCCTACCAGTTTTAAGGATCGTATGTAAACAGTTGCTTGGGTTCCTTTGGTTGCTCTTGGCTGCTTCATACTGTATTAAAGACTCTCTGCAGTCAAACACCAGGTGGTCTACACTAGCCAAGTGACTGGAGTTTACACTCTAGTCTAATTTCTTTGTAAGCCTGGATTTAAGTTAGTGTAGCATGAGACCTCTGTTCTGTAGTTGCACCTTGAAGACGCACAGAATTTTCCATGTTTTCATGTTCCACTTTAGTGTGGCAGAGCTAGAGTTTTCCTTGTATTATTTAAGAGGGCTCTTTATTTACAGGCTGATATACAGATGGTCAGGCCCGGATTTGTGGAACGGCCACAAAGGCCCAGGCCTAGGGCAGCAGGATTTAATGGGGCGGCATGAAGACCAACACACCTGCATTGTTTCAGTAACAATGGGGATGCGCAGGAGATACAATCGTTTTTTTTAATTTCGCATGCGCCAATCCCCATTGCTCCAGTCCTGATGATGAAAATTTGCTCCGATAAAAGGGAGGGGATGGGGGGATGAACATCATCAGCCTAGGGGTGCCCACTATGTAAATCCAGCCCTGCAGATGGAGAAAATGTATATATATAGTGGAAAAGAGTGTGTACAGTAAATGATGTACTGAGAAACACGAGGAGTCATCTAAGAATTCAAATCCAGGATTCGGGATTTGGCCTTTTACCGCAGGATTCTATTTCAGACGAATCCAAGTGCCTGGCCGAACCAAATCCAAATGCTTCCTAACCATGTGCAGTAGAATATTTCGCTCCAACTGTGCAAGATTCTTCTGCTTGTACTGGAAGTCTCAGAGCAGCTAAATTTGACTTTTAGGGGCATGTTTACTAACATTGGAGATAAATATCCCAAGATTTTGGATATTTATTCATCTGGAGATGATGCCCACAGCAATGATCAGGTTTTTGCTTTTATTTTCTAACTTGTAGGTGACTGCTTAAATCTAATTGGTTGCCATGGGAAACCAGTTAAAAACCCGGTGAGCCCCGGCCTTCATGGGCCCTGTCGACTCAGTTCCACTCCCCACGGCACTTTGGGCAGCAGTGGTGGAGATGGAGGGAAGGTGCCAAAAAAGCGGCTCTTTATGTCATAGAGGGGGCTTGTAGTTACAGCCTGGTGGGCCTGGACAGCAGAGGACAGGCATTTTTAGCACAGGGATGTACAACCTGAAGTTTAATGGCCATTGGGGCTAAACACTAGAATAGTCCCTGGTCAAGGCAACAAAAAGGCATCAGATTCAGACTCATAAAAGTAGGGAAATACAAATGTAATTGTACAGTAAAACTTAAATGCTTTCTTTTTAGCTCTCTGCCATTATGATGTGCATTACAAAGCAACACGGACATGATGTGAATAGAGTTTCCTACTGTGTCCCTGTCTTCTACCTAATGATCCTGCTGGGATTCACCTGCATTACTTATATCTGAGTTTGTGCGCTGGAATAAAGTTAGAAAAGGCAAGAGTCATTGGGGAGAAGAAAGTGCTTGCACACTGGATATTTATAATGTGGGTAAAATGAAACAATTTTTCTTATTTGGCTTCATAAGATTATGTTTCATCCCTGCCAGGTGCTGCATTGTGTGGCATCCAGCTGCTTCTTCGGGGATCACAAAACTGCTTAAGTGTTTCATTTTAGAATTTCATTGTTTTCCAGCCTCATTGAGAAATAGATCAGTCATAATTTTTTGCAATTTCATACAAACTCGGCAAGATCTGGAAAAAGCCTATGATTGGGACTTTAGCTTATTAAAGGGACGCTGCAGACAGTCCTTGTGATTCACTGCACAAGCTAAAGTCCCAGATAATCCTGCTACTGTATGAGGGACAGCTGAAACTATGTCTCTCAGTGGTTATCTCATGGCAATGGGCAAGAATATTACTCTCTGTTTATTAAATGACCCTGTACTCAATGTGTTGTTTTATAAACGTATCCTCAACCTTCTACCGAAAAGCATCAAGTAGATATGCAGGGGCATTTCAGGGCTCCTTTCTGATGCCGCCCCCAGTGCATACCATTAAGGGTGCCAGAGTGGGTGTAAGGGGGGGGCAGGTTGCTAGTGCGGAGAGCGCAATTGCTGTCTTTGCACTAGCAGAGACAAAATTCCAATTTAAAAATTGGAATTTCAGCTCATAAAGTTACCAGGAGCAGCTTCTGGGGGGTGTGTATCACAGCTATAAACAGTGACTGAAATGTATCAGACCACAAGTAACCTGGCTGAAGGCACCTGGGAAACTAACAACATGTCTAGCTCCATTTCAAAATTAAATATAAAAAAATCTGTTTGCCCTTTTTTGAAAAATGGATTTCAATGCAGCATTCTGCTCCAGGAGTGCTATTAATGGATGCATTTTGTTAAAAAAAAGTTTTCCCCTAACAGAATTCTTTTATTCTCAAAGTTGTTTTGGCCATTGTTTTCTGGGGAAAATCAAAAATCAAATCAGGAAATCTAGATCTGTGTTGCTACAAAAATCTTAATTCCATTCACTTAAAATCTAAAATAGCTTGAATGTTAAAAATACACCGACCACTCACTAGAACAGAAGCCTACCATGTTTGAGCTGCCAATATTTTGATTCTAATTTTTGATATTTTTTTTTTTTTTGACTGAATATCGAAAAGTTGCATTTGGAAAAATTGATGGATGGAAACATGGCAAGCGCTCAAATTCGAAATGAAATAAATTGGCCCCTTACATTATGAAATTGTCTACTTTTTATGTTCTGCACCACAGAGGTGTCGTTATATTATTAGTAATGTTGTTATTGAAGTTCCTGGCATCTGTACAACACTGCACTCAAGCTTTACTGCAGACCATTTCCAGATACGGGAAGCCTCGCAGCTTGGGGAGGGATAGGCTTTAACAGGTACTCAACGGACTTACCCTTCTGAAGAGAATGAATTTTAATAAATGACAGTGAATGGATGTGGGTTAGCTTACTTCCTCACATCCTACGCAAAACACCAATTATCTGTTATGAAACCAAATAAAAACACTGAGCACCGTCATTTTATATGATGATCAATAGTAATGAGTGAATCTGCCCTGTTTAGCAGAAAAATTTGCAAAACTCCAAAACGCAAAAAAAAGTCAACCTTTTTTACAGGTGCAACATTTTGGCCATTTCTTCTTATGGCGACAATTTTGTATTGGCAAATTTTTCATCCAAATGCATTAAAGTCAACGGTCGTCTCCAAAAATTTTTTTACATGACAATTTTCATGCATACAACTTTGTGCCGCAGGTTTGCGAAAAAATTGCAGGTAGCGAAGTCTGGAATTTTGCCACAAATCCATGCCTGGCGAATAAGTATAAATGCTGGCACAAACCTGCATGTAACACTAGATACACTGCACATGCTCTGTGTGGTTGAGCAGAAAATCATCAAGCAGAAAATGAGGTTCACGTAACACAGAAGCTGTTTCTGCAGGTCTGATTATTAAATTGTGATGCTGACCGTACTGCTTTCAGAGGTGCAATGCAATGAGAATCAGAATTTATTACTAATCAGCCTTGTATTGTGACATTTACATTTTATATTTTCAGTATATTGTGCATCGGCCCCTTAGCTCAGTAAGCAACAGCAGCACAGAGCATGTGTAATAATCAAAAGGAAAGAAAATAGGGAGTTAATGGGGCATCTTTAGAGGAACATCTTCACCACTAAAGGGCTGTGGTTGCCTCGGGTTGGTACAGAACCTCTAAACATACAGTGCATTTCTACTCTACTTCTTTGCAAAGCTTTAGTTCTCCTTTAATTTACTGATGCCATTTAGTCTTTTATGATGTCATCATATTCCACCCTGCCTCTGGGATACAATTGCTCTGTTCCTGAAGTTCTAATATAAAACCCAGAGAAGAACAAACTGGGTAGAAACTCAGCCACATTTGACCCTGCATCTACTACTGGGGTAGACCCTTGTGCCTTGGATCCTTTTACATGACAACCACTATAATGGATTTGGCAAGTGGCCCAAAGTGAAATGTAGAATGGAATAGGGATTTGGAGCCAGGGACTTAGTTTGGGCACGATGCTCACTGGCGTTCACTATTTACCCAAGGTACAAGGTTCTAAAGGTAAAACAGAGGGGTTCTAAATGTTAAAACTTAAAGGACACGTAAAACCTACATTTTCCTACCATGTATAAAAGTTGGGCATATCTTCCCCACCTAAGCCACATCATTTGTAGTGCATATACCACTCCATTTACAAGCGCCATCACATTTTCCTAAAATTAATAGCAACTTGCACCCGATGGCCATTTTCCCTCTGACACATCATCAATAACATTGAGACATGTATGCTATAAAGTTCATACAATGCAGAATGCAGGTTACACAGGCACAACATAAACATAAAAAGTTCTGCTGAGGTTGAGCACTGTAATGGTTAAGCTGAGACAAGGTGGTTAGGAGAAAAAAATAGGATCAAACAGCTCAGAGTTTCTATGGGAACCAGCAATGCTGTCTCTTCATTGGCTGTTAGACTGGAGGGGGTGTTTAGTAATCTGAGCTGAGAAGAACTGAGCATGCTCATAAGTCAACAGCCAAAGCAAATTCCTGAGGGAGGGGGCCAAGTAGGTTAAAGGGGGAGAAGGATTTCTAAGTGATTAAGGAGATGCTGCAGCCTTGCTGTTAACCTTTTAACAACCAGAGTGGCAGTTATCTAAAGATTTCAAAGAGGCTGTTCACTGATTGCATTTTTGTGGAGGGGGTTAACATGTCCTTTAATGTAACGTTTATGAGGTGGATACTACTCAAACCATGGACAATCTACTCAAGAAGAGATGAATTTATTGAAATTATGGATACATAACAGAATCAAATGTTAAAGGAAAACTATACTCCCAAAAATGTAGGTCTCTATAAAAAAAGATATTGCATTACTTTTTTTAGTAGTATGTGCCATTGGGTAATACTAAATAGAAAACTGGCATTTTAAAAAATAAGGGCCGCCTCCTGGGATCATTTGATTCACGGTGCACACAAACTATACTTGTTATGTCACATGAACCAATTAAAAGACAGAGTTCTGTCTTTTGCTTCCACACTTCTTCCTGTTACAGTTAGAGCTGCAGTATTTCTGGTCAGGTGATCTCAGTGGCAGCACAGAGACCATCACTAAATGGTGGTTCAAGGCAAGAGATGTAAAAGGGCAAGATTTATTTAAATATATATTCCAGTTTGATAAGATTTTTTAATATGTCCCTTAATTTGACATAAACGATCTGTTGCTCAAGTATTTATTTTGGGGGTATAGTTTTCCTTTAAGGTGATTTTAAGGTGATACTGACACTCATTAATTGCAGCATACCAATGAAAATATCCACAGACATGTGTTTCTGTTCAGGGCCCCGGGCTTTCTGCTGCGGAAAGACGTAGTAGAAATTCAGGCAAGGGGCAAGGCAGGTCATGCAAGTCAGGCAAGGCAGGTCAGGCAGGAGTCACAACCAGGAATACAAGAATGCTTCAACAGGAACAGAATACTGAAACCAGCTTGGGCACAGCCAAAATGGAGGACAGGCTTTTTAAAGAAGATTTGGCGCCAATTTTCAAATTCGGCGCCTCTTCATGACGTCATGGCGTCACAGAGGCTGAGAACCCAGAATTGCGCGCCTCCCTTTTCCAGGAGGTAAGATAAACCGGTAATCTCCTGGCGCAACTTACAATATGTGTTTTGATTGGCCGTTTGGTAGCCCCTGTATGGACTGGCAGCCTATAGGAGACTCTGTTTGGCTGTTAACCTGGTTTCATGCAACTTAAACATGTCTCCAAGCCTGGAATTCAAAAATAAGCACCTGCTTAAAGGTCATTGGGAGCAACATCCAACGGGATTGGGCTGACTCCAGTCCATAAGTATATGTTGGTGTATTTACATCATCTGCTCCACATAAAGTTCTTTCTATTTATTTTTTTAAATAAATGGCACACCATTAAACGTGACAGATGCTGCAACGCAGAAACAAAGGGTTAGCCTGACATTAGGCAGCAGAGTGGGAAAAAGAGCGTCTGCTCATGGTGTTTGAAATAAGGGTCATTTTAATGAGAATGTGCTCCCAGGAAAGTGTCAGGTAGTGAAGAGTACGGCAGAACAACTGAGACAGTCTTTAATGGTCGTGTGCTGGGAAAGCTTGTCAGTATTGTCTCTTTCGTCTTGCCTCACTCAAGGCCTCATTTACTAAAAGCAGTAAAACAGAGTTCCTGCCTGAGAATTATATTCAGCAACAGCCAGCACATGCAATTTATCTTATCAGCTCCAGTGACAGTGTTTCCTTGCTGGCATTCTTTTTTTGTAAATAATTCTTTACACAAACTAGAACAATTCTCCGTAGGGAGCATTTTTGATGTCTCGCTTCGGGACTTGACATCTTTGTTTTGATTCTGGCTGTTTCTCCCTTGAGTGGACTCCTCTGGTTTCTTCCTTGCCAAACAATCCTACTTATATTTATGGCTTCCTCTATCTCAGAGGCCAAAAAAAGTAAATAAATGTATTTATCAAATAGGATTTGCAGAAGACATTTTGGAAAGTCTAATAAATGCAGTGGTGGGGTTTGCCAAATCCACTTAACCATTTAAAGTGTAGTTAAACAAAGTCCAATGGAGATCATACTAGTACAGTCCTTTTATTTTGAATTTGGCGCTGGGCCACATGGCGTCATCACGCCGGCGTCACCGCGCTGCTACCCAAATGGTGGCAGAGCACCGCAGAGGATAGATGCGCCTGCCGGCACTAAGGTTCGTGACAGTTTTCAACCTTGATATTGTTTTTTTAAGGCAGTGATCTCCAACCAGTGGCTCGCGAGCAACATGTTGCTCACCAACCTCTTGTATGTTGGCCACAGTGGCCTCAATGTAGCTGCCTACTCTTGTATTCCTGGCTTTGAGTTTTTTTATGCAACTTTTGGTTCAGGTGAAGTGCCAGAGTGACTAACGTTTATCAGAGCACAAGTCACATGACTGGGGGCAGCTGGAAAACTGACAATGTGTCTAGCCCCATGTCAGATTTAAAAATTTCATATAAAAAAATCTGTTTGCTCTTTTGAGAATTGGATTTGAGTATCACTATAAACTGATGCGTTGTGAAAAAAACATGTTTTCCCATGACAGTATCCCTTTAAGAAAGGCTAGACAGTGGTAATGGTCCAATTTTCCTTCAGTGCTGCAGTGTGGGGGCAGTTCTGACCATAAGTCTTGGCATCAGGTACAGGGCAGATTTGCAAGGATTTTAACTCAATGAATGCCTTGCACATTATAAGTATGTTCATCTTTGCTACATTGCACACCTTGCACACCAGTGGACAATCCCCAAACCGTGTCATGAATATTGCATTTGTGTTCCTATCCAAACACTGGCACTGCTGCCCACCGCCAACTCGAAATAATAAAGGTGATGGTGCCCCATAGAGCTGCTAATGTAGAGTTAACATGCAGAGCAGTTATCCAAGGTTTCAGGCTGTCAGGATTCCCAAAGTCAATGTATGACTCACACAAGCACTGATTTATATTCCTGGCAGATGGATCAATAAAGCAGTTTATAGAGAACAAATCAGTGAGCTGATCTGATTGGCTCAGGACATTTTTTACAATACATTAAAGTTCTTCCTATTACAGATGACTTTCTTTCAAGATTTTGGCTGTTACCTCTCATGCCATATTATAGAAGTTAACTTGCATAGGGGCAGTGAAAGGATTAGGAGACTTCACCCATATCGTAAGGTGGCCATACAAGGGCTGATAAAAGCTGCCGACAGACCAAGCCGATCGAAATCTGGCCTAAAGTCGGACTAAAAATCCCGTTGGATCGCGGGCGCATCTTTTCGTTGATGCAGTCCCGCGATCCGACCGCCCGTTCCCATTCGTTAGGATCCGATCGTTGGGCCCTAGGGCCCACGATCGAATCAGCCCGATATTGCCCACCTCAAGGTGGGCATATCAGAGAGAGATCCGCTTGTTTGGCGACATCACCAAACAAGCAGATTTCTCCGTGTGTGGCCACCTTTAGACAGGCATAAGTGAACTGACCCTAAAATTGAGAGAATGTTGAAGGGCATATCACCTTCAAGGGACATTTCCCCATCATGTAGAAAATGCAGAAATGAGATTTGCAATTGTTTTTATTGAATTTTCTCTCTGGCTTTAGATATATTAAGAGTTGCATGCCCTGTCTATCAATGAGCAGGGACAGTAGCTAGAACAATCAGGTTGGTTGGCGTACCCTGGCTCTAACATTCCTCTATAGGAGTAAAATTATGGCTGCTGAGAATATTCCCCATTTCTTATGCTTGGTTATACTGACATTTTAGAAAATTAAGTTAACATCATTCAGAAAATAACAGGGTACCCCACATAAACCCACCTGCCAATTCAGTAGCTTCTCACTTTGGAAGAGGAGTCAATGATGCCTAGGTGAAGGTGAAAAGTAGCTGACCTTTTCTAGCTGGCATAAAAGGGTCCAGTATAAAGGTATAACAAAATCAAAGAGCCGGCTAGTTTCAATCTGTCAGTCTCTGTGTCTCTCTCTCTACTGAAGAGCACAAATAATCCAAATAAATTGTTTAGGATAGCACACACCTGATAAAAGAGCTATTGTTTTCCTTTGATATAGTTAGCATGCATCCAATGGCCCTAAAGCTGGTCATAGACGAAAAGATCCGATAGTACGAATCGAGGATTCATATGATTTTCGGACCGTGTGTGGAGAGTCCCGACATTTTTCGTCCGGCGGAGATTGGTCGTTTGGCCGATCGGACAGGTTAGAAAATTTCTGCGGCTGCCGAAAAATATCTCTGCCTGTATTGCCGATCGTACGATTTTCAGAAGGAGACTGTCACCAGCTTTTGTCGGACATAGATATCGTACGATTGCTGTCAGGGGCAGAACATCGGCTGATCTGTTCTTTTCTACTTTATTTGATCTGAATGGTTAATGGCAAGTCGGGAGATGGGGAAGTCCGATCGTTCGAGGATTTGTACGATTGGATCTTTTGCGTCTATCGCCAGCTTATACCTGCCTAGGGCATCAGAAAATATTGCCTATGGACATATCTGCCACCTATCTATTTTGGTGAAGGTTTTTGACATGACAAAAAATTGGGGCTTGGTCATAATCTCTGGCCCAGCTAGAAAGCCATGGTTCTGGGTCCACATTATAGCACAGGGCCCCTCGTTAGCGCATCCTGGGTACAACTCCAGTGACCATACTAACTTTTTAATTCCACCCATATATCCGCCCCACTTATTTCAAGGCCTATATGTGGCATCGGGAAATTGACTTTCAATTTTAAGACCTAATTATTTGGATCCATGAGTCCTTCTTAGATTTCAAAATACTCATATGACTCTAGGCCCTGTAGGTGTGGCCTTGCTAACAATGGACCTCAGTAGCCTATCCAATGAATCTAACCCAGGTGTTTTCATCTCAGACCAAGTCCTCACTTTTTTAAGCTTTTCTTCTGGGATCTTGATAAGGGTTACGGATGTCTGCAAATATTACTGCTGCATTTTTTATTGGTATTCGCCAGTTCTGCAAGTGACCCACACCTAATGGTCTTGGAAAACTCTGCTCCAATCTATAAAATTAAGCAGTGATGTCAGTGTATGGAAGTTTCATGTGTTTCCTGAGTCTTCTTAAGTTCTTCGTGACTTCTATCTACCTGTCTTTCTCATTGGGTTCATCGCTAGATTGTTCTGGCATTCCCAATTTTCTCCATTTTATCTATTTTTCTGGAAATTTGGTTCATGTTATTTTTACCTCATTTATAGTATCTTGTAACATAGAGGTTTATGTGCAGCCTCTTGTCCCCCCACAACATCTGGACCTCTGCATTTTAGATGACTTTTATCTATTTTAAATGCTGCCCTTTTAACCATCATCACCTTATCCTGTACAATACCATGCATGACATATTAGCTTGGAGTTTTATAGCCTTTCCATTACAGTATTGTAATTACTATTTCGTTTTTTTTTTTTTTCAATGGCCTTTTTCTGCTCTAGACTATTCCTCTATAGCCACTTTCTCTTTCCAGTATTGAGATACTTTGGGACATACCTGCACTCTCTTCACATCCTCTATAACAGAGCAGGCAAACAGCATAAAACGATAAAATGAAAAATATGGTTAGCTTTCCCATATTGCTGATGTTCCCTTTGTAGGTGTAGTGCTATTTTAGACTATGTTGAGCCTTGTTGGAGTATGACCAGCTATTTACAATAGAACAAGGGTTACACTTGACTCTAACACACAAGGAAGGGCCTTTGCTATTGGAAATTATGAAGGAAAGGTTTGGTTAAACTTGTTAAACTAATGACTTAGGGGAGGGTGTTGTATCAGTGTTTGCAGATGACACAAAATTATCCAGCCCAATTAATTCCATCCAGGATGTGGCACTTGCAACAGGATCTTGACAAACTGGCAATCTGGGCAGCTAAGTGGCAAATGAGATTCAATGTTGATAAATGTAAAGTCATGCACCTGGGATGTAACAATATCCACTTATACCCTTAATGGGACTGCACTAGGCAAATCCATTATGGAAAAGGACCTTGGAGTCCTTGTAGATGATAAACTTGGCTGTAGCAAGCAATGGCAGTCACCAGCATCAAGGGCAAATAAGGTCTTGAGCTGTATTAAAAGGGGCATAGAGTCAAGGGAGGAGGGGTCATTCTTCCACTGTATAGAGCACTTGTAAGGCCCCATCTAGAATATGCCGTACAGTTTTGGTCTCCATCACTCAAACAGGACATTATTGTATTAGAGAGGGTACAGAGAAGGGCAACTAAGCTGGTAAAAGGTATTGAAAATCTTAGCTATGAGGAAAGACTGGCCAAATTGGGGATGTTCACGCTGGAGAAGAGGCACTAAGGGGTGATATTATAATTATGTATAAATATATAAGGGGATCATATCTCACTCAGGCTACTGTGCATAAAAATAAGGACACCAGGAGGTTATTACAGCAAACAACAGACCCACAGAGGTAAGATATTATCAGATGGTAAATCTGCCAGTCAGTGACAAAACATGATTGTGCCAGGCCCTCCCACCTAAAAAATTGGAGGTACCCAGTGTGCATTACCTCTTCCACTCTGCTGGTCATGCCCCCATCCAATGGGGGGGTTTTAATACTATAGAGAAAGCCGACTCCAGGCCCCCCTGTTCCCCCGGGCCCCATTTGTAAACCTATGGGTTCCTACAATGTTTAAAATGCAACTTGAGGACTCTTAAACTAGTTTTCCAAACATCAAGCTTTGTACATGAAGCTCTGTACTTGGTGGTAGGTATACATGAACAAGGAGTCCAGAGAAGCTATTTTAGGCAGCAATTTCATTTGTAATTGAACAATAGTTCTAAGTACATTTTTGGTAGCCCACTACAAAGCTGCTGACCACCAGCCACGAACAGCATGAACTATGTAGAAAATCTCCTTACGTTCTCCAACTTTTTTGAGAGTCCTCCAGTTAATTGTTATTCGCTCTGTCTGGGGCTATTAAACCCACATTTGTCCAAAAGTACTCTGGGCTTCTGAAGTGCTGTAGTGTGGGCAACTGTAGAACAGAACACTGTACAGGTATGGGATCCGTTATCCAGAAACCTGTTACAGGTATAGGATCCCTTATCCGGAAACCCGATATCCAGAAAGCTCCGAATTACAGAATGGCTGTCTCCCATAGACTCCATTTTATCCAAATAATCCAAATTTTTAAAAATGATTTTCTTTTTCTGCGTAATAATAAAACAGTAGCTTATACTTGATCCCAACTAAGATATAATCAATCCTTATTGGAAGCAAAACCAGCCTATTGGGTTTATTTAATGTTTAAATGAATTTCTAGTAGACTTAAGGCATGAAGACCCAAATTACGGAAAGATCCATTATCCGGAAAACCCCAGGTCCCGAGCATTCTGGATAACAGGTCCCATACCTGTATTACAGAAAGCCCATCTCCCATAGACTCCATTATAATTAAATAATCCAATGTTTTAAAAAATATTTCCTTTTTCTCTGTAATAATAAAACAGTACCTTGTACTTGATCCCAACTAAGATATCATTATTCCTTATTGGAAGCAAACCCAGCTTATTGGGTTTGTTTTAATTTGTACATTATTTTCTAGTAGTAGGTATGAGGATCCTAATTACCGAGATATCCATTATCCGTAAAACACCAGGTCCCGAACATGCTGGATAATAGGTGCCATACCTATACCAGAGCTTCATAGAACATAGCCAGAATGACTGTTTCTTCTTGAAGACATGTTCTAGGTATGTCAATGTGTTCTAGGTGTTTCTATACAGACAATGCCCCATATTAAATTGCTCAGTATCCACTTAGACGACATACTCATGTTTCCTATACAAAGTGATTTAATTTTGGCTTTGAAATGCAATGGTACAAAACACTAGAGTAACATAAGGTCAGAGTCTGACTGGGCAGTAGCTGCTACTTGGTTCAGAGGAGAATGCAGAAAAAGAAACTGGCACCTCCAATGACAATGGTACAATGCTTTCTGGCTATATGACCCTCGACACACCTTCAGGGACAATTAACAGTACTGTAGTTCAATTATTTTTTGGAACAAACTTGCTAAAAATTTTGCATCTCTGACACAATATCCCTTAAATTACACCAATCGTTTTTCCTTTAACTACCCTAATCTCTGCATCATCCATCCTTCTTGCTGTAAAACAGATGCCAGGTAAATTTGAATTTTGGGATAAAAAAATTGTAAAAGGAGAAAACCATGTAAAATGTAATATTTATAGCGTTCAGTAATATGATATGAATGTTTTTCACTCTCCGCTTCTCCCGCAGACAAAGGAATTGCCATAATTACAAGCGGCAAAGATGAGATTTTTATGATTCCTTGCTTCTGATACCTTAAAGCCTTCTATCACTGTCTCTGAAAATAAATGGGATTGAATGATAAAATGATGACTTATCAGTACAATCAAATGTGGTTATGGTAAATAGCTGGGAAACTTCTAAAGTTACTTTGCATTTTTGCAGCATCAGTATTTTTTTTTTTTTTTAATTCTTTATTTATACAAGTTTTTCAAAGGGATACAGAAAAAAAACAGGGCTAAGGGAAATGAGAGAGGAAGGGGATTTTTTTTACTACATATCATTCTCCATCCATGGATAGTTAATATGCAAACTTTTCAATTGACCACATAAAAAATAAAACAAAGAAGAAAGAAAGAAAAAAAAATAGATAGAGTATTATATGGTTTCAACATTAATACTAAAATTTTCTTTTAGATATAAGAATTTTTGTTTTAAAGTCATGACACATCTACTTTTCTCTAGATTTACACAAATTTGGAAACTATCACTTCTTTAGCTTAAGATATTCTATCCCCAGGAGCCCAGGTTTGACAGTACTTTTGTGATGGATTATTGCAGTTATTTCTTCCATTTTCTGAGTTTCTTCCATAAGGATAATCCAGTCTTGAATTGTGGGTGGTTTCCTATTTTTCCATTTTTTCAGTATCATAGCTTTTGCAGTTTGTAACATGAAAAGTATCAAGAGATCTTTTCCTGCGTGACCTTCTCAATTGCTGTTATTATTTCTTTCCAATAACTGTTTAGATCTTCACACTGGTACCATATGTGAGTATAGGTGCCAGTGTCTATAAGACATCTCCAACATTTGTCATGTGAGTCTGGAAACAACTGGTTCAATTTAACCGGTGTGTAATACCATTGTGAAACCAATTTATATACAAATTCTTGCGTTTTAGAAGATTTAAGGGATTTATGGATTGATTTATAAATGGAAGACCAATGATCTTCCGATTGATCCCCAGTTCTTGTTCCCAGCTCAACTGGAGTGATGGAGTAATTTTAATCTTCTCATTGATCAAATATATATATATATATATATATATATATATATATATATATATATATATATATATATATGATAAAGGTCTCTTAAAGCACCTTTAAGACAAGATAACTTTCCGAGCTGTCAGAATATATCAATTTAGTTTTGACAATATAATGGTGGATTTGATTGTAGTTCCACAAATGTCTCGGGTGGGAACCCCAACAATTGTGAATCAGGGAGATAAGAATCATTTTATTGTTTTTAATAAAATCACTAATTAGAGTGGGTCTATTTTGGTGCATTTCCCATCTATCAAATGCTCTCTTATCTAGACTAGGACAAAAATCAGTGGTTGTAAAATAGAAGATTGTTTTGCTAAATTATAATTTTTATACAAATCAAACCACACTTTCAATGAAGCTCAAATAGTTGAATGCCTCCAAATATTTGATGATATGTATATCTTATGAGTCCAGAGAAGATTTATTAGTGGTATATTTGATTCACACTGTTCAATATCCAACCACATTTTTGTTTTATCTTGCAGATTCCACTAATAGATGCAACTTAGATGGATAGCCTTATAATAAAGGTAAGTATCTGGTAATGGTAAAATACCTTTCTTTTTAGATTGAGTAAGTAGGGAGTAGGATAGTCTAGAGTTCTTTTTCAACCAAATAAATTGAGAAAATAAAGTTTTTAACTCTCCAAAAAAAACTCTTAGGTATTTTTATAGGGAGCATTTGAAGAATATAGAGTATTTTGGGTAATGCCATCATCTTTTTTGTCTGAATTTTATCCAGCCATGACAGATTAATCTTTCTCCAATTAATTAAAAGGTTTGTATTGTTATTTAGCAGAGGTTCAAAATTCTCTTTATACAAATTAGATAAGTCGCCCGATATATTTATGCCCAAGTACTTAATTGTATTGTTCGCCCATTGAAAATGGAATGAACTGGCTACATGATCTCTTAATATACTGGGCAAGTTGATTTTGAGTGCTTTTGATTTATCAAAGTTCATTTTAAAATTAGACAAAATGCTAAAAGTATTCAAGGTCTCCATAAGATTTGGGAGTGAAGTCATTGGTCTTGTAATAAAAAGTAACAAATCATCTTCAGATGCTGCAACTTTGTACTCAATGTTGTTGACTGTTAGGCCCGATATGTTTTCATCGCTTCTGATTATATTTAACAGAGTTTCCATTACCATTATAAACAGAATGGGAGACAGAGGACAACCTTGTCGAGTACCATTATGTATTTTAATCTGGGGAGATAGAATCCCATTAATTCTTATTCTCGCCATTATTTTAGAAATAAATATTTTGCTTAATCCAAATCCTTCTAGTGTAAGAGATAGAAAGTCCCACGAGATCCGATCGAAAGCTTTTTCAGCATCGGTTGTAAGAATAACCGAGGGGATTTCTTTTGTTTTCGCAAAATGGATAAGAGATATAACCTTGGTGGTGTTATCCTTTCCCTCACATTGAGGTACAAACCCGCATTGATCTAAATTAATCAATCTTTCTTAACTTAGTTTTGCATCATTTTAAGATCCACATTGATAAGCGAGATAGGCCTATAACTTCCAAAACAAGCTGGATCCTTATTTGGTTTGGGAATAATAGTGATGTAGGCATCTTGCACTTGTGCAGGTATTTTACAGCTACTTCCAACTGAGTTATAATAGTTCAACAAGGGCTTCTTGAAAATATTGACAAAAGTTTTATAAAAAGCACTACCATTTCCATCTGGACCCGGGCTATTATTTTTTGGAAAAGCATTAATAGTCTGAAATAATATCTTTTCTGTGAATAGTGATTCCAGCCATTCAATTTCTGTAGGAAATTTATCTTAAAGTGGAAGTTTCCTTTTTTAATGTATGTTTAGTATTTTATAGATGTAAATAATCTCAGGAAATATGGGCATCCGTGGGAAAAGGTGGAAGTGGCCCCTGTTCATGAATTTATTCTTGTGGTGAGAGGGCATGATTTGGCCAGGCACTTGCAGGCAGTAATCACAAGCCCAGCCAAGCTGGTGACCAGAAAGGATGGAGGTATATTTTCACCAAATAATAATTCACCTGCATTAAGGCAGCTGTCACCTAGGGAATATTAACACCACATTATTACTCCTTGGTGGAGCATACTTCTATTCCTACTCATTATCCCTGACTATTTTACAACCCTGGTGTTACTTGCCAAACCTCAATTAGGCACCAGGGCTGCACCAACTATTGGTTACCTTAGGGCAGTGATCCCCAACCAGTAGCTCGTGAGCAACATGTTGCTCTCCAACCCCTTGGATGTTGCTCTCAGTGGCCTCAAAGCAGGTGCTTATTTTTGAATTCAAGGCTTGGAAGCAAGTTTTAATTGCATAAAAACTAAGTATAGGGCCAAGTACAGCCTCCTGTAGGCTGCCAGTCCACACAGGGGGCTACCAAATAGCCAATCACAGCCCTTATTTGGCACCCCAGGAACTTTTTTCATGCTTGTGTTGTTCCCCAACTCTTTTTACATTTGAATGTGGCTCACAGGTAAAAAAGCTTGGGGACCCCTGCCTTAGGGTATGCTCTTGGACTCCTGTAATGGGGCCAACCTCTACCTCAGGCCAGTGCTGGGCCTTAATATGAGAGTTACATAAGAACCAGAAGCCTTGCATGTTAATATAAGAATTTAGCCTCTGGGTCTCTGCTGCTCTATTTGGTTGTAGCTCAGTTGGCAGACCTTCTAATGTTTCTTATCCATGTTTACCAGGAGGGCTGGAACTAGAGGTAGGAAGGCAGGTGCTGTATAGGTGTAGTGTTGTGCCCTACCTATAAATCTCCTGCCTGCCTACCTTTGCTACTCTGGCTACCTCTAATTCTTATTCTGTCCCTGCCTCAGGGTCTCTGGCAGATCCACCTCTATCTATGATATCTCTGTGTCTCACTCAGTTCATACATAAGAAGGTGTTCATTATATACAGGTATTAATTGACTAAATCCTCATATGCAGAGGTTCAATGCCACATATATCACTTTGCTGACCCCTGACCTAGCCCCTTCCCAATACTTTGCATGCAATACCCATTTCTCCTTTCAGATTGTAAGCTCTGTTCAACAGAGCCATCTTTACCTCTTGTATTTTTATTTAATCTGCTTGTTCCATGTATACATACTGTATATATCCAGAGCCACACCATTTGAGTGAATAACAAATTGACAACACATTTTTAAAAATGATTTTCTTTTACTGTGTAATAATAAAACAGCACCTTGTATTTGATCCCAACTAAGATATATGTAATCATTGCTGGAGGCAAAACACGCCTATTCGATTTGTTAAATGTTTCAATTATTTTTGATAGCTTTAAGGTATGGAAATCTAAATTACAGAAAAATCTGTATCTGGAAAACCCCCATGTCCCATGCATTCTGGATAACAGATCCTATAACTGTACTATAAACTACGCCGGTGTAGACATGCCCCTATACAAAGCCCAGAACTGCTTATAATGGAGTGCCAATTTGGATGAAAAATCAATATAAGCATCAAATAAATACCCAATCCTTTTTTAAAAAAAACCATGTCCTGCATTGAGAAGAATTTAATTTCCAGAATATGCTGTTCCTTTCAGCAAATGAGCAGGACCTTGGAGCAGAGCAGACTCAGGGAACAAGGATAGAATAACACAGATTCTTCTTCTATTCTGTAATAACAAAAATACCCAGACGTTAGAAATCAGAGAGCAGAATATTCCCTGGATGTTTCTTAATGATTCTTAATATATATAAACCATTACTTCAAAATTACATTCATCAGTCTGAACTGAATGTCAGTTATTCACTTGATTTGGTAATTAAACCCTATAGTTGGGGCCAGTGACCCTGGCTCTAGAAAGTAGATTAACTGGGAAACCTTGTTTGTATTGGTATTATTATTTTTGTTATTAATACGTTCCTGTTCAGCCTTTCTCCTATTAATCTTGCAGTCTGTCTTTAAGAGCTCTGAGTGGTTACCAGAGTCAGTGACCCAAACAGTGAGCAATTTAAATGCTTTTCTGGAGAGAAAGTCAACTTGATTATTATTATTTTTTCTTGGGCCTTCTGTTGAGGTCCAACATTTTGGTTAGGGCTTTCCTTAAGGTTACACACATATGAAAATATTGTTGAATCAGATATTTAGTCAGCCTTCCAAAAATATCTAGCAGAGCAAATAATTAGTGAACTGCAATAGCTCAGGCCTCCTCAGGGGGATAGACACACAATTTGGGAACCTTTGCTGTGAATGATACACCATCACACTGGGGGAACTCAATCCAGTGAAAAAAGTACAGTGCAGGAATATGATTCTATGGATCTCATTTACCCCACTATCTCAACAATATGGAACCAGTGCATCTTTCTTTCTAAAAAAAAATGCCCTAGAAGCTTGCATTACAGGGAAAGACTTTAGAGCCATATTCAGATGTTAAAAGAGTTGGGGAGCAACACAAGCATAAGCAATACACCTGGGTGGTGCCAAATAAGTGCTGGGATTAGCCATTTTGTAGGTGAGGTCCAATGTGGACTGGCAATACACCTGTTTTTATGCAGCCAAACCTTGCCTCCAAGCAAGGAAAAATTGGGCAGCTTCGGAAATTGGAGCGATCCGAGCGCCATCCCGCAGGCAATTTACATTCTAAAACGGTAGGCCGTTCAGGGAGATGAGTCGCCTGAAGAAGAGGCAATTAATCACCGGGCAACTAAACGAGTCTAAGCATCTACCCTAAAGGGTTTTCCACCTTCCAATTAAAAAAATACATAAAGACTACTTGGTAACTGTTTATAAAATATTTTCTAAGAATTCTGCATACTAAATGATGCATTTATAACACTCCTGAATAAAAGGAGATCCAGAACAAATATAGCTATAAATGCGATATTTTATATACTGAACTTACTGCTCCAGCCTAAACTTTCAACAGTCCTATAACAGTAATCATTCAGGTCTTCAAGGCTCTGCAAAGGGGGGTCGCCATCTTGGATTATGTTAGGTGTGTCAGTGACACTGCACATGCTCAGTGTGCTCTGGGTGGCAAAGCTTAAGGGCTGATGAATTCATTAAGCTGATAATTAAATGCTGGTGCAGAATGTACAGGTTTCTGAGCTGGCATATAATGTGAATGTTAATTAATTACTAACCAGCCTTGTATTGTGAAATTTACATTCTATATATACTGTATATTGTGAGTGGGTCTCTAAGCTTAAGTGAGTGATAGCCCAGAGCATGTGAAGTGAATCAGCAGAAAAGAAGATGGGGGGCCCTTGTGCCACCCTGGAAAGGACTATGGGCAGTAGAGTCATTTTATCATACAGTCATAGGCAGTTTGCACTAATGTGAATGATACATGTCCCAGAGGGGTATCATCATCTTTTACAGTAATAAATATGTCTAAGTGTTTTTTTTCAAATATGTCTTTTCCTCCCATGTTTCTAAAATATGTATCTTGGCCAATTTAACGGGGCGATATTTTTTATTGCTATGAATTTCTTTTCCATAACCCTTATGATTGACAATTCTGTGAATTGCACCTTGTAATGAATCTGGCACAAGGACTGCGGCACAACCCACCACTGCTACGGACATTGCATGGTCTGTAAGTAGGGTTGCGCCAGGCCAATATTTACTAGCCTGACTAGGACAATGCCATCCAAGGCCGTCTCCTAATCCACACTTGCAGGCAGGGCTATTCTCTCCTGCACCTCTGTCGCCCTTTGCAACGTATCCCACCCCTTTCAAAGAGACAGACAATTTTCAGTAAGAATTGCAGTGACCATAACACATGTGGTTGTGTTTAGCACTGGAATTTGTGACAATGGTATATGACACCTACAATTCATGTCATACCCACAAGGGGCAACAACAGTTACAATTGCCTACACTTTTACTGTATATTTTAATGATTTTGCTGACTTTGTTTTTTTGGCCATTACTGTCTCTGGCGGCACCTCCTTGCCATCCCCTTAAAGTGGTTTGTCACCTTTAAGTTAACTTTTAGTATGTTATAGAATGGATAATTCTAAGCAACTTTTTCAACTGGTCTTCATTTTTTATTTTTAATAGCTTTTTGAATTATTTCTGACTCTTTCCAGCTTTCAAATGGGGTCACTGACCCCATCTAACAAAACAAATGCTCTGTAGGTCTAAAAATGCATTGTTATTGTTTTTTTTTTTATTGCTCCTCTTTCTATTCAGGCCTCTCCTATTCATATTACAGTCTTCTACTCAAATAAATGCATGATTTGGACCCTGATATTGCAAACTGAAGAGCTGCTGAATAAATAGTTAAAAAGCTCAAAAGCCACAAACAAAAAAAATGAAAACCAATTGCAAATTGTCTCAGAATATCACTCTCTACAGTCTGCATCACACTAAAAGTTAATTCAAAGGTGAACAACCTCTTTATTAAATTGCCTCCCTAAGGTTGTTTACCAGCAGTCCCATGATCTATGATGGTTGGAGGACTGAAGGTTGGCACTCCTACTCCATAGATTTAGATTTGAAAAAGCATTTTTTATATATATATATATATATATATATATATATATATATATATATAGAGTATATTATAGATTTTATTTTAATGACTGTCAAGAAAGTGCTGATATTCATGCTACACCTCGGAAGTGTAATTTTCTATTTCTGGCATCAATTCAAATTGCTCAGCATATAAAATATGAATCCCTGCAGCGTTCTCTGTAAAGTCCTTTTACTAAGCTTATTTTATATTTCTCTGTGTGAAAGCAATTTCATCCCTAGAGATCAATAAGAAGTGCCAGGAGACCTTTGACTGCATAAGAAAAGCATGACGTGCAATGACAGCCAGACATATGGATTCCTATGGGCTGAATACAAAATAGCTGAGACTGCTGACACTCAGGCTTGCATTTCACTATATCTTATCAGTTGGGCACATTTGGCTTCTTATTATGTATATATATTCACTGGGCTAAAGCACTCATTTATACCAGCTTAACATGTATCTTTCATATCATCTGTTAACAGCACAAAGCAGATTTAACATTCAAAATTTGCTCAACATTAATGTACCTGCATTCCCCAAATCTAATGATCATCGTCAGTAAAACATATACAGGTATGAGTTGTCCAAAATACTCGGGACCTGGGGTTTTCTAGATAACAGATCTTTCTGTAATCTGGATGTTCATACTTTAAGATTAGTAGAAAGTCATGTAAATATTAAATAAACCGAATAGGCTGGTTTTGTTTCCGATAAGGATTAATTATATCTTAGTTGGGATCAAGTACAATCTACTGTTTTTATTATTATTAAAGAGAAAAGGGAAATCATTTTTAAAAAATTTGGATAAAATGGAGTTTATGGGAGACAGCCTTTCTGTAATTCAAAGCTTTTTTTTTTTTTGGATAATGGGTTTCTGGATAACAGATCCCACGCCTATAGTTGTAAAACACAGGGCAATTCAATTAGACTAAGGCTAAGTGTTTTCATAAAGGTAACTTCTAATGTTCTCATATTTGAAGTATGGGGAATCCATTTTGCAAGTTATTCATGGCTCTTGTGAATGATAAGAATGTGATTTTTGTTGAATATATAGTGGATAATGTACCCCTTACTGTAATTTATAAAGATATTATAAGTCACTGAGGAGTTATGTGACCATTTATACAGGTCACATAACTCTGAGGTGACTTCTGATATCTTTATAAATTTCTAGTAGGGGGTACATTATGCATTATAATCTACATTTTGTGGGGGGGCGTCGGGAGGGGGGGTCGAAGGGGTTGGCGTCGAAATTTTGGTCAGACGTGCTGCGTCAAAATTCAGCGGCCTGGGGGCCCCTGTTATAAATGGCGCGTTCTGACGTCAGAACGAGACGTTTATAAGGATATAATTTACAGTCTGGTCCCATAGGGAAATGACCATACTGTAGATAATATATCTATATACAAAGTAACATAAAAGTCCTGCACTCAACAGGCTTAGTTAGAGTAACTGATTTTAATAAAAAAAACAAAAGAAAATCCAAATGTTTGATCACATCATAGTGATTTCGTTCGTTTTTTTCCCTGAGGAAGATCATTGTGATGTGATCAAAACGTTGGAATTTTTTTGTTTGTTAATTAAAATCAGTTACTCTAACTGAGCCTGTTGAGTGCGGAACTATTTTATTATTTTGCACACATTTTACATTTAATGTAATGCTGTGTTTTTGTTTGGTGAGTGCTATATATATATATATATATATATATATATATATATATATATATATATATATATATATATATATATATATACATTTATTTATTAAATGCAACTTAGACACATTAGTCTTAACATTGTATGTTTTTTTACCTTTCATGCCTGAGGGGATTGGGGCAGGTGGTTTATTAAAGCTAAATGCTAATAAAGGCCAAGCAAATTACAGTATGTAGCCTCTGTATGTAACTATGATTTGTATGTAAGTCAGGTGGATGTAACTGGAGGACTCCCTGTATATCGGTGAAATATTAAAAGTAACACTTCCTCATTTCCCTAGTTGTTGGGCAGAGGCCCATGTAGCTAGATGTAATTTGCATAGTCGTGCTGTTGGCCAGGAGGCGCTATGACCACACCCTGTCACACTTGGTATAGTGAGAGAGAAGGGGAGGGCCTAGGCTCTTTGGCTGCTGGATGCTGATCCAACTGGGTGTGCCCAGGGGAGCCTGGGTACAACAAGGCCCAGTGGAGCCATGTGCCCTAGAGGGACCAGCACCTCTAGAGGAGAAGTTGGGGAGCAGGGACCCCGTGAATGAGGCTAATGAGTGGCAGGGATTTATCTGTAATAGAATCTCTAGGAGAGTGAGATAGAGAGTACAGATAGTAAGAGCAGATTGGCTCCAACTAGGAGGGATAGCAACGAGGTAGCTCTCCTGTTCTGTTGTACTGCAAGAACCTCCTGGCGCCCATTATTCCTATTTTTATTGCACATTAGCCTGAGAGTTGTAGTTAAACTACACCATTCCTGAAATCTTCCACTCAGCGAAGGCCCTAGCCTGGGGTGTTTGAGTCACATGTAACCCATGCTCTAACAACTAGCTGGACCGTAACCTCTTTCTGGTCTGCTTAGCCAAGGTAGCGTTACATTGGGATAAACAGACAGTAGGGTTATTTGCACTGGGGCAAACTAGTGATAAGGTCAAATACACTGTTGCATGTGTGCAACACAATAAAAAGTATTGCATCAGGAATTTAAGGTGACCCTATGTGGAACAACGAGGTGGTCAGATATCACCCCTTAGTGCTAATTTAAAAAAGAAAAGAAAAAAACAATTGTATCTGGGGTCTGGCTACACTGGAGTTGAGGGCAGCACCAACATTTCTTGACACAAAGTGCAAGTTAGGGTGTAAGTATAGGGCGGGGGTGCCTACATTCCTTATGAATACACCACTGCCCCATGCAATTTGTGTTTTATTCATTTGGTGGAGAGCAAAGTCCTGCAGGAATACAGAGAAGCACAGGGCAGGGAACAGGGTGCCAAACACATGGCGGATTACTCTTCTCTTTTGCTGAAAAGCTTGGGAAATTGGTGTCTTGCCACGCAGTCATCACAAATTCATGTAAAAGTAGCCCAAATCCGTACCATGGCTAGTTTGTACTTTCAAAACCCTGGGCTTTAAATTAGTAGCCCAAATTGGCTGGAAAACCACCAACCTGGCAGCCCTGTTCCCAACTATTCTATGAACCCCCCTTAGCTGTCTAGAACTTAACATAGACCCAGTTTGCTGGCCGAAGCTTAAAGAACTGTTTAGTTAAAAGGAAATCTTTCTTACTAGTCCCTTTGATATTAATGTTTCTAGATCGATGATAACAGTGCAAGTTGTTCGCCATGATTTATGGACGACTGATGTATTGAAATGAGATGCTCTTTCATGGTGATCCTTCTTGAAGATCTGTTATGTAAAATACATAGAATATAAAGACCCAGGAGTGCAAATAGAGAAAGCACTGTTGGGTCCCATCTATAATGGGTTCTTACAGAGTGGCAATTTGACAACTGAACTGAATCGTAGATCAAGAGGGAGTCAATGGAACCAAAGGGAGACGGCAATACTTTATATGAACGTTCTTCACAATGTAGCCCTTCAGCTGTTAACGATGTATATTGAAGATGTTGTTTCTTTTCCACTGAATGTCGCCACTATTAAAGATGGCCCTGTTAAGTAAACCCAGGTGCCCCTGCTGTAAAAGATGGTAGAATCCAGCTCTAATGGCCTATATTTTGTTTAGACTTATTGTCGTTCTTTCTCTCTCTTGCAGACAAACTTCCAGCTTCCCAAGCAGCAGTAAAGCCTGATCCAATCACATATAATGTGATATAGTTGAGTATAATAAAGAAATCATTGAGCCCTATTTTAACGTTCCCCAGACAACATCTCTGGCTACTGGAGTTGATAGAATCTACTCTTCTCCTGCTGTCACGCTGACAGTCCTTCAGATACTGGCTGCTATTCTCCTGCCTTCCAGAATTCAGCTACATCTGTTCTGTATTGCTTTAGTTGCATTTACATTTCAAATCGGTGATTCTGATTAGCATATTTTAAATCATCCCTTAGGCCCAGTGATAACATCTCAAACAATAAATTGTCACTCAAACATATTCTTTTGCTTATTTTGCTTCCTAAAATAACATGTACATTTTGAGCAGTCAACTGATGCACTGAACTACTAAGCTAAGTATTTTTTATGTCTGTAGCAATAAACACAGACAGGAGTGAAGAGGAGTAGTTGTTGCAGGGGGTAGTCAGAAGTGATATCATGGGAAGCTCATGGGTTTGATCTGCATTATATTTTCATTACTTTAAAACATTTTTATTTTTTGACGTTACTGTTCCTTTAAGTATTGTAATTGTTGGACCATGCACTATCTTAGTGACCCATCTCTAGAGTTTGTTTTTTCTACTTGATATATTTCTGATACCAGAAATTCAAAATAAGGTCTGGTAAACTAACATTATCCTTGTACAAACTCAGTGGCGTAACTAGATATTATTGGGCCCCACAGCAAATTATTTTTCAGGCCCCCAAAATGTTTTGTGGTTGACTTGTTTCTCCAATATTTATTGAAATTTTATATGAATTAGGGCCTCATGGGGCCTCTATACCTCCTGGGCACCCCTGCAGCCGCAGGGTCTGCTTCCTCTATAGTTACGCCCCTGTACAAACTAATATTTGTATCTGGGCTTTGCATGTGCACAAGCCACTGATATAACCAACGACAGCCCATTACTTTAACTGCTATAAAATAATAAATATATAAAAAATTGTTTTTTATGGAAAGGTGGACGGTATATCCCTTTATTCAGACTTCGGACTCCTCTCTCTGCCTCTGAGGCTGAAGTATTGAGAGATGAGAGAAAAAGGGAGACACAATGGTCCCAGCATTCTAAGGGTTGTCACCCACAATTATTTACTTCCAGACAAAACATCCAAAGTTCCCTTCCCACCCGCATGAATGTAAAAGGCACATTTGTATCCTATTGTACCCTGAAGCAGTCACACTGGAGGAGATTAAACGTGGTTGACATAATGGCCTTAAGACACAGTAGCCCCAGCATTTCAAGACTGAGAGATCTTAGTACATGGTAGGACTGGGACGAACGGGGCCCAACAGGGCTGACTTCAAGGGCCCAGCTCCCAATCCCCCCACCGGTTCGGACGTCCGGTATGTTTTTACCTCTTTTTCTTTCTTTGATCAGAGAGAGGGGTTAGTCTGGGAGGGGAGAGGGGAAGGCCTGGGTCCTGATCCGCTCCTGACCCACAGAAGGAGCAAGTTGGGATCTTGGATGAATCCAGTTGTGAGCCAGGCAAAGGAGTGGGTTGTGATCCTTGTGGTGGAGTGGGCGTGGGTCGGTGGGGTCCATGAAGGCTGAGACCCACAGGGTTTTTTCCAGGTGTCCTACCAGTGCAACGCTGCTTTAGTATATCATAACACAGTGGTCCCAGCACTTCAAGACTGAGAGACCTTATTACAGGGTCAGACTAGAACGTAAGGGCCCCACTGGGGCTGACTTCAAAAGCTCTTCCGCTGCACACCTGGTATGTTTTTACCTCTTTTTCTTCTTTGATAAGAAAGAGGAATTGATCTGGGAGAGGAGAGGGGGCGAGTTCTAGGTCCTGCCCTGCTCCATTGTTTTGTATTTTCATAGAATTTGGTCATAAACAAAGCCATAAATGGTGATGGTATCCCTTTAAATGTTCCTGAACATTATTTGCACTTTTCAGCTACCTTTGAAAGCTCAGCACATCAAGATAATTTGTTTGCTTATAATACAGATACAGCCGTATGGTAATGTTTCCGACGAGCCTATCTATAAATGTTCCTGTCAATGTTAACAGATTCCAATAGAGAAATCAAACACATCCTACTGTATAATTCAAAGATTCGCAGAACAGTCCTCGGGGAGCACAATTAGGGCAGAACGCAGGGCTTGCAATGCTTAAACCCAGGTTGATGAATGACAATGAGCCTCTAATGAGATAACCTGTGTTCAGAAAGGTCAGCCCTGAACTTCTGCCCTGCTGTGTAGTCCCCGGGGACACTTTGGGGAACCTATTTTTCAATGCAAACCAGAACAATCAGACAGCTACACATTAATTGTGTCCAACAAACCACATTAGTGCACAAAATATGCTCTTCCATAAATAAAACTGGGAATTATGTATAATGATGGTTCCTAAACCTATCTACCCCTCCCTTGTGGATATCACCCTACCAGCATATGTGGATCAATCAGTAAAGTCAGTGGATCTGCCAGGACCAATAGGTACTGCTGTGACGATACCCTACCTGCCAACATTTTGAGAACAGTTGCAAAATGTTTTTGAACACGCCCATCCCCTAGTTAGCATGTTTCATTTTACTAAATTTGGCAGGTTATGGAAAGTTTGAACACATTTAGGGTCAGGTTTTATGTTTTGATAATGAAGGTCCCTTTAAGCTGTAAGTCTGTTTACCCAAGAGACCTGCTTATCTTACATAGTTACAATTGTTTCTTTGCTTATCTTCAATTGTTACAAAAGTGCAGCTGCTACGTATTCTGGGCTCTCTGCCAAAAGCCAATTGAGTTTTAGAACGGTTGTATCTTTTTCTGGCTGTTTAGTGCAGGAGATCAAAGAGAATGTCGGGACATTTCCAGTGTCGGACTGGCCCGGCGGGATACCGGGATATAACCCGGTGGGCCCCGACCCCTAATGGGCCCCCGTCAGGCCAGTCCCCCGTCCCGATCGTCCTTAAAAGAAAAAAGTTTTTTTTACGTGCCGCGCAGCGCCATTTGCGCATGCGCGCGGCACCTTTTACTGAGGAATGGCGCCTACACGCAGGCGCGCCGAGCAGCGCCTTCGTGCAATCGTGCTCGGCGTGTCATAGTAGGGAGGCAGGGGGGGTCGGAGGGGGCCCTGGACATTAGTCCCGGGGGGCCCCGGGCCCCCCAGTCCAACCCTGGACATTTCAGTCACAATCCAGGACCGCCGGCTGAGCTGTCAATATCGGGACTGGCCTGCGAAAAACAGGACAGTTGGGACTTGGGAGGTATGCAATGCCAGATAATAGTGATGTGCGGGTCGGGTAAAACCTGACCCGCACCCGACCTGGACCTGTCCGCCCGCATCCGTCTTCAAGGTTCCTTTTATTGACCAGCTTACAACCGGAAGTTGGAAGCAGGCATTTGAAGCCCGCCCTGCAAAGAGGAGTGCGAGGTCGGCCTGTACACGCTGACCCGTGGGTAAATCCACAGGTCCCGCGGCTATCGGGCCGGCCCGCACATCACTACCAGATAACATTGTTGGGTTGTGGAGTGGAACCAGTAAAGACAGGGTCAGATACAGGGAAAAAACCTGGTGGAACGCGGCCTTTATGGGTCCGACTAGCCCAGACCAGCTCCCAGTGGATGCTGCCGATGCTCCCCTGACCATTTACAGCCACTCGTCCAGCACAGTTAAAGGGATACTGATGCTAAAAAACTACTTTTTAAAATATGAATATACATTAAAAGTTACCTATGAGTCATGTTGATCGTTTATGGCTGAGAGGTCTATTTTTGTAAATAACTTTTAGTTGATGTTCCTAAACCTGACTGTTTTGCCAACCTGACTGTCCCATCTCAGCCGGTCAGTTAAAGTTTCTAAAACAAACAGACTCCTGCTGCACAAATATGGCAGCCCCCTCATAGACGAGCATAGGGAGTCAGATGGGTAATGTAAAAGCTTTGAGCAAATACTTTATGGCAAAATTATAAGTAGCAAACAAAGCTAAAACTATGAAAAATTTAAAAATGGTTTAATTTCTGGTGTCAGTATCTCTTTAAGGAGCAAGAAGGCGGTATAAGTTGTGTGTCTCTGTGCAGACATAAGAGGGGGAGGCAGAAGCCAGGAGGGGGGCCCCTGAGGTCCTTCAGATTGCAGACCCAGTGAAACCTGGAGACCACAGTCTGATGCTGAGTAAGGACATAAGGTGTCATTTACAGAGTACAGTTGTGGTTGAGCAAATAATTCAAATAGTGCAAATATAGGACTTTCATTAAAGGTCTTTATGTCTAAAGCCATTCCTTGCATTTCCCCATAGTTACATTCAGTGGAGCGGTTTCCATCCTGCTTCTTCTCTAACGACTCATGTGCAGTGCTCCTATTGCATACCTCCCAACATTTTGGAAGTAAAAAGAGGGACAAAATTTTTTTTCCCGCATGTAGCGCAGCAATTTTTTAACCACACCCCTTTCTGTGGCCACACCCCCTAATTACCATGTTTGTTTTACAAAATTTGGCAGGTTATGAAAGTTTGAAAATATTTCTCCTTATCTAAACTGTGTTTTTGTGTCTCAAAATTGTTACAAAGTATCTTATTTGCACCTGTTAGCTATTCTGGGCTCTCTGCTAAAAGCCAATTAAGTGAGAAACTTTGTTTCTTTTTCTGGCTGTTCAGTGCAGAGAAAAGAGGGACTTTCCAGTACAAATGAGGGACTGCGGGTTGAGCTGTCAAAAGAGGGACTGTCCCTCCGAAAAAGGGACAGTTAGGAGGTTTGCTATTGAGGTAGGGGAACCCAGGAGTTACCACCACCTTGAGACAAGGCAAAAGCTCCAGGGTTTCTACTTGTGTACTCTTGTCTACAGCTTTAGGCATCATTTTAATACAGAATAACAGAAATGACTACATTCCAACAACAAAGATTTGCAGTACAAATATGTGTGTCTACCTCGCCACCTTGTGGTCGCAATTACACTGGAATAAAAAACATGGCGACGTGCCTATGACCCCCAATAGTTAAGCGCAAAATCATGAATGGAAACAAAAATGCAAATCACGAAATTACATGTTTAGCTTCAATTTACAGCAATACTTGTGTGCCTATACTTTGTGCCAAATGTGTGGGGTTCATGGAAACAATCGAGCCCTGGAATTAAGGGCTCTATCCAATTTTAAAGTATTAGGTGGGGCGACAACGAGGGTTTACCACAACATTCATACTATGACAAGAGGTTCTCTGCACATACCTGTTACAGTTGTACTACACCCTGACTACACACTGTTGCAAGGACTTACTCCCTGAAAATCAACGTCTCCTTTGGTGCATATGTTGGGGTGCAGAGTAACAGCGCCGCTCGTTTTACTATAAGCTTAAACTCTATTTAATAGAGGAGCAGTGGCCAGCTCTATGTTGTAGCTTATCATTCCCAGCCACAGTCAAGTGATCTCAGTAGTGGCCAAAAAACAATTCAGGCGTTTGAACCTTAAAAGCAAACAAGTTGCAGGTGAAACTTAGTGAGAAACGTATAATGTAGCAGCAGGATTCTTAATGATGAAAGTGAGTGTAGGACTGGCCAGACCACGGATCACGTGGATGTAGTTGGCCAGCTTGAATATATTGCAATATATTGATGAACAATCCTTATTTTGTTTAAAAGGTAAGGCATTTTTAGTAGCTCAATGCACAAAATGTCAGTGTCCTTAATATAGTGAATAAAGTAACAGTATAAAATATAAAATATGACAATATAAAAGAGCAGGTCATGGAACTCCGAGGTTACTTCTAATATCCTGAAAGAGTACTTTATTTATTATAATACAGTTGCTGCAGGGGGTATTCATAAGTGCCATCATGGGAAGCTCATGGGTTTGATGCCAAATGCTGCTCTTAAATCACTTAAAACAATGCAAGCAGAGCCGAGCCCAGCCAGCCAGCCGCCCAAGGCAACCTGGCTGGCTGCAGCGCCGACTGTGTGCACGCGTGAACGGACGCAGGCGCAAATGGACTAGCGTGTATGCCCTAACGGACGCTGGCGCGCATGCGCCAATGGATGCTGGCACGCATTCACAAATGGACGCGCAAGCTGACTCTGCTGAAGAGAGAGGACCAGATTAGTGGTAGAGAGGCAGCATGGAAGGTACGTGCCTGGCGCCCCTCCAGCTTTGCGCCCTAGGCATGTGCCTACTCTGCCTACCCCTAGTTCCGGCCCTGAATGCAAGCAGTGCACCCCGCCACTATTCCACCATGTTGCCTAGTTCAACCGATAAGGAGTGGATCTTATTCACATGACAAGGCCTTATATCCGTGCCATTAAACATTGAATTCCTCTATTGTACACATTGCTTAACATGCCTTGGAGAAGGAGCCGACTTAATGTTTCATTGATCTCCCGTGTTGTTACATTTCAAGCTAGAACCCTGTGTTTGCAATAAAAGGCACTGCGTTTCCCCAGGAGCAGTAACTAGTAGCAACCAATAAGATGTTTGCTATTAAACAGCAAAGGCTATCAATTAAATTGGTTGCTATGGGTTACTGCTCCTGGGCAAACGTTTATTACACAACCCCATTGGTTTTTATATCCCTTTGGCAACTGCCTTTGACCCTGGACTGCTGGAGTCTCTACATATTTAGTGCGGCCTTAATTGTTATCATTCTTGTAAAACAAAGGACCAAAACAGCATAAAAATAATCCTCCCTTGTTGGATATATTGATAATGGGGGAGTGTAGCGGCTCCCTTGCACCTTTCAGATCTATCCCTCCCACTGTACTTTCAGATTGGCACAAGAAGCAACACGGACTGAAAAGAGCAGTGGCAGCAGTAACGTAACGAGAGGGGGATGGGCCCTGGCTCGGGACGTGCAGCCGGGCCCCCCACTGTACGATATATTCATCGCTGAATCCAGTGGTGCACGAGCTGCCGGGGGCCCTGAGGGGGTGCGGGCCCTGGCCCAATCGCACCCCCTGCTCCCCTGGTAGTTATGCCACTGAGTGCCAGGGGTAAGTGTTTGGCCCACTTTGCCCCACTTAGCACTCAAAACTCTACATCTTCCGCATTCTCATACATAAACAGAGCCATTTCCGAGACGACCTTACCATGTTACTTATTATGCGCTAACACTATCGCTTCAGGCAACCATGTCTTCTGGAAGGAACAGTTGAGCACAGGTCAGCAATCGCTCTTATAAATGTAGCATTTTATTTCTCACCTGAATAATCCCAAAATAAAAGCCATCCACTTGTTTCATCCGTCAGGGAAAAGAATAAAGGCAGTTGCGCTCAATGGAGGTTGGTTTGTGGTCTGTGAAATATGCCCTTGAACCGATTCCCTTCCATTAAACTTTCGGAAAAGGAGGGATTTCTGGAGAATTTTTGGAGAAATTGCATTTCTTTTACAGAAAACTCGAGTATTTCATTCAAGTTTGTGTGAATTTAAAGAAGATTGTAGCAACCTGATATGATATATTATACATGTATGACACAGAATCATCCTTAATTAATAAGCTCCCACCAATCCCGCGATGCTTTATGGAAATATATACTGTAGCTTTGGATTATAATGTAAAATTAGAATTCTTTATTTATGGTGTCTCAAAATATCCTGCAGTGCAATACAAAGATTACAGATCTTTCACATCAGTCCCTGTTCAAGTGGAGTGCACAGTTTAAGGTCCTTATCACATTCACACACACATAGCACATAATATATGTCTCCCACTAATCAAGATTTGAAAAATAAAAGTTCTATCATTTTAGCACCTAAAACATTTGGGGAGTTCAGAGGTGTTTCAGGGATATAGTGGTTGCGAAAGCCAATCCACACGTGCGGATTAAAATAAAATCCATCTTTATTTGAATATTAAAAACAACAAACAGGCATCCATGACAGATGTACTCCTACCCTATGACATGTTAGATCACCTGACGCGTTTCATGCCTCTTTCTGGCACTTCATCAGAGGAGTTCAGAGGTACCAAGACCAGTTCCACCAAGTGGGGCACACAATCATTTTATTTATATAGAAGAAATGTATTGCTGGATTTAAAAGAAAATTTTACCCCCGAACAATATGAGTCGCTCTAAAAATATGTGTTATTAATAATAGTACTTCATAAATCAGCTCATATTAAAACCTCATGTAAATAAACAATTTCTATAATAATATACTTTTTTAATAGAAGTAATCATAAATTTAAAAAAAAATGCAATTTAAAAAAAAAATAAGGGCCGTCCCCTGGGATTCAGCGATTCACGGTGCACACAAACAAACCAAATATGTTAGGTCACATGAGCCAATTCATGGGCAAGTTACAGCTGCAGTATTTCTTGTCAGGTGATCTCTGAGGCAGCACAGAGACCCCCGAGATCAAAAAATGGTCACTTTCACTTTGGTAAGTTTCTGTAATAGGCCACTTAATATGATGTAAACTATCTATTGCTTTAATATTCATTTTGGGGATATAGTTTCCTTTAAAGTATACAGGACCAATGAAAGCTGCAAACAGACCGACTGGCCTCCCAGACCGATGTCTGATCAAAAATCAGGTAGATAATCAGTTAGGTTTCAAAAACAACCCATCAAAATACATTGGCTTGTTAATACAGTTCTCACCCAAGGACCAGATTTAAGAAAAATGTTCTTGGTCACCTTCACACTTAAAGGAGAACTATTTCCAGGTAGGCTGCTCCTTCTTCAGCTATATTCGCGCACCTCGGCTGATGTCTGCTGGGGTGAAATTCAAATATTTAAAGGGACATTTTAATCCCTGCTCAATGTAGGTCTAATTCTGATAGTTCCTGGATGCACTTCAAGTCTGTCAAGTCGGTTCTCTGACCTTGCCTGTACCTGACCATCACTAGTTTGCCGACCTTTGCCTGTTCCTAACTATTCTTTCGGACTCTGATTCTGTACTTTGTTACTGTTGGTTTTGACTCCAGTCAGTGACCTCGACTACATCCCTGACTCCTGATTCAGCACTGCACTTGTTTCGTATGGACCTTGGCCTGACGCTTGACTATTCTCCCTGAAATCTGAATATATGTAGTGATGGGCAAATTTGCGCCGTTTCGCTTCGCCGAAAAATTTGTGAATTTCACGCAAAATTCGTGAAACGGGGAAAAATTCACGAAACGTTTTTTTCGTGGGCGTTTCGCGAATTTTTTCGCCGGCGGTGAATCGCGCAAATTCGTTGCGATTTCACGTCTGGCGAATAAATTCGCCCATCACTAGATATATGTAAGAGCAGATGAGTCATATAAACAATGACATATATGCGCATCTTATGTAACTTTGAGGGATTAAAAAGGAATGGCTGCTGGTGTATTTATAACATATATCCTCCCTGTGGTCATCATAATATCAGTATCAATGCACATGAGAATTTTATTGTTTATAAGTGAATATATATTTAATTTGAATGGGTTGCCTGTAGTTCCCATGGTAACAGAGTGACCAGCTGATCCATGTGTAAAAATATGTATAGGACTGTATGAAAGCCAGTATGAGTGGGGCTGCAACATGGAGGAGAAAAGGAGGCTCAAGGAGCAACCAGGTGTAGGAGTCAGTGAAGTGGGGGGTGGCAAGAGGACAGTGGAGGCTAATAAGGGAGATAGTTTTTTCACAGTAAAAGACGGTGAACAGAAACGCTTACTGCACTCCTCATTACCCCTGCTTCCCGCTCCCCGTCTTTTATAGAAAGACCCGAACACATGATAGACAAGCAGAAGGGGTACGTGCCAGAGCCCTCCCACCAGTCACATACCTCTTCTGCCGACCCCTATTTCTGGCCCTGTTTAGAGAGCTAAACCCTAAAAATGAATATGGCTAAAAATGCCAAATTTTATATACTCAACTTATTGCATCAGCCTAAAGTTTGAGCTTGTCAATAGCAGCAATGATCCAGGACTTCAAACTTGTCACAGGGGGTCACCATCTTGGAAAGTGTCTGTGACACTCACATGCTCAGTGGGCTCTGATTGGCTGTTGAGAAGCTAAGCTTAGGGCTCGTCACTAATTATCCAGCAGAAAATGAGCTTCCCCTGTAATATAAGCTGATGCTACAGGTTTGCTGATTATTAAATTCTGATGCTAATTGCACTGGTTTCTGTGCTGCCATGTAGTAATTATCTGTATTAATTACTAATCAGCCTTATATTGTGACATTTCTATTCTATGTGTACTGTATATTGTGAGTGGGTCCCTAAGCTCAGTAAGTGACAGCAGCACAGAGCATGTGCAGTGAATCAGCAGAAAGGAAGATGGGGAGCTACTGGGGCATCTTTGGAGACACAGATCTTTACTGTTAAAGGGCTGTGGTTGCCTTGGGCTGGTAAAGAAGCACAAAACATCATGTACAACAGCTACATCGTTATTTAAGCTTTAGTTCTCATTTAAAGGGGTTGTTCAACTTTAAATTAACTTTTAGTATAATATAGAGAGTGATATTCGAAAACAATTTGCAATTTTTCTCCATTTTTGTGATATTTGAATTATTTAGCTTTTTATTCAGCAGCTCTCTAGTTTGCAATTTCAGCATATTTAGCAATTTCTGATAACTAAACTTCTAATCTTCTATTATCTTCCTCCTGTGGCTTTAGATGCTTGCCCTGTATTCCTTTTCCCCACACTGGTACCATAAGTGGAAAACAGGGCATAAGATAAATACAAAAAAAAAATGAAAAGAGAAGGAAAGTTCTTTTTACTTGGGGGTGCCAAAAGTTAGGCACCCCAAGTGGTCACATATACTTACCTGAAACCCCGGGCTGGTGCACCAATTAGGAGAAAACTGCACCAGTCTGGGATTCTTCCAGCGAGAACCATGGAGCTATTGTCTTCTGGCTTCTTCTTCTCGTGGCTGGGCATGTGCAGTAGAGCAAAAAGCAGAACTTTAATGAAAAAGTCGGCTATATCGTTGTACTGTGCATGCGTCTGCCCCGGGAAATTTGAAGAAAGAAAAAGCTGAAAGACGATTGCTCCACGTGCTCGCTGGAAGAATCCCGGGCCGGTGCAGTTTTCTCCTAATAGGTTCATCGCCCTGGGGTTTCAGGTAAGTACATGCAATCAACTTGGGTGCATAACTTTTGGCACCCCCAAGAAAAAAGACCTTTTCTTCTCCTTTAAAGTGGAAAAGAAACCAGGAAATCAAAAGGCAGAACAGAAAGCAGGCAAAAGGAAAAGCACAAGAGACAGAAGGGGGTGGGAGAAAAAAAAGAAATTTCTAACATTGTAAAGAATATCAATAGAATAGACAACAGAGAGACCACAGCCATGACTGACAGAATGAGAAAGCAAAATCAGTTTAGGAAAAGGAAGGAGAAAAAACATAGAAACAGGAGTAGAGTAGAAGTGTAGGGTAGAGTAGAAGTGAGAGAAATATACAAGGAAGCCCAGATCAATAAATAATAATAAAACAATTGGAAAATAGGGATGCACCAAATCCACTATTTGAGATTTGGCTGAATCCTCAAAATCCTTGATGAAAGATTCGGCTGAATACCGAACCGAATCCTAATCCTATATATATGCATATGCAAATTAGGGGCAGGAAAGGAAAAAGTTGAAAAAATTCTTCTTTTGTGATGAAAAGTCACGTGATTTCCCTACCCGCCCCTAATTTAAATATGCAAATTAGGACTCGGATTCGACCGAATCCTGCTGAAAAAGGCGAAATCCTGGCCGAATCCCAAACTGAATCCTGGATTCGGTGCATTCCTATTGCAAAATGACAATGTGGCAACTGAAAGGGAAAGTCATAGAATTTTAAAAAGAGAAAACATGATTATTATATCCTCTGCTCAATGTTCTAGTTAAAAGCGGTGAAGTCAGACAGGTAATTCCCTGCGGCAGTGCCGTCTGTCTGATTTAATTGTGTCCAAATAATTTTCTTCCAGTTGCATCTCTTTGTACAATTTTTATCAATATTTATCAAACTCCATGGCTTTAAAGCCGGATATGGCATGTTTCCCATCACACTGCTTGTTAATCTTTTCTCTCTCTTTTTGAACAAAACAAAAACACAATCTCGCCCCGTTATCAAAGCAACAACCTCTGTGGCTTTACTGTGCTTAATGCTCAATGGCTTTCTCTCGCGAAGACCTCGGTTTTGCCGTAGTTGCTTTTTATGATAATTTATAATCGGTTTCTTGTTCCCGAAAGACGTTGGTCTTTCCAGAAAGCCTCAGAGACGGTGCAAACCAGCTGATGGCTGTATCCTGATTTATTTGATAGTGCTCTTTCTGACTAATGTGCCTGTGCTTATCTTGCATGGCTTCAGCACTAACAGTTTCACTTATAAAGACATTTTACATGGCTACTGAAATTGCCAGGATAAGTGCAAATAGAAGGGGTCTGCCAGTAGCCCAGTAAAGTGCAGGGTAGCAGGACAACTAAACTACTGCACATGTTTATGAGATATCATCCAGGTCACAATATACATTGAATAATGGACTATAGTCTAAAGCAACTGGAGTTTTCTTGAAAACATTTCACCACTCTTAGATCAAACAGCTAAAACCTTGCACTGCTGGCAGTTTAAAATGTTAGATCAAACAGAAAACACCATACACAGCTGTTATGTTACACTATTAGATTAAACTGTTAAAACTTTGCTCTGCTGGCATGTTAACTGTTGGATCAAACAACTAAAACCTTACACTGCTGGCAGCTGGTTATATCAAATAGACCAACACCATGCACAACTGTCATGTTAAAGGGATTACATCATGATTTTATGGTGTCTTTTTTATTCCTAAATTACACTGTTTACACTGCAAATAATTCACTCTACAATATAAAATGTCATTCCTCAACCAGCAAGTGTATATTTTTTAGTTGTAATATTGGTGTGTAGGTGCATCTCAGGTCATTATACTGGGTCATGTGCTTTCAGAAAGAGCCAGCACTTTAGGATGGAACTGCTTTCTGGCAGGCTGTTGTTTCTCCTACTCAATGTAACTGAATGTGTCTCAGTGGGACCGGATTTTACTATTGAGTGTTGTTCTTATAACTACCAGGCAGCTGTTATCTTGTGAATAAGCAGCAAAAAACAGGTTTAGATGTTATATCGGAGCTCACCCCTCTTGTGCGGCGTCTCTACCTTCAGTCGCAGCTCTCGCGGGATCCTCCTCACCTCGTTGAGGAGGTAACTTCAGTGCACAGATTTACCCCGTTTCACGGCGCAGAGCGAAGGAATCACAGGAGACGGTATTGCTCAATTTTCTTGCGGCTTTATTTGGCACATCTAGTGAGTTTCTAGCAGTGGGTTGGTGTGGAAAACCTACGCGTTTCGTGCCCTCTTTCCAGGCACTTCTTTCCAGACCCTGACAAAGTGCCTGGAAAGAGGGCACGAAACGCGTAGGTTTTCCACACCAACCCACTGCTAGAAACTCACTAGATGTGCCAAATAAAGCCGCAAGAAAATTGAGCAATACCGTCTCCTGTGATTCCTTCGCTCTGCGCCGTGAAACGGGGTAAATCTGTGCACAGCTGTTATCTTGTGTTAGGGAGCTGCTATCTGGTTACCTTCCCATTGTTCTTTTGTTTGGCTGCTGGGGGGAAAAGGGAGGGAGTTGATATCACTCCAACTTGCAGTACAGCAGTAAAGAGTGACTGAAGTTTATCAGAGCACAAGTCACATGACTGGGGGCATCTGGGAAACTTACAATACAGTATGTCTAGCCCCATGTCAGATTTCAAAATTAAATATAAAAAAATCTGTTTGCTCTTTTGAGAAACAGATTTCAGTGCAGAATTCTTCTGGAGCAGCACTATTAACTGATGCATTTTGAAAAAAACACGTTTTCCCATGACAGTGTCCTTTTAAAGTATTTGATTAAACTGTTAAACCTTTGTTTTGCTGGCATGTTAAACTGTTGTATCAAACAGCTAAAACCTTAAACTGCTGGCAGCTTAAAATCGTGTTAAACTTTTAAGTATTTGCTCTGTTGGCATGCTATACTTGCACTGCAGACATGTTAAACTTTTGCTAAAATCCAATACTGCTGGCATGCTAAAATTTTAGATCCAACAGGTCATACCTGGCACTGCTACCATGTTAAAATGTAAGAACAAACAGCTAAACCCGAGTGTAAAAGAGCAACATTTTACACTTTTGGCATGTTAAATTCTAGATCAAACAAATAACATCTTACACTGCTGTTATGTTAGACTAAAACTTTAAACTACACAGCTAACCCCCCCGATTCCTCCCTGTATAGTGCATTAGTGCAAAAAGTGTCCCCTAATATCAATCTCACTTCTTCATGCAGAGTAACGCAGCGGAGCTCCAGGGCGCAATCTTCAACGTATTCCGTTTTCTTCCAAAAGGGACGGGCGACACTGAGCTATTTGGTGCATGCACAGTTGGTTTTCTCGTCAACTGGAAAGAGTAAATTGCCAAAGGGAAGATGATCAGAAGAATTCCAAATAAATGAAAGATGGAGCCCGGACACTGTGGGGACACTTTTTGCAGTCATGCAAGGGGGGGGGAGCAGGGAGGAGGGACTATGGGGGTAGTGGATGGGGCTTTTCATATTGGGGGTTTAGTTCTCCTTTAAAACCTTATACTGCTGGCATTTAGGTATACTGAGCAGATTAATATTTGAAAGTCTAGATAAAACATCCCTAATGCCTGTATACAAATTTGCTTTCATCCAGGATACATATTTTCTGTTTCCATGGTTTTATGGTATAACCAGGTTCCTCTATGCCCAGGTTTCACAATTAAAAACAGATTTTTTTTCTGGCATGCACTTAGAATGATTACTACAGACATCAGGAATGTTGCAAGACTACTGTGCTTTCTTTACAGCCATGCAACACATATACGAATGATATAAGTAGAAAAGTAAACCTTTTAATTAAAATTACCCCAAACAAAAACAAACCTTTTCTCCATTTGCTATCAGAATGCTTAGCCCTCTGCCATCTGTTTGGAGGGAGCCCAGCGGCTGACAATTTTAGGGGCTACCTGTCATTGACGTGAGTGATAAATGCATTAAATGTCCGGTATTGGCACATTTCAACCTAAAAACAAGAACATTACCAGCCATTGCTTTAGAGTTGTATACAGGTATGGGACCTGTTATGCAGAATGCTCAGGACATGGGGTTTTCCAGATAATGGATCTTTCCATAATTTGGACCTTCATACATTAAGGGGCAGATTTATTAAGGGTCGAAGCAGAAATTCAAATTATCGTTGTTTTTTTTTTGGGTGAAAACTCTCAAATTCTATTTGGGAATTATCCAAACTCGATTCGAGTTTTAATTAGAATTTCAAGATGTATCATACTCTGGCCCTTTAAGAACTCAAAGTTAGACTTTTTGCCGATTTGCTGTATAATTCAATGGGAGAGGTCCAGGGATCAATTTAGTGATGTTTGCAGCCTTCCTAAAATTCGAATGGAGTTGTTTCTAATTCGAATTGAACTCAGTTCGAGTTTTCGATTCAATTATTCCGAGCTGGGAAAATTCGATTTTATTAATAAATTTAGAATTTATGGGAGTTTTAAAAATGAATGAGTGAATTTGAAATTCGACCCTTGATAAATGTGCCTCCCCGTCTACTAGAGAATCATATAAACATTAAATAAACCCAATAGGCTGGTTTTGGTTCCAATAAGGATTAATTATATCTTAATTTGGATCAAGTACAAGCTACTGTTTTATTATTACAGAGAAAAAGGAAATCATTTTTAAAAATTTGGATTATTTGGATAAAATGGAGTCTATGGGAGATGGCCTTTCCGTAATTCGGAGCTTTCTGGATAACGGGTTTCCAGATAACGGATCCCATTCCTGTAAAAATAATCTCCCTCTGATCTGTTGACTGCGTTGATAAAGTGGGGATGAATCAAATAGCTGTGTGTGTAACAGTCACTGTGATACAGTATAGAATTCTGCAGAAAAAAGAAACGTTACAATCGTTGATCTTTATTCCAGATGATAAAGTAAGAAACCTCAAGACAGCGGAAGCCACTTTTCCGCAGATCTGAGAACTGAGCCAACGCCAAGCTGCTGTCCCTCCTTTGCTTTCCTCGCTAGTATAAATTAAACCTTAAGAGCGAAAGACTAAGCACAGAAAAGTGTTGTTAACACGTATACAAAAGCAACAGCGACAAATGAGAAAGACCAGGGAACATAACTGGAGACTCTAATGGCAGCACAGGAAAATGCAGATATGCTGTAGCTAATTACTGAAAAAATATAAAAACTTCTAATGATAGCTTGTTATACTTTCTGAATGTGTGCAGATACATCCCCATTGTGAATATATTAGATAGGGCAGCTATGCTGCTTAAAGGGGAACTAAACTCTAAAATAAAATAATGTTAGAAATGCTGTATTTTGTATACTAAACATAAACATGAACTTACTGCACCACAAGCCTAATCAAACAAATGATTTATGCTTTCAAAGTTGGCCACAGGGGGTCACCATCTTGTAACTTAGTTAAACATCTTTGCAAGAACAAGACTGTGCACATGCTCAGTAAGGTCTGGGCTGCTTAGGGATCGTCATAAATGATCAAAACAGCACAAGTCAAATAATAGCTGCCAGAAGCCGATACAGCAAGATTGATTAATAATCAGAATATGCAGACTGCACTGGGTCCTGAGTTGTCATGTAATCTAATGTGGAATTTATAGTTTTTGTATTGTTTAATACAAACTTTCTGCAACTCTGCAGAACCAGTGGCTGCAGCAAAATAATCCTTCAAATAGAATCCCAGTTTATCTGTTTAAATCTGGCTCCATGATCTTTGTCTGGAGTTGGAGTAAAGGGGATGTAAAGGCAAAAATAAAATCCAATACAAATTTCTACACAGACGCCGACTGCTCTACAGGGAAACAAACAAAGCTGCTTGAGTTCTGCATGGCTGGGAAGTAAGGCGGGGGCTCCCCCTGCTGTTCATAAGTATGATTGTTTCCCTGCTCAGCAGTTAGGGACCGTCTGACAATTCCTATCCACAGCAGTAAATGAAGGGAGAATTTCACTGCCTACAGTCAGGTTTCTTATAAGAACAGTACCCATTTTTTAATTAAAGTATATTGGAGATAGGTTTCTTTTTCATTAAAGAAATTAACAATGGGATTTAATTTTTTTGCCTTTACATGCCGTTAAGGGCATTGTAAACAGCACTCGTAAGTTTCTATCCTAGAGCTCCTAAATTGCAGTAGGGCTGGAATTGGAGAAAAGGTGGTGCGGGGGGTTCGCAAAGAACTATACCAATGATCGGTTTGTGGGATAGTGAGAATAACCGTACAACAGCTGGAAATCTCTGACCTGAATACAAAGAACATTAAACAGGTACAACATTACTGTATATTCAATAACATTTAATGGCAAAGGGGGAGGGGTCAGGTGAAGAGGGGTCAACTGTCATGCAATAAATCCTATACTCACAGTGTGGTACCTTGGGAGAGCAAGTATTCCAAATCACTAACACTGGGTTGCTGATCATCTGCTTATTAAACCAGCAGTACATTTATATGGTATTTCCCATGCAAATTTTCAATCCCACGTTAGGCAACCATATGAAAGTTTTGTGATTAAGAAAGCGTTAGCATTTTAAATCTTAAATGCCACAATGCAGGTAAAGGTATGGTGATCAGTTATCTGGAAACCCATTATCCAGAAAGCTCAAAATGTCATAAAGGGCATCTCCCTTAGACTCCATTTTATCCAAATAATTAAACATTTTTAAAAGTGATTTCTGTGTAATAATAAAACAGTCACTTGTACTTGATCACAACTAAGATATAATTAATCCTTATTGGAAGTAAAACCAGCCTATTGGGTTTATTTAATGTTTACATGATTATTTATTAACTTAAGACCCAAATTACAGAAAGATCCCTAATCTGGAAAACCCCCAGGTCTTGAGAATTCTGGATAACACGTCCCATACATGTATTTCAATCTGTATTTATGACATAAAATGCCATTGTACTCCATAAAAACTTTGAGATGTCTCTGTATAGAGTAAAAACAGGCACACGGCTTAAATAAATTTATTGTTTCCGATAGCGACGTGATGCTGGTTAACTAGCCAGTCACAAGACCACAGCAAAAGTGGATTCTTTTTATGTGACACTGAATAATGGATGATTTAACTTCAAGTACATAGGCAGACATCAGGTACCAAGTCAGTTCTCTTGAAGAGCTGAGCAGCCGGTTGGCTTTTATAGATAGATCACTGTCAGATTGTGGAGCTGTGGATGAATCTATAGGTGACTGCTCAGCATGGAGGCCCAAAAGCTGATTAGTCTTTGTGTGTCTCTTTAATTAGGGGTCTTTTTGAGGTTTTCGTTTGGGCTCCCAGTGTGCTCTGATTGTTGACCTAAAGGCCAGATCACCAGAAAAGTTAGATCTAATCCAGCACCAGTGGAGTTGATCCATTGCTTTGATTGGTTGGCAAACAAGGCAATTATTTTCTTACCTTATCCCATGTTTGAAGACTGAAGTTATAAAGTGGGGCATACCAGGCTTCAGTCTTCTATATCTAAAAATTCTAGAACCACAGATAATTCTGCACAAGGAAGGTCTTATTTTATTTGTCAAGGAAGCGCAGTTATCTTCTGTTGACTTCACTGTACTGCCCATTTCTAGAAACCTTGGTTGGCTTTTACAGGAAAGCAAAAAAGTGTCAAGGGCAACTACTTAGTACCTGATAATCAATGCCAAATGAAAAAAAAATTCAAAATGTACAATTTACATTTAATTCAATACTAACAAAGAATAAGAACTATACTCAAAGAGTTGTATACGTCTCAGCATAGATATTTGCAGCATAGGTTCATGTGGAAGTTGGATATTGCTATTAAACCTCTAGGTGGGACCTAGTCACAATTATGATTATGCATGGAAATAAGGTTGGGATTGGTGACATGGAACAAAAAATCAACCATCACATAAAGCACACCTCTTTGTTAGGATATGAGCTCCTGTTCCATTCTGCAATTCCTGTTCCTATTCGTGTGTAAGAATATTATTTTGAACTGTATTGTGTAACAGAGAGAAATTAATATAGGACTTTGGGCAAGACTTTAAAGCTGGCCATAGATGCAAAGATCTGATCGTACGAATCGAGGAGTCGTACTATTTTCGGACCGTGTCTATCTGATCTTTGTGTCTATGGCCAGCTTAAGGGAGAAGGAAAGTCGTAGCCCACCTGGGGGTGCCAAATGTTAAGCACCCCAAATAAAAGGATCTACTTACCTGAAACCCCGGTCCTCCTATCAGGAAAAAACTGCACCTGGCCCTGGGTTATTTCAGTGAGCAATTTATGTTCATGGATCCGCACACAGACTATTTTTCTGCAGTCTGGGAAGTGCCCCTTTATTTTAGAATGCCATTGGTGTGTGTGCGGATCCATTAACATAAATTTCTGTTGCTGTGGGACCTTGCCAAGTCAACGGATGACCAGCACCACCATTGCAGTGTAAGATAATTGCAGAAGTGCAGTGGATTGAAAACACAACTTATTCTAGTGAGCACCAGGGAACGATCCTCTTCCTTCTTATTTCTTCAAATTTCCCAGGGCAAACGCATGCGCAGTAGAACAAAATAGGCGACTTCTTCGTTAAAGCTTGGCTTTTGGCTCTAATTCGCATGCACAGCCACAAGAAGAAAGGAGAAGCAGGAACTGGGCGCTCCATGGTGCTCGCTGGAATATCCCCCGGCCGGTGCAGTTTTCTGCTGATAGGAGCACTGGCCCGGGGTTTAAGGTAAGTAAATACAATCACTTGGGGGTGCCTAACATTTGGCACTCCCAAATGGGATCCAACTCTGTAAAAGGGAGCTTAAGGGTCAGGGCACACGCTCACAGTCAGGGATTGCACTCCAAAGTCGCCCAAAGTTGCCTCACAGGGAAGTGCTCCGATTTACATTATAGCTGGCGGGAGGCAGTTCGGGTGGATTAGTTGCCCCGAAGAAGAGGAGATTTGTCGCCGGGTGACTAATCTCCCCAAATATGAGCGTGTGCCTTGACCCTAAGGTGACATAAATGGCAATAGCTGCTGGCACAATCTAAATGCGGAAAGCATATATAATTCAAAAGACAATTTCCCGCATTTCGAGGTTTATGGTTTTCTACCACCCTATAACCTGGGAATTTACAGGAAAATGAAAACACATTTTACAAGGAAATGATCAAAGCAAGATTTAAGAACACTTTTCTTTTTAATTGTATGGAGAAGATGCTGATAATGAACTTCAAAAGGTAAAATACAAAACCGAGACATAAATAGTGGCATTATAAATGTTTTCTCTCTGTGTCACACTTCACACGTATTTACTCAGCATTGGCAACTGTCAGACGTCTCGAGAATAACACCTTGAACAAACTTGTATTTATAGAAAGGAAACAATGATCATATTTGCACGTGTAGCTCCTGTGTAATATCAATTAGTTTAAACGATGCTAAAAGGAAGCCTTTCCCTCTTTCCTAACACTCAGTGCCTTTTGCTGGAAGACCTTACATCAAGTACGGGTGATAGATATGGCAAAGGGGAGGGAGAAAAATTCCAAAATAGAATTCCAAATAATTGGCGAGTTTTATTCTCACAACTATGTGATATCTGCCAGTTGGACATACTTCATTTATAAGCTATAATATTTGGAAATTGCTACATAACATAATGTGCGGTTTTGATCTCATTTTTTTTTTTACCCAAGACAAGTGTTTTCTGCCTTATAACAAATCCTAAGGCACATTTGGACCCTGAAGAAATGGAATTTGGACAGCAGCCTCAGTATAAGGCCAAGTGATGCAGCAATGGCTCTATAATATCGGCCTGACAATCCCAATGGCTGAGCGGACATGTCACTTGTAGTTCATTAACTCTACAAAATCCATCCTTCTTCTATTGTTTCCCTTCTATTGTTGTCTCATATCACAATATGGAAGATACAGAGCTATTACTGACTATTTATTTTAGATATACGACATATTGAACAGGAAATAGCCTTATTATATATATATTATATGGAAAGAGCTGTGGCATCAATGAAGGTGATTTAGACCATAGACAATCAGTTGTTGCTTAGCAGGTGCAGCACAAGCTCCTCATCCTCTGCCAGAGAAAGTCCAGTGTTAAGAGGCTCAAAGTCCTCCTCGGAGTTCTGTTTTACCCTCTTCTTTTTAATGCCTACAGACTTTTCAGCTTGGTTTCCGGCAAGGCTTGGGTATGGTCTCTTCTTTGGGCGCTCTTCTTCATGGTCACTGGGGAAAGATATAATCTGGTTAGAAACATCATCAGCCATTTTCAGAGCAATAAAAATTCAGCATACAGTTGTCTTTTTTACTAGGACAATTAACATTTCTCTGATATTTTTCAAATATTTAATCACAACAAAAGGTGACAATAATACTTATGCAAGTTCTAGAGCAAAATACTACTTATGCACGGAATCCATAACTTCTGGATTTTGCCGAACCCTGAATCTTCTACTAATTGTCTGTGGATTATTGAACCTAATCCAGACTCTAATCAAAAATTCTATCAATTTCAAATAAGTAATTAAGACATTCAGCAGTGTAGATCTTTATTGGCACATGACTTCAGTGGTTCGCACTTGGTCCGGCTGAAAATGTGAGACTCCTTGGACAGAACTTACAGTAAGCAGACAAGGCACCTTCCATGTGTCCTTGACTATAGGAGGCTTAGTTAACAGTACTGTACCTTTAACATGTTTTTTTACACTGCGGATGCACTCCAAATACAATACAGACTTCAGTATAAAAAATAAATATCAGACTTTAGTAAATAACCCCCTTCCTACTGTATATGTGTGGAAATCTCTCGTTTTAGGTGAGCAAATCAGCTCCTAAGCTCTTAGCTAAGCCACATGGGTAAGTCTTGGGCCAGATCATGAAGGATCCTGCTATTTAAATGAGTGAAATGTGTAAGGATATCACTGTAATCTTACATAGTTAATGTGTGTTGAAAAAGACCAAAGTCCATCAAGTCAATCCCTCCAAAGGAACCATGCTGTACATACGACAACAGCCTTATTATTATTATCTTTGTTCAAGAAATCATCCAAGCCACTCTTAAAGGTATTAATAGAATTTGCTATCACATAATATCCAGCAGGGCATTCCCCAACCTCACTGTGAAGAACCACCTACGTTGCTTCAAATCAAAGTTCTGGTCCTCTAGTCTGAAAGGATGAGTTCAGATCCCCCGCTGTCTATAATGTTCTCTTTTGTACTTGTAAAGTGTAATCATCACCTCTTGCAAGAACCTTTTCTCCAAAGAAAACAACCTCAACCTTGACAGTCTCCCCACATAATTGAATTCTTCCATCACTATTACCAGTTTCGTTGCACATCTCTGAACTCTCTCCAGCTCATTAATATCCTTCCTAAGACTGGAGCCCAAACCTGCACGGTTACTACTCAAGGCAAGGCCTTACCAAGGAAATATAAAGAAGCAAAATGATCTCATTCCATCCTTCTCTATGAAGAATTTCCATTGAGAGGCAATATAAAGAGAATACATCTCCTTAGTATGCAAACAAGGAACTGAAACGATTACATTCTAGCTGGGCATTTGCGTCTTCCACAGAACTGTAAAACGACCCATACATTTGCAGAGAATTCCAGATAATGGGCCATCGATTATCTGTACATGATTATCTATTGAGTGATTAAACGCACAAGACTCGCATGAGAAGAGCAATCCGAGATTTTCCCTTTCAATTCGTGCAATTTATTTTCCTTTTCCCACTGATCAGCTTTCTGGCTACAATTTTAGTCAGTCTGAAAGTCTCGAATGGATACTTATTCAATGGATATTAAGTGGCTCCACGCAAAGTAATATATAAACAGAGACACAGACGCCAGGGGCCTCACTCCCCAAATGCTCATCATGAACAATCCGGTGCTAAAATGCTAACAGGCAATTTCTTTAAGTAATCTATTCGGATTAATCCACCTTTACTGCTTAAGGTCACAGCAGAGCTTCCAATACCATAAAAAGATCCGGATGATTCACTTAGCAGAATGTCCTGGATTTTAAATAAAAAGAAGGAGAATGAATATAATACCGGGAGTCGATGGTGCTTATGTCCTACTGTCATAGTAAAAAGTGGCATGAATTAGCCAAAGTATGAGTATATACCTTGATTCAAAACTCATATCACCCAGTGCTTTGGAGAGCAAATTCCTTGCCCCCCACATTCCTGTGTTATTTTTACGGAGGGGTCGGAGGGTTCTGGAGCTTTCTGCTGTACTGAGGGCACTATTTTCTCCATCACTTAAAAAAAAAAATCACCAATATGTGTGATACTACCCAAATACAATTCAGCCCAATAATATAACTAAAGGATCTGCATAATTAATCTTTTTCTCGTATATAAAACAGATCATACCTCACACTGTACATGAACATTGCACTTATACAGTTGAGAGGGAGTTTCCATGGTGGGTGCTTTTCAGTCCACCTTCTTCTATGCTAGCCCACCCTAAGTGCCTGATCTCTCCATCTCTGATGAATGCCAGACGGCCACTGGGGAGAGGTTGGGCCATAGGACAGAATGTGATAACCTGCCTGGAGTTGAACCAGGGACCCGGTGTTTCCCCCTCTGCTACACTTGCCCTTGTGTGTTTAGTAATTTCTTCTCTTTGAGTACATTGGAGAAGTGCCGACCTCTTTTCCAAACACCGGGCATACATCCTGGAGAGGCTGGGGAAAATAGGAATCGTGGTTGCAGAATTTACTTTCATCTATTGCCAATCTGGCCACAGGTGATCTGTGTAAGCCATTTGACTGGCTATAAAATCTCCTACTCGGCTGTAATTCATTGCCCAGTATAGGTCTATGTTCCATAGCTCCTGGGTGCGATACCTCGTCTGATCCCATTATTGACCACGCCAATTTGCTGACTGAAAGGACCCCTGCCTGCGTATGACTATTCTTCGGATTCTGATTTGGTGCTGCGCTTCTGATCTGTGTATGACCCTGTCCTGTGACCTTGTATACACTTCAGCTTCCTGAATTGGTACCGTCTGTTTGGTTTTGACCCGGCCAGTCCCCTGACCCCGCTCCTTGTTCTCCTTTCCAGTTAAACATTATGGTTCCCTCGTCTGCCCAGAGCTTTTCCCTTGGTTCTCTCGCGTTAAGTCCTGGCGACATCTGAGTAGCCAAGGGCTCTTCCCGAAGCCAAAGGCGGCTGCTATAGGCAGAAGTGCGAGACGTGACCTTGGGGTTTACAGTGGGTTTTGGAATACCATATGTTACACAGAGTTTAGCCTGCCACCAACTAAAGATGTTCTTTGCTGGCTCTTACCCAAAGCTGTCCTACTTATTGCTAAACCTCCAGGTTTCTGCTCAGCCAACACAACACAAAGTGCAAGGAGTTGGGTAAGATGCGGCAGACAAATAATGAAACACTTGGGGAGGGGAGTGAGTACGGTTAAGGCACAGTTCTGCCAAAACAGACCCCTGCAGATTTCTTGCTCCTGGTAAAACTGACCATTGTGTGTAAATGTGAGATATAGAGATGTAGAGCAATGCAGAATATACATAAAGAATAATACATGTATAATACATGTATCGGAACGGTTATCCATAATGCTTGGGCCCTAAGGCTTTCTGGGTAAGGGGTCTTTCCATACATTAAGTGTACTAAAAATTTAGAATCAAGTACAGGTATGGGATCCGTTATCCGGAAACTCGTTATCCTGAAAGCACTCAATTCCGGAAAGGCCTTCACCCATAGACTCCATTTTATAAAAATAATCCAAATTTTTTAAAACGATTTCCTTTTTCTCTATAATAATAATAATAATAAAACAGTCACTTGTACTTTATCCCAACTAAGATATAATTAATCCTTATTGGAAGCAAAACCAGCCTATTGGGTTTATTTAATGTTTACATGATTTTCTAGTAGATTCAAAGGGGTGGTTCACCTTTGAAATAACTTTTAGTATGATGTATCATGAGTGATATTCTGAGACAATTTGCAATTGGTTTTCATTTTTTATTATTTGTGGTTTTTGAGTTATTTAGATTTATTCAGCAGCTCTCCAGTTTGCACTGTCAGCAACCTGGTTGGTAGGGTCCAAATTACCTTAGCAACCATGCATTGATTTGAATAAGAGACTGGAATATGAATAGGAGAGGCCTGAATAGAAAGAGGAGTAATAAAAGGCAAATAACTATAAAAAATAAATAATGAAAACCAATTGAAATGTTGCTTAGCATTGGCCATTCTATAACATACTAAATTCGATTTGAATTTAAAAAGAATTAGAAATTCGAATTTTAGAAATTTATCATGTACTGTCCCTTTAAGAATTCGAATGAGACTATTCACCCATATTTTAAAAAAAATTATCTTTTTAATAAATTTAGATCTCGTCGTTTTTTTCCCGAATTTCGAGTTTATTGGAGTTGATAGGAGTTTTTAGAAACTTCCATAAACGCTATATTCGACCTTTGATAAATCTGCCCCTAAAAGTTGCCTTACAGGTGAACCACCCCTTTAAGGTATGAAGATTAGTGATGGGCGAGTAAATTCACTCGGCACGAATTGGGGGCGAATTTCCGTGTTTCACCGCTGGTGAAAATTCGCCAGAAAATGTTCGAATTTCACAATCTTTCTGTGAAAACATTCGAATTTCACGATTTTTGGTGAAAACGTTCGAATTTCATGATTTTTTCATGAAAAACGGTTTAATTTCAAGATTTTTTTCGTTTACTTACGATTTCACATTTTTTTCCCAAATTGTTTGCCGCTTTGCGAATTTTTCTGGAATTTTGCAAATTTTTCGGCTAAGCGAAACGAGAGAAATTCGCCCATCACTAATGAAGATCCAAATTACAGAAAGATCCATTGTCCGGAAAACCCCATGTCCCAAGCTTTCTGGATAACAGGTCCTTAACCTGAAGCACAAGGTCCTGTTTTATTGTAACAGAGAAAAAGGAAATCATTTTTAAAAATCTGAATTATTTGATTAAAATGAAGTCTATGGGAGATGGCCTTTAAGTAATTCAGAGCTTTCTGGATAATGGGTTTCCGGGTAATAATAATAATAATTTTAAAAGGATATACACACAGGTGGGAAATGTTCAGTGCACTCAACACTGTAGCCCATTAACCAATAAAAGTAAAGGTGGCCATACACTATAAGATCCGTTCGTTTGGAGATGCTTTTCCCTGATATGCCACTAACGGCAGGGCTATATCGGGGCTAATTTGAATGTTCAGCCCCATGGACTGAACGATCGGATTACGTTGAGCGCAATGGGCTCCAATGGGTCGGTCGGGAGTATAATCAAACCTTCCTGATCTATATCATGTCCAGATATCGATCGGAAAGATCCGTCGGAAGCCTCCAGATTAGCGGTCAAATTGGTCTAAACGACCGATATCTGCAGCATTATCTGCCCGTGTATGGTCACCTTAAGTCTTATTTTTGGGAAAAGTGGGTAAGGTTTTAGGGTTAACCGTGGGAGCTGTGGCTGCAGAGAGGAGCAGTATTAATAGAAATGTAACCGTTGTCTATATCTTCATTTCACAAGCTGTTAGAATGAAAACATTTTTTCCTAAATTGTATTATGTTGGAGGTGACTGATCTTTTCTCCCAAATTCAGACACACGGGGATTTAATTAACAAGTGCTCCAATCACTTGCTCCAGATGTCTCTTTATATGAAGCGCTTTGATTTCATCGCCATTGATCCCATCCATCGCAAACACAGACGGATTAACTGGCTTTTCATGCGAACTCTTCATAGGAACGAAGTCACTCGGATAAAAAGCGCTCGCGCCTAAACGCGGCCATTTCTACTACAATTTAATCTCGAAAACAAGTTTGCAGATATGAAAGCGGCAATTACAGAAGCGTGCTTGCATCTGAAAACAAGGTAATCCTTAAAGGAAGACTGCAATTACACACCCATATAAATACCAGCAAAATATAACAAATGCCAATTATCATATCTACACCTTAATGTTAAAGAAATACTGGCGTGGTTTTCATGATAACTATTGTTCTGCCCAGCTGCACTGCTGCAAATAAGAAGGCTGCACTGCTACAGCTGCACTGGGCTGTACTGCTGCAAATAAGAAGGTCTGTTAATGTTTCTCCCATCAGTGTTTTTATTTCTAATGAAGTGCATTTTAGAAAAGAGCTATACTACCCAAAATAAAAATTTGCCTAATAAAAGAAAACTGAATTCCAAGCAACTTTACAACAATTGCTATTGAAAGCAGCATTTGCTAACGCCTGGTTGTTACTTTTTGGTCAATGTTGCGAAAGTCTGAGTTACTCAAAAAAGACTGCTGCCGTGTCTTACATTTTATCAACAGTCTGAACCCCCAGTGTAGAGACTAGAAAGGAACAGAAACATGGATTCCGATTCGGCTGAATCCTTCTGCCTGGCTGAACCGAATATGAATCCTAATTTGCATATGCAAATTAGAGATGGGGAGGGAAATTGCGTGACTTTTTGTCACAAAAAAGGGAAGCAAAAAATGTTTTTCCCTTCCCACTTTCCCCTTCGGATAGGGTTCGGTATTCGGCCGAATCTTTCGCTAAGGATTCGGGGGTTCGGCTGAATCCAAAATAGTGGATTTGGTGCATCCCTAATATATATATATATCTCTCTCATCTGTCTGTCTGTCTGTCTGTCTGTCTGTCTGTCTGTCTGTCTGTCTGTCTGTCTGTCTGTCTATCTATTATCTATCTATCTATCGATCTATCTATATATACATATGTGTTTGTTTGCAGCTCCTGAAGACACTTTGGCCTTAGAGAACCAGGTTTCATATGGTCTCTTAACATCCGTATAACATCAGCCCTACTGATGCTTAAAGGAAAAATAAAGGCAATAAACTGGACCATGTTTTTGCCCTCCTAAAATATAAAAGATTGAGTGATCCAAAAAGTAGGTTGTACAGAAAGTCCGCTGCATTGCCCATGTATGGTTCTGCCCTCAAAAAATATTGTAGTTAGGCTCAAACATTTTTATTAAAATAAAACATTGAAGTAATTTGCAAACAAGTGAAATAAATAAAAAAACCAAAATAGTAGGTTAAAGAGGTGACACAAGGATACCACGCCTCCTAAAGAGAAAAGCAAATCAGCAGGAATAATTAATAGGGTTGTACTACAACATCTGTCAAACTGATTTTTAGGGAAATTATAAAAAAAAAAAAAAAAAACACATATGTTCCAAAAATGGGCATTTTGCTCATACTAGCATACCGTGCCCCAATCTTATTTTCCTACAATAAGTGTTTAATTCCGAGGGCCGTGGCAATGATCCTAATGAAGATTAATTACTGCAGTGTCTTTCATAAAGCTCCGTGCTGCTTCTCTCTCAGTTACTGTCAAAATGCTAATGAAAATATATTGTGCTATTAAATGCCAACCCCTCACCATTTTTCTGGGAGCAACATTATACAAAATTTAGATCAAAATAAAAAAAAAAAAATTGAAAGATCACTTTTAGGTCAAAATTGTCAAATTTAACTTGAAAACGAATTTATTTTGGGTGGCTCTTTAAGCTGCAAGAAAGCAGAAAAAGAAATGCTATGTTATAATGCCTTTCCAGCCATTGAAAACAAAGGTCTGTCAAATCTGTCAGATGTTAAGGTGCAAAATACACTTTATTTTCAGGCCTTCTACTGGGGTTGCCAGCTTTTTGTCGGGGATGGGGGCCGGATGATGATGCAGTGGAGGGGGCGGGACCAGGAAACTACCCTCCATTGATTATGTTGTAAAAAAGAGACACAGATGCTGCAGATTGGCCAGAAACTGGGTGAGTAGGAAGGGTAAGAGAGCTGCAGGGGGTTAGAGGAGGAGGGGGAAAAGGGAAATTTGCTGGGAATAGGGGTAGAACCACTGGAGATTTCAAATTTGACACACTTGTCCCCAGGCTAAATAACATCCAGAAGGCAACCATTAGGGATGCCCTGAATCCAGGATTCGGCCAGGATGTCCCCTTTTTCAGCAGGATTCGAGCAAATCCTTGAGTCTGGCTGAACCAAACCTGAACCCTAATTTGAATATGTAAACTATGGGCGGGAAGGGAAATCACTTGACTTTTCGTCACAAAACTAGGAAGTACCGTCCTTAATTAGGATTCAGATACGGTTCGGTATTCGGCCGAATCTTTCTCTAAGGATTCAGGGATTCGGCCAAATCCAAAATAGTGGATTCAGTGCATTCCTAGCAACCATACCCTCTACTATTTGTCTTCCATTTCAATTTGCTTAAAATCCATGCCTGAGAACACCAGGCAAAAAAGTAAATATTGCAAATAATGAAAATAATTTATATTCTAACAAGTTTCACATGGCTGATTCTTACAAAACTGGCATTAACGTAGAAAATATTGTCCTTTTACATCTTTTCATTTGAGCCACCATTTTGTGATGTTGTGTGTGCCTTTCACTGATCACCTGACAGGAAACAATGCAGCTCTAGTTGCAACAGGAAGTAGCGTGGGAGTAAGAGACACAGCTAGTGTTGCCACCCGGCCGGTATTTTACCGGCCTAGCCGGTAAAACACCAGCCAAGGCCGGGCCGGTATTACAAATTTACCAGCAATGTAGCTGCCGGTAAATTTGTACTACACCTAAAAAATGCCCGTGGCCTGCCCCCAGCCTGCTCCAAACTTACATTTCGGTAAACTTACATTTTGACATCTCAACCGGCCAGCCAATAGCACGTCACATCCAGCCCCCCTTATCGTCAAGGCCCACCTTTTTAACCCCGCCCCCTCCACTTGCCGGTAAAGATCATTTTAAAAGGTGGCAACCCTAGACACAGCATTGCCCATGCATTGGTTAATAGAATGTACATGTAAGGTTTCTACCTGTCTGGTTTGAACCTGGACAGCCCAGTTTTTGGAAGGGTCGAAAGTTCCAAGTAAGGAAATCCAGACAGGACTCTCCCTGATGACGCAATGATTGGGCAAACAGCGATTGCCATGTCCAAAACCCCCACCCCATGACACCATAATCCCGACTCCCAACGGGAAACATTCTCCCCTGCCCCTATGACATCACAACCCATCCAAAGGCAGTGGCAACCCTATGCATATGTGCCCTTGGTTTGAAAAATAGCTAAAAATATTAATTTAAACAGAAAATACATGCAGAATACTCGGTTTCAGTCCTACACAGGGACTTTCATCAGGAGAATGTTACTTGTGAAAATTCTCCTGACGAAGGTCCCTGTGTCGGACCGAATGTTGAGTATTCTGCAAGTATTTTCTGTTTAAATGAATCTTTTTTGCTATTTGCTATTTTTCAAATCCCGAAAATGCAACAGCTTTGTGTGTATATATATATATATATATATATATATATATATATATATATATATATATATATATATATATATATACATATACATATACATATACACATACACATACACATACACATACACATACACATACACACACACACACACACACACACACACAAGAGCCGTGGGGTCGGTGCACACAGAGCACAAAATGGATGCCTAGGTGCTGGAACTGTTGAAACAATTGTATGGAAGTAGCAAAAAGATTCCGCACACACAGGACTTGAGTAAGAAAATAAATTTGTCGTTTCTTCAACGTTTCGGCCCAGTCACATGAGCCGTCTTCAGGAAGATATATATATATATATATATATATATATATATATATATATATATATATATATATATATATATATATATATGACAGCACCTCTCACCAAAAAGCCACCTTGTAGCTGCCCCTGTGCACGGAAAACATTTAGATATAATGAAATCAAAAAACCATGCCCTCTCTCCCCAACGCTGTTTATTCTCACGCTGGAACCCCTACTAGCTAAAATTAGACAAAACACGGATATAAAGGGGACCACAATAGGGAAAGTAGAACATAAACTGGCAGCAGATGACCTACTTTTCTTCATTACGGACCCAGATAAATCACTTCAGCACTTGGACTCTGAGCTTCAAACCTATGGTAACCTCGGCAACTTTAAAATAAACCCAACAAAATCCTTCACCCTCAACCTGTCGCTGCCATTTGAACAAATAGACCAACTTGCCAAGAAACACCAATATAACTGGATGAAGAACTCCATAACATACCTAGGGGTGATAATTACAAAACATTACAATGATTGGATACAAATAAACCTGTCAAGCTATTAAAGCAGATATCGACTGACTTATCCAGATGGAATGTGAAACCAATATCCTGGATGGGAAGGATCAACGTGGTCAAGATGAACAATTTACTGAGATTACTGTGCATATTCCAAACCATCAAACTACCTATACCCAATACATTTTTTGTAAACATGAATACAATTATAAGGAAATTCATATGGGCAGAGAAACACGCTAGAATAAGCTTTACCATCCTTACAAGAGACCGAACAAAAGGAGGACACTACCAAATCCTGAAAAATACATAAATCAGACGGCCATTCTAAATAGGGTAATAGACTGGTCCCATCATGCAGACACAAAAAAGTGGGTCCAGATGGAACAACAGGCAACCTATACCTATCTTATTCACTTACCATGGATAGACTTAATACAAAGCCGAATCAGATACAGAGACCATCCGTCACTAGCCACTACGCTGGACATATGGGATAACCAGAACTAAATATGGGCTGCATAAACACCCATCCCCACTACTTGCGCTAATAAACAACCCAGCCTTCCCACCAGGACAAGGTACATCAAGGTTCAAGAAATGGCTGATACATGACAATTTGCAACTGATGCATTTTATGGAGAGGGGCAAACTCATCCCCATAGAACAACTGAGACAAACATTCCAGACATCCACAGCCGACTTATTTGCAATTTCCAAAGTTCGCCAATACCATGGGAGTCTTGTAGGAGACAAGACACTAAATCGACAGCTGCTACCATTTGAATCCATATGCTCAACAGACCAACCTCCGGTAAAGACGTTGTCCTCACTGTATAAACTTTTGCAAGAAACAGCAAAGGTGCCACAACTGGAGTACTTCCAGAAATGGGCTAGGGACCTGGAGACAGAAATAGAAGAGGCACAGACGAATACAATAACCCGCATGCTGCTGAACAGTTCCAGGTGCTGCAGAATGAAGGAAACAAACTACATGATACCAACGAGATGGTATCTCACCCCAACCAGAACCCACAAAATATGGTCAACCATAACATACTAATGCTGGAGGTGTCAGGGATAACTTAGACCTATAGTGCTCCTAAGGGTAAGGCCAGACGAGGAGATTCGGGGAGATTTTGTCGCCTGGCGACTTATCGCCACGTCTTTTGCGCAGGCGATTTTGCGCTGTAGCCTATGGGGAAAAAACGCTGAGGCAGTTCGGGGAGATAGTTGCGCAAAAGACTTGGCGATAAGTCGCCAGGTGACAAAATCTCCCTGAATCTCCTCGTCTGGCCTTACCCTAACAAACTGTATATTCCATACCAGGTATAAATGCAACAAAAAAATAAATTTTGACCCTGCACCCACAATTACAAAAACAATAGATTCTGATCTGAGTGTGGCTGCTTACCACTGAAGAAAAATAATGTATATTTATATATATATTAATATAATATGAGAAAGTGTTTTACATGTGAGATGTTTTTCTCCTGCAATGTCCAGTTTCCCTTGACTTTAAAGCTGAACTTCAATAACACCTAAATCCTCAGTATTTCTGTTAAACCTTTCTTTGGCAAAAATACAGAATAAAACCACATAAATACTTGGTTATGATACAGTATTATTAGGATGTAGTGGTGCTTCAGCTTTGAGCTAGGATCAGCAATCTGGACTTTAGGGTACATTTAATAAAAAAAACAAAAAAAACTTTTTGGTATCCTTCTGTCAGTAAATAGCAAGCTACCCAGAAGTGTCTATAATGACCTTGGTATTCTAGCACTTAGGTTGAAGCAAAGACACTTAGAGAAGCTCTGACTTGCTTTATACAGACAGTGACTTGCACAACTGCGAGTAGATATACAGTGAGTAAATAGGATTGGACCAGTAAACAGTAAGTGGTGGGCGGGTGCTCTAGAAACACTTAGCCCTGGATCGAGCAGCAGAGGTCATCGTGGCCACGTGAGATGCCATGGGATACAACACAGCCCTGCGACTCAGCTAAATTATATCCGATAGACGAGTTTAGAATCAATTTAAAGAAGGGCTGCAGCAAGAAAATGCATTTGGGATTCAATTTCAGGAACTCAATGTAGTAAACAACAGACCCTGAGGAGAAAAACATTCTGTTTATAAGTCACCTCTCTTTGGATTTTTTACTTAAAAGTTCAGTCTGGGCATAGGTTATTCTGCCCTCTATCTGGATTTCTGAATTAAGGGAGAGACATAACCTACTTTCCCCTTTTATTTTCTTACTCAGACATAAATAATGCAGTGCTATTTTCTGTCCCATGATGTACATGTAGAAATATTTTATTAATTCCACTATTTTGCTTTTTATCCAACTCTGCCAGGTTTCCTTTCTTTCACAAATCGCAGGCAATTTGGGTCTTTGAAGCTGGAAATGTAAAGAAGGGTAACTGGACCTGCTATGTGAGACCGTAGAGCTCATTTACAAATGCAGCATGCAGAGTGCAAGTCTGGATGCAGCTCACTAGGTTTTTTTTTACCTTGTTTGCAATTCCAGCATAATTGCAGCCATACTGGGCATGCATGACTGCGTCTGATGTGTTAAAACATCTGCAGCTGCACTTGTGCGCCAGTAACGCCAGGGTCCCTTGGACGCAATACCTCCATCCATTTTTGCACGACCACAATTAGCTGTGGTAGTAAATTAGCCCTAATTTCTCTGATCCTTATTGTACATTTTGATTCACTGGCGTTAACAAGGACATGGTGCATTTTTTGTTAACTGTACCTGTACCAGGAATTCCATTCCCCCTATGAAACTTACTCTTCAAGGGGTGATTTGCCTTTAAGTTAACTTTCAGTATGAGTGGCTAATTCTAAGCAACATTTCACTATGTCTTTGCTTCTTTCTAGCGTTTAAATGGGGGTCAGTGACTCCAATTAAAAATCAAATGCTCTGTAAGGCTACAATTGTTATTGCTACTTTTTAGTGCTCATCTTTCTGTTCAGTGCCTCTCCTATTCATATTCCAGTCTCTTATTCTAATCAATGCATGGTTGCTAGGGGAATTTGGACCTCAACAACCAGATTCCTGAAACTGCAAACTGGAGTGCTGCTGAATAAAAAGCTAAATAACTCAAAAAACACACATGTAAATTAAAACCGTTTATAAATTGTCTGCGAAGATCACTGTCTACATTATACAACCCCTTTAAATGACATATGATCTATTTTTCAGGCTCAGCTCAGCAGTACTTACCTGGATTATAGGGTCCCTTTAATACAGGTCCAAGAAACTGACATCTACCTGGCTAAGGAACACAAAAATATTCCAGTCCAACATCAGCTAGATCTAAATTTAAACCAAGTAATGGAACCCACATCTCCAAAGATGCCCCAGTAGCTCCCCATCTTCTTTTCTGCTGATTCACTGCGCATGCTCTGTGCTGCTGTCACTTACTGAGCTTAGGGAGCCACTCACAATATACAGTACACATAGAATAGAAATGTCACAATATAAGGCTGATTAGTAATTAATACATATAATTACTACATGGCAGCACAGAAACCAGTGCAATTAGCATCAGAATTTAATAATCAGCAAACCTGTAGCATTAGCTTATATTACAGGGGAAGCTCATTTTCTGCTGGATAATTAGTGACGAGCCCTAAGCTTAGCTTCTCAACAGCCAATCAGAGCCCACTGAGCATGTGAGTGTCACAGACACTTTCCAAGATGGTGACCCCCTGTGACAAGTCTGAAGTCCTGGATTATTGCTGCTATTGACAAGCTGAAACTTTAGCCTCATGCAATAAGTTTAGTATGTGGAATATGGCATTTTTAACCATATTCATTTTTAGGGTTTAGTTCTCCTTTAAGGTATGAAGTTCCAAATTACAGAAAGATCCATTATTATTATTATTAAAACTCCAGGTCCCGAGCATTCTGGATAATAGGTCCCATACATGTAGAAGAAAATATCTAGCTGCTTTTCTATTTCAGGTTAACCAAGCAGAGAGAGAATGATTTTTTTATGAGAACTGATATAAACCGGCCTTTGAGAGCACAGAGATGAGGGCAGATTCCCTATAAAAAGAGTGGGGTTTAGCACAACAAACAAACAGATCTGGCTCCTATAGAATACAATTCCAAACCGCTTGAGTCCTAACACATATTTTACTCAACGACTTAATTCCTTTTTAACGCTCCCTCTATCCACCTCTAACAGTCCATTTTCCCTAATACAGCTTTGCCAGCGTAAGAGCGTAAAAGGTGAAAGAAAATGAATTTGATTTGTGGGAGATAAGGGAGAATGTATTGCTGGTATGAATCACAAACCAATTACATGGTTTCTGCCTTCTGGGATAAAAGGGATAAATGTATTATACTAATGCACATACTGTATGAGAGCTTCCGTTTATGCAACTACATATGTAATTTAGTTATGTTAATCCCTGTCGCATAAGGAGCTGTGGTGCATGTGTAAGTATGGTTTTCATGTTTAGAAAACATGTGGTGTATCTGCTTAACTGCTTGGTTTGCAATATGCAGCATGTAGGGCGTACTTAAAGGAGAATAGAACTCTAAAAATGAATATGGCTAGAAATGCCATATTTTATATAATGGTATTCAAAAAATGAAAGTGTTTAAAAAGAATGACAATATAATGTATTTGCCCCGTACTGGTAAAAGTCTACTATAGTTTATATAAACAAGCTGCTGTGTAGCCATGGGGGCAGCCATTCAAGCACAGGATACACAGTATATAACAGATAAGTACTACTATAGTTTATATAAACAAGCTGCTGTGTAGCCATGGGGGCAGCCATTCAAGCACAGGATACACAGTATATAACAGATAAGTACTACTATAGTTTATATAAACAAGCTGCTGTGTAGCCATGGGGGCAGCCATTCAAGCACAGGATACACAGTAGATAACAGATAAGTACTACTATAGTTTATATAAACAAGCTGCTGTGTAGCCATGGGGGCAGCCATTCAAGCACAGGATACACAGTAGATAACAGATAAGTACTACTATAGTTTATATAAACAAGCTGCTGTGTAGCCATGGGGGCAGCCATTCAAGCACAGGATACACAGTAGATAACAGATAAGCACTACTATAGTTTATATAAACAAGCTGCTGTGTAGCCATGGGGGCAGCCATTCAAGCACAGGATACACAGTAGATAACAGATAAGCACTACTATAGTTTATATAAACAAGCTGCTGTGTAGCCATGGGGGCAGCCATTCAAGCACAGGATACACAGTAGATAACAGATAAGTACTACTATAGTTTATATAAACAAGCTGCTGTGTAGCCATGGGGGCAGCCATTCAAGCACAGGATACACCCCCGTCTAGCACCTTACAGCCACTAGTTACTTTCCTCATCTCTGGCTGCTGTCTATTTACTATTCAGCAAATCTATTTAAAAAACAAAGATTCCATAAGCACAACTGGTAGAGGGAATACTTGCACTTTATCATAACTTGGTGAAAAGTCCGAACAATACCTTCTGCTAATTAATATGTTTATGTAGGGGTTTCCGAAGATGGATTGGCTGCTGATAACACTGCATCAGCCAATCACAATAAGGCAAGCAGATATACAAATTCTATGTTAATATAAGCTTTTTAAAGATAATATTTGTATTTATTATAAACGTATATTTTTTATTGATATGTTATACAAATAATAAGATAATTCTGCTTCCATACAGTATAGTTAAAGGGAATGCCTTAGCTTCATGGTGTCATGTCACAAAACTGACCGTTTCTTTTAATTACCAGTAATAGCCCAGTTCTACTCTCAGGCTGTAACAAGATAATATGGCTATCAATTTAATTAGCCGCATTCATGCTGCCTTTTTATAATTGTGCAGCGGTTTTCTCCATAATGCGGTGATGGGTTGCACGGAACCAGATTATATTCTTCAGCCGCCTCTTCGAGCGACCTGAGGAGCCTTAAGTAAAATTACAGCAGCCGAAATTGCATGCAAATGACTAATGCCCCATTGTGTTCCTGGACTTGAAAAGGTTTCCAAATACAGTGATTTTTGATTGCTCTTTAATGGCTGTTCATATTCCTCCGCTCGTCATAAATAAAAGTGCAGCACAGTGAAACGCCTTGATGTGCTTTCAAATAAGGAGCTCTTGTTCATGTTCCACTTCTGAAATGTAATTTCCCCCTATGCTAAAATAACAGATAATCCCTTGCTGTTTCTGGGCTAGACATGTGAAATTATAGGGGGGTGACAGCATACAATGACACTGCTTGACAGCTGAGGGAATTGGCACAGCTAATTTTAAAGGGATCCTGTCATGGGAAAACATGTTTTTTTCAAAACACATCAGTTTATAGTGCTGCTCCAGCAGAATTCTGCACTAAATTCAATTCTCAAAAGAGCAAACTTATTTTTTTTATGCTCAATTTTGAAATCTGACATGGGGGCTAGACATATTGTCAATTTCCCAGCTGCCCCCAGTCATGTGACTTGTGCCTGCACTTTAGGATGGAACTACTTTCTGGCAGGCTGTTATTTCTCCTACTTAATGTAACTGAATCAGACTCAGGGGGACTTGGCTTTTACTATTTAGTGTTGTTCTTAGATCTACCAGGCAGCTGTTATCTTGTGTTAGGGAGCTGCTATCTGGTTACCTTCCCATTCTTCTTTTGTTAGGCTGCTGGGGGGGGGGGGGTGGTGATATCACTCCAACTTGCAGTACAGCAGTAAAGAGTGACTTTATCAGGGCACATGACTGGGTGCACCTGGGAAACTGACAATATGTCTAGCCCCATGTCAGATTTCAAAATTTAATTTTAAAAAATCTTTTGAAAAAATGGATTCAGTGCAGAATTCTACTGAAGCAGCACTATTAACTGATGTGTTTTGAATAAAAAACACGTTTTCCCATGACAGTATCCCTTTAAGTTAAAGGTGTGGTTCACCTTTAAGGTAACTTTTAGTATGTTATAGGATGGGCAGTGCTAAGCAACTTTTGGAATTGGTCTTCATTATTTAATTTCAAAAGTTTTAGAATTGTTTGCCTTTTTCTTGTAACTCTTTCCAGTTTTCAAATGGGGGTCACTGACCCTATTTCAAAACAAATGCTCTGTAAGGCTACAAATGTATTGTTATTGCTCATCTTTCATATTATAGTCTCCTATTCTAATCAATACATGGTTGCTAGAGTAATTTGGACCCTAGCAACCAGACGGAAATTGCAAACTGGAGAGCTGCTGAATGAAAAGCCAAATAACTCAAAATCCACAAGTAAAAAAAAAATGAAAACCTATTGCAAATTGTCTCAGAATAATACATCATACTAAAAGTTAAGGTGAATAACCCCTTTAAAGCAAAGAGGGACTCTAATACCGTACTTTATATAGGGGAATAATGTACCCCCTACTGTTAAATGAATAAGGATATGAATAATGAGATTAGAAATCACAGGGGATTTCTGTGACTTTATAAAGGCCATAGACCAAGTGCTTTCACACAGGTAATGGGAATAAGGTACATTACTTCTTACCAATATACAGTATTTAGTAAGTCATGTGATTGAAATGACATCACAAAGTAATGGTTATAACTGATGGCATCACTAAGCCTGGCATTTACATAATTACAGGGGCCCTGAGGTGCCCCCCCCCTGTGCTGCCAGAGGGGGTCCAGGGGAGTGCAGGATGCTAGTTCAGACAGCACAATTACACTCTAAAAAAAGACAAATTTCCCGTTTGAAAACCAGAAATTCGGCTCTTAAAGGGGAACTATCGCAAAAATGAAAATTTAATCTAGGCTTCATCATACAGATATAAGAAACTCTAAATACAATCAATTAAATATTCTGCATTGTTTCTTAAATAATCATATTTATATTCACTATTCCTCTCTCATCTGTTTCTGTTCATTCAGCAGTTGGGTGTCAGATAATCATTGACAGTTAGATCCAATATATCTTATAGGGGGGGCTTCCTTTCCTAGCAGATGAATTAGAGCTCCCTCAAATAACTGATTCCAGTACAAACAAAATCTAACAAAATAACTGCCTTTTGCACAAATCCTGAATGTAGAGAGACATGATGTCTGGTGATTTTAATAGAGTGATCTCTAATACATCTTCTAGGCAGAAGGAGCCCCCCTATAAGATATATTGGATCTAACGGTCAATGATTATCTGACACCCAACTGACACATGAAGAGAGAATGAAGAGAAACAGAGAGAGGTATAGTGATGATGAACTTGATTATTTCGGAAACAATGCAGAATATTTAATTCATTGCATTTAGAAATTGTCTTATTTTTGGTATGCAGAAGCTTATATTAAATTTTCATTTTCGCGATAGTTCCCCTTTAGAGTTACCAGGAGCAGCAGTTTTGGCGCCTCTGCTAACCAGTCTGAGGCAAGTTTCTCATTGGCGCAGCTCCCCTGCATAACTATGAATCAGGTTTCAGGCTACACAGCTGTTACGTATGTTAATAACTAGTTAATATACAGTTCATAGGTATCCTCTGCACCTCCAGATAAATTATATATTTTAGTTCATGGTAAAAAATTTGGTCTGACCAAATACATGAAAGGAGGGAGCTTTGGGCTGACTATAGCTCCACTCTGCTGTGTGCGCGCAATCGGAAGTTGCTTAGATGAATGGAGCAGGGACCTATAGCGCCATCTGCCCATAGCCTTAACACTTGTAAAACAACCACCTGCTGGACAGTAATGGCAACGCTATAAGACACATACCTTGCACTTTCCTCTGCAGATCCAACATCACTTTCCTCCATGTCTTTGTATTTGTCAGGATCAGGAAGAGCACTGATGTCAAGCTCATCTTCACTACCGTCACGGTCAAGGTAAGCCACGGCTTCATCCTCTTCCTGCAAAAGACAAGAATTATATTCAATAACAATTTTGCACATATGTCCCCTTTAAAAAAACAAAAAAAAAAAACAACCCTTTTTCGTATGTTATAGAATGGCTAATTCGAAGCAATTTTTCAATTTGCCTTCATTATTTATTGTTTATAGTTTTTGAATTGTTTGCATTTTTCTTTTGACACTTTCCAGCTTTCAAAAAGGGGGGGGGGTCACTGACCCCATCTAAAAAAAAATGCTCTGTAAGGCTACAAATGCATTGGTATTGCTACTTTTTATTTACTCATCTTTCTATTCAGGCCTCTCCTATTCATTTGCCAGTCTCTTGTTCAAATCAATGCATGGTTGCTAGGGGAATTTGGACACTGAAATCACAAAATGCTGAGCCACTGAATAAAAAGCTAAATAATTCTAAAACCACAAATAATAAAAAATGAAAACCAACTGCAAATGGTCTATCACCCTCTACATCATACTAAAAGTTAACTCAAAGGTAGGTAGGGATGCACCGAATCCACTATTTTGGATTCGGCCGAACCTCTGAATCCTTCAAGAAAGATTCTGCCGCATACCAAACCGAATCCGAACCGTAATTTGCATATGCAAATAAGGGGTGGGAAGGGGAAAACATTTTTTACTTCCTTGTTTTGTGACAAAAAGTCACGTGATTTCCCTCTTAGCCCTTGATTTGCATATACAAATTAGAATTTGGATTCGGTTGGCCGGGCAGAAGGATTCGTCTGAATCCTGCTGAAAAAGGCCGAATCCAGGATTTGGTGCATCCCTACTCAAAGGTGAACAACCCCTTTAAGCTAGGTTTTAAAGAATTTCTAGAAAGCAGAGGAAGGCCCAGCAAATATTAAACAATGGCGGTGTCAGCTTCCGAAGGTAACATGGAGCTTAGGATGTAGGACCATAGTCTGGAGAAAGATGTACAATCCTAAGTACCTCTAGATGTAATACAAGAGCTGTTCATGATTAAAAGTGAGAAGTAGAAACTCAGCTGACCAAAGGTGCCAGTTACTGTTGCACCAGTCCTACATTAACTGGACCAATAAAAGCTCTAACCCAATCCAAATCATTATTAGTGTAATAAAGGTACACAGAAAAGCCCTGTGAGATTCAGATGCCACACTTGCATGAACTTGCACAGCTGGTACAGTAAGCCACTCCAGATTCCCTGTTCGTTGCTTGCCTTTATATTAGGGATGCACCGAATCCACTATTTGGGATTCGGCCGAATCCCCGAATCCGTGGTGAAAGATTCGGCTGAATACCGAACTGAATCCTAATTTGCATATGCAAATGAGGGTCAGGAAAGGAAAAAGTTGATAAAATTCTTTAGTGACGAAAAGTCACGTGATTTCCCTACCTGCCCCTAATTTACATATGCAAATTAGGATTTGGTTCGGCCAGGCACAAGGATTTGGTTGAATCTGAATTCTACTGAAAAAGGCAGAATCCTGGCCGAATCCCGAACCGAGTCCTGGATTCGGTGCATCCCTATTTTATATCAATTCCCATAATATCCATGGCAATAATCACCAGCTCAGAGTTCACTAGAAGTATAGACAGCAAACCCTAAAGAATTTTGTTCTTTAGCATTAACCTAATGGTAGAGTACAACCTTTAGCTTTTCCTCTCCCACCCACTGATCTGATTGGCCAGCTCTGCTATGCCACCCACTGATCTCACTAATGAACCACACCGATATTGCTCAGTCTGACCCTCTTCTCTTCTGAAATGCTTACACTTACAGATGTACCCCTCCCGATAATAGCTGCTCTTAAAGGAGAACTAAAGCCTAACTAAAGAAGTAGGGCAGAAATGTTGTATATTAGGTTTTGTGATTCTGTACCAGCCCAAGGCAACCACAGCCCTTTAGCAGTAAAGATCTGTGTCTCCAAAGATGCCCCAGTAGCTCCTCATCTTCTTTGCTGCTGATTCACTGCACATGCTCTGTGCTGCTGTCACTTACTGAGCTTAGGGACCCACTCACAATATACAGTACACATAGAATAGAAATGTCACAATATAAGGCTGATTAGTAATTGATACAGATAATTACTACATGGCAGCACAGAAACCAGTGCAATTAGCATCAGAATTTAATAATCAGCAAACCTGTAGCATCAGCTTATATTACAGGGGAAGCTCATTTTCTGCTGGATAATTAGTGACGACCCCTAAGCTTAGCTTTTCAGCAGCTGCTCAGAGCCCACTGAGCATGTGAGTGTCACAGACACTTTTCAACATGGTGACCCCCTGTGACAAGTTTGAAGTCCTGGATCATTGCTGCTATTGACAAGCTGAAACTTTAGGTTGATGCAGTAAGTTCAGTATATAAAATATGGCATTTTTAGCCACATTCATTTTTAGGTTTTAGTTCTCCTTTAATTAATAGGACCATGCTGTGTTTTCCCCCAGAATTTCAACTAATTGGCAGGCCCTCAAAACAGCAATGTGGGAACAAATAGGGTGCAAGCTCCAACTCAGTATATGGAAATGTAGTCAGTCCATGGGTTCCTTGCATCTGTGGGCCCTGTAATTGCACTTAGTGCACAATTAATCAAAGCAGTGAACTGGCACATGCTGAAAGGTTCATTCATAAGCGTCTTTGTGACTTGTGTACAAAACAGGGCTCATATACAAATATATAAACAAATGGAACTAGTGCAAAGCACTATATTGCACACTATTATATCTTACCTTCTATAGATACAGAGATAGACAGATGTGTGTACCGGTATATGTATTTTCTACAAGAATTTTACAAAACATGTGCACCCACCACCATTTAGGCACATATATATTTAACTACAGCAACGGCACAAATCATAAAAAAAAAAAACACACTATAGTCACCAAGCAAAACTGCCTTGTGAGATATATAATAAGGCTTCAGAAGATAGATATTCATATACAATTTAAATGCTGCTGCTTTCCATAGATATAACATTAATTTTCCACAAGATTTACCATAGTCAGTTTACAGAACCAAAAATGAAGAAAAATTTACCAAATTTGAGTTATTCCTTTATAGAAAGTGAAGAAAAGGGAATATTGGGCTGTTCCAAAAAAAAAAAAAAAAAAAAAATAGTCCCTGCATTTTTCTTTACAAATTCATTCACTGAATAAACTGAAAAATGCTACAAGATTTTACTTTCCTTTGAAAGACTGAACTAATATTGAGTTGGATAATCAGTGTTTCTGAGAACTGCTGCACATCTGTGTTACATGGACTCCACCAGTATCTGGCACCTGTTACATTCCACAATTCTTCTGCATCTCTTGCTTTTGCCTCACAAACACCATTTTTGATGTCATCCCACAAGTTTCCTATTGGAGTAAGGTCTGGGGTTTGGGCCACACCACTCCACTTGGAGTTGTTGTCTTGTTGAAACCCACATTTCAAGGACATTTCCTCTTCAGCATAAGGCAACGTGACCTCTTCAAGTATTTTGATGTATTGAAACAGATCCATGATCCCTGGTAAAGTCCTGCAGCAGGTCGAGTACCCACTGGGTTACCTGCAAAAAAGCGGATAATCTGCAGGTTGCAAGTAGAACTTTTGGGTGTGGGTATAGATGTGGGTCGGCAGTTGCGTGGGTCTTCTCGACAGCGAGTTTTAATCCTTTACATATGTTTTTAAAACTTTTTTCCTTGACCACAGCTACTTCTAATAAAGTTTACAATGACAACACTTCTGGTTTCTTTATGGTCAGCAGGTCGTGGATCAGGTTGCGGATAAGGCACTTGCGGGTCTGGGTGCGGGTCCAGTTCGGGTTTCAAAAATTGTTCTGCGCAGGACTCTAATCCCTGGTATGAGATAAATAGGCCCAACACCATAGTATGAGAAACATCCCCATATTATGATGCTTGTGCTACCGGCTTCACTCTGTACTGTGACTTGAATTCAGTGTTTGGGGGTCGTCTGACAAACTGTCTGTGGCTCCTAGACCCAAAAAGAACAATCTGGCTTCCATCAGTCCATAAAATGTTGTGCCATTTCTCTTTAGGTCAATGTGATCTTTGGCAAATTGTAAGCTCTTCAGCACACGTCTTCTTTTTAACAATGGGACTTTGGGGGGCTTCTTGTCGATAGTTTGGTTTCACATCGGCATCTTCTAATTGTAACAGTATCACAGGTAACTTTACACCTTCTTTCATCTTCCTGGAGCTGATCATTGTCTTTGCCATTTTGGCTATTCTTCTATCCGTTTGAAAGGTGGTTTTCTGTTTTCTTCCACGTCTTTCAGGTTTTGGTGCCATTTTAGAGCATTTGAGATCATTTCAGCTGATCAGCCTATCATTTTCTGCACTGCTTTATATGTTTTCCCCTCTCTTATCAACTTTTTAACCAAAGTACTCTGTTTTTCTGAACAATCTCTGGAACGACCCATTTTATTGCCTTCCTTACTGCTGTAATTGACACCTGTTTATTCACAGAATGAATGAGCTCTATCTATATATATATATATATATATATATATATATATATATATATATATATATATATATATGTTTCACACACCCCCACACGGGGAGACGATTTGCTATCAGATCCCATATTACTTGTACTACTACTCATGTCATTTATTTAATCACCTGCCCGTGCGGTCTTTCCTATGTGGGAAAGACTGATCTTACTTTGCGGCTCCGGATGGATGCCCACCGCTCGGCTATAAGCACCGCCTTTAGGGACAATCGTACAACTAAACCTGTGGCCAAACATTTTTTGGATAAAGGGCACCGTTTACCCACGTTTAAATATATTGGCATAGACCATATACCGCCCCTTCGGAGAGGAGGCGACAGGTCCAAACTACTTTTGCAGAGAGAATGTTTTTGGATAAAAAAGCTTAATACTATGGCGCCGAATGGTCTTAATGAACAGTTGTCCCTTACTTGCTTCCTTAATCAGAGATGATGTTTATGTTTACGTATATTTATTATGATCTTGCCATGTTTTGCATTTTTGTTTTATGGGACATTAGGTTTGACGTATAATACCTTACTGGGCTGCTGTTATAGTAACACAAGGGATGAATTGATACAAATGTGCAACTATGTTTCTATAATATATTGCCAAAAAAGGATCCAGATGAGCAACTTTGTTGCAAATAGTGAATGAACAGCACTCAGTGAGGTGATAGCTATTTCCTATGTCCTTGTGTGATGTGTGTTGGTGATTTCACTTCCTGTTTGGTGATAGAGGAGGGTATAAAATCCCGGTTTTAAACACATGGTGTATCTTGAGAACGGTCCAAGACCAGGACCGAAACGTCGATACATGTAAAATTTTAAAAATTTTGATAAATAAATTAAACTTTTAAAAATTCCAGTGTGCGCTGCTTTCTACTGATGGATTTATATATATATATATATATATATATATATATATATATATATATATATATATCTAAACAAGGGAAAGTTGTGCTCACCACTAGTTTTTAAAATCATTAGGCGGGGGTGCAATGAGGGTGTGACCACAAAATACATATAGACAAATACAAGATTCCTCTGCACTCAACCCATTATCAATATATTTAAGACAGCGACATTTTGTGCATACTGCTACTGAAAAATGCCTTACCCTTTAAACAACACAGGGATTGTTTGTCCATATATTGCAATATATTTAAGCTGGCCAACTACGTCAAAGTCATCCCATATCTGGCCAGTCCTATGCTCAATTTTCATTTGATTCATTAAGAATTCTATGGTTTCATTATACATTTTATAAAATGGCCAGCTTAATATATAGCTTAAATATATTGCAATATATGGACAAACAATCCCTGTTTTGTTTAAAGGGTAAGGCATTTTTCAGTAGCAGTATGCACAAAATGTCTCTGTCTTAAATATATTGATAATGGGTTGAGTGCAGAGGAATCTTGTATTTGTCTATATATATATATATATATATATATATATATATATATATATATATATATATATATATATATATATATATATATATATATATATATCTCTCTATCTCTGTCTGTCTGTCTGTCTATCTCTCTATCTCTCTATCTATCTATCTATACACACACACACAAAGCATTTTGTTGTAGTAACAGTGTTGGTGCAGGGGACACATAATTAAACATATGGAATGAAATACCAACACACCCCTTGTGCACACAATTTTCTCCTGGTGCACCAGAGTGCAAATCCAACACTGCCTGTCCACACAATCCTTATGTACAGTCACTAACGAGTTATTGAATAACCAAAGCTGGTTCTTTGGACCTTTCAGCCAACGTACACACACACTGAACACTTCTTCAACATGAATAAGAAACAATTCCCTCGTACCTCTGACTATTTACAGGAAAAAAAAAACTGAGGGAAAACTGTTCCCAAGGAACCATGGAGATTTTTCCCTTTAAATATCTTAAGATGCTGCACTTTCTATTTTCCATTTCTTTTCCAAATGGTTCTATTTGATCAGTGACAGACGTTGAGACTGTGAGGTTCATATTTTTGGCTTCTTGCTGAAAGCTGTGAAAACTGTAAGAAAGGAATGACAAGTGAAATTCCTCTGATTTTGGCTGCATTTTATTCTCTCCTGAGGTCAGAGCTGTCAGCTCGCAGTTTAGGGAAAAAAAATTGATATCAATGCAGCTTCTAAGCACCACGCTGGGCTGATCTTCCCCAGGCTTCTCTGCGGCTCCCATGGGAGATTAATCTTACGCTGAGACTTTCTGTTCTTTATGTTGCTGAGAGGAGAAGATTCTGACATGGGATCTCTTAGCTAAACTTCATTCTGGTACAATTAACAGAACAAGCCTATGGCACATGGCAAGCTTGTATTCCAAATGCAACCGGCATCTAACTAAGGGCAAGTTTAAGGGTCGGGAAGAGAGGGCTCAGCTCAAAAAATTGTAAATAAAATCATAGCATGTTAAGAATTGGTAGATATATCCGTCTATCTATCTGTCTGTCTGTCTGTCTGTCTGTCTGTCTATCTATCTATCGTATCCAAAAATGCATTGGCACTCACAACAAGAAATCCATTAGGTTCCCGGGTCACCAAACATAGCAACACAAACCAAAAATGTAGAAAACCTTGTTGCTGATGTTTCGGCTGAACTCCAGCCTCTCAATGTGCTATAGTATACACCGACTCAAATATTGCGATACTATTATACAGTCTTGATGCAGGTGCCTCAGAGAAACAAAACATTGCCCTAAATTAACACTTCAGGGGTCATTTATAAGTCCATTAAATTCAAACCAAGTTCAAGCACAACTTTTACAGCAATTGTAGATTTGCATTAGGAGCATTTCCCCTGGTGACTGCAGTGACACTGAAAACAGGGGGGAAAAGTGCTTTGTGGAGAAAAAAAAATGGCAATTGCTTTTGAAACTGCACTTGAAAATCAGTGATCCCCAACCAGTTGCTCGCCAACCCCTTGGATGTTGCTGCAAGTGGCTTTAAAGCAGGTGCTTATTATTGAATTCCTGGCTTGGAGGCAAGTCTTGGTTGTATAAAAACCAGGTGTACTGCCAAACCAATAGCCAATCACTGGCTCACAGGTTTAAAAGGGTTGGGGACCCTTTTTGTTGTGGTTTTTTTTTCCTTTGGCAAGTCATACCTCCCAACATTTTGGAAGTAAAAAGAGGGGCAAAAATTTTTTTTCCGCACGTAGCGCAGCAATTTTTTTGACCACACCCCTTTTCTGTGGCCACACCCCCTAATTACCATGTTTGTTTTACAAAATATGGCAGGTTATGAAAGTTTGAAAATATTTCTCCTTATCTAAACTGTGTTTTTGTGTCTCAAAATTGTTACAAAGTATCTTATTTGCACCTGTTAGCTGTTCTGGGCTCTCTGCTAAAAGCCAATTAAGTGAGAAACTTTGTTTCTTTTTCTGGCTGTTCAGTGCAGAGAAAAGAGGGACTTTCCAGTACAAATGAGGGACTGCGGGTTGAGCTGTCAAAAGAGGGACTGTCCCTCCAAAAAAGGGACAGTTGGGAGGTATGGGCAAGTCCCTCCAAGTGATCGAGCTGTATACGATTAGATCAGGCAGGCGAAACATATGGCCTTCCAATGCTTTATAAACTGCATTTGAAAATGTGGAACCACCCAACATTTATCATCATGGAGACAGCAGAGAGAAATCTAAGTGGTACATATATATATTTTCTGGTTCATGGGCAGAAAGGAACCAAAAGACAACAAGATCATACAAAACTCTGATTTGTCCAAGACATTAGATTTCATGGTGCTCATAGACACCCAGATCTGCAACTTGGTGGTCACAATTTAGTTGTGCAAGGGGGTATAGGCAGGTACCATCTGTGATGTCCCTAGAATAACAACTATTGGCAGCACATACCAGAATGCAATGTCCTACAGCCAAACAGATACAGGTATGGAATGTGTTATCTATAAACCCATTATCTAGAAATCTTCAAATTACAGGAAGGTAATCTCCCATATAATCCATTATAATCAGTTAATACAATGTTATGATTTTATTTTTCTCTGTAATAAAAAAAAAGTACATTTTACTTGATCCCAACTAAGATATAAATATTCCTTATTGGAAGCAAAACCAGCCTATTGGGTTTATTTAATGTTTACATGATTTTCTAGTAGACTTAAGGCATGAAGTTTCAAATTATGGAAAGTTCCCTTATCTGGAAAACCCCAGCATTCTGGATAACAGGTCCCCATACCTGTATATTCTAAAGCCTGACTTAACTATTTTAAACTCTGGATGTTTGATAAATCTTTTTAAAGGAAAACTATACCCCCAAAATGAACACTTAAGCAACAGATAGTTTACATCATATTAAGTGGCATAATAAAGAATCTTACCAAACTGGTCTATATATTTAAGTAATTTTTGCACTTTTACGTCTCTTACCTTGAGTCACCATTTCATGATGATCTCTGTGCTGTCTTAGAGATCACCTGACCAGAAATACTACAACCCTAACTGTAATAGGAAGAATTGGCTCATGTGACCTAACATGTATGGTTTGTTTGTGTGCACAGTTAATCATAGGATCCCAGGGGGCGGCCCTTATTTTTTAAAATGACAATTTTCTATTTATGATTATCCAATGGCACATACTACTAGAAAAGTATATTATTATGAAAATGGTTTATTTACATGAAGCAGGGTTTTACATAGCTGTTTTATGCAATGCAATATTTCCTTTAATATCTTTAACAATATAACCATCATTTTACATCTGGGAATACTGTGTGTAAAATCAGGAAACTGTACTATGCAATATATATCTATATATAGTCAACTACAAGAGGTCCTCTGCACTCAACCCATTATCAATATATAATAACTTTCCCTTGTTTGTTATCTCTATCTCTCTATCTCTATCTCTCTATATATCTATATATCTATATCTATATCTATATCTATATCTATATATATATATATATATATATATATATATATGGGACCATTGAAAAATGCAGGGAAACAAAATCAGGGGATGTAAAAATGAGGTTTACTGTATATTGTCTCTTTCATGCTCTCATTGGTGGAAGCTATAGTTATACAGAATTCCCTTCTAAATGCCCCACATGTTCCCAGTGCACACACTAACCAGCTTCAGTCATTTCCCAACAATTTCATTTAGCTGATATTGAGTATTGCTCAGAGTGTCTGCTGCCTTGCGGGAGAGGCCATGATGCATCACCCAAGCTAAGACAATCCGAGAGCCTGAAGGCTGCACATTCTAATATTCCGAATTAGTCTGCTCCCCAAGCTCAGCAAGATGTACTGCAGAATGCAACGAGATAGATAGGGAGGCAGTTAATATGTCCTGAATTCCAGAGAGAGAAGGAATATGTCTTTATCTTCCATGCTCAAGGCAAGACAGAGGCAAGAACCGCACTGTGAATTATTTTATCCTCCCATTTGCATTTACTGACGACGGTAAATATATACAGAGATATATAAATGTGAGCAAGTGTACAGGTAGACAGAGGCTCAGAAACAGAATGCCAGAAACATACACATAAAATTATACTTTTATAAGAAAAAAAAGAAAAAAAATTATATATATTATATATTATATTATATATTCTGATCATCAAACACATTTAACTATTAGTCAAAGATAACACAAGTAAACACAAAATGCAGTGTTTAAATGAGGGTTTTTATTATTTAGGGAGAAAAGAAATCCAAACCTGTGTGAAAAAGTAATTGCCCCCTGAACCTAATAACTGGTTGGGCCACCCTTAGCAGCAATAACTGCAATCAAGCGTTTGCGATAACTTGCAACGAGTCTTTTACAGCGCTCTGGAGGAATTTTGGCCCACTCATCTTTGCAGAATTGTTGTAATTCAGCTTTATTTGAGGGTTTTCTACCATGAACCGCCTTTTTAAGGTCATGCCACAACATCTCAATAGGATTCAGGTCAGGACTTTGACTAGGCCACTCCAAAGTCTTCATTTTGTTTTTCTTCAGCCATTCAGAGGTGGATTTGCTGGTGTGTTTTGGGTCATTGTCCTGCTGCAGCACCCAAGATCACTTCAGCTTGAGTTGACGAACAGATGGCCGGACATTCTCCTTCAGGATTTTTTGGTAGACAGTAGAATTCATGGTTCCATCTATCACAGCAAGTCTTCCAGGTCCTGAAGCAGCAAAACAACCCCAGACCATCACACTACCACCACCATATTTTACTGTTGGTATGATGTTCTTTTTCTGAAATGCTGTGTTACTTTTACGCCAGATGTAACGGGACGCGCACCTTCCAAAAAGTTCAACTTTTGTCTCGTCGGTCCACAAGGTATTTTCCCAAAAGTCTTGGCAATCATTGAGATGTTTTTTAGCAAAATTGAGACGAGCCTTAATGTTCTTTTTGCTTAAAAGTGGTTTGCGCCTTGGAAAACTGCCATGCAGGCCGTTTTTGCCCAGTCTCTTTCTTATGGTGGAGTCGTGAACACTGACCTTAATTGAGGCAAGTGAGGCTTGCAGTTCTTTAGATGTTGTCCTGGGGTCTTTTGTGGCCTCTCGGATGAGTTGTCTCTGCGCTCTTGGGGTAATTTTGGTTGGCCGGCCACTCCTGGGAAGGTTCACCACTGTTCCATGTTTTTGCCATTTGTGGATAATGGCTCTCACTGTGGTTCGCTGGAGTCCCAAAGCTTTAGAAATGGCTTTATAACCTTTGAAATTGAACTCAGGTGTGATAAACCACAGTTAAGTTATTTTTTAACAAGGGGGGCAATCACTTTCTCACACAGGCCCGTGTAGATTTGGATTTTTTTTTCTCCCTTAATAACGTAAACCTTCTTTTAAAAACTGCAATTTGTGTTCAATTATGTTATCTTTGACTAATAGTTAACGGTTTTTGATGAGCAGAAACATTTAAGTGTGACAAACATGCAAAAGAATAAGAAATCAGGAAGGGGGCAAATAGTTTTTCACACCACTGTATATATATATATATTTAAGACTGCCTTAAGCTACAACAAAATCTTAACCTTATATAAAACATATATAGGGTTATTGTATAAATAGAACAGAGGCTCCAAAAGAATAAAAGGATATAAACGAGTTTAAAAACCAAAACTTGGTAATCAGAGGAGGCAGTAGTGGACTTACCTCCTCCAAGCAGACACAAAACGACTGTAATTAAGCAGTCAAAATTTATTAACGAACTCCATGGCACTGATTGGAGTTCGTTAATAAATTTTGACTGCTTAATTACAGTCGTTTTGTGTCTGCTTGGAGGAGGTAAGTCCACTACTGCCTCCTCTGATTACCAAGTTTTGGTTTTTAAACTCGTTTATATCCTTTTATTCTTTTGGCGCCTCTGTTCTTTTTATACAATACTAAGTCCACCCTGGGTGGAGGGTTGATACCCTTTTTCTATCTACAGAGAGCGACTTCTTAATCCTGAGTGGGGTCAGGACAATCTCCCCACCTGCCTTTACAGTGGTTGCCTATTGGTAACCTTGGTTTGTGAGTATATGTTATCTACTCTTATTTCATTATCCCTTACCAATACATATTACACTATTGGGGCTCTTGGTGTTCCTTTTGTTTATATATAGGGTTATGTAATAAAAGGCAATACAAAGCAACCAATCAGCAGGTAGAATTTACAGGTCACCTGTTTAAATGCAAGCATCTTATTGGTTGTTATGTGCTCCTGGGCAATCTTAGTGCCTTATATTACATATGGGGGAATGAACGAAGAATGTATGAAAAGCATGCTTGAATAAAAAAACAGTAAATTATGTCCAATATGGGGAATTTTGGATGCTTTGGCAAAGAACCAGAAATGACAACTGTCCTTAAAGTCCAACAAATGTTCTATTACATTCCAATAATAAACACAGGAAGCTTTAGCTATAACTGTGACCCTATACAGATGACATGCCTGGTAAGCAGCAGGTTTATCTTCCATAATATGAATGGGTGCAGCAGAGGTATAAATTTCTCAATTGGATTACTGCACTCAATGGGTTGGGCATATTCAATGAAACAGAGGCTTTTAAAAAACAACCGTAGAAGTACAGCAAGACAATTATTGAACAGAAAGAAGCAATGCAACGCAGAGTATGGAGAAAACATACCATTTATATTCATATGACTCTGCATAGTGGGAAGCTATGTAATCTATGCAATAATTGGGACATATAATGTAGATTTTCCATTAGTGGGTTTTGATCCATCGATTGTTGGCTACAGATGTGGCAGGAGCCTAGGTAATGAGCAGGGGGTTTAATGCAGTTTTTCTATTACAGGCTTAGGATCGATTATCCGTAAACTCGTGGCTACGAATCACCGGGAACACCATCTCCCATAGACTCCATTACGGTATAATTAATTAATTCACAATAATTTCCTTCTTCTCAGTCATAATAAAACACTGGCTTCTACTTGATCCCAACCAATATATAATTAATCCTTATTGAAGCCAAAACAATCCTATTGGGTTTATTTAATGTTTAAATGATTTTTTTTAGCAACAGCAACACCAAAATATGAGTGTTTTAAAGGAATGACAATATAATGTACTGTTGACCTGCACTGGTAAAACTGGTGTGTTTGCTTCAGAAATTCTACTATAGTTTATATAAACAAGCTGCTGTGTAGCCATGGGGGCAGCCATTCAAGCACAGGATACACAGTAGATAACAGATAAGTACTACTATAGTTTATATAAACAAGCTGCTGTGTAGCCATGGGGGCAGCCATTCAAGCACAGGATACACAGTAGATAACAGATAAGTACTACTATAGTTTATATAAACAACCTGCTGTGTAGCCATGGGGCAGCCATTCAAGCACAGGATACACAGTAGATAACAGATAAGCTCTGTAGTATACAATGGGATTCTTCAGAAGTTATCTGTTATCTACTGTGTATATATAGTGAATAAAGTACCCCCTCTTGTAAAATATAAGGATATTATAAGTCACTGAGGAGTTTCATAACCATATAAAAACACGAGGCCGAAGGCCGAGTGTTTTTATACAGGTCATGGAACTCCGAGGTAACTTCTAATATCCTCATATTTTGCAACAGGGGGTACTTTATTTATTATAATACACAAATTTAGTGAGTCATGTGACAGAAATGACATCAGAACTCACCGTTTATAACTGATGACATCAGAACTCACCGTTTATAAGGATATAATTTACAAGATATGCATGGCTTTTGTGTATTATATATAAATATATCTAAATGGTAGTTGTGTTTCTGAAGTAAACACCTCAGTGTTACTAGTGCAGGGCAACAAAAGATTGGTGCTACTGTTCCTTTAAGGCATGCTTATCCAAATTAATGAAAATGCCTCTTATCCGGAAAACCTCAGGTCCAGAGCATTCTGGATAATAGGTCCCATACTTGTAGTGGGTTATCTCCACCACTTGCAGGACAGTAGTAACAGCTAAAAGTAAGATAATTTTAAAAAAGATCCATGATTTGACCTTATTTATTATTAAAAAAAAGCTTGATTTAATCAGATTGGGGAAAACTCAAACATTTGAGCGAAAATCAGAATCATACGTTTTTTTTCGATTTTTTTAACAGGCTTTTTACCGAAAAACACACATTTTTCGGATATTTGCATGAAATAGTCGGGCTAATTTAACAGCAGATAACACAGAAACTTACAAATAAGCATAGGGACCTCTCCCGATGACTTAATATACAACCTCTGCAGGTCTGAGCAACGGATTTTCTGATTCTGCCTTTTTTGCAGCCTCAGTGTATAAGAAATCTCCAGGAAAAAAAATTCCCACTAAAAAATTGGATTTTATAGTAAAAAACTAGAAGTATTTTAGCATTCACAATAAATAACCCCCTAAGTGTCGGGAGCCTGGCTGTAAATACAGGCAGTCAGGTTGATATTAAATTATCTATTTGTACTTACTTCATAGGCTTTCCCCATGGACTATATTATATGCATGTAAATGAAATGTCTTTCTTATTTCAGAAAACATTACTAGGGGCAATCTATGGTATTTAAGAGTCTTCTCTTCCCTTGTATAGCTGCAGCATGCATCTCAGAGACATAGTCCATGGGCAATAAAAAGAGAAGAAGCAAGAGCACTGGCATCATTTCAGAAAATCTAATGAGAACATTTATTCAAGCTTCAGAAAATACATTCGGCAGCGAGAAGCTATTTTCTGGAGAAAGCGCTGTATTGCTCCTCCGCAAAGGGCAGGTCAGTGCAACTTTACAGATATTGGATTGAATTCAGCTTCTCTCTTGCTGCAGCCAAAGTGGTTATAGAAAAAAAATGACAGGTAAATAAACTGATTTTTGATATTTGGTCATCTTTCGAGCAAAAGCAATCAGTCTCAGCAAGGACCTTAATATAATAATGAAAAACAAATATTTTGAATGGAGCCTATTCAGGTAAATGTTTATTGAGCAGCAAAGCACATAGTACAATGGCTCATCGGGCAGAGAAACTGAGCAAACATACTTAAATCCAATCAGAATGGGTAACTGCACTTCTGTACACAGCTCACTGCTAAACATGCAGCATCACAGCCTGAAATACAAACAGATTTACTTGCTTATAGGAAAAGGCCTAATGCATTCAGAACTGCTCTTCAAACCTATTAAATTAAATCAACAAGCATTCTGGTTGCTAAAAACTACAGCCCCCAGCATCCTCTGATCCACAGCAGATGAGAAGAACTGTTGAACACCTCTGCTGGGTGTTTCAGAGTTCAAAATATTTGGTACTGATGTAAATACATCTACTTGCCCAGAATCTCAGTGTAAACTAAGATATGATGTTGGACCCCATTTTCTGGTTTTAACAGCCTCTATCTACTCTTCTGGAAAAGCTTTGTATTAGATGTATGTTCCACTGGAGAACATTAATTAATTAATGGTGGGCTTTCTTTACATCCAATCACAAGAACATTAACAATGTTGTGCACTGATGTTCTCATGTGCATTTTCCAAAACTCCAACCAGCCTACAAAGGGTCCCTAACTTCCTGCAGTAGCTGCCAAACTATTTCAGCTCAAGTCACACTTGAAGGTCCAGCATTGGGTCAAGGTCCCCTAGAAGGCGCAACCTTTGGTGACAGCCTCCCTTGAAGGCACAACCTTTAGTGACAGACTACCTTAAAGGCACAACCTTTGTTGACAGCCTCCCTTTAAGGTGAAACCTTTGGTGACAGCCTCCCTCAAAGGCGCAACCTTTGATGACAGCCTCCCTTGAAGGTGCAAACTTTGTTCTGGGTCCCACTTAGGTCATGAAATGAGTAGATATAGTAAACTAATGCATCATTCCCCTATAAAACATAGGAATTGGCCACTAACCATTCAAACCTCTCAGCAGCAGATTTTCATGGTCAGAAAGTCTCTGGTCATAATGGAGCACCCTAGTCAAATTACCCCTTAGAACAGATGACCATGTGTTGATAGGACACCAATTAAATTGAGAGCCAGTCAGGTGATTTTATTTTCTTTTGAATAAAATGGCACAGAAATGATGGTCTGGAACATGAGTGCCAAAGCAACACGAAGCACTGGGTGTTACCATGGTCTCCAATAAACATTCCGTGATTTCTCCAGTTATGGGGACTGGATGAGAGCAGGCAATCATAGCCCAGAAGATTTGCATTTATCTGCTTGGGAACCTTGGAACAAGCAAGTGCACTAAAGGGAGTATAATTAAATTCTGTTGGCATACGTTTCCCAGAAGGAAAGCATAAAATAAGCCATGGCACTGAAAAAAAAAATATGCATAATTTTAACCAAGAGGGAAAATCCTTTCAAAATAAAGAAATCAGTTATCATGGGTTATTCTCCCCAAAACAATTAAATAAACAGAGTTTATTGTAAAAGCCATCTATCCCAGACAATGTATAAATAAGTATTTATATATATTGATGATTAAAGTTTTCCCTGGGCTATAAAGTCATTGATCCTTACAAAATGGAAATTTGATGGTCCTTGGGGGGGGGGGGTTTCTCCTGTTGAGTGACAAAGGGAGCAGGGCCCTGAGAAACCAACCAGTCAGCAGATGGAGGGCTAAAGCGGAGTGGAACAGGGTTTTCGTTATTAATATTTTACAATTTACAGAGTTTATATTACAGACATCAGTCCCTGACCCATTCGAGCCTACAATCTAAGGTTTGTCTCGTACAATAATATCTGTGCGTCTATGACCACCTTAATCGGTGGGCCATATCAGACTCATCCGATCACATGGGCCTCAGCCAATGATCAGAACAACTAGACCCATTGCAGTCATCAGCCAGTGAGATTTTCCAACCCGCTCAAACACTATTTGAAGACAACTTGCATATTTGAACTGTAAAGCAAGTAGTGATCTAACACAGGAGCATCTTATCTTGATGTTCCTTTTTTACCCTGTCTTCCTTCACAGATTGGGGGGTTGTGATGGTTTATTTAGAGAACGCTAGTGAGCTCCACTGGCCATACACTAGCAGATCTGCTCATTTAGTGACCTGGATCAGATTTGGTTGGCCACCCACAGTCTGGGTCAAAATGGGTCTGATCCAATCCCTGGCACAGGGTCCAACAATCAGCTCATACAGAGGGGCCTACAGGCCCATCAGATGAGAAAACCATCAACACGCCTTTGGTTCTTGTTGAATGAGAAAGTCAAACCTGCCCAATTACAGCCAGTCAAGCTGCCGTTATCGGCCCATATATGACCACCTTTCCAGTTAAAAAATAGGCAAGTTTGGTACGTACTTTTATCTTCCACCCCTGGTAAAGCTGCCTTGCCTCATAGCAAAAGTGCCCTTCGCATCTATACAAAATATTCATTCACTAAAATAAAATGTACCCAAAATTAGCTGAAACTGCATTATACGATACATCAGAAAAGATTTGTGAAGGTGCCGGAGAATTCAGGTGACTGCCAGTGAGAGAGTTAGCATACACTGGAGAACGGATTCAACGTTCCAATCTGTTACTTTGTGGTTTATCAGCGAGACTTTAATAAGAACAATACTGGGTTCCGCCAATATGCCAGTAGGACATATGTTCTGAACTTAATCCAGTAGGACTGTAGCGCTCACAGCCTGGAATCTTTTCAGACAATGTTGCCAAAGCCATAAAATAGCGATGTCAGCAGTAGCAAACACAGTAATTGACAAGGAATATGATGGAGATTATAATTTTACTTGCCAACTGCTTTGGCTTTGCACCAAGAAAGCTTTCAAAATGTAATTAATGGAAAATTATAACCAAAGGTAACTTGACAATTTCCATTAAAGGCGATTAGTAACAAACTCAAAAATAGCTCAGAATATTTATTTATAACGGATACAGAATATTTTACTTCCAGATCAGCTGTATTCATTTCAGCTTAATTATCGTAGCAATTAACATGATACATACAAAGTGCTAAATTGCAAAGTGAGAAATTGATTGCATATAGGTCGGCTCCATTGTGATGTCAAATGAACATGTTACATCACTTTGCAGCAAGTAACTGAATAATAACTAGTGGCTTGAAAAACTCAAGGACAGAGCACATGTTTTGGACCCCAACCCCAAAAGTGGCCATTGATTGGGTTAAACCCTCTTTAGGCCCTCTCCTTCTAAAACATAAAGGAACCATAAGGTTCCATGCACAGTACAAACTTCCACAATGTTTCAGTCCATCCCACTGCAACTGGATCCTCTTGTAGCTGAATCCCAATTTAACAGTTCAAGATTTTGCAGTATGATTAAAAAAAGAATGGAAATGAACGATTGTTTCCTAGGAAGTCAGGTTCTAAGAGCTCAAACAAAAAATTGTTATAGTCCAACATTGGTCTAGCTGTAAAGTTGCCTCTGCATGGTCACCTTTAGCTCTAGTGTGCATAATGCTGCTTACAGAAAAAAGGAGGTGGAAAATGCAGTTTGGGCAGGGGCGTAACTATAGAGGAAGCAGACCCTGCGGTTGCAGGGGGGCCCAGGAGTGTAGGGGGCCCAGTGAGACCCTAATTAATTAGCAATTTTAATATATCTCGGTAAAATAGGCCAACTTATAAATATTTTGGGGCCCTAAATTGAATTTGCTATGGGGCCCAGTAACAACTAGTTACACCACTGAGTTTGGGGCCCCAACACAGTCACAGTGTATTTCAGACTCAATGTGTTGCCGTTACACAAAGATTACATTTTAATATAAAAAACCTGAAGCTCAATGAGATAAAGCCAAGGCGTAACCATTCCAGCCTATACAAGGTTCTCAGCTGAAAGCAGAACATCTAGATTCAGTGTGTGTGCCACAAAATTTCACATATAAATTATTAAATGAAAGAGAAAAGGGACTGTAAGTAGTTTGTTTGCCTTTCTGCTCCTTTCAGAGCACATTAGGCAGAAAGAGCACAGGATAAAGGGGGGAATCCGGCCCCCAATTAGCATAAAGAGAATGTTAACAGAAATTAAACCCTACACGGGCTACAGTGAAGGTCACATTCAAGAGCTCAGTCATCTCTTTAAACATGTTTGTTTTGATTGAAAGTTGTGTCATACGAAATCAACATAAAAGCGTCGCTGTCGATAGCTACACTCGCGTTGTGACAACTAGAAGCACCTTCGCGGAGATGCAACTGTCAGACAGGAAATCGACTGTCACACGTCCCCCCCCTGTCTTGTTTATTGGCAGCTTCCTGGAGGAAAATGAACTGCACACAAAACATGTCATTCTGTTGTACATGGAATTCTAGCAGATGAAAGGATATGCTAGAAGCAATAATCATAGCGGTAGGACCCTAATGAGAAAAGCATGTGCCTATAAATACAGTCTACTGAAGGTGGACGCGGGGCATGGTAAGTTCAGGAGAAGGGGTGGGCAACATGCAAAGTGTGTGGAGGTCAAACAGAACCCGGCCAACCAGTACATCACTAGTCCCAATCCTTTCCATCACGTCGTCAGGATTCAGACTGGTAATGAACAGCGCTCCATGGTGTTTGACGGCTCCTCAGAGACCCAGCAGTTCGATATTTAATAAATCAGACCCAAATATCTATTTTTTGAAGCTTGTTTTTAGTGACCAGTTTACTTTGTTCTGCTTATTAGTGCTTTTTGGGGTGATGGAAAAACATGGGGAAGGGTGTGCAGATTATTCTATTGATAGGCACTTATCAGCAGTTAGTAGGGTGGCCTCCTTTCCAGTGGCATCTTACTGGCCTTTAAGGGAGGGAAGGGGGCATTGACATCACATGGGCAGATCAGTGAAATCAAAGGGCTGTTCACCTTAAAGTAAACTTTTAGCATGTTACCTTACTCTTAGTAACATTTCAAATTGGTCTTTATTTTTTCTAGTTTTTAAATGATTTGTATTTTATTTCTGCATCTTTCCAGTTATCATTTGGGGGTCAACTGACCCCACCAACCAAAAAAAACTACAGCTCTGTGAAGCTACAATTTTCTTGTCAATGTTACTTCTTTCTGTTGAGGCCCTCTCATATTCATCTTACAGTCTCTCGTTCAAACCACTGCTTGGTAGCTAGGGTAAACTGGACCCTAACCCCCAAATTGCTGCTGAAATTCTAAACTGGGGAGCTGCTCAATACAAAGTGTTGAGGCTCTGTTTGGCAATACACAAGGTTTTTCTGTAACTAAAACTTGCCTTCAAGCCAGAAATTAAAAAAAATAAGCACCATTTTGAGACCACCAAGGAGAGCAACAAGTTGCTCACGAGCCACTGGTTGGGTATCACTGGTTACTATATAAACCCATGGCCAACTCCTTTCTAAGAAAATGAAAAAAAATATAGGATATAATTTACAGGATATTCATGGCTCTTGTTTATTATTAATGGATACCATCCAAAAACTAGCAGCAGACTGCTCATCTACACTATAATATTTTCTAACATAAAATAAGATGTGATGTTGGTATCCATTTACTTTCCTGTAAATCCTGTTCCTCTGAAAATCATAACATTAAACATTTACAGGCAATAGTAAGAAATTGAAAATATATTTTGCTTTCCCATGGTTACTGGAAGCTATTAGCGGACCTCTATGTGAGAGCTAATGTGGCTGCACGTCATACAATACAAGTTTCTGCAAATACAGGTTAGCATGACCCTTCTAAAAGGCACCCTGATTATACCACCCCCTAACCCAAACAAAAGAGCTGTAGAGATAACATTTGTGTAGCAAGACTCCACTTGATGCACTCTGCCATGCAGACGCCAACGCTAAGCTAGAAATAATAGGTACCAATTTGCACTTTTTGAAACGTGGAATTTCAAAGTTTCCAAGGTGACGGCTGATAGTAAGGCAGAAGTCTACAAATGTCCATCTTAGATTTATGGTCTCTCCAGTTCATTATACTGGTTACCACAGTATCTTTTGGGGAATGCCAACAATTTCATTTCTACTAATTCATGATGCAAGTTATCAGAGAACTGGGAAAGGGAAAAAATGTACTTCCTTGTTTTGTGACAAAAAGTCACGTGATTTCCCTCCCCACCCCTAATTTGCATGTGCAAATTCGGTTCGGCCAGGCAGAAGGATTCGGTCGAATCCGAATCCTGCTGAAAAAGGCCGAATCCCGAACCGAATCCTGGATTCGGTGCATTCCTACATTAAATAAACCCAATAGGCTGGTTCTGCTTCCAATAAGGATTAATTATATCTTAGTTGGGATCAAGTACAAGGTACAGTTTTATTATTACAGAGAAAAAGGAAATCATTTTTAAAAATGTGGATTATTTGGATAAATGCATTCTACAGGAGATGGACTTTCCGATAACGGGTTTCCCGATAACAGATCCCACACCTGTACATGTAGGATTTCTAAAAGGTGCGCCCCAAGGCAGCACACTTCCCTGCCCAGACCCCGCTTACCCTCCCCACCCCGCTCATACATCTCCTGCACTCCTCAACCCTTCACAATTCTCCCACTTGCCGGCACAGAGAGAGCGGGTTCAGACGCGGTGGCAGAAGGGTTCAGAGTGCCAGGTTCGGAGTGTGGTGGGGACAGGTCCAGTTGTGGCCAGCATGCTGCACCCAGCATTTTTCCGCCCTAGGCCCAGGCCAGTGGCATAACTAGATGTTGATGGGCCCCACAGCAAACTAAGTTTAGGGCCCCCAACATATCCAGCGGTTGTTCTATTTTACCAATATATGTTGAAATTGCTCATTTATTAGGGCCTCATAGGCCCCCTATACCTCCTGGGCCCCCCTGCAGCCGCAGGGTCTGCTTCCTCTGTAGTTACGCCTCTGGCCCAGGCCTTTCTGCCTTGCTCGCAAATCCGGGCCTGATCGGAGATATGTTATTCGAGTGAATATCTCCTTTTATATCTCTCATAGTTGCAACAAACGTTTAGTATTATCCACCCACTTCCCTGAAAGCTTTGTGCGCACAATACAGCCGGCTTAGCAATTAGCGTAATACGTGATATTTTCCCATTGGCAGCGGAGCACCACCTCCTCATCTGACCTGAAGCCTCTCTGGCTTCGGTAAATAAATGGGGAGGGGTCCTACAAGGATCAGCAGGGTTCTTTTCTTCTAGAAAGTAGAAAATGCTAGATTTAATAAAGAGCATTTTCATTTGCATAGATCAAGCCTCTAAATAAATTGTTTGGTATGCGTCAAGGCTGACGTGAATCATTGCCGTTACCGCATCCAGTAGTAATTAGCCTTTCTTTAAAGAAAAGCATAAAAAAAAGAAATGAAAGGTTTGTATATTTAACACTGATTTACATGTTCATGTGACACAACCTTTTCTTACTTAAAGTGGACCTGTCACCCAGACACAAAAATCTGTATAATAAAAGTCCTTTTCAAATTAAACATGAAATCCAATTTCTATTTTTTATTAAAGCATTCATAGCTGCTGTAAGCTCATTTAAAAATCTCAGATGTCAATCAAATATTGTCTGCCCCTCCTCTATGCCATGGGCATAGAGGCGGGGCAGGCAATTACTTTCCATTCAGCACTTCCTAGATGTCACTGCTCTCCACACATTCCCCCGTTCTCTTTACCATTTAATTGTGTAGCCAGGGCATGGGGATGGACATCAGGTCCCCCATTCTGGTGCACAAACAAGATTCTGAGATGATACAAGGCTTGTCTTAATAACAGTGTCCACAAAATGGCTCCTGCCTGCTTGCTATCATTTTGAATTCCCAGACTGAAGAAAACAAGATTCAAATAATTTAAACAGTGTAATTAAAGTTCATTTTGCTTGAATAATGTGATAAAATAGGATTTCGAATAATTTTTTTGGGTGACAGGTCCCCTTTAATGTTAACACAGCTCGTTAGCGCAGTTCTGTGGAAAGTCCTTTCCATAAACACTTAAGTAGATCAGCAAAGGTGTGAAATGCTTGTACTAAAGTGTGGGGTGTGGGAAGACAAATATCTTGCTTTTAACTGATTATAGATATACATTGACTACACCGTCAAGGGGTTGTTCATGTAGAGAGTGATATTCTGAGACAATTTGCAATTGGTTTTCATTTTTTATTATTTGTGAATTCTGAGTTATTTCATGTTTTATTCAGCAGCTCTCCAGTTTGCAATTTCAGCACTGGTAACTAGGGTCCATATTACCCTAGCAACCATGCATTGGTTTGAATAAGAGATTGGAATATGAATAGGAGAGGCCTGAATAGAAAGATGAGTAATAAAAAGCAGCAATAACAATAAATATGTAGCCAATGATTATCCTTTTTTTACCAATAAGCCATTACTAAGAAAGTGAATAATTAAATCCTTGTAACATAAGGGTTGTGGGACATTGGTTGTCAAAACTATCCCTTGGTCAGTCTAGTACAATAAAGCTTGGTCTCCGTAGTAGGGGAAAAAAACATTCCAAATGCCATACAGATAAAGTTAACAAGGTTGAGGTTTAAAAATATACAACAAAACATTATTGGATGCCTGTTGCCTACAGCTATAGTTCCTACAGAATCAATTACAGGCATGAGACCCGCTATCTAGAATGCTCTGTATTTGGGGTTTTCCAGATAACTGATCTTTTTCCGTTATATTGCTCGCCAACTCTTTTAACATTTGAATGTGGTTTACAGGTACAAAAGGTTGGGGAACCCTGCTCTAGAGTATGTGTTATAACTGCTCCTGAAATACCATTTTCTAGATGACATCTAGATTTCTAGATGACCATGTCCCACCTAAGCTATTGCTTTCATTACTGGGCAGTAATGGAGGGATTGAGTGCTCAGAATGCTGATTTATTCACATAGATGGCGTTACTTTTGACCATTTGTCCATACACAATCTCTCCAGTTCAGTTAAATTTGATGGCTGCCGAGCATGGACAGCCTGCTTCAAATTATCCCATAGATTTTCCAAGATATTCAAGTCGGGGGGACTGTGATGGCCATTCCAGAATATTGAACTTCTCCATCTGTATAAATGCCTTTGTAGATTTCAACTTTGTGACTGATGCTTGAACATTATCCTGAAGAATTTGTTGATATTGGGTTGAATTCATCCAATCCTCGACTTTAACAATGGCCCCAGTCCCTGAACTAGTCACACAGCCCCACAGCATGATGGAACCTCCACCAAATTTGACTGTAGGTAGCAGGTGTTTTTCTTGGAATGCGGTGTTCTTCTTCCACCATGCAAAGCACTTTTTGTTATGACCAAATAACTTTTTTGTCTCATCAGTCCAAAACATTTTGTTCCAAAATGACTGTGACTTGTCTAAATGAGCTTTTGCATACAACAAGCGACTCTGTGGCATGAGTGCAGAAAGGCTTCTTTCTTATCACCCTGCCATACAGATGTTCTTTGTGCAAATTGCACTCAATTGTAGAACGATGTACAGATACACCATCTGCAGCAAGATGTTCTTGCAGGTCTTTGGAGGTGATCTTTGGGTTGTCTGTAACCACTCACAATCATCCGCATATGCCCCTCCTGTATTTTTCTTGGCATGCCAGACCTGGGTTTTACAGCAACTGTCATGGCCTTCCATTTCCTGATTACATTCCTTACAGTTGAAACTGACAGTTTAAACCTCTGAGATAGCTTTTTTTTTTAGCATTCCCCTAAAACATGATACTGAACAATCTTTGTTTTCAGATCTTTTTTGTTTTCAGATCTTTTGAGTTGCTTTGAGGATCCCATGCTGTCACTCTTCAGATGAGAGTCAAACAGAAGCGCAACTGCAATTGGTCACCTTAAATACAGTTTCTCATGATTGGACACACCTGCCTATGAAGTTCAAGGCTTAACGACCTAATCCAACCAATTTGGTGTTGCCAGTAATCATTATTGAGCAGTTACATGCATTCAAATTAGCAAAATGACAATGAGGGTTAAAAACTGCAACAATGGAAGTGTTTTATTGAACATACACTGGATTTGCCTTAAAATGAACTTTTACTGAATGGAAAGGCAAATATTAGTCTCTCTCTGCTTTTTACATCTATTATTTTCCACTCCAAGGGTTCATGCTTTCAGGATAGACTTAAAGTAGGAGATTTGGACCAATTAGATGCATAGATGTATTTAAATAAATGTATTATACCTTATATAGTATTGAGAAGACATGGACAAATGGTGAGAAGGTAGAGGGAGGATCAGGACAGAAGCAGACTACTGTAGTAACATGCCAACTCTAATATAGATTAACTCACTTTTACACTGCTAATATTATGAATGTGGAACAGAATTAACCTCTCTGCTGTTCTATCCAGGTGGTGTCACACATAAATGGCAAAAACACCCGTGAAGGAAGATGTCTCTAGATACTGAGCAGAGAAGCTTCAGGAGACACCTCCCACGTAAGCTTTCTGTCGTAGTTTCCTATAAGAAAATAATACATTTATGGCATCGCCTTATTGTGGCAGAAAAAAGGCCTGATTTTTTACCTTTTTTGGGGCAAACTTCAAAAAATGAAAAATGGATAAAAGAAAAACTAGAATCTAAAAGGAATTAAATGTGGAAAAACCAGCCGTCTCCTTCCTACCTCCGTAACTATTAGGATACACCTAATCCAGGATTCGGTTCGGGATTCAGCCTTTTTCAGCAGGACTAGGATTTGGCCAAATCCTTCTGCCTGGCCGAACCGAATTTGCATATGCAAATCAGGGGCAGGAAGGAAAATCACGTGACTTTTTGTCACAAAACAAGGAAGTAAAAAATGTTTTCCCCTTCCCACCCCTAATTTGCATATGCAAGTTAGGATTCGGTTTGGTATTCAGCTGAATCTTTTTCAAAGGATTTGGGGGGTTCGGCCGAATCCAAAATAGTGAATTCTGTGCATCCCTAGTAACTATTCTCTTCATGCAATACATATGTTTTGATGCACAGATGTCCGTCCGTTGCTTTGATTGAAAGCTCCCATCTGTTCGGCGGCACAGGTTGTTGGGAGTTGCGCTTTGCAGCAGCTGTGAGTTTGACATCACATCCCTGAGGACTGTCCCAGAACAGAAGTGGCAAAATGCTAAAATTTCTCTTAAAACAATGAAAAATGCAGACTTGATTTGAATTTTTTAAGTGCGGTTGAACAATGTAGGCACTGCCTGGGAATGGATTGTCTGGGCAGTGCTATCACTGGAATCCAGAACACGGAGGAAGCAATGAAGCAAAGTAAAGGTTCAGCAGGAAGCAATGAACCACATGATACCATAAAACAAATTGTGTGTATAAAAGGTAACGGCATAAAAAGTGAATAGCTAACGATACAAACACACACACTTGTTGTAATATGCCGAGATAAATATAAAGCAATGGATTTTGTAACCTGCGATTGCTTTTGAAATTAGTTCCTTGCTGCAATACCACAATCCAGGTTCAAAAAGATCCATCTAACTATTTATATATAAGCATAAAACTTCGCCAATGGAGTAACTCACCAAATTGCATAGGTGGCCCAGGTGCTCCTGCCCCAGCCCAAAGGAGCGGACAATCCGTAAACAGGTAAACAAAGTTAGAGCAAGGCACTCAGATAGGTCACGCACAGATTAGACCAATAATAAGTAAAAATATGAACATTTTAGTTATATAAGCATCTAACGCGTTTCGTGTCACTGAGCCTATGACTACAGTGATACAAAAACGTGTTAGGCGTGAGATGCTTATATAAATAAAATTTTCAGATTTTTACTTATTATTGGTCTGATCTGTGCGTGACCTGAGTGCCTTGATCAAAAAGATCCAACCAAATGCTTCTGTGCCAGACAGAGAGACTGGATTAGATGAATTGAACGCACCTTGGCATATTCTCCACTGGTGTTTTTCAGGGTCATTTACTTGACTAGGTTCCACCTATCACAAGCTGAGGCTGCCAGATTTTGGCCAGAAAAGTCATGTGCCTGATACTAGCGGTGATAAACCGATTCCTTTCAAGTAAAGGACAGGCCACTGAAAGGTTCTGGTGCTTCTTGATCAGATGGAGGACAATAAACTGCCTGTGACAGGGGCCTGCTGTACTCCGTTGTGCGAGTTATAAAGAAAAACCCAAAGCTTTGACCTCTTCTATTATACATAAGATGAAGCAAACAGCACTTTCTTAAAGGAGAAGGAAAGCTACGGAGGCATTTTATTGCCAATAGATTAGATGCAATAGTGCAAGCTAGAATGCTATATTTATTCTGTAGAATGTTTTACCATACCTGAGTAAACGGCTCTAGAAACTCTCTGTTTGTTTAGGATAGGAGCTGCTGTATTAAAGTGGTGTGACATCACTTCCTGCCTGAGTCTCTCCCTGCTCTGGGCTCAGATTACAGTAGAAAAGGGAGGGGGCAGGGGAAGAGGAACAAACTGAGCATGCTCTTGCCCAGGGCAATGAGGTTTAAGCTGAAGGCAGGAAGTCTGATACAGAAGTCCATGTGTACACAATAGAAGGAAAGAAATGCAGTGTTTCTTTTGACAGGGGACTCAGAGCAGCATTACTTTGGGGGTTTACTGGTATATTTAGATGGACCTTTCTGATAAGGCTTACTTAGTTTTAACCTTTCCTTCTCCTTTAAAGGAGAAGGAAAGATACTGAGATTTATTGCCAATAGATTAACCACAATAGTGTAAGCTGGAATGCTATATTCATTCTGTAGAATGCTTTACCATACGTGAGTAAACAACTCTAGAAGCTCTCTCTGTTTTGAATAGCAGCTGCCATATTAGCTTGGTGTGACATCACTTCCTGCCTAAGTCTCTCTGCTCACTCATAGCTCTGGCTATGGCTACAGTAAGGAGGGGATGAGGGAGGGGGAGAGAAGCAAACTGAGCATGCTCAAGCCCTAGCCCTGGAGGTTTAAGCCGAAAACAGGAAGTCTGATATTGAAACCCATGAGTACACAATAGAAGGAAAGAAATGTGGTGTTTCTTTTGACAGAGCAGCTGAGGGTTTATTGGTGTATTTATATAGATCTTTCTGATTCAGCTTACTTAGTTTCAACCTTTCCTTCTCCTTTAAATTATGCGAAAAAATGAAATCCATTGGTTGGAGATGTTTCAGGGAATGACTAAAGAATGTTGGTCACACTACACCATTGCCAATGGGTGACCATACTTAGACTGGATTTAGACTGGCTACTACTTTGTTCAATTATGTAATATATATCAATGGACCATCCTCAAACATAAAGTACAGTTCTGATCTTTGTGATTATAATACCATAAGTCTTCCAAGCAACAAGCCATAGAGATACCCAACCATTGGTATTTTAGCTGTTGCAGAACCACAACTTCACTGCTCTCATAAGTTGTGTAAAGTAACAGTTAGACAGCTGCATATGTCTTACAGAGATTAACTGTATCAAGAGAGCTGCTCTTACCTCGGATTCTTTCTTGTTGGCTGCTCTTCTGGCCGCCTTCTCTTTAAGCCTCTTCTCCTAAAAACAAGAGACAAATATATGTTAAAAGCAAGCACGTGCTATCAACTTCACTATTAGGCATGAGGGTAACACCAAGCAGATGCTGCTGTTGTATCCCTGTTTTTCTGCAAGTAAAGAAGGGAACATGATGGAAAATACATATTGATGTTGAGAAGCACAGAAAATATTGTAATGTATTCAGTGAACCTCCACCCAACGTGACATTTGGAAGAAACAGAAATACAAGAAAAAAAGGCTGCACATTTGCCAATCATTTGAAACATGAACTATATGAAACACCTGTTTTTTCTTTTTTTTTTCTTACACTGTATGATGGCTTTAGAGAGGGAGGTGGTAATAAGTAAGCACTTTGTTGTCTTTTCCCTGCCAAGTGGTACCCATGCATACCATCTAGCTGCACCCAAAAAACCCCAACAATATCAGCAGGGAACAAACTAGAGTAGCCCAAGCTGAAGATTCAGCAAGGCCTATGCTGGGAAATCCCTTCTGGCCAACAAGGGCCATTTCCAGGCACACCATCTCCTTTCCAACAGATCTGTGTCTCTTTGTTATAATAACACAAATAATAACTAATAATAATAATGTAAAAAGTAATTAAGTGGGAAGGCAACATTTCATAACACATATGAGATATTAAGAATGGAATAACTTTAGGCAAAGACCACTCCGATGGAACCACATGATGTTTTAATTATTTATGGGGAGGAATGATTCCTACACTTTGTCTTCTTTGTTTCATACCAAAGTGCATAGTATGGGGTCGATTTAAGAAATTGTTCTTTTTAGGGCAATATTTTCATAGTTCCTTAATCCACAATTTGTTCTTAGTCTATGAATTATTTTGAGAATTTAAGTGAAAAAAATCATAAAATCTACGAATACAAAAGTATGGCAAGTAAGAGCTGTCGAGGTCATGTAGAAGTCAATGGAAGTTCCCTTTCTTTCCTGCAAAGATCAGCCTTTCATTTGTCATTTTAGAGGTTTTCAGAGGTCATTGTCGTACTAATTTTTCTTTCTTTCACACAAAAAAATTTTTTGGATTTTTTCAGCGGCTATTTTCGTTCATACTTTTTTGTATTCAGATCTTTTAATAACTTTCATGGAATTGATGGTAATAGAGAAATAAAGTTTATCAGTGTGCTGCAGTTTCCTTGGATGTGCTTGTGAATAACAGATAACTCTGTGATTCTCCAAAAACATCACATTCAGCCCTAAATTTTAACCTTATCTCCAGACTATTCTCTAGGTTCTCTGGGTTGTAGCCTCCCACTTGATAGGGCCGCTAAAACACTACAATGTGGGATCCTCTTGCTAATAAGGTATCCCAACTTCCAAGCAAAAAGTGACTTCTGTTCCAGAGAGCTGGAGGTTTTGACTGTAAACAATTTGGAGCTTTGTAGGCTGTGCTATGCTTATTAAAAAATATAGGCTGCTGTGTGATGTCAATATGGCTGCTTCCTCACGTGTACATGGAGAAATGCATTTGTGCCCATGCAGGCCACGATACTGTCCCCACTGTAAATATCAGTGGTTGTATTAAAAGCCGCCCTCTATTATTCCTGTAATAAAGGCAGCTATGTGACCGGCGAGGTTATATAACATTAACATATAAAGCTGTTCCATACAAGGTGAGTGCAGAACAGCTGTGCATTGAGCCATCATCATTTTCACTTCTAAGTCATCTGCTTTTGGGATGATAAGGAAAAATCGCCTGGTTGTGCCGTAAGAAAAAGCAATTTAAATTCCGCGACAGTATGCGAGGAGGAATATAATAAGATAGGAGATGATTTATTTCTTTAATTTGCCGTAAGTATGAGAGAGAGAGAAAAAACAGCACTCTACAATTTTTGCAGCAATATCTGGACGTGGCTAATGCAAATCTATTTCAGGTTCTTGGACTCAGGTAATTGTATTGCGAGCCTTCAGCACCCGCTTACACGTCTCTCTGCCGCCTTAATACTGCCAGACAATTCCTTCAGGATAGGCAAATAATTACGTCCCCCTAACTGGAAATATTTAAGAGATGAAATATTTCGCAAGCCGCAGGATTACAAAGCTCATGCTAAATTTGCTCAGAAAAAAAAAATTCAATTACTCTTCCACAAAATCTATAAATTGTCTAGGGGAATGGTCTAATATTTCTTCTTTAAATGAGAAGTACCCTCAAAAATGTTTTTTGCAGAAGCAATGAAAAGAAAATACATAGACTAAATGAATAAGAATATTATTTTAAAAAAAAAAATCCGGAGTTGCATGACTTGTTTAAAAGCACTTGGGCCTCCAGCCTCGTGTCCTTTCACTGAACTTCTTGGGAGACTTATATTAAAATAGGGGGAATATTATTTCCTATGAAGTTCCAGTGGCGGAACTACCGGAGGAGCAGGGGGTGCGAGCGGGCCAGGGCCCACACCCCCTCAGGGCCCCCCCGGCAGTCCGTTCGCCATTGAAAATGCGGCTGTACGGAGGGGGGCGGGGCCCGGCTGCGCGTCACGCACCAGGGCCTGCCCCCCTCAACGAACGCTACTGTGAAGTACCATGACCACAAAAAGACACAAGGCCAAAGGTCAAGTGCTTTTAAAAAGGTGATGGAACTCCAAGATGGTCTTTTATTTCATCATATTTTACAAAAGGGGGTAGATTTATTATAATCCACAAGTTTCAGTGAGTCGTGTGAAAGAAATTACATCACTAAGTACAGAAAATAACGGATGACATCACTCTTTATAAAGATGTAATTTAAAGGATATTCACGGCTCTTGTGTATTATAAACCTCTTAACACAATGTAAACAATTTATAGCGGAGGTTGGAAATCTACTTAGATGTAAAGTATTTTCCCACTCCTACTCTAGATAATCTCTTTTTTAAATGGAATAAAGTGCACTGGGATTGTTTAAAGGGGATTAGAGACTATTGATAAGTACGGATAAATTAGCCTATTTTGAGAATAGAACATCTGTTCCAAATCAATTTATATTTAGGCTTCTCTATGACTAATAAATATAAATGAGACAGAGAGAAGTGTATGCGCTGAAATCAGAGATTCCTGTATGTGCATTTAAACAACAGTATTTGCCGGAGTACGGTATTTGCATAATGGCGTTTTGCGCCACTACAAAGGAGACACTCTGTTTCCCATAGGGATGCATCCAGGATTCGGTTCAGGATTCGGCCTTTTTAAGCAGGATTCATATTCGGCTGAATCCATGTGCCTGGCCGAAACAAATCCGAATTTGCATATGTAAATTAGGGGCAGGAAGGGAAATCATGTGACTTCATCACAAAAAAAGGAAGTAAAAACATTTTTTTACACTTTCCCATCCCTATATTGTATATGCAAATTAGGATTCTGTTCGGTATTTGGCCGAATCAATCACGAAGCATACAGGGATTCGGTTGAATCATTTCACGTGATTTTACCAATGTCTTCCTTGTTTTTCTCTAAAAGGATCCAAGATGGCAGGTGTTTGCTCTCTGTCAGATGTTGCTGTCCAATATTTCATCACTTTCCTGTTGCTGCATGACATCATGTCTGTATGGGTCATGAGTAAGCATTACCTCAAGAAAAGTGATGGAAACATTGGGCTCAAGACTGCAGAGACATTTTTGGGTCAATTTGTCCTTGCGTCATATTCCGCGCATATGGTCAGACTTTAAAAGGCGGCAACCTAATCTCATTCAGGAATTCTGGTAAGTATTATCTCATAACAATATGTTGTTCTAGAAAAGTGATCCCCAACCAGTGGCTCGTGAGCAACACCCTTGGTTATTGCTCCCAAGTTTTGGTTGTATAAAAACCAGGTGTACTGCCAAACAGAGTCTCTTGTAGGCTGCCAGTCTACATAGGGGCCACCAATAGTCAATCATAGCCCATAATTGGCACGCCAGGAACTTTTTTTTACTTGTGTGTTGCTCTCCCAACTTTTTCTAATATTTGAATGTGGCTCATGGGTAAAAAAAAAGGTTGGGGATCCCTGTTCTAGAACATAAATGTTGTGTACTGATATTGTGTAAACATTTCAACACGTCCATCTTAAAATGGATTTATAAGGGCTGACATAAGCTGGAGACTTGGCCCTTCCAGTCCAAGTTGGCATGTGTATTGGAAAAAATTCATCAAGCAGTTGGGTGATGACCCATTAATGCCATCATCTCCCAATGGCTCTGCATAGATCACTAGTATGATCTGAATGTTCATCTAGGAGCCAAAGAATCGCATCAGCCCAGACATGGGTGATACAATTGGCATTACTGCTTTTTCTAGAGGTGGCCCTTGAGAAAATAAACATGGCATCTTTTACCCATATGTGTAAAGGCAATAAAACAGAGAAAGAATAAACGGTGATATTGAGATTGGATAACATCAAAGGGCGCTAACAGCTAAACACCTTTATAGAAATGCAAGAGAAAGGAGGATTCAACAAGTCAGTTCAATCACAAACGCTTCCGTCCAACAAAGCCAAGTATAAAGATCAATGGTGGTGATGAACTTCAATAAAACGCAATGAGTTGCTGCAAAATTTGTGCTGTTTATTTAAACACAAAATTGTGTTTAAATAAACATCACAAATTTTGCAGCAACTCATTGCGCTTTATTGAAGTTCATCACCACCACTGATCTTTATACCTTTATAGCAATGGTTCAAACAAGCCCCAAAAGATACCTTCTATCTGCCCAGACTAGATATTAGCCAGACATGCCCATGCCCTGTTTCCATCACACCGCCTGGGATAAAGAGCAGTAAAGAGCACAGTAGGCTTTTTTGGATTGTGGAAATATGCCAGTTTATGAACACGGAAGAACCACAGAAAGATGCTGAAACTATAGTTGCATTAAAACTTGCTATGCCAAGACAAATGAAGCAGTAGATCTTTATTTGATGGTCACTTAATGAGGCTTCCTTAAAATTAACTGTGTGAAGTAATGAAGGCATGCTGCTATCTGCCGGCTCTTTAGAACATATTAGTGATACAGGGAAACAGTTCTTTATCACATAATAAGAAACAATATAATTATGAAGGTGCTGAGCAATTGCTAATGTAGCCTTTAGATTGTAAGCTCTTTAGAAGAAGGGCAAGTGAACTTTCTGTTAATTCTGTAAGCCTTCTTTGCTACTGCACATATGCTCGCAGGGTAGGACTGGGCTGGCGGGAAAAAACCCGGTGGGCCCAGGCCCTCGTGGTCTTGTGAGGCTGGCCCAGACCCGCTATTCCAAACAGCCGCCCCCTAAAGAAAAAATATTAGGCACAACTCGTCGGAGTTCGTGCATGCGTGTGATTTTGGCTGTCCGGATGGGGCTGCTATGAGGGCCCTTGTTATCGCAGCCCCATTGGGCCCCAATGCTCCAGTCCAACCCTGTGTGCCCACTGCATCTGCCTGATTTTCATCCAGGCTTTGATCAGGTGGGCCCATGGGTCTGAAGAGCCTGAATCAGGAGCTTAAATCTGCCCGTGAATGGGTTCCTTAAACGGCTGCTTCACCTTAACTTTTAGTATGTCACAGAATGACCAATAGGTGGTTGTTATTTATTATAGATTTTCCTCAAATTATTTCCCTTTTTCTTCTGAATCTTTCCAGCTTTCAAATGGGGGTCACTGACCCCATTTAAAAACAAGTGCTCTGTTATTACTCATTTAATTTGGTCAGGCTCACTGTTACAAAGCAACCATTTCACAGCAATAGCGTTTTCCCTTTAAGTTTTGGAATGAATTTTAGTTGCCATATTATCCAGCGAGAGTATCGGCTGATAATGTTTCTGATCTAGAAAGGAAAGGAATGACCTTTTCACGGCTGACAGTCGCTGCAGGCAAAGGTCACTGGAATGAATCACAGATGAAACCGTAAGAATTCGGAATATATATCAATGGTCATCGGAAAAGTCTTCAGAGCAGGAAAGTTCATAGAGAACTGCAAACTGTTGGGCACCTGTGGTTAAACTACATTTTAATGAATCTCCAGCGGGCTGATTTGTTAAATTGCACATATTTAAACTGGTAGCGAATCGACCAGCATGTTGTTTTGAACAACTGGGATATTTATCATTTTCGGAGAGGATTTGAGACGTGGAATCCCATAGAAGGCGAAGGGCAATGCTCAATCAATTCTTTAATGTTCTTCCAGGCGATTAGACAAATACATATTTGTTGTGGATCCATGCAGATCAATTAATATTAGGTCGATGCAGAATTTATTGAGAAATGGATTTAAAGTGTCTGGATTCATTAATTTGTATGACAAATCTGAAATGGTTATGGATAGTTGTCAACAACCACAGGGGTGATTCCTCCCTCCGATGCAGCCCCCCCCCCCACTGGCGCTTAGACTTTTTTTTTTTCCGGGTTGATACGAACATGAGTTGGCGCCGCATCACTTGTGCAAGAAGTGAACTAGAAGAGCCGAATTTCCATTTAACAGGGTTGGGTTTTAAATTATTTGACTCTTTGAGCTTTCAAATGGGGGTCACTGACCCCATCTAAAATCAAATGCTCTGTAAGGCTACAAATGTATTGTTATTGCTCAGGGGCAATCCTGGGGCTGCTGAACACCCCACGCCCCTCATTCTATGCTTAAAACTTTAGTGTCAGAGCCAGTCAAAGGGGGTTCACATCGCTAGTGCAATGAATACTAAAGCACTCTCTGCAATAGTAGAGCCGAATTCCCATTTTCAAAAAACGGATATTCGCCAGGGTTACCAGAGGTAGCAATCTGCCTTCATTATTTCATTTTTGTATAATTTTTAAATTATTTGCCTTCTTGGTCTGACTCTTTCCTACTTTCAAATAAGGGGTCACTGACCCCATCTAAAAACCAAAGCTCTATAAGGGTCAGGGCACACGCTCAGATTCGGGGAGTCGCCCGGCGACTAATCTCCTCTTCTTTGGGACGACTAATCTCCCAGAACTAGAAATCGCCTGCGGGGTGGCACTTGGAGCGATTCGTATTCTGAAGTCGCCCGAATTTTCCTCAAGAGGCAACTTCAGAAAGCGAAGAGCTCCAAATGCCATCCCACCAGTGACTTACATTCTAGACAGCGGGAGGCAGTTCGGGGAGGGGGTTTGGTCGCCCTGAAGAAGATTTGTCGCTGGGCAACTAATCTCCCCAAATCTGAGCGTGTGCCCTGACCCTAAGGCTACAAATGTATTTTTACTTTTTATTACTCCATTTTTTTTCAGGCCTCTCCTATTTATATTTCAGTCTCTTCTTCCACTTGATGCATGGTTGCTAGGGTAATTTGGGCCCTAGAAACAAAACAGTTGTAACTGCAAACTGGAGAGCTGCTAAATAAAAATCTAAATAAAAAATTGACAAATAGTAAAAAATGAAATCCACAAAATTGGGCAGTACCGTAACTATGGGTGAAAAAAACAAAGCACAGATAATTAAAATATTTCACCATTCCATTGGACAAATACTGAGCCAAATGACAAATGTAGTGGCCCTTTGACTACTTGCGGCTGCTGTATAAGTGCACTTGTATAGCATCTCTGTGCAGAACTAAACACAAACATTCATTCCAATAGTTTAGTCCTTCTTTATCGCAGGACAGAAGGTTAATTGCCTTATAAAGAATGATGCATGTAACTGCTGGTTTATTTAGAACTCCATCAGGTGACCCTCTAGTGCGAAAATACGAGTAATTGCTTTTACTGCATTTCCCCATTGGTAGCAGAGAATTTATAACGGAGCGCTATGGCTTATATGGAGTTTTCCATTAGGTTTAACTACCTGCAATAAATCAGTCTGGTCTTAGTCCTTAGGTCTTTCCAAACCCCAAAAATATGTTTAAAAACCAATGTAGCATATTGTATGCTATAAGCTTTATACAGGTATGGGATACATTATCCAGAAAGCTCCAAACTACGGAAAGGCAGTCTCCCATAGACTCTGTTTTATCCCAATGTTTTAAAATTATTTCCTATTTCTCTGAACAGGTTTGGGACCTGTTATCCACAATACTCAGGACCTGGGGTTTTCCGGATGATGGATCTTTCCGTAATTTGGATCGTCATACATCAAGTCTAGTAGAAAATCATCTAAACATTAAATAACCCCAAAAGGCTGGTTCGGCTTCCAATAAGGATGAATTATATCTTAGTTGGGATCAAGTACAAGGTACGGTCTTATTATTATAGCGAAAAAGGAAATAATGTTAAAAAAAAAATTATTTAATTTAATTGGCATCAATGGGAGACAAACTTTCTGTAATTCGGAGCTTTCTGGATAATGGGTTGCCGGATAACAGACCCCATACCTGTAATAATAAAACAGTAGCTTGTACTTGATTCCAACGAAGATAGAATTAATCCTTATTGGAAGCAAAACCAGCCTATTGGGTTTATTTAATGTTTAAACAATTTTCTAGTAGACTTAAGGTATGAAGATCCAAATTATGGAAAGATCTGTTATGTGAAAATATCCAGGTCCCAAGCATTCTGGATAACAGGTCCCATACCTGTATTAGTTTACAGCAATTTTTACTTTATAATTTCTCATTATATGGCTACTAATTGAAAAAGTATATTTCTGAAAAAAAATTATGTCATTTTCAATTTTCTCTCCAATAAACCCAAAGGCAAAAGTTTCATTATATACCTTATCTTTACTTGTCCTCATTAGTTGCCATAATTACTAGTTAATTACTGGATTACATATCCTCAAAACAGCATGCAGATGTTAGTACAAATATAGCACTGATGGTACTTATTCCTGGGAGCTACAGGAATAAGTCGGGTTATTCCTCGATTGGAACTGAACAAGTTAGATAAAAATGTGAGGAATGGGTGTGTATTGAAACATTGCAGTATTACAGCACATCTTATACGTTTAGAACGTTTCTTGAGCTTTCATAAATTGAAATTTCTAATCCGGATTCAGATTCAATGTCATATTTGGTGAACCATTAAAGGAAAACTAAACCCCCATAATGAACACTTCTTGGAAAACGAAGCGCCGCGTGTGCTTTGGCGCATACGACTTTTCGTTATATTATATATTTTGTGATGGTCTGTGTGCTGCCTCAGAGATCACCTGACCAGAAATACTGCAGCTCTAACTGTAACAGGAAGAGATCACCTGACCAGAAATACTACAACGCTAAGGGCCTAATTTTGAAGTGGAAAATACTTTGAAATTCGACCATCGAATTGAATACTACGAAATTCAAAGTAGAATTCGTAGGATTTTTTGCATCGTACGATCGTATTCTGATCATAGTACGATCGTACTTCGAATCATACGACTCGAACGATTTTATGGTACGATTTTCCTTCGAATACAAAAAACATATACTCTGGAAGGTCCCCATAGGCTAACATAGCACTTCGGCAGGTTTAAGTTGATGAAGTATTGAAGTCGACATTTTTTTTTAAAGAGACAGTACTGCGATTATCGAATGTTCGAATAATTTTTACTTCTAATCGAAGTCTAAGTAAATTCAAAGTCGTAGTATTCAATGGTCGAAGTATCCAAAAAATTACTTTGAATTTCTAATTTTTCTGCTTCCAAAATTCCCTCTAATTCACTTCGACCCTTGATAAATCTGCCCCTAACTGTAACAGCTGAAGCAAGAGACACAACTGTCTGTTAATTGGGTCATGTGACCTAAGAAGTATAGTTTGTTTGGTTTGTTTGTGTGCACAGTGAATTGTACGAATTCAAGGGGCGGCCCTTATTTATTAAAATGGCAATTTTCGATTTAGGATTACCCGATGGCACATACTACTAAAAAAGTATATTATTATGAAAATGGTTTATTTACACAAAGCAGGGTTTTACATATGAGCTGTTTTATGCCATATCTTTTTATAGAGACCTACATTGTTTGGGAGGATATAGTTTTCCTTTAACAAAAAAAACTTGAGAAAAGTTCCCCTTTAATGGCAGCTTCCTCAATTAAATTAACACGTTCTTGAATGTTTCCCTGTTGCCACCATGCAGATTTGGACAGGTTAATGCAGCAAATGAGGTGAAAGGTAATTGACACAAATGTTTAAACACGCTTAATCCCACCGCTTAAATATATATCACTTCAACCAAAAAGTCCGTGCGTAATAACCTGCTACTTAATAATGGTCTGGGACTAATAAATTAATGTTTTCAATTGAGCTTTGTTCATTATTCTTTTCCGGAGATTCAATATTTTCCCATCGCTGAGCAGCTGTACTTATTAACAAGATTAAATGAATACATTAATTATTTATTCATTAGAAAAATGTGCCAAAATAACCTGAAGCTTTAACTAAACTCGGGGGGGGGGGGAGAATACTAAATATTCACAAAATGTATCTTTTTTTTTTTAAATGCCTGAAACAGGTTCTCTTGCATTATTTCCCCCCTATATTAGTGATGTGCGGGCCGAATCGATACCCGCGGGACCCGATGGGCGGATTCGGGTCGACCGTGCACTGCTCCTCACGGGTGGCGGGTGCGGGTTGAGCTCTTCTCCTGCTCTCCCCGTCCGCCACCTTCAAATGCCGGCTTCCGACTTCCGGTTTCATAGTCTCTCGTCTGCTCGCCCGCCCCTTTTGTGACGTCATCGGTGGGGCGGGTCTATAAAAGAACCCCGGAAGTGCGGGTTGGAGCAGGGCGGGTTAGGGTCGGGTGCGTGTCAGGAAACCCGCACATCACTACCCTATATATTGCACCATCTTCTGTTGTACCAAGATGCCCAGACCCTGCTGCTGAATAACAGTCCAATGGCATGATGTTAACATTACAATGCATCACTATTGGTATGGGTCAGTCACAAAAAGATTTGTGCTTTACAGTGGCATCTGAGAGGGTGGCACAAAAACGATTCAGCAAAAAGAACCACATGAAAGCATCCCTGGAGTTGGTCAAAAAGGGGTATCCCAGTTGCAATGAAGATTTAGTGGTCCGACCAAAGTTGCCCGACGTTAAAAGCAAGATGTGCACTGCAAATGTAACTCTGTAGATAGGCAAAAACATGCCACCCACGCCTAGAATTATATATGAGAGTGGTATTCAAAAACTAAGAAGCACAAGCACTAACCAACCTGAACACCTGGAGTAATGAGCCTAATCACACCTTAAAGGAGAACTAAAGCTTAACTAAATAAGTAGGTAGAATGTTGTACATTATGTTTTGAGCTTCTGTACCAGCCCAAGGCAACCACAGCCCTTTAGCAGTAAAGATCTGTGTCTCCAAAGATGCCCCAGTAGCTCCCCATCTTCTTTTCTGCTGATTCACTGCACATGCTCTGTGCTGCTGCCACTTACTGAGCTTAGGGACCCACTCACAATATACAGTACACATAGAACAGAAATGTCACAATATAAGGCTGATTAGTAATTAATACAGATAATTACTACATGGCAGCACAGAAACCAGTGCAATTAGCATCAGAATTTAATAATCAGCCCTGTAGCATCAGCTTATATTACAGGGGAAGCTCATTTTCTGCTGGATAATTAGTGACGACCCCTAAGCTTAGCTTCTCAACAGCTGCTCAGAGCCCACTGAGCATGTGAGTGTCACAGACACTTTCCAAGATGGTGACCCCCTGTGACAAGTTTGAAGTCCTGGATCATTGCTGCTATTGACAAGCTGAAACTTTAGGCTGGTGCAATAAGTTCAGTATGTAAAATATGGTATTTTTAGCCACTTTAATTTTTAGGGTTTACTTCTCCTTTAACAGTGTGCAAAGCTAATATATACTTTGGGGCACATTTACTTAGCTCGAGTGAAGGATTAGAATAAAAAATACTTCAAATTATTTTTTTGGCTACTTCGACCTTCACCTACGACTTTGAATCGAACGATTCGAACTAAAAATCGTTCGACTATTCGACCATTCGATAGTCGAAGTACTGTCTCTTTAAAAAAAACTTCGACCACCTACTTCGCCACCTAAAACCTACCGAGCATCATAGGCTTTCTAGCCAATTTGGGATCGAAGGAAAATTGTTAGATCGATGGATCAAAATCCTTCGAATCGTTTGATTCGAAGGATTTAATCGTTCAATCAAACAATTTTTCTTTGATCCTTCAGGAAATGCGGTAAATCCTTCGATGTCGAAGGATTCAAATATGGCGGTTGGATACTTATAGAAACAGCATTTTTCAGTTTAGAGTCTTTTGCAAAATCAAACAAAGTTCTGGGCCTTTGAAATACAGATATCTTAGAGAACTGTAACCTGAAAAATTAAATATTCAGTCAAGGGCTCAATACTTTAAAAGGTACCGTTTATGTTGTACCTGTCCATTTATACTTTTGAATATGTTTAAAGGCCTCCATAGCATTTGATGTTTTCTTCATTATTGTTGCTAAATAAAGGGGAACACCCACGTTGTCATTTTTTCATTTTATCTCTTTATTACTATATATAAGATGTTGCCCATGTTATGGAGCGTGCCACTTATGGTTGTGTTTGGCTGTATCTAATGACATCAGAACATAAGGCCATATCTCTTTTGTTAGTGTTTGCTAGTCCTATAATACGTTAGTGGTAATAAAAAAAATAGATTGTGATCAGCCATTCTGAGAGATTGAAGGCATAAGCAAGAATAAATGTCACCCATAGAGGATTGGTCAGGCAGCTGTACGGCCCAAATATGAACATGAAATAATATGTAAATTATTCAGCAGGCAGGGTGTCCGGTTAATTTAGCTAATAATGAAGGGGAAAAAAACCTTCAGAAACATGTGCGGTAGAGTATAATTATTCATTCAGTAGTTGTATTATACTGCTAGGCCATATAAAGGATTCACATGCAGAAGTCCACCTGCTAAATTAACCAAGAGGTGTTTGTGTGCGTTTGACCACAAAGTGTAATATACGTTGATAATTAATCACACTATAATTGCAATTATTCAATGGAAGGGGGGGGGTGAGTCATTCATCATGATTCGCAGCGCAGAAGAGGGGGTTTTTGACACAACTCCAAAATAATGAAGCTCATTAAAATGGTAGTAATACCTTCATTAAACATTCTGTAGGCATGTGAAAAAAGGTAACATGTTCTAAAGAATTAATTAATTACACCGATATCACTTCCAGGGAAAGAATAATGTATAACGCAGAATTGTTCTATGAATGCGGGTTTGATGAAAACACAGAAATGCAAAAGCACTCTACTAATGACAATGATGCGTATTTAACAAGCACCCAAGACCCAGGGAAAGTGTACTCTGTTCTGCCTTTCCAAATCCTGCGCTTTGTCGCGGTTTGTTCCTTTAACTTTGGCCACACAGAAAAAAATCATGACATTCCAAAGACCTGACACAAACAAGTCAAAGCACCCAACCAGTTGAGAATCCATTAGATATAGGAAAGAAAATCTGGTCTGGTGATAACCTCTGCAAGGTACTCTCCAGTGGCCCCTAGAGTGTGCTGGGCCCCCTGCAAAAAACTTCAGATGGCCCCAGCGCACTCTGATCCCCATCCTCTTGCCCCGCCATCTCCCCACCCATGTCTTGCCCCAACTCCACCCACTCCCATCCGACCTGCTTTGACCTTCCTCCCCGGTAAGAAAGAGAGGCTGGGGGGAGGGTTTTTTTTTAAAATTAGCTATAGAGGAAGCAGACCGGACCCCCTCTGTTTCCTGGGCCCCCCTTCAACTGCGGGGTCTGCACCACCTTTACTCCCCTAAACCCTCTTTGATTCCCAGTTGTCCACTGACTAAACAAGCTCATTTGTACAATTTGGTCATGCCAAAATTCAGGTGCCTTGCCACCCAGAGTGAACATGGAATGTGCTGGAGATGCTTTCGGCTTATTATTCAAAATTACATTGATCTAACATCTTTATTAATGGTTTTAATTAGACAGGGGACACTTCCATTTTGGTTTTGATCCAACCTCTTTGATCCTTTAGATCAGTAGGGAGAGGAACCAGAAGAACAATTTCTCTTTTCAGGTTAAACCCCAGCGTATGATGAATTCTTCTATTTCAGTGTTAATTCCACTGTATTAGGCAATGAATTTATCAGGGTCAAAACAAAATAAAAAATTAAAACTCAACTGAAAATTAAATGTAAACACAAATTACTGTTCCCTGTGGGGTTTTTTTTTTAAGTGAAAGGCAGAACCCCTATTCCTTTGGCTCATACATTTCCACATGCCATCAGGAAAGTCACCTTTAAATAGACAATTTAATTGAAGGGAGTCAAACTCAAAAAGTGCAAGAACTGACAGTAGCAATAACTGAGTAACATACCCTGTGCTTCTCCTTGATTTTTTTCCTGTAAGCTTCTTTGTCAAACCTATCCTCCTCGGTCAGGCGCTCTTTTGCCTTTGCTAGATTGATGCCACTGGATTCATCCTCCTCTTCTGTGTCATTCACTGTAGTTTTCTGCATTTGGGGCCACTGCTGCATCACCTGGTAAAGAAGACAAAGTCAAATCAGAAGAATGATCATAACCAACCCATGAATTAATATGTCACACACAGGTCTGGGCTTTTATTTTCTGACAGCAATGAACAAAATGTATTTTGTTTATCCCGGCCTTCATTCCTATGTGGAACTGTTGTCTTTTAATTACTCCCTTAAATTGGCCCTACATGGTAGGATTTGCTCTTTTTTGTGAGTAAGCTTTACCAGATTTAGCCACCAACACAGTGGGCCAAATCCATATCCAGGAGTCCCCGAGATTGAATGGGACGGAATGGACTGCCCGATAGTTTCCTAAAGATTTTTGGACGATGGAGCAGGACCTGCCGAGGGCCCCAAACACAGGCTGATAAACTGCTAACTCAATCTGGAGGGCCGGAGAGCTTTTATAGGCCCCTGCATGGCAAATTTTCTTAGGGAAAAAAAATTAAACAAAGGGGATCTATTCTGCCAGTCCATATAGGGCAGCTGAGTAATAGGGACTTGCCCCAGTTCCCAAGGCACCATTAAATAATCATTAAACAAAATATATGTCCCATAACTCATAATTCATAAAAATCAAAAGTTTATCCAATTTGATTAACTATAAGATTAAAAGTTAGTGGATAATAAAATAGCCCCATATGACCCACCTTACACGCTTCGTAGCATGCGGTAATTAATCATAGGTGTTAATGAAAGTGATCCCACCCATTTCAACCTGAGAGGTTAATGCTCTTTATTTTAGTCAAACTTTTTCTGGGGTCTTAGGGGTCAAATTCCATTTCTGATTCCATTATAATGGTTCTGTGGCTTGTTTGTTCTGTCTCGGAGTTCTAATCTCTTTCACTTTCATAAGTCAAAGACCCTCTAGTCACCAGCGTAGTACACAGTGTTGGACTGGCCCACTGGGATACCAGGAAAACTGGTGGGCCCAAGTATCAGTGGGGAATACTGCTTTTAACCGTTTGGCCTGTTTCATGGTCATTACCTAATTCTGTATGGGAACAAAGAGGCTAAATAGTTAGAATTATAGATTAATGAATAAAAAGAAAAGAGACTTGGAGAATGAGTGTTGAGTGAGGAGAGGAAGATGAGAAATAGTTTGGAGATCATGGGCCCATGGTCTAAGGTTTTCTGGTGGGTCCCAGGCATCCCAACACTGGTAGTACAGTCAATAAACACTTTCAAACTTGTGACAATTATACTAAATAATTATGATTTGGCAACATGGATGATCATAGTCCCATGGCATGTACAGTGGAAAGTAACCCAGGCCATATTTAAAGGTACATTGTATATGACCAGGGATTCCGCATAGGCCCATGCACAGTACCACGCCATGTCCGTGGCCCACAACTCAAGGGCCTACCACATATAGAGGCCCACCGGGTTTTCTCCTGGTGCCCCACCGACCTAGTTCGAGGCCCAAACAGCTGCCCACAGGCCCCAAAAATAGTGCCAGTCTATGGCGTTTTACAACAGCCCCAAAATCTACACATTGCAAGTCTGGGCCTGGCTATAGCCAATCAAAACAGGCAATGGAGAGTGGCCTTATCCTTTAAATACTTCATGTTAAACTATACAAAAACCCACAAAACTTACAAGTGTGTGAATTTTCGTGCAACTGGACAAAGACACAAACAGGAAAGCAAATCCAAGCGAGTTTTTCTCCCATGGCAAAACATTGCTTTCCCTCAGCCCATTCTTCGCAATATAATAATTATGCAAATCCGAATCTTCACTTTGATGTTTTTTAGGATTTTTAGAGAGTTGAGTAAAAATTAGGAAACAAAACTATCCTCCGGAGAGAAGATATTACTGTTCTGCAAAGCAAGCTGCATTACCAAACCCATCTGCCTTCCAAACAGCAATAAAGGATTTGGTTTGGGGCCAATTCTATAACGGTTTTTATCTCTCTTGGCTTCAGCGGACGGGGGGGCAAAGGCACATCATTATAGTTTGTTATTAATGCCGAGATGCAGAAATACATTGGTGGGAATGCTATAGTTAAACAAGGCTCTTGCCACAGCATAAACAGATGCAAGCCGTTGGTAACAGCTTGTCGTTCTTTCTAGACAAGCAATAAGAAGAGCTGGAGATGCATTACGGAGATCAGGAATGGCCAACGTGGAGCTGTCTGGCAGTTGCTGAACTATAAAAGCAATAAGTCACTGAGGGGTGCTGGGAGTTATCAACTCTGCAGGCTGGATAGCTTTAATTTGGATCACACACGAAAGAACCGGTTGCTACATTGGGGCAGGACTGAACTATAGGTATGGGCTCTATCATCCAGAATGCTCAGAATTGCAGATAAGGGATCTTTACATAATTTAGATCTCCATACCTTAAGTGTACTTACAATGAATGTAAACATTATATAAATCCAATAAGGATTAATCATATCTTAGTTGGGATCAAGTACAAGCTACTGTTTTATTATCACAGAGAAAAATAAAATAAATGTTAAAAATCGGAACTATTTAATTAAAATGGAGTCTATGGGAGATGGCCTTTCTGTAATATGGAGCTTTCTGGTAGTCATGTGCGGGTCGGATTTTACCCAACCCACACCTGACCCGAACCCGCCCTCCAGACTTCCTTTTATAGACCCGCGCCGGGTCGAGCAGGCGCACAGCTATAAAACCAGAAGCCGGCAGTGTAATGTGGCGTGTGGGGAGAGCAGGAAGAAGAGCTCGACCCGCCCACCACCCGCAAATGGGGGTGCGACCCACACCACATCACTACTTTCTGGGTAGTGGGTTTCCTGATAACGCATCCCATACATGTATACCAGTAATGGCATTGTCCCACCAAGCCCCATAACTGGATCAGCTTTATGTCAGTCTGGTCCTGTGCAAGGGGAGATGCGGTTGTCTCTCCCCCCCCCCCTTCCTTTCTCACGGCAGCAGTTCCATTACACTTTATGGCTAAGATATGAGCTAACTTTATTATACTGGGGTCAGACAGAGATCCAGTAAAAGTCCCAGTGAGTCCCAGTAAGAAGCCACTAGGGCAGTCACCAGAAGCACCACTTGCTCATGGTACTGCATTGTTTCTACAGTTAATGGTTTCATGTTAATGGGTTTCTATGCTTTACAAGAAGTGGAGCAGGCTCTGTAAGTGTTACGGCCCCAATAATTAAAGGGGGTAGTTCACCTTTTGTTGAACTTTTAGTATGACACAGGCCAGGGGTCCCCAACTATTAACCCGTGAGTCTTATATTATTATATTTAAATATAAAAATGTTGGGGAGCATGAAGAAATATTCCTAGGGAGGTGCCCAATAGGGTTGTGATTGGATATTTAGTAGCACCTCTGTGTACTGGCAGACTACAAGTGCCTGTTTAGTAGTACACATGATCTTTATGCCTCCAAAATTTGCCTCCAATTTAGAAATCCAAAATTAAGCACCTTCTCTAAGGCCACTGGGAGCAACATCAAAGGGCTTGGTGAGCAACATGTTGCACAAGAGCCACTGGTTGGGGATCAGAGATATGAGACAATTTGCAGTTGGTCTTTATTTTTTGGGTTTTTTGAATTACAGGTATAGGATCCGGAAACAAATCCAAAAATCTCAGAATTATGGAATGGACGTCTCCCATGGATTTTATTATAATCAAATCCAAATTTTTAAAAATGATTTTCTTTTTTGGTGTATTATAAAACAGTAACTTGTACTTGATCCAAATGAATATTTAATTAATCTTTATTGGAAGCAAAACCAGCCTATTGGGTTTATTTAATGTTTACATGATTTTCTAGTAGACTTAAGGTATGAAGATCCAAATTATGGAAAGATCAGTTATCCGAAAAACCCCAGGTCCCGAGCATTCTGGATAACAGGTCTCATAACTGCTACAAATATGGGACCTGTTTCCAGACCCCAGTTATTCTTAAAGCTTCATCTCCCACAGACTCTATTTTGATCAAATTTTTAAAGACCCCTTTCCTTTTTCAAGTACAATACCTTATACTTTTTTTAAACTCTCAAACATCTAAAATTTGATCGTATAGTCCAGACCAGAAAACTCAAATCGAGTTGGACACGCAACATTTTTTTCCTCCCATTGGAGTCCCATTTGGCTGATCCCTACTTACTTTATTAACATCTTAAAATAGTTCAAAGGACCTCTGCCATTGACTTCTACATGAACTCCACAAATTCGAGTTGGTGGTTTTAAATTCTAATTTTTGAGTTTTGACCCAAAAAAATAAAAAAAACATTTTTGAAAATTTGAATTTACCATTCGAACCATAGTAAATCTGCCCCTTAATGTATGGAGAGCCAAATTACTGAAAGATCCATTATCTGGAAAACCCTAGGTCCGAGTATTCTGGGTAACTAGTCCCATACCTATACCTTTAATGAACCAACTGCAAAGTGGATATTTTTTTCTTGGGAGCTTTCGGTTATATGTCACATGGGGAGATTAGTAGTTATTATCTATGGCTCGTAGCAGTTTTTTCATATACCAGGCAGTTTATTACTGTCCCAAGGTAAACACAGCCCCCCCCATATGTAATAAAAGGTAGTAAGTCAGACCAGGAGTAGGGATGGGCGAATTTCACCCGTTTAGTATTTGCCACTGGCAAAATGTCGCCGACGCTCATTAAAGTCTATGGGCGTTTTTTCTTTTTGGCTTGCGTCTTTTTATTTTGACACACAACGCCATACAAGTCTATGGGCGTCATTTTTCCGGCGCAACAAACCAAAAAATTCGCCCATCCCTAAACAGGAACAGTAACCCATAGCAACCAATAAGATGTTTACTTTTAAACAAGTGACCATTAAAAGCTACCTGATTGGTTGCTATGGGTTACTGCCCCTGGGCAAACAGTGCCTTTTATTACATAACCCATTAAAGTACGTTTTAAGCAGATATTTCCTTGAGAAATCCTGATCCCAACAGTCTTTCTTATTAAGAGCAGAGCAGACCCTGAGGGCTCCTAGATGCCCCACTCATACAAAGTATCTAAGCACCTTGACTGTGACGACATAAACAGGTAAGTCCCCGTCTCGTGTACAGAAAGTACAGATTACACTTGATCCAATCAAACTGAATGCACTCACCTCTCCATCATCGGCAAAGACAATTTTGGTGTTAACTTGAAATTTCTTCTTGAGGACTTTCTTAGCCTCCTTTGCTTTGGTTACTTTCTCGGTTTTTTTCAGCTTGGATTTTGTCATCTCATTTTCCTGCAAAATAAAAACAAAGTGCAGGTCAATAAGGGTAACATAAAAAACTTAAAATAATGGAGCCAAGGGGCCACCATGTTCAGAGCTGCGACGCTAGACATGTTCAGTCTACAGTTCTAATGTGGTGCTTACCGTTTACAAACAGCTGATTGCTATGGGTTACTAGACAAGTAGCAAACATAAGTCTATTTACTACATTGCCCCCAATATTACATGATCAATTATTCTTGGCTGCCAACACCCCAATAATGTCTGACCACAATTACTTCTGGTTTCATACAAGGTTATGATAACACTACAGGAGGGCTTTATACAATCAACCTGAAAACAATGGTGGCTTTTACAAGTTAGAAATAGAACAATATCAGATTCCTGAATACTATGGTTCTTTGAAATCTTTGAAATGTGGTTGCCTGTTATTTTTGGTATCATTACTATTGGATTTAAATCAAACATAAAGCAAGTCATTTCTAAAACTGCCTGATGTATGATTTTCGGCTTGACAATCCCAACTTGTCCCTTGGGCAGGTTCACAAACGCAACATATGAGCAACATCGGTAGGTACAGAAAGATGAGCTGCGACTCCTCTTCAGTTCCTACTGAACTATAGTAGTACGTATCCGTTATCTACTGTGTATCCTGTGCTTGAATGGCTGCCCCATGGCTACACAGCAGCTTGTTTATATAAACTATAGTAGTAGTTATCTGTTATCTACTGTCTATCCTGTGCTTGAATGGCTGCCCCCATGGCTACACAGCAGCTTGTTTATATAAACTATAGTAGTACTTATCTGTTATCTACTGTGTATCCTGTGCTTGAATGGCTGCCCCCATGGCTACACAGCAGCTTGTTTATATAAACTATAGTAGTACTTATCTGTTATCTACTGTGTATCCTGTGCTTGAATGGCTGCCCCCATGGCTACACAGCAGCTTGTTTATATAAACTATAGTAGTACTTATCTGTTATCTACTGTGTATCCTGTGCTTGAATGGCTGCCCCCATGGCTACACAGCAGCTTGTTTATATAAACTATAGTAGTACTTATCTGTTATCTACTGTGTATCTTGTGCTTGAATGGATGCCCCCATGGCTACACAGCAGCTTGTTTATATAAACTATAGTAGTACTTATCTGTTATCTACTGTGTATCCTGTGCTTGAATGGCTGCCCCCATGGCAGCTTGTTTATATAAACTATAGTAGAGTTTCTGAAGCAAACACACCAGTTGTACCAGTGCAGAGCAACACTACATCATATATTCATTCCTTTAAAACACTTTCATTTTTTGGTGTTACTGTTCCTTTAAGAATTTATTTTGAGGGTATAGTTCCTTTAAATATGAGACTTTATTACAGAGAGAGCAATAGAGAGGCATGCAGCACTTAAACTACTGCACTGTGTAGCAGCCAGCAAAAAGCTACAGCCAAGTTATTATTCTCCAGCCCGAGGAACTGCTAGAGGCAGTGAAAACGCAAACTATCAAAACTCTCTTCCTTTTTTTTAATTATAGATACATAATAAATCATAATTAGACACATTACACAGAGGTTTCTCCCAGCAGGACACATCACTTTCTAAATATATACCAGTGCCACAGTGCAGGGAATATATTATAGGAAGGTACATGTGAAAGCAGGTATGGAGAGGCCCCAGGAGGAAAGACTAGTTTTAAAGTGATATCTGACAGGTGACAAGGCTTATTGGGCAGTGGAAGCAGCTATAGGTTTACTAACAAATTGCCAGGTATCACTGTGGCTCATGGGAGCAACCTTGGAACTCTTTATTGGGGATTAAACCATATCCTCTATTCTTAAAGGGGTTGTTCACTTTCCAAACACAGTTCTGTTGTTTACCAAAAATAAAGACTTTTTTGTCAGTTGCTTTCCATTTTTCGTGTTTTTTTCCCAAAAGTTAAGGTTTAAAGGTGTTGTTCACCTTTAAATTACATTTTAGCAAGATGCAGAGACCGAGAGTGATATTCTGAGACAATTTGCAAGTCTTTATTTTTGGTGAACTATCTGAAACATACATGTAAAGATAAAAACATATGATTTTTGTATGTATATACTCAATGTATCGTAGATTTTGCTTGGTTTGTTGACCAGGTATGTTTTCACCATGGTAGTCATGAAAGACCACCTGTCCATTTTTGAGCCGTATTGTCCAGTTTATACAGGGGCTTTCTGGTTCCAAATTGCCTGTCTGGGATACACAGTTCTGAAACCATGAGCAAATTCTGCCAATAGAAGGCCTCCGAATAAGCCAACAACACCAGTTATAACATTGCCACATCCGTTTATTTTATATCCCCTGTACATCATAACCCTACACCCTGACATTTCAACAGCATCTAAAACCCTAACATCACATCTGGTCTAACAGCAAGCAAAATGTGGCAACCCTAGCCAGCGTGGTGCATCAACAATGAGGAAACAATAGTCATATTAGACTGTAAGCCCTACGGGGTAGGGTCCTCCAGCCTTTTGTTTCCTTGACACTGAGCATTTATTCTGTGTTGTAATTATATGCTATATTTATGTGAATTGTATTTCTAATAATGCACTTATTATTTCAATGTCCCCTTGTTTGTTATTACTAATTTATTGTCTTGCTGTACAGTGCTTTGACCTCAAGGAGCGCTATACAATAGTCATAACTCCTCACACTTCCTGCTGACCTGATCATTCAGGCTGTCATCCATAATTAACAGATCAAAATAAATATGCTGTGTATGGGCCCTCACTATGACTGCACTAACACTAATTGGGACTTTGGACTTCAACCTAACTACAAACTTAGCAACAGGGGCCTTCCACTCCATTATGTACTCTTCCCACCATCTAAAGCTCCGGACACAAATCTAACTTGTTCACTTTGGATGTACTAAAAGAGTGAACTCACCATCACCCAATTCCTCTAGAGAAAATCACCAGGCACATCTAGTAGGGCTTACCCCACGAAACCCCTATCTAGGAAACATAAGCCATACAAGAAGGATCTTAGCCCTCTACTCACTATGACTATAAAGCTTTTCATTCATCCAGGTCATGGTATATCTAGTATAAGTCATTCTAAAACAACTGGACTTGCTGAGCAATCATTGAAGACGTTTCACTACTCATCTGAGCAGCTTCTTCAGTCTACTCACTAGTTGTATTTATAGGATGTCTCTTTTACCTCCCTACATTAGTGGTATGTATGCTCCCTAAATCCAGCTCACCACAGAAGTAGAAAGCAAGTACATGTCATTTACATCAATTTCCTTATCTCTGTCCAAGAACTTAAACTATATATCCCAACCCACCCTTCTCCTATCTCTGGTAGATCTGTATTGGGATTCCTGAACGTGACGGTTCATGATTCTGCTGAACTATTTATTTTCCAAATCTCTGATGACGGCAGGTCTTGAATTGCTGATGTGCCGTTTCATCAAGCTCGGCAGCAGCTTCCAAAAAAGTCCCAAATGAGTGAATTATGTACTGAATATTACATGATATTTGTGGTTGTGTACAGCAGGATTGTCCTTCTGCTGAATAAAAAGACATCATGTAGAACAAAGCAAAAGGAACTGGGGAGGAGGTTTTTTTTTCATTAGCTATAGAGGAAGCAGACCACACAGTCCGGGGCCCCTCTGTTCCCCGCGCCCCCCTGCGGCTGCGGGGTCTCCTTCCTCTATAGTTACGCCACTGTTTTCCATATTTGTGCTAAATCTGCCCCACATGTGATATTTTGGTATCCAGGCATGGAGGGAAAAGGTTTGGATGCTGCTGCTCAAAGCCCTACCCAAACTTCAATATAGTTGGCTCCTCCCAAGAGCACGCTTAGGGTCAAATCTAAAAGTTGAGTAAACCCCCTTTTTTACCATGAGAGAAATAACCCAGGGCTTGCGCCAACCATACTTTTTGCCTATTTTAAGTCACACACAAAAAAAAATCTATAATTTTTCTTATTTCTTCATCTAACAGCGCAAACAGCAAAAAAGACATTCTTTATTGACTGGTCCGTGTGAAGAAGATAATTTGATTCCCAGTGCAGAGATAAACAGAAGCCAATTACTCACAGGGATTATCTGTAAACTGGGAATCTATTTATCTGCATCGCAACGACCAAACATGGAGGAGCTTCAGTTTCCATTATTCACGAATTTTCCTGTCCCCAAGAGCCTAAACATATCCCCTTGCAACTAAAGGTGCATAACCAAAAAATGTTGTATATTAAATTTAAAGGATGAGCCCTCCCCTTTGGGACCAAATGTGTCCTTTGTACTTGTATAGCATGGTACAGGTATTATTTATTTATTTATATATTTATATATTTATATATATATATATATATATATATATATATATATATATATATATATATATATATATATATATATATATATATATATATATATATATATATATATATATATATATATATATATATATATATATATATATAAAATTTATCTTTCTTCCCAGAGTCTCTGCAGGCCGAGAATCTGCACCCCTGTTGTATGTCCGCTCCTGCTCTACATGCACCAGGCCTGGACTGGCAATCTGTGGGTTCTGGAAAATGCTAGAGGGGCTGCTGTAAGTTGCCATAGACAGTCACTGTTTATTGGGCTAGTGGAGGGCTGCTTGGGTCTCTGTGTACTTTGAATGCCAGGGCCTATTGTGAATCCCAGTCCAGACCCGACCTGCACCCGGAAGCCTTCTGTACAGGCAGACCCTGTGGATTTCTTTGCCAAAAGGCAAAATTTTGCATTTCATGCTGAAATCTGCCCTGACAGAGCAAAGGATTCTCCAGACTGTGGCATTTGTCTTCATCGTCTGGTCCTAGCCTTAAACAATTTGTTGTACAGCTTAGTAAAACTTCTTCTTACACAACCGTCCTATTTTTAGGGTAAACTTGACTCTTAAAAGGAAGTATCGGTATCATGATTCTCTAACTCAGAAGTATGAATTCCATTTTTTGCCTATTCGGTGTTCAATATAAAGATGCGCCTTTGCTTGCTTGTGTATGCATGGCTATGAACAGCTGAATGTGATTAAAATCAAAAAAGCGTGGCTTTGGCTGCATCATGAATGATAATCAGACGGGAGAGATGCTTTAAAGATCATTGCCCGCAGTCCTATCCAGCAGAACTTCCCCAAAAAGGTAGATGGTTCCACTGCAAAACCTAAGTTGCATCAAACCAAGTCAGTGGGAGCAATGGAGGATTTCCAGGAGCATCTAAAGGCATGGGTGCCCTATACAGGTTATGGACCTCTAACATGAAGGTGCCAATAGCCCCCTGCCACTTTATCCCACCCCTTATGCCATTGACATCACATGACTGGGTGGTGGACTTTACAAGGGGCTCATGGGAAAGTCTTCCAGCATGAGGACCAATAAGGAGAATCGGAAGGGTAAATGCATCCCTTTTTATCACACATATATCTAAGCTATACAGCAATACAGTAATGTCTGGCGTGAATTTTTCCAGAAGCTCTTTCATAGAAGGCTAGTTTTATATAGTATTTTATACAGATATGGGACTTGTTATCCAGAATGCTTAGGACCAGGGGTTTTCCAGACAATTTTGCTCTCCATACCTTATGTCTGCTAAAAATAGTTTTAAACATTAAATAAACACAATAGAATTGTTTTGCCACCAATAAGGATTAAAGGGGTTGTTCAACTTTGAGTTAACCTTTAGTGTGATGTAGAGAGTGATATTCTGAGACAAATTGCAATTGGTTTTCATTTTTTATTATTTAAGGTTTTTGAATCTGGTAGCAAGGGTCCACATTAACCTAGTAAATAGGCATTAATTTGAATAAGAGACTGGGCTATGAATAGGAGAGGACCTTAATACAAAGATGAGCAATAAAAAGTAGCAGTCATAATAAGTGTGTCGCCTTACTGAGCATTTGCTTTAAGATGGGGTGAGCGAAGCCCATCTGAAAGCTGGAAAGAAAAATGCAGATAATTATAAAACTCAACTTATAAATATCAAAAATAAATAATGGAAAAGTCATTTAGAATTGGCCATTCTATTACATACTAAAAGTTTACTTAAAGGTGAAGCACCCCTTAAGGAACAGTAACATCAAAAAATTAAAGTGTTTTAAAGTAATGAAAATTAACTTTTAACTGATTTGTTTCAGAAACACGACTATAATTCATAAAAACAAGCTGCTGTGCAGCAATGGGGGAAATTGAAAAAAGTCTGTATGGCACAGGTTAAATAGTGGATAACACCATTATGTTCTACAGAGCTTATCTACTGTGTAACCCAAGACTTTTCTCATTTGAACGGCTGCCTCCATGGCTAGCAGCAGGCCCGGACTGGCAATCTGTGGGTTCTGGCAAATGCCAGAAGGGCTCCTATAAGGTGCCATAGAAAGTCAGTATTTAGTGGGCTGGTGAGGGCTGATTGGGCCTCCGTGTACCTGAAATGCCAGGGCCTATTTTCATTCTCAGTCCGGACCTGGCTAGCAGCTTATTTATATAAACAATAGTAGTGTTTCTGAAGCAAACCAGTGCCAGGCAACACTATTAGACTTGGATTACTTTAAAACACCAATTTTTGGATGTTACTGTTCCTTTAATTATATCTTAGTTTGGATCAAGTACAAAGTACTGGTATCTTAATAAAGAGAAAAAGCGTATATATATATATATATTATTTGATTAAAATGGTGTTTATGGGAGACAGTCATAATACTGAGGTTTCTGGATAATGGGTTTCCGGATAATGGAACCTAATGATTCTTTAGGATAGGCAGACAATGCAAGTGAAAGGGGCTGAGGACACATCTTTCAATGCACCCAGTGATACATACAGTATAGTCTTTTATACCATTGCGTTCAATTGATAAAATTTATTAGCAGATCACAGCATTAACCTGAAACCAGAGAATGTTGAACTTGTGCTCGGGGTGATGTAAAAGCACGTTTGCCTTCACTAAACAATCTTCCCAATGATCCTGGAAGGACTGTTTATTGTTCCTGCCTGATACATACCTGCCCGTACACCGACTCTACTTCAGCTTTATGTGCTCCGTGTCGGAACAAGAAACGCTGAGGGGAGATTAAAACGAGGCAGCTGCACATATTCACCAAGTGGAACCAAGAGAACTAGGAACATACAGAATATGGGTCCTGTTATCCTGAATGCTCAGGACCTAGGGGTTACTGGAAAAGGGGTCTTTCTGTAATTTAGATCGCCTTAGCTTAAGCCTACTAGAAAATCATGTAAACCCAATAGGCTGGTTTTGCTTCCAATAAGGATTAATTTTATCTTAGTTTGGCGACCTCGCCAAATGAGCGGATTATATAGTGTATCGCCACCTACAAGTGTCCCCGTGTGCCATTGCACTTAAAGGGGTTGTTCACCTTCAAACAACTAGTTGTTTTCCGATAGATCACCAGAAATAACGACTTTTTCCAATTACTTTCTATTTTCTATGTGTCACCGTTTTTCTAATATTGAAGTGTAAAGTGTCTTTTTTTCCAACCTTCTAAAGCAGCTCTGGGAAGGGGGGGTCGCCGACCCTGTAAACTGTTCTAAATGGATACATTTAATTGATACATTTCTTATTTTTGTCCCTGCTGAGCAGAATCCCTGGGTTTCATTACAGGCAGCTGTTAGAATTGATACAATAACTGCCAATAGTCTAGAGATGCTGCTGAGAAATGCATCAACTAAATGTTGCAAAATTATAACTGTTCAGAGTCTGCACCTGAATTACTGAGCTGCCAGACACCTCAGAGTAGAGTCCTGTGTGGGTCCATTTTTTGGGACCCGTACCCGAACTGTACCCGCAACCTGCAACCCGGACCCGCAACCTGCATTCTTACCCGCAAGTACCTTATCTGCAACCCGCAGGAAGTGCTGTCATTGTAAACCGGAAGTGACATCATCAGAAGTAGACATGACCAGAAAAAAGGAGTAAATATCGCAACTGAGAAGACCTGCGGCCCGACCCGCAAACCCGCAGAACCGACCCGCGTCTTTACCCGCACCCGGAACTTCTACCCGCAACCCGCATGTTTTTGTGGGTACCCGACCCGCTGCAGGACTCTACCACAGTGATGATGCGTAGTGATGTGTGGGCCAACCTGATACCCGCAGGTTTACCTTTTGGAAGGTGAACAACCCCTTTAAGTTCTGTTTCTTCTAAAATATCATGGTTTAGCCTCAATATCCAATTCCTATAGAATATCTTGCCTTCGCTACTTGCTGTAGGGCCAGTATGAGCCGTTTCATGGGGAGACTAAATCTACATAAAGTGGGGAATTGGCTATGAACCCCCAGAATGAAGAAGAGGGATCTGCCATATGCAAAGAATCTACGAGCAGTATAATCTACCGTTTTATTTTAAAGTAAGAGTGGACATTCCAGTCCTAACTATTGGCAATTATCTAAAATGCAGCTTCTGAGCGGATACTGAACTACAGTTCCCTGCACTCCATTTTGCCGCAGTAAGTTGGAAGAAGGCTACTGTCTGGCAGACAACTATATTATAAGTACATGTATTTATAAGGGTTCAACATATTACTGCAGCACTGTACTAGAAGATAAGAACTAAGTATAGCTAAGATTTAGAGCAAATAGATAAAAGCTATTCTAAAAGTGTCTATAGAATGAAATAGAATTTGCAGGGGGATAACAATATTATAGAGAATATTGGCTCCAGGGAGAGCTTCTAGGCCTGGTCTACAGCAGCAACTCTCTCAATGATTCCTTAAAGAGATGCTGTCATGGGAAAACGTGTTTTTTTTTTTTTTTTTCAAAACACATCGGTTAATAGTGCTGCTCCAGCAGAATTCTGCACTGAAATCCATTTCTCAAAAGAGCAAACTTATTTTTTTCTTTTCAATTTTGAAATCTGACATGAGGCTAGACATATTGTCAATTTCCCAGCTGCCCCCAGTCATGTGACTTGTGCTCTGATAAACTTCAGTCACTCTTTACTGCTGTACTGCAAGTTGGAGTGATATCATCCCCTCCCTTCCCCCGCAGCAGCCTAACAACAGAACAATGGGAAGGTAGCCAGCTCCTTGGTAGATCTAAGAACAGCACTCAATAGTAAAAAGCCAAGTCCCATTGAGACACATTCAGTTACATTGAGTTGGAGAAACAACAGCCTGCCAGAAAGCAGTTCCAAACTAAAGTGTTGGCTCTTTCTGAAAGCACATGACCAGGCATAATGACCCGAGATGGCTGCCTACACACCAATATTATAAATTAAAAAAAATTCACTTGCTGGTTCAGAAATGAAATTGTATATTGTAGAGTGAATTAATTGCAGCGTAAACAGTGTAATTTAGAAATAAAAACGACACCATAAAAATCATGACAGAATCCCTTTAATGCTTCCAGGAAAAGACGGATCTGCTCAATGCTTGATGCAGCTCCACAGAATAAAACTAAACACAATAGCGCCATCTAGTGAATATACAGAGAATGACTCACTGGAGGAAATCAGTATGGCACCCTCTAATTAAAAAATAGTTAGCATTTGAATGAAGCAAACATCCTCCTCCTTGTAATGAACTAATATTCATTAAAGAGGAACTTCTGCTCATATAGCTTATAAAAATTATTGCAGGGAAACATTTGTACCTATAGCTTTAATGGTGTTCACTAGACTGGAGCTTCCACCTCTCACCTGCTGGGAACTGACATTTTTAATTCACCATGTAGAGGCTTTAGGTTTGGTCTCTGGACAAGAATAATGGTTCAAATAAACAGCAAAAACCTTACTTTGATCATCAGAGCTAGCAATCTAACATATGTTCAGAAATGCAAAAATGGAGCCAGCGCTGCAGTGCATATTAATAGTCCAGTTTAAAAGCATGACGGAAGCAAAATGAAACGTCTCTACGGAGCCGCAACAAAACAAAACTGCAAAGGACTCGATCATTAATTAAAGAGCTGGCGCACGGTTCTTTTCTTTTCCTTAATAAGTTTTTCAGTCTTAATTAATCCCATCACACTAGTATAGAGGCAGTTTAAAATGGGTGCTAAAATCATCTCTAATAAAGAAGGAGATAATGAATAACTGGAAAAGCAGACTGCAGACTCATGGAAAACCAGGCACACTTTCAGGCAATGGCAGACCTTTCATTTAGAAACCTCTAGATAGAGGGGACAAAGCTTTCTCCAAGCATGCACATTACAACACCCCTAATGTGCGTTTTTTGGCAGCCTGACAGCGCTGATTACAGATGGCTGCCGTTCACTTCAGTGGTTGGAAGCCCACCATTTTAGACAAGAGGTTTACCACTTATTATGACCCAACTAAGAGCTGCTCATTCAGCAATGTAGGTCAAACACATGGTTCTGTGAAGGGCAAAGAGCAGGAGGGATGGGGTGCACCAGTAGAGGAGATATCACAAGTCCCTACTAATCCAAATGGAACCATTGCACTTGCTACTTGACCACCTTTGTTATCTGCTACTACTGTAGTTGACAACAACCAGAATCTCACTTCTTGAAAAAGCATAAACAATGGTTCCCACCTTGACCCCATCTGACATGACTAGTGTCTACCATAGACAATGGTTCCCAACTAGACCCCATCTTCATGACTAGTGTCTACCATAGACAATAGATCTTCCTATTTAACAGGAACAGGAATTGAGCAGGCCGTCAGGGGTTACTTGCTTGTTGTAGGTTTCCTACAAGTACTGGAGCATCCAAAGACCAGAGTGCTAAAGACCATCATCTTAAGGTCCATAAACTTCATGGTCCAACATAAGCTCTGCAGTACACTGGGCAAAGTATGGTGGTACCCACCATTGGGTATTTTATGACCCAACATGTTGGCGGCCACTAGAGTGATACCAGTTGACTGGATTATGAGATGCACTATGATGGGTCCCATCCTACTTTTCTCAATTGCACTTCAGAGGCCCTGTTTGACCACAAAGTCTGTGGACCACTGCAAAACTTTGCTTTAAGTCTCTTCCTCGACAAGTATCTATAGGTTATTAACAGCCCTATAGGCTTTGGTCCAGTTTTCCAGATGATAACTGGTGCGGTGGAAAAAAATAAGAGGAGCACACCATAAGAAGTAAGGGTTTTTAGGGTTTTCACTGAAAACATTCCAAAAGAATATTAACATAATTTAGACTAACAACGTCAGCCAATTACATTACACTCATACAAAACCCATAATTACCCTCCCCCCAGTACACTGACCAAATGTCCTGATGGACAGCTTGAGAATGGGACAAAGTCTTATGAGGAGCCTTTGCCGTGGATTTCCAGGGGGAACAATGAAGAAGTAGAACTATATACATCCAGAATAATGTGTTGCTACTGGTGGCCCGAAGGAGTGAAATCTAATGCATTGAGCTTGATATATCTGGAAAACTCCCAGTCCCACGTAAGAACAAAGTCTAGCAACAAGGTTAAAACTCCTAGAAAACCTGGTAGGAGCACAATGGTACCCGAGCAATGCCCCAAGTAAGGGAACAAGGAAAGAGCTTTGTAGGCAACAAACAAACCAATTCAAGAATGACACTATTTATTCTGTCCTTACAATTTCTTTCTCTAGGTTAATGCCGAGACAGGTGCCATATGTCAACTACATTTACTTCTGATAGACACGGAACAGATGGAGCCTGACAGTTTATGGGTCTTCCATCAGCGCGCCATATGGGTGCCACGAAGTCGATCAATAAAACACATCGAAAATCATGATAACGACTTTTCCCTCTTTTATAAAACTTTGCATTTTTTGTAAGAACTAAACCATAAATAAAATCAAAAGTATTTGAGGGAACCTTAACCAGGTCACCAAAACCCCCCCAAAAAAAAGTCATCAAAAAGGTCCAGTTGTGACTTAATAAAACCAAAATATCTTAAAATGTTTATATTATAAACATTAGAAATAATATAACCAGCAAATTAACAAGGTTTGAGAATTTTAACTTATATTCCTAGTGGTTTTGTTTTTATTTATTTTCTTTAAAAAAGGGGATGGGTGCCAGGTTAATTGATTTAAAATATGAAGAACTGCTGCAAGAACTGCCTTCCTGCATTTAATTAAATACAAATAAACAACTGTGCTCTTCAGTCGTAACTATAGATTTTATTACAGATATGGGACCTGTTATCCAGAATACCCGGGGACTGGGGTTTTCTTGATAAGGGATTCTGTCTCTCATTTAGATCTCTATATCTCAAGTTTACTAAAATATTTAAACATTTAAACATTAAATAAACCCATTGGGATTGTTTGGCCACCAATAGGGATTAATTAGATCTTAGTTGGAATCAAGTACAACCTACTGTTTAATTATTACAGAGAAAAAGGAAATCATTTTAAAGGAGAAGGAAAGGTTAAATCTAAGTAAGCCTTATCAGAAAGGTCCATCTAAATATACCAGTAAACCCCCAAAGTGGTGCTGCTCTGAGTCCCCTGTCAAAAGAAATACAGCATTTCTTTCCTTCTATTGTGTACACATGGGCTTCTGTATCAGACTTCCTGCCTTCAGCTTAAACCTCATTGCCCTGGGCAAGAGCATGCTCAGTTTGCTCCTCTTCCCCCTCCCCCTCCCTTCTCTACTGTAATCTGAGCCCAGAGCAGGGAGAGACTCAGGCAGGAAGTGATGTCACATCATGTTAATACTGCAGCTCCTATCCTAAACAAACAGAGAGTTTCTAGAGCTTTTTACTCGGGTATGGTACAACATTCTACAGAATAAATATAGCATTCTAGCTTGCACTATTGCAGCTAATCTATTGGCAATAAAATGCCTCCGTAGCTTTCCTTCTCCTTTAAAACATTTAAGTAATTGATTAAAATGGAGTATATGGGAGACAGCCTTCTTAGCTTTTTGGGTTTCCGTTTATTGGATCCCATACCTGTATCTCAAAATATTTGCTCAACAGGAATTTGGTATTTCTGCATTTAATTTCTTGAAGAAAAGAAAGCAAACTACCCTATTTCTCTTACACTTTTTTCAATCAGAATATAAGAACATGGAATATGTATAGGAGAGGCCTGAATAGAAAGAGGAGTAATAAAAAAGCAGCAATAAACATGTAGCCTTACAGAGCATTTATTTTTAGATGGGGTCGGTGACCCCCATTTGAAAGCTGGAAAGAGCCAGAAGAAAAAGGCAAATAAACTACAAAAAATAATAAAAGGTAATCCTTTAATAAATGAAAGTGAGCTGTCTCACTTGCCTGTTATCTATAGATGCACATCTGGGCACTTTCAATCAATAAGGGCAGAGACTCACGTGAGATTCGGGGAGATTTAATCGCCCGGCGACAAATCTCCTCTTCTTTGGGCGACTAATCTCCCTGAACTGCCTTCCCGCCGGCTAGAATCTAAATGGCTTTCCGAAGACATCCTAAGTTTCCACGTCCTGCCGGCGATTTAGATTCTAGCTGGCAGGAAGGCAGCTTGGCGAGATTAGTCGTCCGAAGAAGAGGCGATTTGTCGCCAGGGTGACTAATCACCCCGAATCTCCACGTGTGTCTCTGCCTTAACAATACAAATAGTGACTGCCGATTGGGGGGTTATTATATATGAAAGACCATGTGGCTGTAGGGGGCTTCACTTTTTACACTTCATTTATTAAGATTTTATTCTCATCAGCAAATCTGGTGGATCTAATTTTCCCTAGCAACCAGGAATAGAGACTGGAAAAAGTACAGGAGGGGGAATTAAATATGACTATAACAATAAAACTGTAGCATCACAGAGCAAAAGAGTTTTGCCTGCTGGGGTCCTTGTTTCCATTTGAAAGCTGAAACAAGGAAGGCAAATAATTTAAAAACTCAAGAATAAATAATGAAGATCGATTGCAAAGTTGCTAGGAATAGTACATTCTATGAAATACTAAATGTTAATTGTGAAAAAAAGGTGACGCACCCCTTTTAGAGGTTATTGAGAGTAATGCGAATACAGAAACAGTGCTGAGTGGCCTTAAAGGGGGTGGTTCACCTTTGAGATAACTTTTAGTATGATGTAGAGAGTGATATTCTGAGACATTTTGTAAATGCTTTTCATTTTTAATTATTTAAGGTTTTTGAGTTATTTATCTTTTTATTCAGCAGCTCTTCAGTTTGTATTTTAAGCAATCTGGTAACTAGGGTCCAAATTACCCTAGCAACCATGCATTGATTTGAATAGGAGACTGGAATATGAATAGAAGAGGGGCTGAATAGACAGATGAATAATAAAAAGTAGCAATAACAGTACATTCGTAGACTTACTGAATAGTGATGGGCGAATTTATTCCCCAGGTGCAAATTTGTGACGAATTCCAGCGATTCGCCACCAGCGAATAAATTTGCGAAACCGCCGCCGTCTAAAAAAAGGATGGCGGCGTCCGTTTTTTTTTTTTGGACGCTGGCGCATTTTCACCAGTGCAGTTTTGTATATTTTTCACCGTTTCACGAATTTTGCGGGAAATTCGCAAATTTTTCAGTGAAGCAAACGCCCCAAATTCACCCATCACTATTACTGAACATTACTGCTTTGAAGAAGGGGTCGGCGACGCCCATATGAAGGCTGCAAAGAGTCAGAAGAATAACTATAAAACTTTAAAAACAAAATAGTGAAAAATGATTGAAAAGTTGCTTAGAATTTGACATTCTATAACATACTAAAAGTTAACTTAAAGGTGAACCACCCCTTTAATATCCATCACCACTTTAAAGGGATACTGTCATGAGAAAAAACATTTTTTTCAAAATGAATCAGTTAATAGTGCTGCTCCAGCAGAATTCTGCACTGAAATCCATTTCTCAAAAGAGCAAACAGATTTTTTTATATTCAATTTTGAAATCTGACATGGGGCTAGACATTTTGTCAATTTCCCAGCTGCCCCATGTCATGTGACTTGTGCTCTGATAAACTTCAATCACTCTTTACTGCTGTACTGCAAGTTAGAGTGATATCACCCCCTCCCTTTTCTCCCCCAGCAGCCAAACAAAAGAACAATGGGAAGGTAACCAGATAGCAGCTCCCTAACACAAGATAACAGCTGCCTGGTAGATCTAAGAACAACACTCAATAGTAAAAACCCATGTCCCACTGAGACACATTCAGTTACATTGAGAAGGAAAAACAGCAGCCTGCCAGAAAGCATTTCTCTCCTGAAGTGCAGGCACAAGTCACATAACCAGGGGCAGCTGGGAAATTGACAAAATGTCTAGCCCCATGTCAGATTTCAAAATTGAATATAAAAAAATCTGTTTGCTCTTTTGAAAAATGGATTTCAGTGCAGAATTCTGCTGGAGCAGCACTATTAACTGATTCATTTTGAGAAAAAATTTTTTTCCCATGACAGTATCCCTTTAAGGACCACATGACCTATTTTAGATCAATAATGTGACCTTGACTATAACCAACAAGCCACCCATGATCTACAGGTATGTAAATGGATTCTGCCTTCTTCCTCCAGATATTAAACTATATTTTAAATGAAAAGGCAGCTCCGGTCTGCTATTTGCACAGGAAAGTACTTGAATTTAGGAAGAAATATGTAACCTCAGCCTCTGAATTAGGAGTCAGAGACTTGGCAAAATGCCTTGTCCTTGGTCAGATAATATTTCATTGCTTTTTTTTTTATGATTAAACCTGTGTTTCTTATATTAATGTCCCTGGATAAAACAGCACAACGTGCTGAGCATTCTAATCCACTTATATCTATTAAACCTCCAACTTACAGAGGTACTCAGCTGCTGAAGGAAAGATTTTATACAGAGGTTCCTGGCTATTTAGACAGACAGGCAGACAGTGACACACATGCGCTGCACTCCATTGTTCTAGTGTCCTTGTCGTACTATTGTAGCTTTAATTAGACAATCCGCCAACTGCTTTTTGGGGAATCCTTTGGCTCAGTTGCTATTCTTATGATTCCAAATTATTATAAATTATAAAATGCACAAATTAGAGCTTTTAGTGCATGTAAGTGCTGGGACCCAGGAATATTGTTATTACATGTACGGGATCCTTTATCCAGAAACCCTTTATCCAGAAAAGCTCAATCTCCCATAGACTCAATTTTATCCAAATAATCCATATTTTAAAAAAATGATTTCCTTTTTCTCTGTAATAATAAAACAGTAGCTTGTACTTGATCCCAACTAAGATATAATTAATCCTTATTAGAAGCAAAACCAGCAGATTTGGTTTATTTAATGTTTGTTTAATGTACATGATTTTCTAGTAGACTTAAGGTGTGAAGATCCAAATTTTGGAAAGATCCCTTATCTGGAAAACCCCAGGTCCCGAGCATTTTGGATAACAGATACTATAACTGTATTAGGAATCATATCTCTATAGACATGAACCTACTGTGAGAACAAGAAACAATAGTATCTGGTGCATTGGCACATGGAGAAATGGGTAATATCAATGCCCTGTAAAATAAAAAAATTAAAAAAAAAGTCTCCTTTTGGAAAAAAATATTAAAAACAAGCATGGTCCCGACTGACCCACTGAGGTACTGAGAAAAATCCTAAATAGTCCTGGGCTATCCTTCCTGATCCGATATACGTACGCCCCACTTCCTAGTGCCCCTACGGACGCTCTTTTGTGCACCTCTCCTACAGTCATAGGCAGAGCCATCTCAGACTGGGGAGCCTTTTCTTTATGCACTGGGGATCACTAAACAGGGGTGCCCCAGTGTGACAATGAGAATAAAGCAACAAGGCAACAAAAACTCATGTATCAGGCAAACTTGCAGAGTAGGAGGGCCCTGTATATAATAGCTATGCCTTCGGGTTATTTTTCTGTTCCAAATATTCCAGGATCCCAAGTGGTGCCGGTGTGCAGCATTACTTGTATCCTACAGAGATCTATAGAACAGGCATCTTCACTCGGTATCAGGGAGAGGATATTAAAGGGCAAAGTACAGTAAAATCATTCTATAAAAGGCCACACTTGCACATCTCTGCTTTAGTCTCAAACTTATAAGATGTTTTTTTTTCCCTTTATAAATAAAGCAATGGTCCCCACATTTGCAAACAATCCCTTTGTGGATAACACACCAAAAAAAATGTATTTTTATTTACAGGTATGGGATCCGTCACCTGGAAACCCTTTATCAAGAAAGCTCTGAATTATGGAAAGGCCATCTCCCATAGGCTCCATTTCTATCCAAATAACCCAATTTTTTAAAAATCATTTAATAAACTGTAATAATAAAACGGTACTTTGTACTTGATCTAAACTAAGATATAATTAATCCTTATTGGAAGCAAAACCAGCTTATTGGGTTTAACGTTTACATGATTTTCTAGTAGACTTAAGGTTTGACAATCCAAATTACGGAAAGATCCATTATCCTGAAAGTCCCAAGTCCACAGCACAGCTCAGGACCTTCTCCAGCATTTATCTGACTGGTTTATGGTGTGACTGGCGTATAATGCAATTTCCCAACTAAGTTAGATCGGACTTAATAAGGCAAACACAACTTCCAAATGGAAAATCAGATCATCGGATATTGAAATTTAATCTGATTTGATTCTCAGGCCACGCCAACAAAATAAGCAGGGAAAGGAATCTTGGTCCGGGCACTTAGATCGGGAAACTGTCGCATTCCACAATTCACAGCTGTCTGAAAAAGGCCCGGCCACTCAATTAAACATATACAGGTATGGGATTTGTTATCCGGAAACACGTTATCCAGAAAGCTCAGAATTACAGAAAGGCCCTCTCCCTTAGACTTAAAAATTATTTCCTTTTCTATGTAATAAAAAGGAGTACATTGTACTTGACCCAAACTAATATCTAATTTATCCTTACTGGAAGCAAAACCAGTCTATTGGGTTTATTTAATGTTTACTTGATTTTCTAGCAAACTTAACTTATGAAAATCCAAATCACTGAAAGATTCATTATCCGAAAAACCTCTGGTCCCGAGCATTCTGGATAACCAGTCCCATACCTGTAGTATGTATTTCTGCAACATTTTGGTGGGGGAATGGTTTTCTTAAATCCTCCTTTCTCTCACACAGCAGCAGTTCTGCCTCACTTTTCGGTTGAGATTCTTTTGCAAACTCTTTTTACCCATTGATTATATCTAGGGATGCACCGAATCCACTTTTTTGGATTCGGCCGAACCCCCGAATCTTTCATGAAAGATTTGGCCGAATACCGAACCGAATCGAACCCTAATTTGCATATGCAAATTAGGGGCGGGAAGGGGAAAACATTTTTTACTTCCTTGTTCTCTGACAAAAAGTCACGCAATTTCCCTCCCCACCCCTAATTTGCATATGCAAATTAGGATTCGGATTCGGTTCGGCCGAATCCTGCTGAAAAAGGCCGAATCCCGAACCGAATCCTGGATTCGGTGCATCCCTAATTATATCACTGCAGGACTTTTAAGCACAGGGCCTCAAATAGGACAGGGGCATGTTGAATGGAGTTCTTAAACATATGTGATTCTGTCTAGTCTGGACAAGTCACTTCTTAACTTTGTGCCTCAGCCACCAAATTTTAAACTGTACACAATTTAGGGAAGGACTCTGTCTCTGCAAATGTCTCTGGCTTTAAGCGTCTCCGGCTGAAAACGTCTCTGCTGCAAGACTGCAATGTGCAGTTAGAATAATATATATAATCAGAAATGTCACATTGATAATCCATTGGAAACTTTTCTCCATGAAAAATGGAGCAATTTCCCATAACATTCACTGTACACACACACACACACACTTTCTTCAGCCTGGTGCAGAAATGGGGGGTTGGATAGACACCCCTTCAATACAATGGGGAAACACAAATGCAGGGATCTTTACCACTTGAATTGTTTCAGTGTGGCAGTTGTTTTTCCAATGACTCACACACTAAACAACACAAAGGACTAAAATTGTAACCGATCTCCAAAAATATTATGTGACAACATAAAGGGGATATTGGGGAATTATGAGGGGTGTGGTCTGATGGCCAACTGAGTAAGATTTCCAAGAAAATCACTGGCACTCATGGCCGATTCAATCAGGGAAAAACCCTTGCGTGTTTATGTGCAGTTGTCAATGTTTTGGGGTAGTACCCCTTTGTCAAGCAATGTTCTCTCTACAGCTTTTACATATAGGGCAGTACATTATATTAATAATGGCTCGTCACTTCTTTATACTAGCCGTAGAGCCTTTCTTATAGCAAATGCATCTCATCCAGACAAATCAGAGTTCGAAATAAGAGAAAACCACAGCAGCACATGTGGACAAATCTTCTATTTTTTCTGTTAAACTCCTTAATTTGGGTTCCTCATCTAAACACCCTCTTTAAACAAAATGGTAAAATTATTTACTTTAAAATCCATAGCCTTGAATGAGTCATTACCACAACCCTCAAAAGATTTATATGAATAAATGGGCACCTAAAAAATTTTGCATTTACTAGTAGCCAGATCCCTAGCAGGCCTAGATCAGCTACACACCACAAAGTCGGAAAGTACTCTTTCAGAATTTTGATACCGCCAGCTTACAAATTGTTTACAAGTACTCAGGGGGCAATGCCCACCTCAGAAGAGACCTCTCTCCCTTAGAATGTTCTCTACACCAGCAATTTACCCCTTAAGCAATGTTCCCTCTAATTCATTCTCGGTAATGTGTGCAAAAAATTCTTTGAGAGCGCCACAATATGTCGTTTGCTGACCTCAAAACTTTTGTCTGTGTGCAGAAGCATATACGGAACTTTGCCATGAAGTATAGCATGTTGACTTTATAAGGTCAGTAAGAAACTACCCTTTATCAAATATTGGGAGAAAGAATTGAATGTGTATCTCTTTGAAGGCAAATATAAGTAAGGAACAGCCAATTTGAAATAAAGCTCAACTACAAATGGTCCTATACAAATGTATCAGATGCTAATAGTATATGCTGGATATGTAACACTTTTAATATAGAAGTGGGTTTAGGGGCATAATTTAGCAGAGCAGTGACTGAAAGGACAGGTGGGGAAGCCGAAATATTATAATTCCCAGTATTACTAGTGATACTAGTCAGGCCAGTGAAGGTAATCCTACGGAGGACACAAGCTACTCTTGAGGCAAAGGGTGACACTCACTCCTATGAACTACTTGATATTTATATCTCGTTGGGTATTTCATTTGATCGCTGTGAATGTGTGTCTTTTTATACAATTTATATGAAACGTTCAGTGAACCCAAATAATCCTTTTTTTTTTAATATACTTTACATTTTCCATTTATTAAAAAAAAATGTAATATCTGGTATATGAAAGGTTTATTACTTTAAAGATGTTTTACTGAAGCTAAAAACACTGCTAGCAATTAATATTTCTTATCCAATAAAAAGCAAACAAAATGTATTTAAGGAGTTTTCAATAAGCCATTCGGCATTACCGAAACCATCAGTCCCCGGTGGCCAGCACAATCGGCTTATAGTAACATTACTAAACCTGGAGTCGTGACAGCAATAGATCTCTACGACGTGCAAGTTAATACTTCTTGATGACATTCTGTGAATGATAAATTCGTTCTATCTACCTGTGAGAAATGCAACTCCGGTGCAGTCCCAGGATGGCCCTTCTCCAGTCTACAGGCCCACGTTTGATTGAGAATTCCGCTCTTCTAACTCAGGCCGGAGAGAGCAGGTTATTGATCATCTCTTCTACCTACTGTCATTAAAGTGCACGATTCATGAATACTTTTTTTATAAGAGGCAAGAAAGTGTTTGCTGTGCTATTAATTGTGTTGTCTTGGCTTACCGGCAAGCGTTTCTATGTGCCATGAATTTCTTACTAGCAAAATAAATGCTATTAACATTGGGCTTTGTTTAAATAAAGCATAACAGTTTGAAACTTCAAATATCTCTGACCGAACAGCCTTAAAGTAACGTTGTCAGCTCTGACCGGCAGGATGATGAATTTCTATTTGGCAGAGAAGTCATCAATATTTCATTACGCTTCTAATATCTGGACCAAGTATCCCGAAAATCCATTGACATAATGGGATTTAAATGACATTTTAATTTTGACAACATTTTCATCGTGACGCTGACACCCTTCCGAATCTGAAGCACTGCAAACAGGCAATTCCAGCATCAAAAGAAACCAGTGAAGTGAACTGAAGTTGTTGTTGGTCCTTGGAGGAGAATGTACTAAAAGGTGTAAGTGGAACAAAATGTTCCAAAAAAAATTAAGAAAGCAATTTGGCTGCAATCATATATAGGCAGGAAATAATCAAAAAGTATTTGACACAAAATAGGAATGTTTCCAGGTCATTACATTATATAATATATTGGCACATACTTATGTTTCAAACTTCTATGTCTCTGTTGTGTTGATTGGCCATTACATGATCAAGATTAGTAGTTTGTTGCTTGTTCAAACGCTCAACACACAAACCAAACGAGTGTTTTGGATTCTGTTTAGCTGGACATCAAGAAGTTGTCCAAATCCATAAAAACAATGTGCTGGAACTCCAAATCTGGCATTTGGAGAATCTCTGCTTCATACAGTTGATGAGAAGATAAGAAACATATGAACAGTAGTCTGTTTCCGAGCTAGGAGCAAGTAAACTACATATTCTTTGATGCAAGTTGAACACAACAAAAGCAGCAATTCGGGGATGTGGGCACCTCTGGCAAATGGTGACACCAAAATCTAAACAACGTATGTCTAAAGTAGGCACCAAGCAGGCACAGACTGTAAGCCCAACGGGGCAGGGACCTCCTTCCCAATGTGTCTCTTTTCAAATAGCACTGTGTCCTTATATGCTGTACTATTGTATTTATTGTGTACTTTTATATATTGTGCAGCTATGGGATTTGTTATCCAGAATGCTCGGAACCTAGGGCTTTCTGCATAACCAATCTTTATACCTTAAATTTACTAGAAAATCCTATAAACATATAATAAACCCAATAGGTGGGTTCTGCTTCCAGTAATAAAAATATCTTGTTTTATTATTACATAGAAAAAGGATATCCTCTTTAAAAATTTTGATTATTTGGATAAATTGGAGTCTAAAAGAGACTGCCTTTCCATAATTAAAAGCTTTCCGGAAAACGGTTCCCATACACATATAGGACAAGAAAAGATTGAAGACAATAATCGTACCAGGGACAGGTGTACCGGACGTAAAGGATTTTAGTAAAGGAAACCTCAACAATGAAGTTGCTACTTTTACAAACTGTATTTCTGAAAATAAAGCTAGCAATCTGGCAGAGAGCAAGGGGGTTTCAATTCAATTCAATGATGGTGTTTTTTTTTTGTTTTTTTTTTATAAAAAGGGGGTGGGTTTCCTTGTCCTTTAAAAAAATGCAGAATATATAATAAGTAGCACAACATAATTATGTTTAATAATTGTCAACATTCCTTTGGTCTCCCATGATCACCTGCCAAAAATCTTCGCCAATCAGTGATAATCAAGAAAACATTTCAATGTAAAGTAATGGTCTGCATATTCAGATTCCTGGAGGTCCAACTGGCTGTTGAACATAAAAGAAAATCTAGGGACCACATGCAGCGAGGTTTCCATTTTTTTCTTCTGTAGTTACTGTTTTTTTCCTGCACACAGACCTGGACCTTCAAGTTGTGCACAACCCCTAGTCCCATCATCTGCCAACAATATGATTTGTGGTTATACAAAAGCTCAGGATATAGTTTGTGCAACCCCAAGATCTTAAAACATGCAAATATTATATCATTAAAGGGATACTGTCATGGGAAAAAAAAAATTTTCAAAATGAATCAGTTAATAGTGCTGCTCCAGCAGAATTCTGCACTGAAATCCATTTCTCAAAAGAGCAAACAGATTTTTTTATATTCAATTTTGAAATCTGACATGGGGCTAGACATTTTGTCAATTTCCCAGCTGCCCCATGTCATGTGACTTGTGCTCTGATAAACTTCAATCACTCTTTACTGCTGTACTGCAAGTTGGAGTGATATCACCCCCTCCCTTTTCCCCCCCAGCAGCCAAACAAAAGAACAATGGGAAGGTAACCAGATAACAGCTCCCTAACACAAGATAACAGCTGCCTGGTAGATCTAAGAACAACACTCAATCGTAAAAACCCATGTCCCACTGAGACTCCTTCAGTTACATTGAGAAGGAGAAACAGCAGCCTGCCAAAAAGCATTACTCTCCTGAAGTGCAGGCACAAGTCACATGACATGGGGCAGCTGGGAAATTGACAAAATGTCTAGCCCCGTGTCAGATTTCAAAATTGAATATAAAAAAATCTGTTTGCTCTTTTGAGAAATGGATTTCAGTGCAGAATTCTGCTGGAGCAGCACTATTAACTGATTCATTTTGAAAAAAAATTTTTTTCCCATGACAGTATCCCTTTAAGGATGAATGATTTGGCACCTTCAAGCAATCTGTGAACTAGCTGTGAACCTCTGTGACCCTGTATGCATTTATCTAACATAACTATATCTCATTTTGTGTTTTTACAATATTTACCGTTTGAGCAGGTTCTCAAGCCAAAGTGACTGGGCTTCAGCACAGGAAAGACAAATAAAATATCAAGCTTATGTTAAATTAAGGCAGGACAACAAATGTAACCTATTCACTGGTTATGTTAATGAAAGATCAGAAAAGAGCTTGATCTCCGAGACTGGAGGCCTATTGGACATGCATGAATTGGAGAGTGCTCTCTCTCTCAAAAATATGGGGATGCCAGTCTGGCTAAATTTGACTACAGAGGTATGTTTACATACAGTACTTTGTTGTACTAGGATCTGTAAACCTTTGTGTTCAAAATATTCTAATTTTGAGTATGCCTGGTCTATCTAGGTGAGCATTGTAATGTTCTTGTCTATCTAGGTGCACATTCTAAAGGGGGCCATACATGCACAGATGTTATCATACTAAACTTTGTACGAAGTTTTGTATGATATGGTGGAAGACGGTGTGTATTATTGGCAAAAGATTTGGATACTGGTTGGCTTGTTGATTAGCCAAGAAAGAACATTTTGATCGGGCAGTCTTGAAAATTGGAAACGGGATACTGTTAAATCGACAGCTATAGGTGGAATTCTATTGTTTCTACCTGTATGTCTGACGATTCAGCTCTTAACGGTGGAATGAAAACAAATGAGCTTTCCTGCAACCAATGGTCACAGGAAAGTTCACTATTGTAACATGTATGGCCACCTTAATGCTCTGGTCTATCTAGGTGAACGTTCTAATCCTCTGGCCTATCTAGCGGAGAATTCTAATGCTCTGGCCTATCTAGCTGAGCGTTCTAATGCTCTGGCCTATGTAAGTGAGCGTTCTAATGCTCTGGCCTATGTAGATGAGCGTTCTAATGCTCTGGCCTATGTAGGTGAGCGTTCTAATCCTCTGGCCTATGTAGGTGAGCGTTCTAATCCTCTGGCCTATGTAGGTGAGCGTTCTAATCCTCTGGCCTATCTAGGTGAGCGTTCTAATCCTCTGGCCTATCTAGGTGAGCATTCTAATGCGCTGGCCTATCTAGGTGAGCATTCTAATGCTCTGGCCTATGTAGATGAGCGTTCTAATGCTCTGGCCTATGTAGATGAGCGTTCTAATGCTCTGGCCTATGTAGGTGAGCGTTCTAATGCTCTGGCCTATGTAGGTGAGCGTTCTAATGCTCTGGCCTATGTAGGTGAGCGTTCTAATGCTCTGGTCTATCTAGGTGCTCTGAATTATTAATGAGGGACTCCAAACATACACTGAAGTATATTCCAATAACCCTCCTCTTGCCTTCTACAGGAGTGTGTTTTTAAATAGTCCATTAACAGATCTATAGATAAAACCAATTACAAAAATCTACAGTGCTAGGAGATGGCTCGTCAAACCATCTAATGTTCTCAGTGGTTTCAGGATGGTCTGTCTTTGGAAATATCCTAATGTTTTAAATTGTAATGGGCAGGTTCTCTTGTACTAGAAGAAAGACTATTTGACTTTCTGCACCCTTAGATTTCTACATGGAACTTGCTGTAGAAATTGATTGATAGCATGGATCCACTCCATCATTGCAACTGCTGAGAAAATTCATTATAGTAATTTTACTGCAGAACAAGAGCAACAATGAAAACCTCAGCAAGGATGTATATCCCTCATTACAAGTTGCTGACAATATTAGAGGAATTACAGCAAACATGTACGCTTAGCAGATTTATCTTGACGTTACTTTCCTCAGTCTCTGTATTGCAAATCTTTTCCCTTACAAGAGACAACATTTTTGTTTACTGGCTGTCAATATATTCCTTATATACAGCAATGCTAAAGAACTTGCACTGAGCTGGACAAAACACTGAAATACGTATTGTCACATACTATATCAACACATTAAATATACAAAGCAGGTACGTAGAGTTTTTATTTCTGCGCAACGTACTGCTCTCAAACATCTCCACTAGTAAAAATACTTTAGGTTAAAGTAAAGCACTGCAAACTATTATACACAATAAATATCTACAAGTTTTATAAACAATAGTAAATATGGCAAAATGTGAAAGGTACAATTGCAATGAACCGTGTACTGTAACTGTGGATTTCTTTAATATATAAATGATTTTATGGTAGATTTAAGGTATGACGATCCAAACTACAGAAAGATCCATTATCCGGAAAACCCCAGGTCCCCTGCATTCTGGATAACATACCTGTATATGGCCCTAAAGAAATATCATTTAACAGATCTTTACGTCATTTGGACCTTCATACCTTAAGTCTACTAGAAAATAATGTAAACATTAAATAAACCCAATAGGCTGGTTTTGCTTCCAATAAGGATTAATTATATCTTAGTTGGGATCAAGTACAAGCTACTGTTTTATTATTACTGAGAAAAAGGAAATCATTTTTTAAAATTTGGATTATTTGATTATAATGGAGTCTATGGGAGACGGTCTTTCCGTAATTTTGGGCTTTCTGGATAACGAATATATATATATATATATATATATATATATATATATATATATATATATATATATACACACACATATATATATATATACACACATATATATATATATATACACACACCCCCATAATAAAGATGGCACTAATAATATATTTGCATAGTGCAGTTTCTTCCTGGTTAGATAGTTGTTAATAAACCTTTAGCTGTGCCTCATCACGAATATAGATCAGATCCCTCTGCACCATTTCATAAACAACATGTTATGAAGCTGGAAATAGTCCAGGAAAGCAAGCAATAAAATGAATCAGGGGTGGCATATTAAGGAATTATGATTTATTTATAAAGTGCCAACACACTGTGCAAATACATGGCAATGTGTATAGGAACTGGGCTGGCGTACATTAGAGATATTAAAATGCAAGGAAGGTCAGAGCAAGGTTGTGTGCCAGACAGCTATAAGGGAAGAAAGATCAAATTTATTCAAAATGATATGAATGTCTCACTGTTAAATATTTAACTGCATAACCATTTTATGTAGACAGCTACGGATGAATGCATGCTTTATTTCATGCACCTTCTCTATATACGAGTAGAGGTCTTTATACAGTGCTACGAAATATGTTGGCGCTATATAAATACATGTTAATAATAATAATAATAATAATAATAATAATACAGGTATGGGGACTATTATCCAGAATGCTTGGGATCTGTGATTTTCTGGATAAGACATCTTTCTATAATTTGGATCACCATACTTTAAGTCTAATAACATTTTAACTTAAACATTAAATAAGCCCAGTAAGATTGTTTTGCCTCCTATAAGGATTAATTATATTTTATTATAATCTACAGTCTGGCCATTTCCCTATGGCGCCGTCTATAACAGGGGTCCCTGGCAGTCGAATTTGGCGCCGACGCGTTCAAATTGAACGCCGGCGCACCCGAATTGGGCACCGGCGACCAGAATTGGACGCCGACCCCCCTCCCGACATTTCACACAAAATGTAGATTATAATGCATAATATACCCCCTACTGAAATTTATAAAGATATTAGAAGTCACCTCGGATTTATGTGACCTTGTCACATAACTCCTTGGTGACATAATATCTTTATTACAGTAGGGGGTGCATTATCCACTATATATCTTAGTTGGGGTAGGATAAAGTACAAGGTATTGGTATGGGACTGTTTATCCAGAATGCTCGGGACCTAGGGTTCTCCGGATAATGGATCTTTCTGTAATTTAGATAATACCCCAAGTCTACTATAAAATCATGTAAATATTTAATAAACCCAATAGGCTGGTTTTGCTTCCAAAAAAGGATTAATTACTATATATCTTAGTTGGTATCAAGTATTTTTCACAGGGAAAAGGAAAATCTATTTTATGAATTTGAATTATTTGATTATAATGGAGTCTATGGGAGACCGTCTTTCCATAATTCGGGGCTTTCTGGATAACAGGTTTCCGGATAATGGATTCCATACCTGTACTGTTTTAATAGAACAGAGAAAAAGGAAATCGTTTTTAAAAATTAGAATTGCTCTATTAAAATGGACTATATGTGAGATGGCCTTTCCATATTTTATATAGTGAACTTTTGCACAAGGCTAAAGTTTCAGCTTGTCAATAGCAGCAATGATCCAGGACTTCAAACTTGTCACAGGGGGTCACCATCTTGGAAAGTGTCTGTGACACTCACATGCTCAGTGGGCTCTGATTGGCTGTTGAGAAGCTAAGCTTAGGGCTCGTCACTAATTATCCAGCAGAAAATGAGCTTCCCCTGTAATATAAGCTGATGCTACAGGTTTGCTGATTATTAAATTCTGATGCTAATTGCACTGGTTTCTGTGCTGCCATGTAGTAATTATCTGTATTAATTACTAATCAGCCTTATATTGTGACATTTCTATTCTATGTGTACTGTATATTGTGAGTGGGTCCCTAAGCTCAGTAAGTGACAACAGCACAGAGCATGTGCAGTGAATCAGCAGAAAAGAAGATGGGGAGCTACTGGGGCATCTTTGGAGACACAGATCTTTACTGCTAAAGGGCTGTGGTTGCCTTGGGCTGGTGCAGAAGCACAAAACATAATGTACAACATGTCTAGCTACTTCTTTAGCTAAGCTTTGGTTCTGCTTTAAAGGCGAACCATCCCTGTAATAAACACTTTGCAAGAACAACCCCCATGTTTGCTTACACCCTGTACAAAGAAACAACATACAATAAGGAGTATTTTCCTGAAACCAAGAACAAAGCAGCAGGGAAATAGTAGCATGCATTAGCCTTTTAATATATTTTTGGAAGAATATTAAACTTTTGCTTTGCCAAAAAAAAAATCCTGCAATTAAGGGAAGTGCTACTATTGCACACTAAGCATGGAAATGGCATGCTCCTCTAACTAAGGTCCTATAATTATATGTAAAGATTACACCTTGTCACTGCAATGCAATAAAGAATTTTTATTACCCGACAAAGAACTATGAATTAATTTCCAAGAAGGCAAAGGCAGGGTATGGAGACTGGTGGGGGGGGGGTAAGCCTCTAAGCTACTTGTAATGCAAGAACGGGAGGACTGTAACTTTGCCAAAAAGGCCCTTAATAAAATATGTGACCCTTTTAAATAGCTGGGATCTGAATTGAAATGTCACAAAATATAAAACCTTCATCAGAGAGAGAGAGAAATCGAGAGAGAGAGGCAAAAGAGTTGGACACTTAAAGAAAAATGAATTCCATCTCACAGGGGATTGAGTACTAGAATAAAAGCTTCACAAATGGCTCCCAGAGAGGTTCCGCTGGTTCCTGGCACACAGCCCAACAAGCAAAAGGTCTCATTTAAAACAGTATCCACGGTTCAAATGATTCCACTATGGTGAGGTGCATTCGTAATGAATTGTATTAAGATTGCAAGCATGGAAAGGCAATAAGGACTTCTCAGAGGAGCTTTCTTCACCCAAGGAAACGAAAGCTGCTCCACAGTCAGAAGAGATTTTACAAAACACAATGTTCTTTTTAATGAGTGAATTTAGTATAATGTAATAGATATAAACTCTGTTTCATGAAGGGTATGGTCTGATGGCATTGGGACTTATGTTGGGGTAAAAGTTTCTTATAAATTTAAAGGAGAAAAAAGGTTTTCTTCACTATTCCTCTCTCAGCATATGTTTCTCTTAATGCAGCAGTTGGGTGTCAGATATTACAAGTTAGATCTAATATATCTTATAGGGGGGCTCATTTTGCCTAGAAGATGTATTAGAGCTCACTCTATTAAACTCACCAGACATCATGTCTCTCTATATGCAGGATTTGTGCAAAAGGCAGTTATTTTGATAGATTTTGTTTGTACTGGAATCAGTTATACGAGTGAGCTCTAATACATCTGCTAGGAAAGGAAGCCCCCCTTTAAGATATATTGGATCTAACTGTCAATGAATATCTGACACCCAACTGCTGCATGAAGACAGAATGAAGAGAAACAGATGCTGAGAGAGGGAACATAAACTTGATTATTTCAGAAATCATACAGAATATTTAATTGATTGTATTTAGAAAGTTTCTTATTTCAGTATGCTGAAGCTTATATGAAATTTTTATTTTCGCCATAGTTCCCCTTTAAGCCACACCACAGAAGCAGGGTAGACTTTTTATGTAAAAGAATTCCATCCCATCCACTTTATACAACTGTATATAATGTCCTTGTAAAGTTTACGGTTACACTATTGGTATGCTTTACATTCATTCAGACAATGAGTCACCGAAAGCATCCGACAGAATGACGGAAAGCGCCAAAGCCAAATACCGCCAGCAGGAGCGATCAATATCATTTATGTATGCAGCGCAGAGCTAATATTTCCATAAAACCCCTGGGGATACAGCCATTTCTCTGTATCTAGGGATGGTGGGTGAAGACATGCAGATGTATATCATGTCGCCCTTGTCTCGGTTCATTTCTCATAGATCCCAGAGGCATATACCTGCTGTTTTGGTCCCTGCCTATAAAGAACAGCCAGGGTGAGACAGCTGCTCTCATCCCCATGTGAATCATAAGCGCAACCAACCGATCGCAACTCTGCCAGGAGATGTCTGTGAGACGTCATTAACTTGAAACGACCTACAAGCACGCAATGATAGCCATTCTTAAAACTCCGGAGAAGCGACAGAAAAAGTTTTGCACGGAAAACAACCATGCTAACAAAAATCTCTACTGGAACTGGGGTGAATAATTCTGCTTAGAATAAAGGGGACCGCAGTAATAGATGGGGAATTCTACACTGGAAAGGTCAACTTGAAACTTTCTTGCTAGAAAAGGTTGCCCAATCTTTTCACTATAAGAAATATGTATGGCGTAACGTCCAAACGGAGGTCCATGGAATTACCATGTGGGATGTCAATACAGTTGAGAACATAATTCTGTGTATGAAAATTCCCCCCATGAGCCCCCTGACTTGGATGGATTCTGTTCTCAAGCTAGCCTTGATCACTAGTACCGTGGCCTTGAGGCAGAATCACTTTTTTGGCTCTAAGAGCAGCTATTTGTTTTTATTTGTGTGAAAAGATATCTCTAGGCTCTCCCACCGGTAACCCTTTACTCCAGTGCAATCTTGTGTCATACGTTCCCAAATAACCTCAACTTTTCATCGGTAACTGAATTTCCACAACACAGTCTCAGGAAGCAAGACTTAATTTTTCTGAGCAATTATGTGACAGCATTAGCAACCACCAATAGCCAAATATCTTAGCTCCAAAAATGTATTTGGGGCACAATAGAATTCTTCTGGCAAATCAGAGCATTACATTCCAACAACACTTTTTAAGCACTCTACAGAGGGCCGTCAGCCTTCCAACCTGTATATGCCAGCTAAACACTAAACCTACTGGGGCTTTCCCAGTCAACTGCTATAGGAAGAAGCAGTCAAATGGAAGCTGTTCTTGTAGCAGGCAACTCACAAGCATTATTCCTGCCAAGAATGAAAGAAATTGTGCTTACCAGTGTGAAGCTGCCATCCTCGATGCCAAAAACATCTCTCCGTTTCACTGTGAGGATGTCAACATCTCGACAGTCATCGTCGTCCTCATCCTCATTCATAAACTGCAAACTGGTTTGCTTTAGGCTGTCTGAGAGCTCTTGCTCATCATCCTCTTCTGGATCACTCTCTTCTGCTGAAGAATTTACTTTGTCAGTATCATCTCTGCTTTGGTCATCCTCTTCCTTACCACCAAGCTTTGACTTGAACGCTTCTATTTCTTGATCACTTGTAGTGCCAGGGTCTTCTTTGCTTGCAGATGTTGCCTGAGCTTTGAGGAGGAACCTAACCCGTGGAGCAACTGCAAGGCCTAAGGACCTAAAAAACAAACAGGCTACTATTTTATATTTGTAATGACCAGTGTCACAATAGCAGATCTATTTGTATACAGGGATGGGATGTGTTATCCAAAAAGCTCTGAATTACGGGAACGCCACCTTCTATCTATATATCTATATATATCTATCTAGCTATATATCTATCTATAATAGACAAAAGCCATGAATATCTTGTAAATTATATCCTTATAAACAGTGAGTTCTGATGTCATTTCTGTCACATGACTCACTGAAACGTGTGTATTATAATAAATAAAATACCCCCAGTTGCAAAATATGAGGATTTTAGAAGTTACCTCGGAGTTCCATGACCTGTATAAAAACACTCGGCCTTCAGCCTCGTGTTTTTATATGGTCATGAAATTCCTCGGTAACTTATAATATCCTTATATTTTACAAGAGGGGGTACTTTATTCACAATATCTATCTATCTATCTATCTATATTTTTTTTTTTTTTTTTTTAAATAATAAAACAGTACCCTGTACTTGACCCCAACTAAGATATAATTAATTCTTATTGGAGGCAAAACAATCCTATTGGGTTTATTTAGTAGACACCATATGGATGTCCAAAATACGGAAATGTCTCTCATCTGAAAACCCCATGTCCTGAGCATTGTGGATAATAGATCCTATACCTGTATTAGAGTTAGTCAAGTCCATCAGGTGCCTATAAATCAATTATTTTACGGATTAAAAAGTCAAAACCATAAAAAGGTTCCCTCCCGTATTTCAGGGTCTCTACATAGAGACATTTAAAGGAGAATGAAACCTTTAGTAATAATTGAGCCCCCTCCAGAGCCTTCCTGAACTGCTTAGGACATCCTAAACCCATCCTTATCCTCTATCCTGTTCAGGGAAGCAAAGTAGTGGATAGGGGTTGGTGGGCGCCATCTTGCACCACTGAAGGTCCCCTTATCAGTGATTGGTGACACTGTTTAAGCCAGGTCCACAATGGCTTCAGCTGTTCATACGCCTAGAAGAAGATATGAATCGACACAAGATGGAGCCAGCCAATCCCACTATGCTATGCTTTTGTTAAAACAAGGCATGGGAAACTTCTGGGTTTAGGGGGTCCTTAAGTGGTATCATTCAAGAAGGTGTGGGCGCTGCATGGGGCTCGGTTTTACCAAGGGTTTTTCTCCTTTAAAACTGTATTTAATGTTACCACTTGCTGTTATATGAGTCACATATATTTCATTATTATTAAACCTTATTATTCCAAATCAGAACACCAGTCTATAACTGTGCGAAAAAAACATTTCCTACCAACATTTAAAAAAAAAAAAAAAAAAAAAAAGAATTCAACCCTTAGTAAAGATTATAAATAAGATTGTCAGAGTCTAATTACTGCTCCGGTAATGATATTCTTTATTCTATACTCTGGCAAACAAGTCGCTAATTGACAGCACATTCTGTACTGTTTGCCAACCGTAGGAGCCGGGTACAAGGTACAATTAACGTATAGATCAAGGAAGATTTAATATAATGTCAGAATCCCAGGGTCTCCCGCTGGCTGCTGGCACCCAGGATGAGCAAATGTAATTAAAAAAAAAAAGTAGAATCAAAGACAAATAATAAAAAGAATCGCTTGGGACCACCACAGACCAAGCTGGAAAGAAACGAACTTAGAGAAATGCTTATTCAGTAATGATTTCTGATGGTAATTATTTGTTTTCTTCAAGTATCACAATATAGAGAAGTTTAAATAAGGGCTGCTTTGAGAAGCGCCAAACAACAAACTATTAACCACTGCTTGTCAGGAATTCATTATTTAGAATGAATTCTAATACAGTTGTTCCTTTATGCTGGGGGTGGTCTGGGGCTGCAGCAGGTGAGTTAAAGTGATAACCAATATTTAAAGGGGACCTCTCACACAGAAAGCACCGAATTACGGAATGCCTGTCTCCCATAGACTCAATTTTATCCAAATAATACAAAATTTTAAAAATGATTTGCTTTTCCTCTGTAATAATAAAACAGTATCTTATACTTGAGCCCAACTAAGATATAATTAATCCTTATTGGAAGCAAAACCAGCCTATTGGGTTTATTTAATGTTTACATGATTCTAGTAGACTTTTTCTAGTAGTCTTTCTACTTTTTACTACTCATCTTTCTATTCAGGCCTCTCCTAATCATATTCCAGTATCATACATGACTAAATGCATGGTTGCTAGGAAAATTTGGACCACAGCAACCAGATTGCAGATATTGCAATCTGGGGAGCTGCTGAATAAAAAGCTAAATAACTCGAAATAAAAACAAAAATAATAAAAAATGAAAACCAATTGCAAATTGTCTCAGAATATCACTCTCTACATCATACTAACAGTTAACTCAAAGGTGAACAACTCCTTTAAAGGCAGAGAGACACTGAAAATCGATGACGGGAAGGCACTCGGAGCGCTTCTTTTTCCGAAGTCAGCCTCACGAGGAAACCTCAGGCGACTTTGGAAAATGAAGTGCTCAGAGTGCCTTGCCAGCAGCGATTTTCATTCTAGCCAGAGGAAGGCAGTTGGGGGAGATTAGTCGGCCAGAAGAAGAGGAGATTTATAGCTGGGCGTCAAATCTCCCCGAATCTGCCCTAATAGATGGTATTTTTGCTTTCTGTAGCCTTTATTATAGCTTCTCCTGCTACCTCCTATTGCACCTTTCTGTATACACTGAATATGACTGCATACAAAGATAAAAACAGATTACATGTGAGTGGCTTGCTGGATAATAACAGAAAAATGCTTTAAATTTAGAATCTCATGTGACGAAACGCTTCCCTGCTGGTGGAGTGACAGTTCATAAATGGAGAATACATTACAACAAATGGAAAAGATGCATTTTCTTTCCCTAGCCAGATGGCAGTTGCTCATGGGCTGCTTCTTGGTGACATTTAGGCCGGAGAGCAGCCCTTGTGAGCCAGGCTGTCGGCACATAATTTAATCTCTTCCTAGCTGTGCTTATGAAGCCAATCAAACCCCTTTACTAGGCGAGACAGCAGGATACACTCACAGATCATTTCCTTTAAGGTTTTAACTACCAATGACAACGATAATGGTATTGAGCTGCACGAAAACGTCTTGCTTACGTAAGGGATATTCTGTTTGCTATACGTCCCACGGCATTTATTTAAAGGAGAACTTAAGCCTAACTAAAGAAGTAGCTACAAATGTTGTTCATTATGAGGCACATTTATAAAAGGTCAATTTTGAATTCATGCGAGTATTTAAAAACTCCCCTAAACTCCCATAAATTCGAGGTTCAAACCAATCAAAATTTATTAATAAAATCTATTTTTTATTTTCTTTTAAATCTGCCCGAAAACTTGAATCGAATTTGAATCAAATTTGATTAGAATTTTAAAAAAACTCGAGTATTTTTCAATTATTTGAAATCTCGAATTCATGGTTTTTTAAAAAAAAAAAAAAAAAAAAAAAAAAACTTGAATAGATTTTGAAGAACTCCCTAGTCAAATTTGACAGTTTTGACTGTAAAAAAAAAATTTCAAATTCGAATTTCAAATTTTCAATTCGACCATTTATAAATCTGCCACTATGTGTTGGGCTTTTGTACCAAGCCAAGACAACCACAGACCTTTAGCTGTAAAGATTCAACAGGTTATTTATCCAACCTTTTCCAATTATTTAATTTAAAAAAAGTCTAAATTAGAATCCAGGATTTGACCTTATTTATTATTAAAAAAGCAAGCTAGATTTTATCGGATCAGGGGAAAAATTTATAAAAATTGAGGAACAAACCAAATCCTGAGTTTTTTCTAATTTTTTTCCACGATGCGCTTGGTTTTTCCTGGCTTTTTCCCAAAAAGCCAGAATTTTTCAGATTTTTGCCCAAAAAGCACTAAATAATTGGATTTTCGGGGCGAATTCCAGCTCAGACCACAGAAACTTCCAAATAGGCAAATAGAGGGGATGTATGCAGTAAAAATAATGCCATTTTGGTGGGAGAGATGTGCCCAACTTATAGACATTGTAGGAAAATGTAGGCTTTACATGTCCTTTAAGGGATGGATTTAGACTTTGCCTGGAGGGAGTAGGAGTAAGCCTTCCATACAAATAGTTGCAGATTAAGATGTACTGACTCTGTAAAACACAAAACCCCTGGGAACAGGCAAGTGCTACAAAAATGCAGGAGATGTACTTGTTGTCAGACTTAGAACAGTGCTATGATCTTATTTTACAGGTATGGGACCCGTTATCCACAATGCATGGGACCTGGTGTTGTCTGGATAAGGGATCTTTCCATAATTTGAATCTCCATTACTTAAAGGGTTGCTTCACAATTCAATTAACATTTAGTATGTTCTAGAATGGCTAATTCTAAGCAGCTTTTACATTGGCCTTCATGGGTTATTTTTTATAGTTTGTTTTTTTTTTAAAAAAAATTCTGCTCTGAAAGGCTACAAATGTATTGTTATTTCTTCTTTTTTTTACCGATCCTTCTATTCAGGCCTCTCCTTTGCATATTCCAGTCTCATATTCAAATCGAACAACCAGATTTCTGAAATTGCAAACTGCTGAGTAAAAAAAAGCTAAATACCGCAAACACGACAAATAACAAAAAATAAAACCCAATTGCAAATTGTCTCAGAATATCACTCTCTACATCATACTAAAAGTTAATGCAAAGTTGAACAACCCCTTTAAGCCTACTGAAAAATTATTTAAGAAATCAAAAAAAAAAAAAAAAAAAAAAAAAGATTGCTTTGTCTTGAATAACGATTAATTATATCTTCGTTGGGATCATGTACAAGCTACTGTTTCATTACTACAGAGAAAAAGGAAAGAATGATTAAAATATTTGAATTATATGATTAGAATAGAGTCAGTGGGAGCTTTTTGGATAATAGGTTTCTAGATAATTAATTCTACCTATACCTGTAGTTAGAATAGTTCTATAGTGAGAACAGTAGTGAGAAGAGTGCTTTAGCCCCATTAGTCAGGAGAATAGCTCTATGGTGCCCCAGTAGTTAGAATAGTCGCATAACAGAAGCATTTGCTATAAGGTTATAAGATCAATCCTTAATTCATTTACTCAGTAGCAGAAAAGTCTATTGATATTGCAAACATTAACCTTTCCCACTCTACATTCGTTATTTTTGTTTTATTGAAAGCTGAAGGGAAATAGATATATATTATACACTTAGAAATGAATGACCGTGCCAGAGCTTTTAATAAGTGATGCAGTGACCTCTGCATTTAGTTCTGTATCAGAGTCTCTCCTCTCCCTGATCATAAAATCTGTAAAACCTTATGGTGTTGTAGCACGGTAATAAATATACACCCTGCCCTTCCCTATATAACAATGTATAGATATGGGGCCTATTATGTAGAATGCTCAGGGCTTTCCGGATAGCGGATCTTTCCATAATTTGGATCTTCACACCTCAAGTCTACTAGTAAATCATGAAAACATTAAATTAACCCAATAGGCTGATGTTTTTTCCAATAAGGATTAATAATATCTTAGTTGGGATCCAGTACAAGCTACTGTTTTATTATTACAGAGAAAAAGGAAATGATTTTTAAAAAATTGAAATATTTGATTATAATGGAGACTATGGGAGACGGCCTTTCCGTAATTTGGAACTTTCTGGATAACGGGTTTCCGGATGACTTATCCCATAACTACAGCTGCAGTGAGGGGCAATACTAGGAAGGACAGCCATACGCTCACATCATTCTGCCCAACTGCCCCTATATAAAACCAACCCTAAACAAGTCGGGGTTCAGGATGGATTAGTGTTTGGGTATGACCACATCTTATTAAGGAAGGAAACAAGTCTGTTAGAGATACATCTTTATTATAGAAGACCCCAAATAGTGGGAATAATCATATTGGGGGGAGGGTTAAGCCTAAAAATCAGTCGAGGTAATGGGGTAAAATGCTTATTCCAAGATCCATAACCGGGTACCCGCGGGGCTACCCGCAAAAACCTGCGGTACCCTGTTGGTTGCGGGTAGAAATTCTGGGTGTGGATATAGATGCGGGTCGGCGGTTATGTGGGTTTGGAGGTCGCAGGTCGGGCCGTGGGTCTTCTCAATAGAGATTTGTAATCCTTTTTTCTGATCACGCCTACTTCCGATGAGGTCACTTCCGGTTTACAACGACAGCACTTCCTGATTCTTGATGGTCAGCGGGTCACGGGTAAGAATGCAGGTTGCAGACACGGGTCGCAAAAAAAGGACCAGCACAGGACTCTACCATAACCTTCTAATACAGGTATTAGATCTATTATCAAGAAACCCCTTATCCAGAAAGATCATAAATATGGGAAGGTTATGTCCCATAGACCATTTAAATCAAACGTTTAAAAAATGTTTAAATTATTTTTTTTCTCTGTAAAAAAGTAGCTCAGATATACAGGTAATTAATCCTTATTGGAGGCAAAACAATCCTTTTGTATAAAAGATTTTTTTTTTACCAAAATACCAAATTAAGGAAAGACTCCTTATCCCAAGCATTCTGAATAATAGATCCAAATATCTGTATCACAAACCCTGGGGTGTCCTGAACAACATGATCTAAAAATAACTATCCATCAGGGTATCCCGCATATCTACTTCTCTTTTTCATGCCCTTGAAAGTTTGCATTTACAATTCTATCCAGGTAATAAAGCTACCTGCTTCACCCATATTTCTTCCTTAATAGTCTGTGCTTAGACACCAATAAAAGTTAGGAATGAATGAGGAATATTAAAAGGAAACTTTGGGATGATGGTATCCCTTTAAAAAGTTTGTTGGTGGGATTTTTCCACTCTGATACTAATAATGATGGATAATAACAATGTACAAATATGCCTGAGACTCTATGGGGCAAATTCATTAACCTCCGAAAATTCCCCAGTGACGGCTTCGCTCAAAGCGCAACACTTAGTCAGGCGTAGTTTTGCCAGAACAACGCTAATTCACTAAAATCCGAATTTGCGTCCAGGGCGCCGAACGCTGGCGTAGTAGCACTAGCGTTACTGCGGCAAGTGAAGTGAAGTTGCGCTAACGTTGCCTAATTTGCATACGGCGGGAAGTTAAAGTTGAATGGACGTATATGTTGCAGCAAATACATTACATTACACAAGCCCAGGGAAGTTTAATAAAATAAAATAAAGTTGTTATATTGCCCTACACATGAGCCCAGTGTATAGTTTATGTGCCATATGTTAGGAAATGTTAGAATATGTTAGGGAAGCCGGTTACCCCAGAAAAAAATTTACGCTCTTTTGCAGCCTATCACCCTGAAAAATGAAGTCTCCAGCGTTTTTTGGGACTTAGAAAAATGTTGAACTATTTTTTGAGGAACTCCTTTCTACTCTATTGCACTTTGCCTGGTCTGAGGTGGTGAAGGCAAGTCTGGCGCAAGAGGTAACGTTCAGTAAAATCCGTAGTTATGTCCATTCGCCAGAGTGCAACTTTGCCAGGCTTAAGGGAGCGAAGTACCGCTAGAGTCTATCTCCTTCGCTAGCGAAGTTACGCCAGCGACCATTAGTAAATCGGCGAAGTAACAAAATTACGTCACGCTGGCTAATTTTCGCTAATGTTAGTCACTTCACCCTTTATGCCCTATATGTCTACATGTATGGAATCTGTTATTCAAATACTAGTTTTGCAGAAAGCTCCAAATTACGGAATGGAAGTCTATTGGACTCAATTTTATCCAAATAATCCAAATTTTTAAAAATGATTTCCTTTTTCTCTGTAATAATAAAACGGTAGCTTGTACTTGATCTCAACTAAGATATAATTAATCCTCATTGGAGGCAAACCCAGCCTATTGGGTTTATTTAATGTTTACATGATTTTCTAGTGGATTTAAGGTATGAAGACCCAAATTATACAAAGATCAGTTATCTGGAAAACGCTAAGTCCCAAGCATTCTACATAACTGGTCCCATACCTATACTGGGAAAGGAGCGGTGTATGAAATATGCGTTCTCTGGTGATTTTTAAGCATTAAACGAATATAAACAAAACTTCAGTACTATTCTGAAGTTCTACCCACCAGCGAGAGGGAGAGGTTTGGGGTTGCAGAATTTTCATTTAAAATGCCTAAATTAAAAAATAAAAAGTTAAGATATTTGATGCTGTAGACCACAAACCACACAGCAACTGCATGAAGGTATTGTGCCTACAGCTACAATCCATTTCTTAAAATGCAGCAGCTCACTTTTCCAGACTGAAAAATGCTCACAATAAGCTATATCACGAAAATGATCTGCTTTACAGTTTCTACTCTTTAGAACTGAGGTGCAAGTGGCAATTTGATGACTGCTACTTGTATCAGTGATCACAAGGTTGGCCATTGGAGCATTTTTAGCAATGCAGGTTGAGCTGTTTACCGTCACCGGGGGGGGGGGTAATATCACTCCAAATTGCAGCAGAGCAGTAAATAGTGATTAACGTTTATCAGAGCACAAGTCAAATGACTGAGGGCACCTGGAAATTTCAAAATTAAATAATATTTTTTAAAAATCTGTTCTTTTGAACAGATTTCAGTTTATAACAGCAAAAGTCACATGACTAGGGGCACCTGGGAAACTGTCAATATGTCTAGCATGTCCGATTTCAAAATTAAATATAAAAATTCAGTTTGCTCTTTTGAAAAACAGATTTTAATACAAGATTCTGTACTGGAACCCAGAACTGCAATGCACTGACCTGCACTTTATATAATTCATAAAGCTTTTTTTTTTTTTTTGCCTATACACTGTCAGGTCACACACACGCGAGTTTCATAGCAAAAAAACAGCAAACCAGCAGACACAAGCAATAGATATTTCTATTAAAAAAAACATAGCATAGAATAGTTTGCCACTTACTGGGCGTACGGCGTGAGGGGCAACTTGAAAACATCGAAAACCTCCTTGTTCTTCATCAAATAGACGGAGCGCAGGTAGGAGACAAAGCACTAAATGCAGAAAAGCACACAAAAAAGTAAATAGATTAGAGTGACGCTGGCGAGAACAAGGTCAATCGCTTAAGACAGCAGCTGACAAATTACATTTTTATTTTAGCAAATGAGTTCTAGCTATTCCATTATGATTGCAGTAAACCAGATGGGTGAATATTCCAGGTGCAATTTAACACTGTCAGCATTAAACAATGAAGCAAAGAGCAAGGGGGGAAAAATGCCTCTCTGAAAGTTAATGAGGAGGCAACATGTGATTCCAGGGCAGAGCATTGCTGGAACTAGATTCTCATCCAGATTGCAAACAGCTTGGTTAAACCGGCCATGCACGAGTTCATATTGTCTGCAGACTCCAGTTTGGTTTGGTTTGATATAAATAGTTTGGATAAACACTGCTGCTAGCTACTACTCATGCCTCCCCAATGCCGTCACTGCATGTGTGCTCTTTGGGTGAGGGCAAGGCGCTCACAGTAGGGTTGCCTAGGGTGCCTGACCTGCTTAGACCAGCTCTGTTGAAACATACGTGTTTATGCAAGTGCTGTACCTTTAAGGGTAGGACTTGACGACGCGATTGGAAACGACATGTCGCAATGTGATTAAACACATGCGACGTGTTGGATGTTATAAAGAAAACGGAAGTGAAGGAGAAATCGCAGGTAACTACATTTACCTGTGATTTCTCCTTCACTTCCGACTGTCGGATAAATGTCGGCTCCAATCGCGTCGTCAAGTCCTACCCTTAAAGGGGAAGGAAACCTAGTCGGCGCAAACCCCCCTCCCGTTTGTTGCCCACCCTCCCTCCTCCCCCCTGGCCTACCCGTCCCGCTGGGCAAATGCCCCCAACTTGTTACTTACCCTTCTGCGCAGGTCCAGTCCAGGGAGTTCACAGACGACATCTTCTTCCACGCGATCTTCTTCCTGATTTGAACGGCGCATGCGCAGTAGGATCATTTCGCCGGTACGATCTACTGCGCATGCGCGTGACTTTTGGCGCATGCGCAGTAGATCCGTACCGGCGAAATGCTCCTACTGCGCATGCGCCAAAACGCCCTTCACAGCAGGAAGAAGATCGCGTGGAAGAAGATGTCGTCGGTGAACTCCCTGGACTGGACCTGCGCAGAAGGGTAAGTAACAAGTTAGGGGCATTTGCCCAGCGGGACGGGTAGGCCAGGGGGGAGGAGGGAGGGTGGGCAACAAACGGGAGGGGGGGTGGGGGGTTTGCGCCGACTAGGTTTCCTTCCCCTTTAATGAACTGGATGCCATACTTATAGACCTACCCTTTGTGCTGTCTCCTTTAAGTCTTGCTCCTGGGCCAAGAAAGCTTCCAAACGGCCCTGCACGTCCAACAGCTTCTCAGGGTTAATTCTGGGAAGAGAACAGAGAGAAATTATATGAATTACAGAAAATCTGGCAGAGTGCTGCAATTCAGATGTTCAACCTAATTTAGTTTTAATTTGTTTTTCAATTAGCGTATAATGCATAATCTGCTTTTAGCATTTCACAGGGTTTTAATTTTAATAAAAAAAAAAACACATTGCTTTTCATTATAATGAGTAACAGTTGTAACAAAGAATCTGTAGTTTCCGTTGCAGTGCAGGGCTGCTTTGATTAATAAAGTGACACACCTATTAAATAAAGTAGCACTAAATTCATTAAAAAATATTAGTCTTGCCGTTAGTCTTTGACGTGAACTGTAAGTTCAATTTTTTGTCCAGCAATTACTTTTTGTCTTTTCTGTTTTCTTCAGGCTGTTTGGGGAGGATCATGGGCTGTGCGGCCGACACAATTATACTTACTTAATTTCATTAATAGGAACTTTCTTTTCCTCTAGTTGCTTGGCCATTCCTTTCACTTCAGAGGGCAATAGAACAAGCAGGGCTTCTCCTCCTTCCTTGTATCTACGAAAGCGAAGTGAGCAAGCATGTTTATAAAATGCAATGAATCATTTAAGGAACAGGAACACCAAAGAAATAAAGTGTTTAAAAATAAATAGCAACACAATGTAGTGCTGCAATGTCGTATGGGTGGAGTTCTTCACCAATTGTAAAGAATCCAGCAAATTAATTGTAGGCGTATGCTATAGACCCCCTAATGTAAGTGAGGAGGAAGAGACAAAGCTCCTAATGCAAATAGAAAAGGCTGCTAGTTTAGGTAAAGTAATGATAATGGGGGATTTTAATTACCCAGATATTGACTGGAGCAACGGTACTGCTAGATCAGTTAATGGGATCAAGTTTATAAACTTATTGCACGACAATTTTTTAGCACAGGTTGTTGAGGAGCCTACCAGAAAAAATGCTATTCTTGATTTAGTGATCTCAAATGACCCAGAACTTATAGCAAATGTGCAAGTCATTGAACCCCTGGGTAATAGTGACCATAATGTTATATCTTTTAATGTCTGGTGCAAAAAACAAAAATATACTGGGGCAACAAAAACCATGAATTTTGGAAAAGCTAATTTTAGTGCCTTGAGGGCTGCCCTACAGAGCATTGATTGGGGCATTAGGTTTTCAGCTAAAAACACAGAACAGAAATGGTTGTCCTTTAAAATGATATTAAATCATTACTGTTCTCAATTTATTCCCTTAAAGTCTAAACGTAGAAGCTCTAAGAATCATCCTGTGTGGCTTAATACAGAGGTAAAGAAGTTAATGGGAAAGAAGAGAAAGGCATTTAAAAACTACAATTCTGTTGGGACAGAAGCTGCATTTAATGAATATAAACACTGTAATAAATGTTGTAAATCAGCAATCCGGAAGGCTAAGAAAAGAAATGAAGAGTTAATTGCGGTGGAGGTGAAAACTAACCCTAAAAAGTTTTTTAAATATATTAATAGTAAAAAGATGCAGGTTGAGAGTGTTGCTCCATTAAATAATGGTACCAGTATGGTTGTAACAGATACAGATAAGGCAAATGTGTTAAATCAGTTCTTTTCTTCAGTGTATACAATAGAGGAGTCTGAGTTCACAGGCTCACTTAATAACTGCACGAATGGTTCAGCTCAATCTAGTCAGTGGCTGACTCAGGATATGATTCAAAAAGCTTTAATACAAATTAATGTAAACAAGGCTCCAGGTCCTGATGGCAGGAGAGCTTAGTTCAGTTTTAGACCAGCCCTTATTTCTGATTTTCTCAGATTCACTGTCATCTGGTATGGTGCCTATGGATTGGAGAAAAGATGATGTTATTCCAATATTTAAAAAGGGATTACGATCTCAGCCTGGCAATTATAGGCCAGTAAGCTTGACATCTGTGGTGGGCAAATTATTTGAAAGCTTGTTAAGGGATCACATTCAAAATTTTGTCCTAATGAATGGCATTATGAGCAACAATCAGCATGGCTTTACGAAGGATAGGTCATGTCAGACGAATTTGATTGCATTTTATGATGAGGTAAGTAAGATTCTGGATAGTGGGGGGGCAGTAGATGTGATCTATTTGGATTTTGCCAAAGCGTTTGATACTGTGCCCCACAAACGACTGCTTTCTAAACTAAGGTCTGTTGGGCTTAATGAAGTCGTTTGCAAGTGGATAGGAAACTGGCTACAGGATCGGGTACAGAGGGTGGTTGTTAATGGGACATTCTCTACTTGGAGTAAGGTTCTTAGTGGGGTCCCCCAGGGCTCAGTATTGCGTCCACTTTTATTTAACTTGTTCATTAATGACTTAGGGGAGGGTGTTGTAAGTAATGTATCAGTGTTTGCAGATGACACAAAATTATCCAGCCCAATTAATTCCATCCAGGATGTGGCATCCTTGCAACATGATCTTGACAAACTGGCAATCTGGGCAGCTAAGTGGCAAATGAGATTCAATGTTGATAAATGTAAAGTCATGCACCTGGGATGTAAAAATATCCAAGCCACTTATACCCTTAATGGGACTGCACTAGGCAAATCCATTATGGAAAAGGACCTTGGAGTCCTTGTAGATGATAAACTTGGCTGTAGCAAGCAATGCCAGTCAGCAGCATCAAGGGCAAATAAGGTCTTGAGCTGTATTAAAAGGGGCATAGAGTCAAGGGAGGAGGGGGTCATTCTTCCACTGTATAGAGCACTTGTAAGGCCCCATCTAGAATATGCCGTTCAGTTTTGGTCTCCATCACTCAAACAGGACATTATTGTATTAGAGAGGGTACAGAGAAGGGCAACTAAGCTGGTAAAAGGTATTGAAAATCTTAGCTATAAGGAAAGACTGGCCAAATTGGGGATGTTCACACTGGAGAAGAGGCGCTTAAGGGGTGATATGATGACTATGTATAAATATATAAGGGGATCATATAATAATCTCTCTAATGCTTTATTTACCAGTAGGTCTTTCCAGCTGACACGAGGTCACCCATTCCGATTAGAAGAAAAGAGGTTCCGCCTAAATATTCGGAAGGGGTTTTTTACATTGAGAGCTGTGAAGATGTGGAATTCTCTCCCTGAATCAGTTGTACAGGCTGATACATTAGATAGCTTTAAGAAGGGGTTGGATGGCTTTTTAGCAAGTAAGGGAATACAGGGTTATGGGAAATAGCTCATAGTCCAAGTTGATCCAGGGACTAGTCCGATTGCCATTTTGGAGTCAGGAAGGAATTTTTCCCCCTCTAAGGCAAATTGGAGAGGCTTCAGATGGGTTTTTTGCCTTCCTCTGGATCAACTGGCAGATAGGTAGTTAATAAAAAAAAAAAAAAAAAAAAAAAAAAGGTTGAACTCGATGGACATGTGTCTTTTTTCAACTTTACTTACTATGTTACTATGTTACTAGTAAAACTGGTGTGTTTACTTTAGAAACAACTATAGTTTACATAAAAAAGCTGATGTATCCAGGGGGCAGCTAAAAAATTAGAAAAGGCACAGAATACACAGCAGATAACAGATAAGCTCTACAGTATACAATGGCATTCTTCAGAACTTATCTGAGATCTGCTGTGTATACTGCGCTTGAATGGCTGCCCCCATGGCTACACAGCAGCTTGTTTATATAAACTACAGTAGTACTTATCTATCTACTGTGTATCCTGTGCTTGAATGGCTGCCCCCATGGCTACACAGCAGCTTGTTTATATAAACTATAGTAGTACTTATGTGTTATCTACTGTGTATCCTGTGCTTGAATGGCTGCCCCCATGGCTACACAGCAGCTTGTTTATATAAACTACAGTAGTACTTATCTGTTATCTACTTTGTATCCTGTGCTTTAAAGGAGAACCAAACCCTTAATTATAAAACCCCAATCCCCCTACCCTACATAGACCCTCCTCTCTGCTCTCCCCCCAGCCTAGCTGTTACCTAGTTAAATACCCCCGACTCATTACTTACCTCTTTGCAGATTCAGTACAGAGGAGCTCAAGGGCGACATCTTCTTCTCTTCAGTCTTCTTCGGGAAAGTGCCAAATCGGCGCATGCGCAGTTAGAACAGTCTTCGGGTTTCTGACAACTGCGCATGCGACGAAATGGACAGAAATTGCCGAAGTGCCGGAAGACCCGAAGATTACTGAAGAGCTGGAAGATGGCGCGTGTGTGTGTACAAAATCTCTGCTTCTTTGTTTTAAACTTTAGTTCTTATTTAAATACCAAGCTAGAGAACATAGCGTAGAGGCTATTTGCCCATTTAATGCCCATTTATTATACCCACACAACACAAATAGTCAACAGGAGGTAAGAGGGAGAGACACTTTGTCCCTTTAATAAATGTATTTTACATTTTCAGTAACTCCCTACCAGCCATTCGAATACTCGCTGTGAAAACAAAGCAACTTTTATGCAAATGCCAGTTTTGATGTTTTGGGATTAGAAACTGTATTTCTTTCCTACAAACCACAATAAGTCAAACAATTCTGATGGAGATTTGCTGGAGAAGGTCGCAAATAGGAAAAAAAAAAAGTAAAGTCTTTTGAAGAGACAGCCAGAAGATATGGAATTAAAATGAGATGAGCGATGGATTTCAGAACGGTTTTCGAAGGGAAAGGTCACAAACAACATATTTACAGCATCAAAGGAAGATTATTATCTGATCAGCGTAGGGACACTGCGTATTCTACTCCTCATATATATTAATTATAATATAATATTGTTCTCTTAGTATTTACCCTGGGCAGATGGACGCGAGGAATATCTGAATGGAGTGCTCATCAAATACTTTCTTCTCACCTTTCAGTTAGCCTTTAGAATGTTATAGAATGGCTAATTCTAAGCAACTTTTCAGTTGGCCTTAATTTTTTTCTTTTTTTATATTTTTTGGTACTTTTTGCACCGAAACCAGGATTCGGTTTGGGATTCGGCTTTTTTTCAGCAGAATTCGAATTTGGCCAAATGTTTCTGCCCGGTCCAACCTAATCCTAATTTGCATATGCAAATTAAGGGCAGGGAGGGAAATTGCGTGACTTTTTGTCACAAAACAAGTCAATAAAAAATGGTTTTCCCTTTCCCACCCCTAATTTGCATATGCAAATTAGAATTCGCCTTTGGTTCTCGGCCAAATCTTTCGCGAAGGATTCAGCCGAATACAAAACAGTGGATTCGGTGCATCCCTACTTTTTGGGTCATTTGATTTCTTCTAACTCAGTCCGGCTTTCAAAACCAAATGCTCTGTAAGGCTACACATTTATTGTTATTGCTACTTTTTACTACTCTTGTTTCTATTCAGCCCTCTCCTATTCATATTCCAGTCTCTTATTCAAATCAAGGCATGGTTGCTAGGGGAATCTGGACCCTAGCAACCGGACTGCTGAAAATACAAACTAGGGAGCTGCAGAATAAAAAGCTATATAAATCAAAAACCACATATAAAATAAATAAAAACCAATTGCAAATTGTTTTAGAATATCACTCTCTACATCATACTTGGGGGCAGATTTATCAAAGGTTGAAGTGAAAATTCGCATTAAAAAAATTCGAATTTCAAGCAAATTTTTGTGTAATTGCTAGGGAATAGTCCAAATTCGTTTTGAATTTAAAAAAAAAAATTGAATATCGAAATTTATCATGTACGGTCTCTTTAAAAATGTAACTTCGGCCATTCGCCATCTAAAACCTGCTGAATTGCTGTTTTAGCCTATGGGGGACCTCCTAGAACATAATCGGAGTCAATTGGTGGACTATGAAAAATCAAAGTTTTTTTTTTGAAAATTAAATCGAATTTGATTCATACAATTTGATCGAAAAACGGACGTATTCGGCCAAAAAAACAAAAACTGATTTTTTATTATAAATTTCAATTAATCTTTTTTAATTCAAATTTCGAAATAATGGGAGTTCAAGAAAAAACTCCCATTACTTCGAAATTCGACCCTTGATATATCTGTCCCTAAAAGTTAATTTAAAGCTGAACAACCCCTTTAAGAGTGTAGCACATTTCTTCATCCCAGTAGATACAGAGACCTCCTTAAAAAAGGGACCCAGTCTTCTCATGTGATGCCTCGTAGGTGACCCACTGGAATGGGTCACACAGTATCCACCCTAAAAGCATATGTACCCTTAATGAAAAGGGGAGCTTTGAACATCCAGTTTTAAGAACATGTTGAACCCCAACCTGTATCATGTAAACACCTTGGATAAACATAGTAGAAACCTGCCAACCCTCTCGTACAAAGGACAGACCTGACAATCACCCATTAACCAAAGAACTACCTAGAGGCTTCTTACAAATCCCAGGATCATTCCAACTCATTCATTACCTTAAAACAAAGAAGATCCTTCGGGGTAATGGAACGAGGGGAGATTAGTAACATTTCATCACATCAACAATTGATCACAAATAATATTAACGGATATGAGAAACACGGGAGGGCTATAAAAACGATACCCCCGAACAATGTAGGTCTCTATAAAAAGATATTGCATAAAACAGCTCATGTGTAAAAACCCTGCTTCATGTAAATAAACCATTTTCATAATAATATACTTTTTTAGTAGTATGTGCCATTGGGTAATCATAAATAGAAAATTGCCATTTTAAAAAATAAGGGATCCTATGATTCACAGTGCACACAAACAAACCATACAGGTTAGGTCACATGAGCCAATTAACAGAGTTCTGTCTTTTGCTTCCACGCTTCTTCCTGTTACAGTTAGGGGCAGATTTATCAAGGGTCGAATTTCGAAGCTAAAAATACTTCGAAATTCGACCATCGAATTGAAATACTTCGACTTCGAATATCGAAGTTTTTTTCAGCGAATTTGGGTATGCTGCGGTTGAAGTAAAATCCTTCGAATTGAACGATTCTAAGGATTTCAGCGATCGATCGAATGATTTTACTTCGACTTCCAAAAACTTAGAAAACTGCTCTAGAAGGTCCCCATAGGCTAACATAGCACTTCGGCAGGTTTAATTTGGCGAAGTATTGAAATCAAAGTTCTTTTAAAGAGACAGTACTTTGATTATCGAATGGTCGAATATTCAAACAATTTTACTTCGAATTGAATTCGTAGTCAAAGTCGTATTATCCTATTCGATGGTCGAAGTATCCAAAAAATTACTTCGAATTTTTTTACTTCGAAAATTCCCTCGAATTCACTTCGACCCTTGATAAATCTGCCCCTTGAGAGCTGCAGTATTTCTGGTCAGGTGATCTCCGAGGCTGCACACAGACCATCACAAAATGGTGGTTCAAGGCAAGAAATGTAAAAGGGCAATATTTACTTAAATATGTATTCCAGTTTGGTAAAATTATTTAATATGCCACTTAATATGATGCAAACTAGCTGATGCTAGTTTGGGGGTATAATTTTCTTTAAGTCAGCCTAAAGGTATTTATACACTGGAAGATTAAATCTGAACATTTGTGCCCTTCCGACCAATTTTGGCAACTTATCCACCCGTGTATGAGGCCCTCCGACGGGTCAACCTGACTGGTATCTGGTCAAAAATCATCCAGATGTCGATTGGATTGGTTTGATTTCCCCTTCAATTCGAGGGCCACATCAATGAGCAATTTGATCACTGGCATAGCAGCAATTATGATCCAATCATTGGCGCAAGGGACAAACAATAATGGCCACTCGTACGGTGACCTCGACCTGGGAGCGACAAATCTCTGTCTGCCACTGCCCTAACAACTACACGAATGCTAGGGCATGAGGGACCAAAAATTAAATAATTTTAAAAAAACATAAGGATTCTGGGGAATAATATAACTTTTTTGTTTGCATTTAAAAGATGCCTGTGGCCGGCATCTCAACGAGCCCCAGCATTTACAGCCCCAGCATTTACAGCCAGAGCCAATCCTATTACATAACTGCGTTCACAATCACGACTATAAAAAAAAAAAAAGTCTGCAGTGTCTCTGCTTCAAGGCAATACAGGGACAAGGCAAACTAGACAAGTAACTACTGACTATGGTTAGTTTTTTTTCTTTTTAATGTCAAAAAGGGCTTTTTGGTTTTTTGTGTATTTTTTCAGTGAATTTTTAATCTAAAAAATCCCTGTTTGTTTAGAATAAATACTGTGAATTACTTTGCCAGTGGATGCTGAGAAGGTTAAAAGCAACTGAGAACATAACTTTAGGTTTTACTGCCCTCTTGTGATGCTATGGACAGAAGTAAGTCAATTACATAGAAAATCTACAGCCCTTTACAGTACAGGCAAAACTATAGAACTACAAGTTCCATGCAGGATGCTGGCAGCAAATGGGCAGCAAACTGGCAAAAGAGGTTCAATGCTGATAAATGCAAGGTAGATGCAACATGAATGCAAGTTATACACTAAAATCCGAAAATTTCTCATTATTTTATTAAAACCACTTTGACCAAACTACCATCCACATTTTTACCTTATTTATCAATAAATTAACTCGAAAAAAAAATTAGGTGCAGGAAAAAAACTCAATAAAATCGTGAAAAAAAAATTAGAATCGTAGAATTTTTTTTTCGGATTTGATTCCCAAAAGCTCCGATTTTTATAACCCCCTAAATGTAGTGTGATTGATTATCCTCAATTTAGAAGAAATTGGGTTGTTTGTGGATAATATTTTTGAATAAAAAAAGGGCATAAAAGAAAGGGGGATGAAAACATAATTTTGCCTGTAATAGGTCCCTGGTAAGGCCTCACTTGAAGTTTTGGACTCCAGTCCTTAAGAGGGATATAAATGAGCTGGAGAGAGTGCAGAGACTAAGTGCAACTAAACTGGTTAGAGGGAGGGAAGAGGGGAGACTGTCAAGGTTGGGGTTGTTTTCTCTGGAAAAATGCGCTTGCGAGGGGACACGATTGCTCGTTACAAGTACATTAGAGGACATTATAGACAGATAGCAGGGGATCTTTATTTACATTCCAGTGTTGTGGGTGCAAGTGACATCTGTGTCCAAGTCTTTAGGTGCAAGTGTGCGATGTCTATTGCGATGCAGGGCCCTGAGGAAACCCTGGAGCTACCTTCTGATCAGTTTTTGGCAGAAACTAGGTGTATACAGAAGAGGCACCTACCTAGCGAGCAACGATAGGGGGCTGCTGGGCAGGTACCTCAAATTGTCTTCTGCCTACCCCAAATACGTATTTGATCTCCTCTTTCATCCTCTTCTCTGTCCCCTCCCTACCGTCCCTTCAGTCACTCCGGCGATCCCAGTCCCTCTCTGTCCTTCTCCGCCCCTCTCTGTCCTTCTCTGTCCTTCTCCGCCCCTCTCTGTCCTTCTCCGCCCCTCTCTGTCCTTCTCCGCCCCTCTCTGTCCTTCTCCGCCCCTCTCTGTCCTTCTCCGCCCCTCTCTGTCCTTCTCCGCCCCTCTCTGTCCTTCTCCGCCCCTCTCTGTCCTTCTCCGCCCCTCTCTGTCCTTCTCCGCCCCTCTCTGTCCTCCTTCTCCGCCCCTCTCTGTCCTTCTCCGCCCCTCTCTGTCCTTCTCCGCCCCTCTCTGTCCTTCTCCGCCCCTCTCTGTCCTTCTCCGCCCCTCTCCGTCCTTCTCCGCCCCTCTCCGTCCTTCTCCGCCCCTCTCTGTCCTTCTCCGCCCCTCTCTGTCCTTCTCCCCCTTCCGAGCTGTCTGCTAAGTGCATGTGCACACAGCAGTGGTCGCTTGGGTGCATGTGCACAGGAGGGGGGAGCAGGATCCATGGCTGGGTTGCCTAGGGCATCCGGCCAGCTTGGCACAGCCCTGATTGGCAGTGGTAGCTCCAGGGTTTCCCTGCTTCAAAAGGAACAAACATGGATGTTACAGAGACAGGACAGATATCAGGGATAGAACAAACAAAGCAAGAACAAAGGTGGATGTTAGAGGCAAAGCTTAGATATTTGTACACTAGATTATACAGTAGTGGTATAGATATGTAAAACTCACCAGAGTTGTATGGAATTCCAGGTGTTCATGGCCCAGATCTTTCATTTTAAGAGAGTGGTAGTTCAGCCATATTTTGCAAACACAAGGCTCGCGCTCAATGGATTCCACTTGCAGACATTAATGCAGAAATGAATGCAGAAATAACATACAACTAGGGGAGCTTTAAATGTTTTGTGCCTTATAGGGACTTAATCATAGGTTTGTTTTCATGATCTGCACTTATGTTTAAAAATGGAATCCATTAATTGCCTGCCTCCTTACAAGCATGGCTGCCCGTGAGACAAGACAAAGTATAATGTCCAAATAAGAACAACTAAGATGACAAGATGTCAGGCCTGGCCATGAACTTGGCTACCAAGTGTTACATGTTCCTGTAGTTTTAACATTCTGTTATTTTATACCATGATGCGCTTCATTTATTAAAAGTGGTTTCCGATATCAATCTGCTATGAAAAGAAGACCAGTAATTGCTCTAGAGAAGCTTAAACCTTCATCAATACTTCCCAGAATGGCTCCTAATTATTAGTTGGTCCCTGCATGACTCGCGATGCATAACTCCCAGTTACTAATCTGCTCGTGATAACAAAGCAATATTTTGTGAGAAAATCCAATTCTGCCAGCAGGAAAGTAAAAAACATCCAGTTCCAAAGTATCCAGCCTTTAAACACAAGAACCAAGAGACGGGACTCAGAATAATATTATTTCTCCAGTAAATATGCAGCAAGTGCAGTAAAAAGTGTAGTTACTTGTGTATAATGAACAGTCAGAAATACAAGAATGCTACAGCTTATGGTACCTAAAGCAGGATGCCAATTAGTGTTGATCGTTAATTAAGCCTTTATATGGGACAATTAAGTACTCCTGTGGTCCATGAAACTTCAGTGAATTCTTTGCAGGCTTCATTAGTGGCAGCTATTAAAACGTAATTTGGCTGGAGAGCAATATGCTTACAAGGGGACGCGGAAGCAATGGAGCACAACAGAGAACATACCAACTCACACTCATTTGCGTCCTACGAGTCAGATTTAGTAGGGCTCAATCAGTTTGGAAGAACAGTCCCTACCCCATTCCAAGATAAACCAGATCCTATCAATCAACCAAACCACCTGCCTATGCAGAACTTGTGCCTTTAACATGCTGCACATATTTATTACTAACCGACGGCACCTTCAGGAATCTTAGCATCAAACTGGCAACCAATAAAGAGTCCTGTATAAGTACACAGGGCTTGTAAATTGGCTAAAAAAAATGCTGCATTTTGTGTACTGAGCTTAATGTACTAGTCCAGAGGTCCATCCTTTGTCCAGGCTCCCCTTAACTTGAGCACGGATACAGAAAAATACTGGTGTATAAGACATGGTTTCAAGAATTACTGCAACAATAAATACATATCTAGGTTTATCAAGGACAGCCATTGGCCGAGAAAGGACCCAATGGGTGACCAAAACATTGCACGTATTGACACTTTTATGGTGTAAAACAAAAACCTCAAATCTTATTTATTTTCAGAGTGCTAGTCCTTCACGCTATAAATAAATATGGACAATATCAAACTGGAACTGGAAATTTAGATGAAGTGGTTATTATCAATACCCACCCCCAACACACTTCGCAGCAAAATAAGTCACTAGGGCCCATTTAGAAAAACACTGAGCAAATCTGCACATGGGCAGTAACCCTAAGCAACCAGTCAGTAACTAGCTGTTTTTTTCAGCCAGATGCTTAGGTCACAATGTTAATACCAGGATCAGGCAAAAGAACAATTCTCTTTGGGTGGGAAAATGTGAAAGATGCAAATGTGGCTAATGAGATTTAAAAGAATTTTGACCACAGGCAGAGCACTATCTGCAGGGAGTTTTAGGTTCTTCTCTGTATTGATGGTCCAGTTTCCTCCCACACTCCAAAGCATAAAGGCAGGTGATTTTGCCCACAGCAACCAATCAGCAATTAGATTTGAACAGGGGCCCAGGGAATGTGCACTGACCCATTTGGATATGCCAGTAGCACTTCCCTTATACTTATATATATTTTTACTTAGCAATGTGGGTGCTCCCACAACCCCCCTTGTATATTTGCTTTTACAGTCTGTAGCTTTGGCTAAGCTTCTTGTGGCTTGTAGCACCCCCCATACCCACCCCTATTAATTAATAGTGGCCCTATGCTTTTAACTGCAACATATTTATACATTTTTTTCAAAAATGGGCGTTGGTTTGGGCAATCACTCTCTCTTAAAAGCTGCAATTCAGCAGCGGGGGAGGATTTAGCCCTCCAGAAACCAAGGTTCAGCAGACTTTTACTTTTTACTTTACTAATGCTATTATGCAGAGAGACACAGGATCCTCAATACTATGACTGGTAGGTAAACAAGTTAGGGACCGCCATATGGGGTTTACCTTGACGTGGTATGGTGGCTTTTCAACTTTATGATCATAACTTTGCAACTAAAAACCCGTCTTTGTTAACACATGCATTTGCATATCTACTGAATTACTTAGACAGGGGCCCAGGGAATGTGCACTGACCCATTTGGATATGCCAGTAGCACTTCCCTTATACTTATATATATTTTTACTTAGCAATGCGGGTGCTCCCACAACCCCCCTTGTAGATTTGAACAGCCCCCTTCAAGTTTGTTAACAAAAGCAAAGATCTAATTGGCTGCTGTAGGCGACATCACCGGTGTCTCCAATGTTAATAAATGTAATATTTATAGAAACCCACCGGGCTGTTCTTCCGACTCTGTGAATGTATGTATTGGCATCTTCAGGGCAGTCGAGCTGAAGCACCCAGCTGACGGCTGGGAAATCTGTGGAAAGAAAGAGAAAATGAGAAGAGGTTTGGGTCTATTCGTGTACAAAATTGAAAGCTTTCGTTGACCAACTCACTGTAAAATAAACACTAAAGACAAAAAGAGAGGCTCTTAAAGGAACAGTTCAGTGTAAAAATAAAAACTAGGTAAATAGATAGGCTGTGTAAAATAAAAAATGTTTCTAATATAGTTAGTTAGGAAAAAATGTAATGTAATGCTGGAGTGCCTGGATGTGTAACATAATAGCCAGAACATTACTTCCTGCTTTTCAGCTAACTCTGAGTTAGTCAGTGATTTTAAGGGGGCCACATGGGACATAACTGTTCAGTGAGTTTGCAATTGATCATTAGCATTCAGCTCAGATTCAAAAGCCGATGTGGCCCCCACATTATTTCACGGATTGGTTACTGCCTGGTAACCAATCAGTGGAAACCAAGAGAGCTGAAAAGCAGGAAGTAGTGTTCTGGCTATTATGTTACACATCCAGTCACTCCAGTCTTTATACATTACATTTTTGACTAACTATCTAGAAAATATTTTTTATTTTGCACAGCCTATTTACCCAGTTTTTATTTTTACACTGAACAATTCCTTTAAAGGAGAACTAAAACCTAACTAAATAAGTAGCTAGAAATGCTGTACATTATGTTTTGTGCTTCTGTACCAGCCCAAGGCAACAACAGCCCTTTAGCAGTAGAGATCTGTGTCTCCGAAGATGCCCCAGTAGCTCCCCATCTTCTTTTCTGCTGATTCACTGCACATGCTCTGTGCTGCTGTCACTTACTGAGCTTAGGGACCCACTCACAATATACAGTACACATAGAATAGAAATGTCACAATATAAGGATGATTAGTAATTAATACAGATAATTACTACATGGCAGCACAGAAACCAGTGCAATTAGCATCAGAATTTAATAATCAGCCCTGTAGCATCAGCTTATATTACAGGGGAACCTCATTTTCTGCTGGATAATTAGTGACGACCCCTAAGCTTAGCTTCTCAACAGCTGCTCAGAGCCCACTGAGCATGTGAGTGTCACAGACACTTTCCAAGATGGCGACCCCCTGTGACAAGTTTGAAGTCCTGGATCATTGCTGCTATTGACAAGTTGAAACTTGGCTCTTGCAGTAAGTTCAGTATATAAAATATGGCATTTTTAGCCACATTCATTTCTAGGGTTTAGCTGTCCTTTAAAATATTTACAGATAACATCCTGGTCTTGTAGTACCTTGCACTTGATGGTAACTCTGCAGCATAAATCTATATTGGTGGTAGAACAATCATGATGGGTTTATTTCATGTATAAATAGTTTTATGCAGACTTCAGGCATAGAGATTTCAAATTATGGAAAGATCCCTTATCCAGAAAACCGCAAGTCCCAAGCGCGGAATGCTAATCGATAACTTTATCTTACAACTGTCTGTCTAGTACAGCTCAATCGTACAATGTATTGTACTTGTCATCCGTGGTTCTTATATTAACATTCTGTATGCATGGTTTCCTGATGGCTGATACAAACAATTCAGTATATGAACCCCTCTGAAAGTCTTATAAAAACATGATATTGTTAAAAAAAAAAAAAGTCATTATTTTAGACCTTCAACCAATCAGAGACTACAGGGTTATATGAGGACAGGAAAGGCGAGGTCTTGTAATTTCTTTTATTGTACCAAGACACTACAATATAACGACCTTCCTGGAAGGGGGATTACAGAATGGAGCCCTATTTGCATAATTAGGAAACAATTCAGACAATAAGAGAACAGCAGGGATAAGTCAGGACAGAATATGAAAATCAGCAGACGGCCAGCCGAATAGCTTAGCTACACCATGGTCCTCACACTTCTCCTCCATAAATAGAACACTGATAAATAATGAATAGAACAAGTCTGAATCTTTGCAGGCCTTCATTAGCCATGTTTGTGTCTCAATTTAAAAGAGAAGTCAGGGGAATCTAACGTTGCCAAGGTCAAGGATACACAAGTAAGCGTCTCTGCCGTGAATATGCTGTAAAAAAAATGAATTTCAGTTGACATACAGGGATCATGGCCTAAAGAGAAATTGTTTCCCAAACATATATTTGTTTTATTATTTTATTATAAGCTTTCTATTTGACAACCCTTGTTGTTGTACCTCTTTGGGGGCACCACTTGCATTTAATAAACTCCACTCGTCTGAGGTTTCTCCTTGTCCGCTAAGTACTGGATGTTTTACAAGACTCTCGCACAAACTCAGCACATCCTAAAATCTCAGTTTCAATTCAACATGGACGCTCAACCAACAAAGATGCAAAAACACGAAATAGCATAAGAATTCTTACAGCAATTCTATGAGTTAAAAAATCTCTGCTATAATGAACCTCTGAATAGTTCTTCACCTCACTAGACATCTCACTCTCTGAATGGGGCAATTAAAGCTGCCAAACGAAGGAATAACAGGTCTGAACATTTACATATCCTCGTAATGTCAACTTGCTGTTAGCTTTAAAGGGGTCGATAGAGAGTGATATTCTGAGACAATCTGCAATTGGTTTTCATTTTTTATTATTTGTGGTTTTTGAGTTATTTAGCAGCTCTCCAGTTTGCAATTGCAGCAATCTTGCTGCTAAGGTTCAAACTACCCTAGCAACTAGGGATGCACCGAATCCACTATTTTGGATTCGGCCGAACCCCCTAATCCGAACCGAACGGGTGGGAAGGGGGAAACATTTTACTTCCTTGTTTTGTGATGAAAAGTCAAGCGATTTTCCTCCCCACCCCTAATTTGCATATTCGAATTAGGATTTGGTTCAACCAGGCAGAAGGATTCGGCAGAATTCGAATCCTGCTGACAAAGGCCGAATCCCGAACCGAATCCTGGATTCGGTGCATCCCTACTAGCAACCATGCACCAATTGGAATAAGAGACTGGAATAGGAAAGGGCCTGAATAGAAAGACGAGTAATTAAAAGTAACAATAAACGTGTAGCCTCACAGAGCATTGGTTTTTTAGATGGGGGTCAGTGACCCCCTTCTGAAAGCTGGAAAGAGTCAGAAAAAGGAGAATAATTCAAAAAAACAATAAAAAGAAAAAACAAAGGCCAATTGAAAAGTTGCTTAGAATTAGCCATTCTATATCATAGTAAAAGTTAATTTAAAGGCGAACCATCCCTTTAAAGCAGGGAAGTACCAAACCATATTATTTTTAGAAATTAGCATAGGCAAATTAGGTTTTAGAGGTGGGTTCAGATTAGGGGCGATTTCTTCATGAAAGATTCTGCATTCTGGAAAGAATTTTGAGTGCATCCCTAATTCAAAGCCCATTTCATAATTTGATATTGACCTGTGACAAATCTTTAAGGCAAATCATGAATAAAAAGGATTTAGAACAGCAGAGAGCAGTCATCTTTGAAGGCAGCAAAGTACTATGTAACAAAGGGCAATTTTGGGTGCTTTTCCCACTGCTCTACCCAAGAAGATGAACCAAAACGTCCAAAATCACCGTATATGCCATGGATTTAAAGGGGAATTAAAGTCTAAAATAGAACAATGCTAGAAATGGGTATATAGTAGAAAATCTGAAGGCACACACTCTGGCAACTGTGCAAAATACTTGTAGTTTATTGAAATCTCAATAGTTTGCACATTTGCCAGAGTGTGTGCCATCAGATTTTCTACTATATATGGATTACTGAAACCAAGGTTTGCAGCAAGGTTTCCAGATTGAGCACCCCCCGAATACACGCACAGGTTTTGCATTAACACCGATTAATGCTATAAATGCTGTATTTTGTATACTAAACATAAACTTAATGCACCAGAAGCCTAATTAAACAAATTATTTATGTTTTCAAAGTTGGCCGCAGGGGGTCATCATCTTGTATGTAACGTTGTTATACATCATTGCAAGACCAAGACCATGCACATGCTCAGTGTGGTCTGGGCTTCATTTTGGAGGTTAAGCTTAGGGATCGTCATAAATTATCAAAACAGAACAAGTCAAATAATTTCTGCATAGAAGACGATACAGAAAGACTGATTAATAATCAGAATATGCAGATTGCACTGGGTCTGCGGATACAAATCTCTATACGGTCGCTGGCTGCTCTACAGGGATTCAAACAAAGCTGCTCGAGGTCAGGCATACACAGTAGAATTAAAAGCCAGACAAACAAAAAAGCTGTCTTTTTTGCTCTACTGTGCGAGTGTCAGTCAGTGGAAGAGGGTCAGTCACTCGCATGTACCCCAGACCGGTGCAGTTTTTTGCTAACGGAAGCACAGCCCAGTGTATCAGGTAAGTCATTAAAATCCTTGGGGTGCCCTAACATTTAGCAACCACCCCCTACATGGATTGGACCCTCTTCACCTTTAACCTGTGAGTCAGCTCACTGCTGCAGGGATCAAATGACCTATATTACCTACTTTACAAATGGGTAATTCCTTGCTCCTTCTGTACATTGTAACAAGACAGTAACAACAGTGTGAAAGTTGTTTTTTTTTTTTTGTTTTTTTTAAAGAACATAGGGTGCCCACAATTCATACATCCGTTGTATACCCTCAAGCTTTTCCATAGCACAAAAATACACCCCTAGTCTCAAGGGAAAGTCGGTTTTTTAACAACAAAGCCGCTAGCCTAGTGTAGAAAAAGCACTTGTGGGGTTAATACAAAGAAACTATCATTTTTTTCTCCCTTCAAACAGTGTAGATTTAAGAGGATGAAATGAAAAGTGCAGCAGCTGTGACACCTTCTCCGTTTCTGTGTGACCAATACCTTTTTACTGCTGCAAAGCCGGGCAGAATGTCATTAATCAGTGCCACTAGTGAATCTGCACAGCCTCGCGCTGCTTCTATTAAAGGATCAGAAACATCAAATACATTTTTTTAAAAATTTGTTGGTATACTACGGGAAAAAAACAAAACACCAACACATATTTAACTTAATCGCAAAGTCTTTATTTAGAAATAACTTACCGAATCTCCACTTGTGCTCCTCGATCGGCGATCCATCGTACGGCGCTCGATTTCTCCTCCTGGCCTTTCTTATAGGAGATAGCCAGGGAGGAGAAACTGAGCGCATGCGGAGATTTGGTAAGTTATTTCTAAATAAAGACTTTGTGATTTTAAAGTTTAATATGTGTTGGTGTTTTGTTTTTTTTTCATAATATACAAACAAATTAAAAAAAAAAAAAAAAAAAAATGATATTGATTTTACTGATCCTATAACCAGGAAAGACAGTTGGGGCAGTGCGCTATTAAACTTTTAGTCAGGACAAATGTGCAAAGCACAAAAGGGTCACACAATAATAACACTGGGGATTGCTAAGAAAAAACATCTGCCCTAAGACAAGGTAATCAATAGTTATCCCAGGGGCACAACTAAACATACAAGGGCTGTTCACCTTTAGAATTACATTTTAATATGATGTAGAGAGTGATATTCTGAGACTATTTGCAATTGGTTTTCATTTTTAATTATTTGTGGTTTTTGAGTTATTCTTCTTCAGCAGCTCTCGTTTGCAATTAAAGCGATTTGGTTGCTAGGGTCCAAATTACCTTGGCAACTATGCATTGATATGAATAAGAGACTAGAATATACATAGGAGAGACCCGGAGTAGAAAGATAAGTAATAAAAAGTAGCGGTGACAATAATTCGCCTTACAGAGAAATTGTTTTTTCCGATGGGGTCAGTGACCCTCATTTAAAAACTGGAAACAGTCAGAAGAAGAGCACAAATAATGCAAAATCTATATTAAAAAAAGGCAAGTGAAAAGTTGCTTAGAATTAGGCATTCTATAACATACAAAATGTTGAATGAAAGGTGAACAACCCCTTTAAAGGAGAACTAACCCCTAAAAATAAATATAGCTAAAATGACATTTTATATAATGAACTTATTGCACCAGCCTAAAGTTTCAGCTTGTCAATAGCAGCAATGATCCAGGACTTCAAACTTGTCACAGGGGGTCACCATCTTGGAAAGTGTCTGTGACACTCACATGCTCAGTGGGCTCTGAGCAGCTGTTGAGAAGCTAAGCTTAGGGCTCGTCACTAATTATCCAGCAGAAAATGAGCTTCCCTGTAATATAAGCTGATGCTACAGGGCTGATTATTAAATTCTGATGCTAATTGCACTGGTTTCTGTGCTGCCATGTAGTAATTATCTGTATTAATTACTAATCAGCCTTATATTGTGACATTTCTATTCTATGTGTACTGTATATTGTGAGTGGGTCCCTAAGCTCAGTACGTGACAGCAGCACAGAGCATGTGCAGTGAATCAGCAGAAAAGAAGATGGGGAGCTACAGGGGCATCTTTGGAGACACAGGTCTTTACTGCTAAAGGGCTGTGGTTGCCTTCAGCTGGTACAGAAGCACAAAATATAATGTAAAATATTTCTAGCTTCTTAGTTAGGCTTTAGTTGTCCTTTTAATGAAATACAAATTCTTGCCCTCATCTAGTAATCCATAGCAACCAGATACTAGTCTTAAACAGCCGACAAGCTACCGGCTTATTGGTTTCTACACTAGGCCAGTGTTGTATTTAGTGTGGCACCAGATCTATGTGTGCCCCTCCCTACTCGCAGAGTGCCCATAAGTGTTACATTACTTTGCACTGGTAACCAATCAGTAGAAACAAAGAGCTGCAAATCAGGAAGTAGTGTTTCGGCTATTATGTTAGACATCCAGTCACTCCAGCCTTAAGACCTATAAGACCATTTATTACATTAACCTTTAAATCCGACTGCTGCATTTTACCATTTTCTACAATCTAACAGGGCTTAGGTTGGCAGCAAAACAATCATATTGGGTGTTTCAAAAGTTTATTTTTTTTTTTTTTTTCTAGCCTAAAATATGGTGATGCAAATTACAAAAAAAACCCAGACCGCAAGCCTTGTGGATAACAGATCGCATTAGTGATGTGCGGGCTGGCCCGATACCCGTGGGGCCTGTGGGTTTACAGGGTCGCAGGGCGGGTTGAGCTCTTCTGACTGCTCTCGCTGCCCACGACGTTCCAAATGCCGACATCCGGGTTGAACTTTTATAGACACGCGCCTCTCACCCCTGCCCTTTTGTGATATCAGTGGGCAGGTCTATAAAAGGAACCCGATAGTCGAGCTCGGGCGGCGCGCGGTTCGGGAAAAGCCCGACCCGCACATCACTAGATCCCATACCTGTAATTGTTTAAAAGGAAGGAGTCACCAGAGTACAGATTTAGCCACAATGACTTGGATTGTGCTTTGTTGCATAATGACTCACCTAACCCTCTGGCTGCAATGTCTGTAGCAAACAGCACCGCAGATTTCTTCCGTATAAAGTCATTGTAAACCTCCATTCTCTTAGTTTGCTGCTGCTTGCCATGCAGAACCAGTACCGGAATGCCAGGGCGCAGCCTGCAGAACGCACGGAACAAGTACTGCACCTAACAGGGAGAAGCACATGCATTTTATTACAGAACAAACACAGTCTGATATTGTTATAATGGACTGCTGCCCAAACACAAGGAGAGGGGGAAAAATTTGAACAGGGTGGGATAAAAAGACACTGCGTGAGTCATGCTTCCCCCCCCCCTTAAATGCTTATATCTTAACCGGAGCTGCAGGCGGACACAGTTCACTATCTGGGCTGGGCACTACAAATCTGCCAATCATGATACTGCACACAGCCATAACCGGTCTGCACATGGGCTGTGCATATTCCACCTAATCTTAGAATGTGCCGTTTCTGAACCTTTTGTCCTCAGATGTTGCTGAACTACACTGCCAGCATGCTTTTACCTTTGATTATACTGTATGTTAAAGAATGCTAGAAGCTGTAGTCAAAAAGCATCTGATGACCCAAGGTTAAGAAACAAGGTACATCCATTTTTTTTTTTTTTTTTTTAAATTCATTAGTATAGAACAAAAAAAAACACAAAGACAAATTAAACTTTTAAATTGCCAAGTCTTTATTTAGAGATAACTTACAGAAACTCCGCTTGCGCTCCTCTTCAGAAAAGGGGACATGGCGACGAGGCATCATGCGGCACTGGATTCCTCCTCCCTGGCTATCTCCTATATGGAAGGCAAGGAGAAGAAATCGAGCACCGCACGATGGATCGTCGTTTCTGAAGAGGAGCGCAAGCGGAGTTTCGGTAAGTTATTTCTTAAAAAAAGACTTACCGATTTAAAAGTTTAATTTGTCTTTTTTTTTTCTTCTATACTAACTAATTTAGAAAAGAAAAAAAAAATGATGTTACTGGTCCTTTAAGTAGCTCCCGTCATGTGGCTGGATATGGCTTCAGTATGGTTGCAGGTTTCAGGGATAATAGTGTTTCTAGAGATGCACCTAAGCCACAATTTTCAGATTTCGCAAAATAACCTATCTTCTACAGATGAATAGACCATCAGTAAACCAAATCCAAATGTGCATATGCAAATTAACTATCTTGGGGACAAAAAAAAAAAATCACATGGTCTAAAGACACACGATTTTAAAGGAAATCTGTCATGATTAGCTGTAATATTGGTGTGTAGGCGCCATCTCAGGTCATTCTGGCTGGTCATGTCCTTTCAGAAAGAGCCAGTGCTGCACTATGGAACTGCATTCTGACAGGCTATTGTTTCTCGTACTCAATGGAACTGAAGGAGTCACAGTGGGACACGGATGTTTACTATTGAGTACTGTTCTTATATCTACCAGGGAGCTGTTATCTGGTTACCTTCCAACTGTTCTGTTGATGGGCTGCTGGGAGGAAGGGAGGGGTTGATATCACTCCATCTTGCAGTACAGCAGTAAAGAGTGATTGAAGTTTATCAGAGCACAAGTCACATGACTGGAGGCAGCTGGGAAACTGACAATATGTCTAGCCCCATGTCAGATTTCAAAATTAAATATAAAAAAATATGTTTGCTCTTTTGAAAAATGGATTTAAGTGCAGAAGTCTGCTGGAACAACACTATTAACGGAGGCATTTTGGGAAAAAAACGTTTTCCATGACACTGTCCCATTAAGGATCCAGTTTTAGTACAACCCGGCACTTGGATTCCAAATTGGAGATTGGTTCATCCCTAATTGTAACCCTCACTCGGACGGTGAACTTGCAGCTTCAGGGAAGGGAAAAATGAAGACGTGAATATATCTGGGTCCTGGTGCTGGAATACCAATCAAAGGAGGCACAACTATCATTTTTTCCAGGAACGAAGTTTTCTGGCATATGTACAAATGTTATATTTTATGGAAAAAAGCCCTTAGGGGAGGCAAGAACTTACCTCCTTGCAGCTTGAAAAGAAAACAATGCTCTTCTTCTTCAGGTGGTTTCGTATAAAAGAATAGAGCAAGTTTATTTTTTGTTGTAGCTCACAGACAATATAGTTCTGTTCCAGGGTGGCAGGGGTGCTGTAAGGAAGCAGCAGAGACAAAGGGACAATATATTGAGAGTCAAAGTTGTTTGGAAATTGGATGCAAAGTAGAGGATATAATTGGCACACATACAGTACATATCACAAGATTTGCCCGGACGTGTACATATAATTGCCCATTTTACACACACATATCTGTAGCAAATTTTGGCTGGAAGAGAGCCGTCTTCTGCTGCATTGAGTTAAAACCAGAAAAGGACAAAAAATGACTGCTTTTAATGGCAAATTTACATATACCTTTAAAGCCAAAGAAAATAATGCATATTGGCAAGTTGCTTCATGATGGTTTAGTGTTAAGTTCCATTTTAAAGGAACAGTAACATAAAACAATGAAAGTGTTTTAAAGTAATAAACTTATAATGTGTTGCCCTGCACTGGTAAAACTGTTGTGTTTGCTTCAGAAACACTACTATTGTTTATATAAATAAACCGCTGTGTAGCAATGGGGGCAGCCATTCAATGAAGAAAAGGCTCAGGTTACACCGCAGATAAACTCTGTAGAACATACTGTTATCTGTTATCCATTATTTAACCTGTGCCATATAGTCTTTTTTTCAATATCCGTCATTGCTACTCAACAGCTTGTTTATATGAACTATATTAGTGTCTCTCAAGCAAACAGAGCAATTTTACCAGTGCAGGGCAACACTACATTATATTTTATTTACTTAAAAAAAACAATTTTCAGTTTTTGGCGTTACTGTTCCTTGAAATAACCAGGGCAGGAGAGAATAAGAATAACAGAGGGCTCATACAGAAATATAAGGATTAACAACAAGAACAGTCTGTCAGTGACCCCGACAACCTGAAAAGAGAACAAAAATATTTTAAAACACAAAGAATTAAAAAAAATGACGACCAACGACATGGTTGACAATTAAAAGCAAAAAAGTCCAATCGGCGCTGTATTTGATATATAAGTGTTTGATTGCGGCTCCCACCAAAAATGTCCACCTTGCAGGACTAAGGGCAGAGACACACGGTCAGATTCAGGGAGATTAGTCGCCCGGCGACAAATCTCTCCTTCATGCGACTAATCTCGCCGGCGGGATGGCACTCGGAACGGTTCGTTTTCAAAAGTCGTTCGAAGTTGCCTCACAATGAAACCTAGGGAGACTTCAGAAAGCGAAGCACTCCGATTGCCATCCCGCTGGTGATTTTCAGTCTAGCCGGCAGGGGAGGCAGTTTGGGGAGATTAGTCACCCCCTGAAGAAGAGAAGATTTGTCGCCGGGCAACTAATCTCCCCAAATCTGACCATGTGTCTCTGCCCTAACACATAGGCTTGAAAATGTATTTTGTGAGGAAGGCAAACAAGAAAACTCCTGGTGCAAATATCCAGATACGTATGTGCTCAGTAAAAAGTGCAAAAAACTCATCCACCGTGGCAGTATGGTACCCCACTAATAAAGGTAATAAAAAACCTCTCTGGAGAGAATACCTACTCACCAGAGTAGCTAAACACAGTTAGTTCAACCTTCACAACCTTGGATAAAACAAAGACAGGAACGCCAGTGAAGTATAGCTTTTTAATTGTTGATGAAAGAGCCTCCAACTCGATCCGAAATTAAAGCAGCATTGAACAAATGTTCAGTCCAAGTCCACAATATTAATTCCTCTATGCGTTTCACGTGGGGCACCACGCTTCCTCAGGAGGACAAAGGGTCGCCAACATAGGCAATTTATTATATACAAACAGGGTTCTGTGTCAGTACCAGGGTCCTGGGCAAGGATGCCTCTCGCTAGCAGAAATCAATCAGCACTTTAATAATGAACATAACCAGCGGTTTCAGCTCAATGCCTGGTAATTGCTAGTTCGAGGGCATAATTGCTCCGTTTAATTAATCACTACAGTCTTTAATTTATTAGAAACCCTGCAAAGCACTTCAGTTTGGCCTGTCAATTAAGTGCTGGCACAGAGTGAACAGTGTGTGTAAGACAAGATAATGCCAGGAAAGGGGAGATGATAGACAGGCAAGTCTGACAGTTGCATTTTCTTTTACAAGGAAAAAATATTACTGAATTGTTGAAAACGCTGCCTAACACAAACCACATAAATCATGCCAGCTGCAAATCACCCAAAAATGGCAATATAGTTCTCAGAGCAATATTTAACCAGTGCAGGTCGCGGGCGAATGTACAGGGTTTAACCTTTACAAAAACGAATTAAAAAGATCATTTATCATGAGCACAGAGCAAAGCACGGCTTTATTTTAAGACTTAAACAAATAAAGATTGTGTTCAAGATTTATGTAGTAACATGGCACAATAAATCGATTGCTGCCCAGACCACACTGAGCATGTGCAGAGTCACAGGCACACTAAACATATTGGACTGTAAAACTGCTGAACTTTTGCACTGCTACAGTAACAGTTAGTTCAGTATAAAAATACAGTAAGGGTTTAGTTTGCCGTTAAGCACAAATTTTCTCTACAGACAGGGTCATAGCTCCTCTAGCAGTCACGAGTGTGACGGCTCTGACAATTGCAGACGATGGAAAATGTCCTTGTCCAATTCAGCCAAGACAAGCAAAATAGCCATTGACGTGTATGTTCTGCGCACAGGGACAGACTGGACATGGTTGTACAGGTATGAGATCCGTTATCTGGAAACCCGCTATCCAGATATCTCCGAATTACGGAAAGGCCGTCTCCCATTATAATCAAATAATCCAAATTGTTAAAAATTATTTTCTTTTTCTATGTAATAATAAAACAGTACCCTGTACTTGATCCCAACTATATAATTAATCCTTACTGGAAGTAAAACCATCCTATTGGGTTTATTAAATGTTTTTTAAGTATATTTAAGGTATGGAGATCAAAATTACGGAAAGATCTGTTATCTGGAAAACCTGGGTCCTGAGCATTCTGGTTCCATACCTGTGCAATTAAACAGCTGATTTTTTTTCACATTATGTGCAAATTATTTTTCACATTATTTGCAAATATCTGCAACTGAAAACAATAGTCTGGCAGCCAATCAGATTGTTATAGACTGAAACTACCTTACCTGAATTTGGCTTTCTCGTGCACCCACACATACTCGGGGTCTTTTAAGCTGAGGCGCGCAAGATCCTTGACAGATTTTGTCTGTGTTGCAGAGAAGAGGAGAGTCTGGCGTTTCTTAGGGAGATTCTCTATGATTGCGTTCATTGTGTCTGCAAATCCCATGTCCAGTATTCTGTCCGCTTCATCAAGCACTGCAACAAGCACAGAAGAGCTTTCAGTCTATACAGGTTTCAGATCTATATGGCTCAAATAACAATAGTACAGTCCAAATGTATATCTTGTTTGAACAGGTTACAAAGCTTAAAAGAAAACAAGTTGACAGCTTTTGTTAAAGGCCTACAGCAAGCAGAGGGAGAGAACTTCACTTGAAGACCCACAGTAGGATACTTTGAGTGGGAAAAAGAATTCATCCCAGACATATTTAACTGACTTGAGGACATGATTCTGTGCAGGCCAGTGAAGTTCTTCCTCTCTCAACTTATCAAGTCAACTTTTGTAGGAACCTTGCTTTGTGGATGGGGGGCATTATTGTACTATAACAGAAAAGAGCCTTCCTCGAACTGTTGCCCAATAGCAGAAAGCACAAAATTGTCAAGAATGTCCTTGTACCCTGTAATGTGACAGTTTGCTTTCCATAGAACCAGGGGGCCTAAAGCCTAAACTATATAAAAACAGGCCAAGATTAATCCATCTTCACTACCAGACACTGCAGTCAACAATACTTATCCTGACAAGTACCATTCTCCTGGCATACACCAACCCCAGATCCATCCAGCAGACTATCAAATAATTAAGTGCTTATTCTCAATCCAGAGAAAGCATTTCCACTGCTCAAGATTTCAATAACCTACTCCTTTTCATCATGTGAGCTGATGCCTATCATTGTGCAAAGAGCAGCACCCATGGAAACCCAACCAATAGTTTTTGTGTGATGTTGCTTCCAGACCAGATCTCAACATGGCAGTGTGTTTCAGTAGTAGAAACACAATTTTTATGCAGCTCTAGGACTGACATCTGTCCAGTTCACTAGTTGGAAAGGTAGCATACTATGGTGGTCCAAAATTGAAGAAGGAAAAGGAACTCCAGCAGAATTACTGCAATTAAACTTTAATTCCGAGTGGCAGCAAACACTGGGTGCAATCTATGGTGGTGCCATGTTGAAAGTCACTGAGTTACTAATTATTATTACGACCCATTGCACAATCCAAGTTCATTACTAGAGACTACATGTTTGTATGCTTCATTATACTTCTGCATTAGAAATGGGTGTAACCTCCTGAACTCAAAGCCAAGTGCCCAATTTTGATTATAAGCCTGACAATTAATTTGTGTTTAGTATGTTTTGCTGCTTAATGACACAAAAACGTCCAATTCCAATAATTTATTGCTAACACTTTAATACTATTTCCACTTTTTATTTCCACTTTTTAGTTCTATGCCACCCATCTGACATTAAAGAATGAATTGACAATTTGACAATAACTTACCCAGCATATGAAGATTAGATGCATGAAAGAAAGACGTTTCATCCATGTGTTGCAAGAGCCGTCCAGGGGTACAAATCAGTATGTTTGTCCTGTGGATGCACGCTGTCTCTTGCTTTAAATCCTAGACAGCAATTCAAAAAAGGAAGCTTTTATTCTCGTGTGTGTGTGTGTGTGTGTGTGTGTGTGTGTGTGTGTGTGTGTGTGTGTGTGTCACACTAGGGGGCAGATTTATCAAGGGTCGAATTTCGAAGTGATAAATACTTCGAAATACGACCCTTGAATTTAAATACTTCGAATTTCGAAGTATTTTTAAACGAATTTGGCCATCGTATGATCAGAGTAAAGATCAAACGATTTTACTTTTATGTGTAAAGACTTAGAAGAAAATGGTCTAGAAGGTCATAGGCTAACATAGCACTTCGGCAGGTTTAATTTGGCGAAGTATTGAAGTCGAAGTTTTTTCTTTTTCATTCGATTATCGAATGGTCGAATATTAGAACAATTTTACTTCTAAGTGAATTTTTTAACTTTTAAAATTAACTTCGAAAATTCACTCGAACCTAAGTAAATCTGCCCCTAGCTGCTTTTCGGTATGGCCACATTGCTATAAGCGACAGCTGAAGGACAAAACAATGGTCTGTAAGGCAAATAAATAAATAAATGTGAAATGGGGATGACATGCCAAAATTGCCAGTCATCTGGTATTATTACCAACTCAACAGTGCATAGGCATTTTTATCGGCATTTCAAATACTTACCTTTCCACCAATGACAAGCCCAGCTGAGAATTCATGGTTCCGCCCAACTTTCCTCAGAACCTCAAACGTTTGATATGCCAGCTCTCGAGTGGGTGATATGATCAGGACCCCAAGTCCATCGTCGGACGTCCACTGCTGGCGGTACAAACATTCCAAAGCCTGTAAGAAGAGAGAAAGTCCCAATAAAAGCATATAAAAAATAAAGTAAGAAATCAAGTAGAAAATCCAATGCTGCCCAGCAGACTGGCCATAACTAGCCCCAGACATGGACTTCAAATGGCATTGAATAAGGAGATGTGTCATGCACTAGAGTTGTACATGGTAAAGCTTCTACCTTATCATGCTATAGTGCCATCTGTTAGCTTGACAATTTGCCTGTATTTGCACTAGTAAAATAATGTGTAATAATGTGTACTTATTAATGTAACTGTGATAGTAGTATAAGAGGTTCAAATATATATTTATTTAATAATATATACTCCTTTAGGATTTCTACAGTAGTCGCTACTAATGGGTCCTGGGACTAGGGTTGCACCGAATTCACTATTTGGGATCAGGCCCCCCAATCCTTCACGAAAGATTCAGCCGAATACCGAACTGAATCTGCATATGCAAATTAGGAGTGGGAAGGGGAAAACATATTTTACTTCCTTGTTTTGTGACAAAAAGTCACGCAATTTCCCGCCCGCCCCTAATTTGCATATGCAAATTAGGATTCAGATTGGCCGGGCAGAAAAGTTCGGCCAAATCCGAATCCTGCTGAAAAAGGCCGAATCCCGAACCGAATCCTGGATTCGGTGCATCCCAACCTGGGACTATATATAATTTACTGGCAAAGGGACTGGATACATCGGTTTCCAATGAACCTGATGATAAATAACGGATTATATGTAGAGAGATGGGATTTACCATCTGTAAGAATTCCTAAAAAACTGAAACATTAATTCTACCGTAAATTAAAGACACATCCAAAGGCTGTTCCACTGCAATGAAGGGTTTAGGCTGAAAGCACACATGCGGTTACTACACTTCTCTCCTCCTAATGAATATTAATGACACGGAGAGTGTATGCACTGAGATCAAGGCTTCCTTTATCTGCATTTAAAATAACAGTATCCACCTGTGTGCCGATATCCAGTGTAGATCAGATATCAGCCTGATCAGATATCTCCACTGAGCTCCGTGTATGTGCACACAAGCGGAAGCCATTCTTTTAGGGCTATTCCACACGGGGAGATAGCGACGCGTTTGCGGTCGCGGCGACAAAGCGCCGCGACAGTCGCCGCGACCGGCGCAGGCGACAGTTTTGTATGGGCGCCTATGTAAAAACGCCTGTGCTAACCACACGAGGCGATGCGCTTTTCAACAGTCGCCTGAAAATGCCTCGCAAGGCTTTTTCAGGCGACTGTTGAAAAGCGCGTCGCTATCTCCCCGTGTGGACTAGCCCTTAAAGGTAGCGCTGATTTTAGCCCATTCCCTTCTCTCCGCCTCATTTATATTCAATAGGTGTAGAGAAGTGTAGCAACTTCATGTGTGCCCACAGCCTTAGGTAAATGCCCTGCTTCAAGTACCCAGGCTCATTGCGTGTTCCCTTATAATGAACAAGAGATAAATAAAGTACTTACTGGAATAATGAAGGCCAGGGTTTTCCCAGAACCAGTTTTGGCAGCACCAAGAACATCCTTCCCCTGTAAGGCCAAGCCTATTGTCTGTTTCTGGATCTCTGTAGGTAAGCGGTACTGGGCTTCCACCAAACCTTTATAATACACACAGTATTACAAACTAAGATTAGATTAAATCAATTAAAAGTGTTGTGTTCTTTACATTGTTTTACAAGACCCTTTTTTCTCCTTAGTGTCCAGCTCTTGTACTTAATTCTACAGGAATTATCCCCCATAGAGGCAGTTGAGCAGTGGGATACCATTTCTGCAAGTAGATACTTTTGACTGTTGCAGAAAGGCAGGCTTTCAACTTAAAGGGCACCTGTTGGGAAAAACGATCTTCAACCAAAAGGTGTGGATTAATAGAGACCACACTCTGGTTGGGGGTAATAGGTTTTTTTTTGGGGGTTTTTTTGTTTTTTAATTGCCCCCGCCAGCTTTAGGCCATCCGCACAGGGAGGGAGCTCTCTGTAAGAGCAGCCATGTTGGGGTGCATGCATGCACATAATGATAATGATAGTGAATGCCACAACTTGCTCATTATGCATGCGATATCAGAAGTACATTATGCTCATTGAACAACATTGCTGCTCTCACTCAAGAGCTCCCTCCAAGCGTGAGTGTCTTAGCACTGGTGGGGAGCAATTTTTTAAAATTGATTGCTTTGCTATTTTAGGGGATTGGAAAATGCAGCAATAAAAGGGGGTTGGCACCCAGTTAACTGCTCCATGGACGAGCTACAAAACACTTGGAACAGCTCCCCATTCATTTGAACAGCAATCTCCTGTAATTGTATTGTTGCATGTTACACGATTCCCACTCTGAGTGAGTACCCACAATTGCAGGTGACAAATCAATATGAAGGTTATTCTAAGGTTAATAACCACCACTATAAGAAAGCATTTTTGAGCTCCACATTGATAAAATGACAACTAAAAATATCTAAAGACCATTTAAAAAAAAAAAAAAAAAAAATTACAAAAGAACATCTCCAGAATTTATTGGTTCACTTACAGTGACAAAGACAATTTTTTTCTAATTTTGGTTCTGTACATTACCACAATGAATTTTAAATGAAACAACAACTTTCAGCTTTAATTCAGTGGGTTGAACAAAAAGATTCGGAGGAACTCAAGCCTTTTTTAAGACAATCACTTCATTTCAGGGGCTCAAAATTAATTGGACAATTGACTAGACAAAGATTATTTCAGATTTTGTTATATTAAATTTTGAAATCTGACATTGGGCTAGACATATTTTCAGTTTCCCAGCTGCCCCCAGTCATGTGACTTGTGCTCTGATAAACTTCAGTCACTCTTTACTGCTGTACTGTAAGTTGGAGTGATATCACCCCCCTCCCTTTCTCCCCCCCCCCCAGCCTAACAACAGTGGGAAGGTAACCAGATAACAGCTGCCTAACACAAGATAACAGCTCCCTGGAAGATCTAAGAACAGCACTCAATAGTAAAAGCCAAGTCCAACAGAGACCGGTTCAGTTACATTAAGTAGGAGAAATAACAGCCTGCCAGAAAGTAGTTCCATCCTAAAGTGCAGGCACAAGTCACATGACTGAGGCAGCTGGGAAACTGACAGTATGTCTAGCCCCATGTCAGATGTTTGCTATTTTGAGAAATGTATTTCAGTGCAGAATTCTGCTGGAGCAGCACTATTAACTGATGTGTTTTGAAAAAAAAAAAAAATGTTTTCCCATGACCATATCCCTGGGGTGGCTTGTATCCCTTTAAGCTGCAAAAACAGAAAAAACCCATCCGAGAAATTACTACAATATTAGGAGTGGCAAAATCTACAGTTTGGTACATCCTGAGAAAGAAAGAAATCACTGGTGACCTCAGCAACGCAAAAAAACCTGGACATCCATGGAAGACAACAGTGGTGGATGATCACAGAATAATTTCCATGGTGAAGAGAAACCCCTTCACAACAAACAAGTGAACAACACTCTCCAGGAGGTAGGTGTATTGATATCCAAGTCTACCATAAAGAGAAGACTGCATGAAAGTAAATACAGAGGGTGCACTGCAAGGTACAAGCCACTCATAAGCATCAAGAATAGAAAGGCGAGATTGGACTTTGCTAAAAAACAAAAAACTTGAAAAGCACAGTTCTGGAAAAACATTCTTTGGACAGATGAAACCAAGATCAACCTCTACCAGAATGATGGCAAGAAAAAAGTATGGAGAAGGTGTGGAAGAGCTCATGATCCAAAGCATAGCACATCATGTATAAAACATTTGGGAGGCAGTGTGATGGCTTGGGTGTGCATGGCTGCCAGTGGCACTGGGACACTAGTGTTTATCCATCATGTGACACAGGACAGAAGCACAAGAATGAATTCTGAGCTGTTCAGAGACACTGTCTGCTCAAATCCAGCTAAATGCAGTCACATTGATTGGGAGGCGTTTCATAATGACCCAAAACTTACAGCCAAAGCAACCCAGGAGTTTATTAAAGAAAAGAAGTGGAATATTCTTGAATGGCCAAGTCAGTCCCCATTGAGCTGCATTTCACTTGTTGAAGACTAAACTTCGGACAGAAAGGCCCACAAACAAACAGCAACTGAAAGCTGCTGCAGTAAAGGCCTGGCAGAGCATTAAAAAGGAGGAAACTTAAAATCTGGTGATGTCCATGAGTTCAAGACTTCAGGCTGTTTTCAACCAAGTATTAGAAATTAACATTTTATTTTCAGTTTTTTAATTTGTCCAATTACTTTTGAGCCCCTGAAATGGGATGATTGTGTTTAAAAAAAGGCTTTAGTTCCTCACATTTTTATGCAATCTTTTTGTTCAACCCACAGAATTAAAGCTAAAAGTCGGCATGTTCAACTGCATCTAAGTTGTTTCATTTAAAATTCATTGTGGTCATGTACAGAACCAAAATTTGAAAAATGTCTCTGTCCAAAGATTTATGGACCTAACTGTATAGCCATATAATGGTACATTTTAAATTTAAGGTTAACTTTCCCTTCAATGGCTCATTTTTTGTTAATATGAACTTCCAAATAGGAAATACATTTTCTACTTTGCCAAATAAAAATAAAAAAATCTAAAACCATCCATGTACCTCTCAGGGTCTTTTTGGACAAAGGAAAATCTGAGAATCTCTCAATTTCGCTGGTATTGATCTGAAATAAAGAAAGATAAAATAAAATGAAGTCATATGTGTAGTTAGAATGAACTGATCCAAAAACACAACGGAAATGTATATAAGAAAGAAAAAAAATAATCATTGCAATAGTCTTAATAAATGTATAGGATCTATCATTGTGAATGTCCGAGACCTGGGGTTTTTCAGATAAGGGATCTTTCAGTAATTTGGATCTCCATTCCTTTAATCATTTAAAAATGAAATAAAACTAACAGGATTGTTTTGCCACCAATATGGATTTGTGCATCTTAGTTTCCATCAAGAACAAGCTACTGTTATTACAGAAAAAAAAAATTAAATGTTACAATTATTTGCCTAAAATTGACTCTATAGGAGTTGGCCTTCCTGTAATTCTGAGCTTTACAGGTATGTGGTCAGTTATCCTGAAACCTGTTATCCAGAAAATTTCAAATTACAGGAAGGCTATCTCAAATAATTCAAATTTTTAAAAATGATTTCCTTTTTGTCTAATAATAAAACAGCAGTTTGTACTGGATCCTATGATATAATGAACAATCCTATTGTTGTTATTCGATTTTTAATAATTTTCTTATGGTATGAAGATCCAAATTACAGAAAGATTCCTTATCTGGAAAATCCCAGGTCCTGGGCATTCCTGTATATCAGGGGTGTCCAAAAGGTAGATCCGGATCTACCAGTAGACCTTTAGTTGGTGATCAGTAGATCTCAAGACTCTGTCAACAATCAGCTTATCTAAATCACCCTCCTGTTTCATGCTTTTCATGCGGATGATATTTTTTATGCGAAGATTACATAAGAAATAGATGTTTTAATATAACAATATAGATTTTCTCTTAAATTAATATTGAAGTAATATTTTCCAGGGACCAGAATGCCAACAGTGATATTATGGATGTAGATCACAATGGGACATCATCTCTAAAAGTAGACCATCGCATTAGTAAAGTATGGGCACTGCTGCTATATATTACTCTAATGCTCTTTCATAGTAATGTTAGGATCATTCTCCTCTTCTTTAGGGCAGTGGAACACAGGAAGCATTGTCGCCCACAATTTTTTAGACGTGACTGCGGGAGACTAATCTCCCGAAAATGCTTCTCCATTGGCAGCAATTGAAATTGCTGGTGGTATGCCCAACTGATTGCTAAATTGCCTGAAGATGCCTCTAGAGGAAACTTCGGGTGAGTTAGCGATCAGTTGAACATACCGCCAGAGATTCCTATTCCCGGCAATGGAGAGGCATTTTTCAGGAGATTTGTCCCCTGTGCCACGGCCTGTAGATTTAAAGCAACACCAGACACTCTTCAAAAAGTCAAAAAGAGACTATGACATCCAACAGAGGGGCATTTGTCATAATTATTATTATCAGCCTTTTGGGTATTTTTACTGGGAGCATTAAACCAGCAAACTCCCTCCCAAATCACATTGCCCTCGGGAAGGGGGGCTGGTTTAGGGTTGCCACCTTTTCCGGAAAAAAATACCGGACTTCCTATATAGTTACATAGTTAAATTTGGTTGAAAAAAGACAAAGTTCATCAAGTTCAACCCCTCCAAATGAAAACCCAGCATCCATACACACACCCCTCTCTACTTTTAATTAAATTCTATATACCCATACCTATACTAACTATAGAGCTTAGTATCACAATAGCCTTTGATATTATGTCTGTCCAAAAAATTATCCAAGCCATTCTTAAAGGCATTAACTGAATCAGCATCACAACATCATCCGGCAGTGCATTATCATTTTTCCCCTATTAATAACATTGGGAACAACCATCATTTTTACCGGCCAGGTGGGTAAAATACCAGCCAGGTGGCAACCCTAAGCGGGTTGCAGCTCGGGGACGGGGTGCCAGCGGGTGCTTTGCATCAGCACGGGCCGCCCAGTCCAACGTGGAGTACAAGCCATGACATACTGGTATAATCACTGCAGAAAATAAACACTGCATAATAATAATAATAATAACCCCTGGTGTGCCAACAAGATCACTGGAGGAAATAGCTGGGCACTGAATTAGCCCCAGATATGCTAATGAGACCAATGTCAGAAATACAGAGCACTGCATTAACCCCAGACATGCCAGTGAGATCTCTGTAGAAAAAGAAGGCCACTGAGTTGAGCCTATAAATGTCTGATGGCATCATATGAGCATAATCACAGCTCAGTGTATAGCGCAGTGTTCTAGCTAAACCCTTCTATGTTACAGTTAAACGCTGAATATAGAAGTGTCCGTGTAGAAGAGCAGCACATGTACCTCCGAGTATCGCTCCTCCAGCCGGTTGATGGTCTCCTTCTCCACCTGCCACTCGGGCTTCTTGTTCTGCTTCCTGTGGGCCTTGCACTTATCCTTCTTCTTGCTGTATTTCTTCTTCCACTTCTCGAAGTTCTTCACGGGGTCGTTCCTGCTGTTGATCAGCGGCTTCTTCTTGGTCTCTTTCTGGCTCGGTTCCGCCATGATCAGTCCCCAGCAAGGTCTTGTTTCTGCCTTCCTGGAACCCACGTTGTAATGTACATGTGCGCGGCGCACGCTGATGACGTCACTCGACAACTTTATTGCTATAGTAAACAAATAACACGTGGGACTGGGAGGGAAAGGAAGCCCTGAGTGATTGGGTTGTCATTTGTATTATTGCTGGTTTCATACACACAGTTTTTGTATGGGGGCTACACTTTTATGGCAAATTATTGTTTGTATTTCTATTTAGTGTCAACTTTCATTCTCATTAAAACCACTTCCTGGTTACTAGAGTAATGTGGCCCTTAGCAACGAGCTAGCTGCTGGAATATCACCTTGTAGAGCTGCTTAAAAGGCCAAATCATTTTAAACAAAGATAAACACCAATTGCAAATTGTCTCAGAATATCACAGTGTATGAAAATACTTTAATAATAATAATACTGACATGTTACAGCCAGTGGTGTAACTAGATATTACTGGGCCCCACAGCAAATTATTTTTCAGGCCCCAAAATGTTTTCGGGTTGACTTGTTTCTCCAATATTTATTGAAATTTTATATGAATTGGGGCCCCTATACCTCCTGGGCCCCCCTGCAGCCGCAGGGTCTGCTTCCTCTATAGTTACGCCCCTGGTTACAGCCAGGTTAGGTAGCAACCAAGCTCTTGGAGAAAGAGGAAGGCTGGGCCTAGGGTTTCCACCTTTTCTAGAAAAGTTTGCGTCTTAAACAATCTGGTAACTAGAGTCCAAATTTCCCTAGCAACCATGTATTGATTTGAATAAGAGACTGGAATATGAATAGCAGAGGCCTGGAGAGAAGGATCAGTAATAAAAAAGTAACAATAACAATAAATTTGTAGCTTTACAGAGCATTTGTTTTTTAAATGGGGACAGAGACACCAATTTGAAAGCTGCAAAGAGTCAGAAGAAAAAGGCAAATAACTATAAGGGGCAGATTAATCAAGGGTCGAAGTGAATTCGAGGGAATTTTTGAAGCAAAAAAATTCGAAATTCTAAGTAATTTTTTGGATACTTCGACCATCGAATAAGATACTACAACTTCGAGTTCGATTCGAAGGAAAATCGTTCGAATATTCGACCATTCGATAATCGAAGTACTGTCTCTTTAAAAAAAACTTCGACTTCCATACTTCACCGAATGAAACCTGCCGAACTGCTATGTTAGCCTATGGGGACCTTCTACAGCAGTTTTCTAAGTTTTTTGACGATCGTACGATAAAATAGTTCGATTGGAAGGATTTAATCGCTCGATCGAACGATTTTACTTCGACCGCAGAATACCCAAATTTGATGAAAAAAGTTCGAATTCGATATTCGAATTCGAAGTATTTAAATTCTATGGTTGAATTTCGAAGTATTTTTGACTTTGAAATTCGACCCTTGGTTAATCTGCCCCTAAAACTATAAAAAATAAATAATGAAAACACATTAAAAAAAAGTTGCTTAGAATTGGCCGTTCTATAACATAATAAAAGTTACCTTAAAGGTGAACCACCCCTTTAACTGCTACTTGTTCCAGAGTCGGGTTGCCAGTAACAGGCCTGACCGGTAAAAGTGATGCGTGTCCCCAATGTTATTACCGTAATAGGGAAAACATCTAAAAATACAGGAAGGCCGGTATTTTTTTTCCAAAAAAAGGTGGCAACCCTAATCCAGAGGAAGGCAAAAAACCCCATATGGAGCCTCTCCAATTTCACATCACAGGGGGAAAATTTCTGATGACAATACGACCAGTCCTTGAATCAATTTTGTTCAAAGAGCTAATTCTGGTAACCCCGCATTTTCTCACTTGCTAATAATCCATCCAACAGCTTTTAAAAGCTTTCTAATGTATCTGCCAGTACAACTGATTCAGGGAGAGGATCCCACAAATTCACAGCTCTCACTGTAAAGAAAACACCTCTGAATATTAAGGTAGAACCTTCTTTTTTCTAATCTGAATGAGTGCCCTTGTGCATACCTCCCAATTGTCCCATTTTCCTCAAAGCAGTCCCAATTTTGACAACTCAGCCCGCCCACAGTCCCAACTCGTTATTAAGGGTCAGGGCACACAGGTAGATTTGGGGAGATTTGATGCCCAGTGACAAATCTCCTCTTCCCATCTTCCCGCCGGCTAAAATGTAAATCGCCGGAGGGGTGGCACTCAGAGCTATTTGTTTACCGAAGTCGCCTGAAGTTTCCTTGTGAGGCAACTTCGGGCGACTTGGAAAACGAATCGCTCCGAGTGCCATCCCCATCCCACATTCGGCACTTTCCGGATAAATCTGGAAATAGCTCATCGGTGTGAAACAGGAAGTATTCGTATTCAACGCAAAGGCGCAGATGAAGACGCAGCGCCCGTCAATCACCAGAGTTCTCACAGCCCCCCTATAAGCTAAAATAAAAACATTGGCGCCAGGGCCACCCATAAAATTTTCTTTCTTTTTTTTTTTTAACATTGGCGCCAGGTCCCCCATAAAAGTTTTTTAAAAATCATTGGTTGTCAAGCCCCCCTGTATGTAAAAAAAAAATGTTGACACCAGAGCCCCCCATAAAAGGTTTTTTAAAAACATTGGCGCCAGGGCAACCCCCTTACAAGTTAAAAAGAAACTTTTGAGAATTTTTTTTAAAAACAAGTTGGTGGCAGGGGCCTATAGAGTATTAAAATAATACATTGGTGTCTAAGGGTTTTATAAAATGAACTCGTGGCATCAGGACTTCAACTTCAGCTCCTTAAGTGATTTCAGGTCTTTTTTTTGCAGCATCAGGACTTCAATTTCGGCTCCTTCTGTGGCTATGGTCTTTTCGCAGCTTCGGCTGTTCTGGACTTTGGTGGTTAGGGACTACGGAAGATGCGGCATGGCTTCACCGCTGTCAAGGGGGGCCAGCTATTTCGAAAGGTGCAGCACAGCTGGGCTCCCCTTTAGGCACGGTACCCGCTGTGCCCAACTGATGGCGACCCTGTGTGAGCTTATCAACTTGTACAGGGTGGAGAGTTTGCATTCAGCCTATGTCTATAGTAGACAGCCTTTGTGTAATCCATAGCTTTCTGGATAACGAGTTTCTGGATAACAGATCCCATACCTGTACTGGGAAATGGAGCACCCCTTACAGACGTATTAGACCTACCTGTTATAAAAATCTGAGCCAGACCCCAGCATGAAGAGAGCACTGAGAGTGACAAGGTGCTGAGCATAAGATACTGAAGAGTAACTTGGTTATTTCATAAACGGTACAGAATTTTTAATTGATTCTATCGAGAAAGTGCCTTATTTTAGCGAAATGTAGGCAATATAAAATTTTCACTGTTGCACAAAATTTTTCAGGCCTCCTTGCCTGCCTGCTCCCACCAACTTTCAGAACCAGGGAGGAATGTTTTGGGGGTAAAGAGGACTCTGCAGGACTAACCCGTTGGGAGTGAACCTGGTACTTTTCAAATAAGTTGATTATTTTATAAACGGTATAGAATTTTTAATTGATCATATTTAGAAAGTGTCTTGTATCAGTGAGATGTAACCTATATTACATTTTTAAGTTTTCCATTGAACAAAACTTTTCAAGTCTCCTGCCTGCCTGCCGCCACCAACTTTCAGAAGGGGGATGGAATGTTTTGGAGAAAGGGGGGCTACGCAGAACAGACCCATTGGGAGTGAACCAGCAGGCTTCCCACAAAAGCACTGTGGACCTGGCAGTCCATATGGAGAGTGATCTCCAGGGAAGTCACAACTCCTTGCACACCTGATTGTTGCCAACTACAGTATGTCCATCTGGCAGCCTGTATTGTGGACTTTTAGCCACAAGGGGGAAGCAAGATTTACAAGTTCTTAAGGAAGCAAGGCCAATAGATGCATCAATAAGCTAGTAGTGCAGCAGACTCGTGGCAGCTGCTTAGGAATAATAGTCTAAGACATTTCCCTGAATAATTTTTGAAGAAGCATCGTAGGAAACAAGGGTTAACTTACCTAAATAACGGGGGGGGGGGGTGTTCAGCTTGGGGAGGCAATTAATATGCTTTATATGCAGTAGTAGGCTGGCACAAACCGGACTTCACTCCAATGCTTGATGCAATTAATTGGTCTTCTCTTATGTAAATATAACTATATGTTCAAAAGGTCGTTAGCCTATGACTAATTGGCCACAAGGCACCAAACGCATAAGGCTTTATATTTAGATGTTTTTCTGCTAAAAACTATTTTTTATCTGCATCAAGCATTGGAGTGAAGTCCAGTTTGTGCCAGCCTACTACCAGGGCAGCCATCAGGGGGGGGGAGAGTTGTAGGGGGCCCCGAGGGTAAGGGGGGCCCAATCACGCCACACTTACTTGAATAGCCGGGCCCCCCATCTTTCTGATTGGTGCTGACTTCGGGAAGGCATGGACGTTTAAGGGGCCCTGGCCACCAATTTTCTCATAATGTGGGGGGGGGGCTGGCAACCAATTTTTCTTTTCTCATGTGGGGTCCTAGCCACCAATATTTTTTAATGGGAGGGCCCTGGCCACAAATGTTTTTTTATGGGGGGCCCTTACCACCAATATCTTTTTATTTTTTATTAACATGTGGGAACCCTAGCCACCAATATTTTTTTGTTTTTTTTACTGTGTGGTGGGGGGTGGACCTGTGGGGGTGGGGAGGGCAGACCTGTAGGTGGGGCTTGCGGTGGGTGCAGCCCAGGGGGCCCAGGAAATTTTGTCGTATGGGGCCCTGCGATTTCTGATGGCGGTCCTGCCTACTACTACATATGGGACGTTTCTCTACACAGAGACTTTATACTAACAAAGCCTGTCTGTAGCTAAGGGACTAAACACCATAAACACCCCCCCTCCCCACTATATGAGTTATCCCCAACCAGTGGCTTTTGAGAAACAGTTTAGATATTGCTCCCAGTGGTCTTAAAGTTGGGGCTTCTATTTGAATTCCTGGCTTAAAAGCAAGCGTATTTGCGTAAAATCATGTGTACTGACAAACAGAGCCTTCTATACTCTGCCAGTCCACATAGGGCTACCAAATAGCCAATCACAGACCATATTTGGTACCCCAGGAACTTCTCTCATGCTTATGTTGCTCTCCAACTTTTTGTACATTTGAATGTGGCTCATGGGTAAAAAAGTTTGAGGATTCCTGCACTATACAATTCCGGAACCTCAGTACAAATTATCCCTTTTCTTGCTCTTTAACAGGAGACCAATAAATGCAACCCACTAATTGGATGGAATTGGTTTTTTTGAATTGTCATCCCACAAAACTAGAATTATTCGTATTATCTAATGAAAACCCACATGAAACAGCTTGAAACTTTCGACAATCATGAAGGCAAAAATATGTTCCAATTGTTAAAGTGCCATTGACTTTTACATGACTGATTTTTGGTTTTAGCTGCAGTATTTTGGATTCCAAATTTTAACAGCTTTGAAGCATAATACATCTCAAAATATTAAAGTTTTTTGTCCTCCAAAAATTTGTGGTTTTCCCCTTTAAAAACTCAACCAGAAACATTTGAGGTTTAATAAATAGGTCCCTAAGTTTGCCAAGGTGCAACAACCAATAACAACAAATCATTATTTATTGGTCACCTGTTTAAAAGCAAATATCTTATTGGTTGCCATGGGTTGCTGCACCTGGGAAAACATAGTGGCTTTTGCTACATATGGTCTTTTCCTAGCTAGTCCTTGTTCAAGGGGTCCATTCTTCCCTAACTTCCCCTGAGGTCTGATCTTATACCTGGGTTCATCGAGGGCTTCCCTTCAAACATTCTCCCTCCACCACCATCCACCCTTTTCTGAATGTAGGGTTCAAGGAAGGGAACATGGCTACCCCACATCCATTTACTCCACAAGGGAGAAAACATCTATTTCTGTGTCATGGACACTGGATTCCTTAGCCATATGTACCACCAGAACTGATATAATTTCATTTATAGATGGGTGGCCTGGGTACATCGCCCCGAACCCGTAGCTTGGGTGAGAAGCAAGGAAATTCTGAAATGAGCACGCACTTCGTATCTAGAGATATACGTAATCATAGGCACTGTGCCTATGATTACTGATTACGTATCTCTAGATATGAAACGCGTTAGGACTTTTGTTTTTAATTCATGGAATAAAGATTGAATTTTTATCCAAACTGGTTGTGCCGCAAGAGTGCGTGCACATTTCAGAATTTCCAAATTTCATCAGGTGGTCACCAGAAAACCTTTAATAAGTTGCTTCAACTGAACTATAATTACCCCCTCCTCTTACTGGGCATTCAGTATATTAATTTTCAGTCATCCACAAACTTTATGACCAGAGCTATCTTTGTTGAAGGAGCAGTGTCAGTGTGCTGGTGGACTACAATTCCCACAATGCTCCAAACTATTTTCTGTTTGAGGCTACACTGTTATATTTTTTTATTACTTATATTAATGTTCTCTGTTTATCTTTCACTTATCTTTTAACCCACTGTCTGCTTATTGGGGTAAACAGCCACCTGCAGCCAAAAAATTATCACCTAAAGTTGAGTATAAATGTCCTTCTTTATTGGATTCTTCATTCCTGTAGAGCTTTCTGGGCCACTTACAAGTGTGATTTTCACAGGTACGAAATGAGCAGAATAAGGTTCTAGGAAGTGCCACTGTGCCCCTTTCTAAACTGATTGAAGCCAAGGATATGAATATTGAGGAATGGTTCCCGCTGAAGTCCAAAGGAAAAATGAGTGATATTCTGCTGAAGCTGCAACTAAGAGTAAGTTACATGTTGTTTAGTGGGTTTATTATATGGGTTATAACGCTTCCAATAAAGTTCTAGATGTAAAGGGACATTTTGATAATAGTAAGTTGTATTTGTTACATTCTGCCCTGGATATGTAAAATTGCAGAAACCTACACAGTCCTTATTAGATGGGCTTATACTAGAGTGGGGAGGATGAGATGTAACATAAGATTATATTATCGTACATGAGACAGTGCTTTTTGACTCTGGAATACTGGCATCAATTTTCTTAGCCCCTCGTAATATTAGTGTGAAGCCATAGAACCAGAAAGATATTGGAACCCACATTCCCCAGAAGAGGTCCAGGGTTCCAGTGACCCAAAAACACTGCTCTGCTTTTCATAACCCAAAACAACCAGCACAAACTAAGGAGGATGAATGAGGAGGAAAAGGAGGATTTATATCAATATGGAGGAGCTTTTATATGCCAGATATTTTTGTTCAATGCATATAAATTCAGCCTTTCTCATCATAACTGTGAAGTCTCTGTTGTACATGACCCAGAAATGTTTACCTGCTCCTGACTTGAGGCAAGATAAGGAGCCAGAAGACAACACAACTCCCTTTACCTTGCCTCATGGCAAGTACAGCTGGGGTGAACATTTCTGGGTCATTTCCAGCAAGAAAGGAGGGAAAGGATTGACCCTTACCTTGACTTTTTTCCCTTCACGGAGAAGTCACAGAGAAGTCAATCCTTGGGTGGCTGATCCTGGGGGATAGGGACCTATTAATATATAGTGAATAAAGTACCCCCTCTTGTAAAATATAAGAATATTATAAGTCACCGAGGAGTTTCATGACCATATTTTTATACAGGTCATGGAACTCCGAGGTAACTTCTAATATCCTCATATTTTACAACTGGGGGTTCTTTATTTATTATAATACACAAGTTTCAATGAGTCATGTGACAGAAATAACATCAGAACTCACCGTTTATAACTGATGACATCAGAACTCACTGTTTATAAGGATATAATTTACAGGATATTCATGGCTTTTGTGTATTATACATCAATAAAGCGGAGATTTAATTTGTTCTTCTTGTCATTTGGTGATGGTGCCTCAAAATGTTATATCATACAAAGTATTGAATATAACAGCATGTATACACATTTTGGAAACAAATTCTACATAGTAAAATCTGTTGCATTAAAGCCTTTAAATAATGGTCCCCTGTTACTGTAATGACATATACTAAATAAGGATGAGATTATTGGATTGACTGATGATATTGGACTAAAATCCCTGTATCCAAGTTGTTCAATTACATATGTATGTTATTAGCCCATGGGTTGGTGACCACTTTCTGTTGCAGTGTTGGGAAAGGGTTCACACTTCCTCTTGGCCTCCACTAGAAGAATAAGGCGGGTGTTGTTGTGAGCATCGGACCTAGGGCCCAATAAAGGAAAGCTCCCAAGGGTAGTCAGGCCCTTGGTGAATTTGGGGATACAGGGACCCCAGGAATAAGGTATTATATAGTGGCAGATGAGCTCCTTTTAATAATAGTTTTTGAATATTTTGAAGAAAAATTCGCCAGGCTACGCACAGCAACTTTTTCTCCCTCTTTTAATCTCCAAAAATGTTGGGAGGTATGAAAATGGAGTTGAAGGATGGAGGTGAGCCCTTCCACAAGTCAAATATAAAGTTTTGAGTTGAACCAGTAGTGGGTATTGTGGGGAAGCCTTGTACTCATGTCTTTAAATGGAGAGAGTGAAATCATCCCAAAACATTTAGTAAAAAAAAACACATGTTGGGTTAATCTTAGAAGGTTGGATGGAAGAGGGGCAGAGGTGTAACTATAGAGGAAGTAGACCCTATGGCTGCATGGGGGGGGGGTCTAGGCAGGCCCGGATTTGTGACGAGGCCACAAAGGTATGGGTCTAGGGTGGCAAATTATTATCATGCCATCCAGCTGCTCTATGGGGGCACTGGGGACGCGCAGCTCCCACGGGGGGTAGTGTGGGCAGGTGCTAGGACTGCGCGGGAAATCCAGCTGACACAAGGTCACCCATTCCGATTAGAAGAAAAGAGGTTCCGCCTAAATATTCGGAAGGGGTTTGTTACAGTGAGAGCTGTTATCAGTGGTACAGGCTGATACATTAGATAGCTTTAAGAAGGGGTTGGATGGTGTTTAGCAAGTGAGGGAATACAGGGTTATGGAAGATTGCTCATACAGGTTAATCCAGGGACTAGTCCCATTGCCATTTTGGAGTCAGAAAGGAATTTTTTACCCTTCTGAGGAAAATTGGAGAGGATTCAGATGGTTTTTTTTTGCCTCCCTCTGGATCAACTGTCAGTTAGGCAGATTAAAAAAAACTAAAAGGTTGAACTTGATGGACGTGTGTCTTTTTTCAACCTAACTTACTATGTTACTATGTAGGTTAGTTGGAAGGATATTAATACTGGCCATGGACAGGGACAACTGTGATCTAAATATTTAAAGGTGCACATTGTTCACTATACAAAATAAAAAGAACAATTAGAGCAACAAAAAAATACTGCTAATTAGACATGTCTCATATTCAGCAACAAACCTTCAACAGATCCCGCCTAGGGCCCAATTCAGTTCAGTGGGTAAAAGTGATCTCATGGTTTATCTCAGGAAAACTCATAGAAAAGATTCAATTCAAGGAGAAAAAAAACTTTTCTCCAAATTTAGTTCCAGTTTTTCCCTATAGACTTCCATAGAGTTTTCCCGTGCAATCAGTTTTTCTGAATTTAATTGCATTTCAAATTGAATCTTGTACATGACTTTTCACGTGATAAAACCTTTTTCTCACTGAATTGAATCTGGAACATAGTCTGAAAGCAATGCCGCTTAGAAGAAGGAGCAGATCTCACATTACCCAGCACAACAGCAAAAAGTCACAAGTAAAACATCTAGGAATATTGTGCCTGGCTATAGTCACAGTGACACTTTGGACACTGCCTGTGTTTACTTTGCAGTTATAAAGCATGATGTTTATTCACAGGGTGGATATAAATAGATATAGCTGGAACTCTGAGAAAAGTCAATATAAAAGTTAAACTTCCCATGTGTACAGGCATTCCCAACAGTTATATTGAGGCATTCCCAACAGTTATATTGATTTTAAGGCATACATTTCAATCAGTGTTGATTTTACAAATACAATCTAACATTTTTAACCTGGTCTTTAATATATTCTTCTTGCATTTTCTGAAATAATTTCCACCCTCTTTGAGCAAATAAGTCCAGACAAAAGTCCATAAGGGAGGCAGAATAATATCAAAGTTTAGGTTCAGGGAGGGTCAAAAGTCCATAGTAGTTATGGGTGCCGCCATCTTGGACGCAACAACGTCAGGGAAGGTTGCCCTGACCGGCGCTCCTGACAGCATCTCCCATTTCACTTTTCCGGTTCCTAACCCTGTAATGCAGCAATAGTGTCTAGTCTACAACAATATATAATATAGTATAATCGTGGTCAATCAGATTTGGATATAGTTTATAGTCCGTGGCCCTAGTGTTTATAAGATGTAAACTGCCATTTATAATATTTGTGGAAAATAGTTTGAGACAATATCAAAGATATGCACAAATACTCCAGCCCAGTAACCCATGGCCAGCAATTAACCTTTCCTGGTCCAGTGTAAACATCCGACTCATATGGGTTACTGGTCAATGATAAATTTTGTGCTCGTAGAGAAACCATTCTGTGACATATTTATGTTTTTGTTACCCTCCTGTACTGAAATTCCTGTTTTCTTGGAAGTTCATGTTTCTTTTTCATGTCAAGGTGACATTCTGGTAGATCCTACAATGGCATGCAGCACCATATACACACAGGTCAGATATAATGTTATTTAAAGGGATAGTTCACCTTTAAATCAACTTTTGATATGATGTAGTAATTGATATTCTACAATTTGCAACTGTTACAGTTATTTTTGTTCAGCAGCTCTCCATTTGGTATGTTGCCAGCTGTCTGGACGTTGGGTCTTATTTAGCGAAGCGACCAGGTAGTGGTTTGAACAAGAGATAAAATGATGAATAGTAGAGGGCCTGCATAGAAAGATTAATAATAAAAAGTAACAATAACAGTAGAATTTTAGCCTCACAGAGAAACAGATTTTGGCTACTGGGTTCAGTGACTGTCACGGCCGGCACCCAATACCAGAACAGGTGCCAAGTACCCTGGTCTCGGCTCGGCTTCACCAGTAGTGTGACCACCGTTGAACCTCGGGAGGAGCCCTCAGCTTACTTGGGTGCCACCTGGACTTAACGAGGGGTACAAGGCGAGATGTTCTGGCTAGCAGAGGGGCACGGCAGGTAGCAGAGTCTTTTGGGCCGAAGGTCATAGTACAAATGGAGCAGGCAACAGAATCGTCAGACAGGCTGGGTCGAGGCAGGCAGATAACAAGAAACGTCAAACAGGCAAAAGGGTCAAAACCGGGTGATCAATCAAAGGGTTAAACTGTAAGAGTAGTCGTAAGCAGGCAAGGTTTCAGAATTCAGAATAGTCAAAATAGCCAGGCAGGGGTCAAAACAGGAATCAGACAGGTTCAGAAGGAATCAGACAATAGCACAAGGCTCAGGAGCACCAGGAATACAATCCTATCATGGGCAATGTAAAAAATCCAAACTGTGCCTTTAATACTTTAAATTTCGTGCCACTGAGCGCTGACGTCACACGCCAGCGCGCATGCGCACATAAAGCAGGAAGAAACGCGCCACGCGCGCCCTAAACATTTCCCATTTGAGGCCCAGAAGAGCAGTGTGGCGGGCGTCCCCGCCGAGGGGGCTGCAGGCGTCCCTGCAGACCCCCTCCCGCTAGACCACCAGGTAAGGTTGTTACATTACCCCCCCTCGAGGGGGGGCCACAGATCCCCCAGGTTTCCCAGGAAATTTTAGATGGAATTTCTTCCTAAGTTTGTCAGCCTTGATGTCCCCTACTGAGACCCAAGAGTTCTCCTCAGGGCCATAGCCCTTCCACTTAATAAGGTATTGTAGCTTACCTCGTACGAGGCGGGAATCGAGGAACTCTTTGATCTCAAACTCAGGCTGACCTTCGACCAACACTGGGGGAGGTGCAGACAAAGAACGAATAACAGGAGCAGGTTTTTAAAATTAACAGGTAATTGCAGGCGGACAGAAGATGGGTTAATGATTTCAGAAATGGGATAGGGACCGATAAACCTGGGTCCCAGTTTGAGAGAGGGCACCTTTAACTTGATATTTTTTGTAGACAACCAGACCTGATCCCCCACTTTATACTGGGGTGCCTCTCTACGTGATCTGTCAGCAGCCTTTTTTTGAGCGGAAGTAGCTGCTGACAGGGATTCATGCACTTGTGACCAAACCTTAGAGAATTGTTCGATAGAAGAATTGGCAGAAGGTACAGGGGAACCAGAGCCAGAAAAGGAAAAAGCTTTGGAATGTAACCCATTTACAATAAAGAAAGGAGATTCCCCAGAGGAAGAATGGGTAGCATTATTGTATGCAAATTCTGCCCAGGGTAACAGTTTCGCCCACGCGGACTGGTTGTCAGACACATAACACTTGAGGTACTGTTCTAGGGACTGGTTTACCCTCTCAGTTTGACCGTTGGTTTGGGGGTGATAAGCAGAGGAAAAGGATAACTCAATCCCAACCAATGAACAGAATGCACGCCAAAACTTAGAGACAAATTGAACCCCCCTGTCGGAAACAATATTTTCAGGAAAACCATGAAACTTAAAAATGTGGGTAACAAATAGGTCAGCCAAAGGCTTAGCAGAAGGCAGGTGTGGAAGGGGAACAAAATGGCTCATCTTGCTAAACCTATCCACCACCACCCAAATCACCGTTTTCCCCTGAGAAGGGGGTAAATCAACAATGAAGTCCATTGACAAATCGGACCAAAGTTTTACTGGAATGGGTAAGGGGATTAACAGACCCTGGGAAGAATTTCGAGAAGACTTTGATCTTTGGCAGACTGGGCAGGAATTAACGTAGGCTTTAGCATCCAGTTTGAATGATGGCCACCAAACATGACGGGATAACAGGGACACAGTCTCATAAATGCCTGGATGCCCTGCCATTTTAGAATCATGCACCTCCCTTAATACTTGCTCCCTTAACTCCTGTGGTACAAACCATCTCCCCGAAGGGGTATCTGCAGGAGCAGATGTCTGAAGAGGGAGCAACAAAGAAGAAAGGTCAGATTCAAGGGTTGCTATGATCATTTCTCTGGGAATAATGGGAGTACACTCACTAGAGTCAGAAGAGATGGATTCAAAACTCCTAGAGAATGCATCCGGGAAAAACCTTGTGAAAAATAGAGCCCACCTAGCCTGCCTTGGATTAAGGCGTTTAGCAGACTCTATATACAATAGATTTTTGTGGTCAGTATAGACCGTCACCAGATGTTTTGCACCCTCCAGGAGATGTCGCCATTCCTCAAAAGCCCATTTGACTGCCAACAATTCCCTGTTACCTATATCATAATTCACCTCTGCGGGTGAAAACTTCCTGGAGAAGAAAGCACAGGGATGTAACTTGTTGGTAGTCGGGTGCCTTTGAGAAAGGACTGCCCCAGCTCCCACCTCAGAGGCGTCAACCTCCACAATAAAAGGAAGCGCAGTGTCGGGGTGACGAAGGATTGGGGCAGAACTGAATTCCTTTTTCAGGAATTCAAACGCTTGAACGGCCTCAGGGGGCCACATGCTGGGGTCAGCGCCCTTTTTAGTTAGATTAGTGATGGGGGCCACAATGAGGGAAAAAATTTGGATAAATTGACGGTAATAATTAGCAAAACCAAGAAATCTTTGGTTGCACGTAACGAAAGGGGTTGGGTCCAATCCAGGACTGCTCTCACCTTGCCTGGATCCATTTCTAGACCCTTGCTGGAAATGTTAAACCCCAAAAACTGAACAGAAGAAACCCCAAAAGTACATTTCTCTAGTTTCGCATACAGATTATTTCCCCTTAGCCTTCGTAAGACTTCACGAACATGATTTTGATGTTCCTTCATGTTAGAGGAAAAAATCAGAATATCGTCTAGGTAGACCACTACAAAGATCCCCAGCAGGTCCCGGAAGATGTCATTAACAAACTCCTGAAACACTGCGGGGGTGTTACAGAGGCCAAAAGGCATAACGAGATACTCGTAGTGGCCATCCCTGGTGTTAAATGCAGTCTTCCACTCATCACCCTCCCTAATACAGATCAGGTTATAAACCCCCCTAAGATCAAGCTTGGAAAAGATTTTAGCATCTTTGACCTGATCAAAGAGTTCAGAAATTAAAGGGAGAGGGTAGCGGTTTTTTATGGTGATCTTATTGAGCCCCCTATAATCAATACAGGGGCGAAGACCACCATCTTTTTTCCCAACAAAAAAGAAGACCGCCCCCGCAGGGGAACTAGAAGGTCTGATGAAGCCCCTTTCTAGATTTTCCTTTATATACTCTTTCATTGCCTGGGCTTCGGGCAATGAAAGAGGATAGGTTCTACCACGAGGAGGAGTTGATCCAGGAACCAGATCAATTGGGCAGTCATACTGCCGGTGTGGGGGTAAGGTTTCTGCTGCCTTTTTAGAGAAGACATCAGCGAATTCTGCATATGCAGCAGGTAACCCTTCAAGCGATGTAGTTGCTACTACAGAGGGAAAACATACTCCATCACACATAGTACCCCACTGAACCACCTCCCTTGAGACCCAGTCAATCAGAGGGTTATGCCTCTGGAGCCACGGTAACCCCAAAATAAGAGGAGAGGAAGCACCTTCTATGAGGTAAAAAGCTATCTCCTCACAATGCAAATTATTAATACACATGGAAAGAATCACTGTCTCCCTGGAAATTACACCTGACCCTAAGGGTCTTCTGTCCACTGCCATTATTCTCATGGGGGCACTTAGGGAAACTACAGGGATACAGAATTTAGCTGCAAAAGCAGTATCCAGAAAATTACCCTCCGCCCCAGAGTCCACAAATGCAGACATCCTGACAGAGCCTGTAGGCCAGGTTAGTTTAACTGGTAACAAAACCTTGGAGGCTGACTGGGGAGAGGAAACTCCTGCACCCAAATGGAGCTCCCCTTCTCCATTTAGGCTTCGGAGTTTCCCAGCCTCTTAGAACATTGGATCAGAAAATGCCCTTTTTCCCCATAGTACATGCAAAGACCCAGGGTACGCCTGCGTGCCTTTTCCTCAGGAGTTAGATGGAATATGCCTAATTGCATAGGCTCCTCCTGAGGTAGAAGCACAGAGGGGTTAGGAGATTTTACATGGGTCACCACATTAGATCTTAAATTAGTAACCCCCGAGAAGCTTGTACTCCTCTCACCCCTTCTCTCCCTTTGCCTTCTATCTACCTGGATGGCGAAGGACATGAGGTCGTCCAGATTAGAAGGTAGGGGAAAATTAACCAAACTATCTTTTACAGAATCAGATAACCCCAAACGGAATTGACTCCTTAGAGCCAAATCATTCCACCCAGTTTCCACTGCCCACCGGCGGAATTCGGTGCAATACACCTCCGCATCCCTTTTCCCTTAGCGCAACTTACGAATCGCGGTATCGGCAGACGATGCACAATCCGGGTCATCGTAGAGAATGGCCATGCTGTTAAAGAAAGTGTCTAGGGAATAACGAGCAGGGTCTGAGGAAGGCAGCCCGAGGGCCCAAATTTGGGGGTCACCCAAAAGCAGGGTCATTATGAACCTTAATTTCTCCTCATCAGATTGGAAAGAATGAGGAAAGAAACTAAGGTACAGCATACATGCCTCTTTGAAAACAAAAAATTTAGTGTGATCCCCACTGAACCTTTCGGGGAACACAATTTTTGGTTCATGGGGTTTTGATGAGTTACCCCAATTGGCAGAGGAACCCACAGAAGGTGTTGGAACAGGAACAGATTGCTGCTGCGAAGCTTGCGTACCCTCCAGCTGTCGGCTTAGATTGTGAAAACCCTGCAGGAGGTAATTTTGCTTCTGTTCATGATCCTCCAAGCGCTGTAACAGTGTAGTAAGGAGCACTTCGGTGGTAGTTGGAGGAGCAGCAGCGGCAGCAGCTTCATCGTGACTTTCGTCCTCCATGGCCCGTGATAATGTCACGGCCGGCACCCAATACCAGAACAGGTGCCAAGTACCCTGGTCTCGGCTCAGCTTCACCAGTAGTGTGACCACCGTTGGACTTCGGGAGGAGCCCTCAGCTTACTTGGGTGCCACCTGGACATAACGAGGGGTACAAGGCGAGATGTTCTGGCTAGCAGAGGGGCACGGCAGGTAGCAGAGTCTTTTGGGCCGAAGGTCACAGTACAAATGGAGCAGGCAACAGAATCGTCAGACAGGCTGGGTCGAGGCAGGCAGATAACAAGAAACGTCAAACAGGCAAAAGGGTCAAAACCGGGTGATCAATCAAAGGGTTAAACTGTAGAGTAGCCGTAAGCAGGCAAGGTCAGGATTCAGAATTCAGAATAGTCAAAATAGCCAGGCAGGGGTCAAAACAGGAATCAGACAGGTTCAGAAGGAATCAGACAATAGCACAAGGCTCAGGAGCACCAGGAATACAATCCTATCACGGGCAATGTAAAAAATCCAAACTGTGCCTTTAATACTTTAAATTTCGCGCCACTGCGCACTGACGTCACACGCCAGCGCGCATGCGCACATAAAGCAGGAAGAAACGCGCCGCGCGCGCCCTAAACATTTCCCATTTGCGGCCCAGAAGAGCAGCGTGGCGGGCGTCCCCGCCGAGGGGGCTGCTGGCGTCCCTGCAGACCCCCTCCCGCTAGACCACCAGGTAATGTGTTACAGTGACCCTCATTTGAAAGGCGGAAAGAGGCAGAACGCGGCAAATAATTCAAAAACGATATAAAAAAATAATGGAAACCAATTGCAAAGTTAAATCTAATATAAGTAATTCTAAAACAACTGAACTTGCTGAGTAATCCTTGATGACGTTTCACTACTCATCCGAGCAGCTTCTTCAGTTCGACTGACTGGTGTGGGAAGTCCTCGGCATATAAACTCTTCCACTAATCTAATCACAATGGCACATTGGGTGTGATTCCTTCTGCCTTCTGTCTTCAATGAATACTCAGCAAATCCAGTTGTTTTAGAATTACTTATATTAGATACAGTATACCATGACCTGGATGTATGAAAATCTTCATAGTCAATCGCAAAGTTGCTAGGAATAGGGCAATAGTGTACTAAAAGCTAACTTAAACCATCTCTTTAAGGAGTTGAGACCAAAGGAAAATCTAGTGAAATCTGACCCATAGATTTAGTATGCCTCTATGGCTTTAAATTCCTACACTTCCTTATCTCCCTAGTTGCAAGGCAGATGCCCATGTATCTAGTTACTTTATTTACATGTATCAGTTATTGGCCTACTGGCCTATGACCACTTCCTATAGGTAAAAAATCACTGGCACTCAAAGGGCAGGTGCAAGCAGGGACAAGCCCTTGCGTTTATTCACAAAAAAAGCAACGTTTCGGGGTCAGACCCCTTTATCAAGCATAACATTTTGTTGTGAGAGAAAGCTATTTAACACCCTCCTACGTGACATCATACACTCATCATCAAAATTAGCATAAATAATGCAAAATTTAACCCCATAAATGACAATTAAAAAACAAGTGAATTACACAAAAATTGAACTAAAAATTTACATAGAAAGTTTGCATATTAAACTCCATTTAAGGTGAAATAATCCCATAAAAATTCATTTAATAGGCATAAAAATTACATAGAAAATGCACATAGAAAATAGTAATCTGTGTTTAACCCAAAGTGTAAAAATCCCATAAAACATCATTTATTAACTGGATAAAATCAATTATAGAAAAACTCGATAGAAAATAGTACAAAAATGTACAGAAAAACTGTACAGAAAAACTTTGCCAAAGAAGCTCCACAGAAATGGTGTTTATGGTAATGTCCAAACCAAACATTTACAGAGCAGCCACGATTGTCCAATATACTGCCACAGTGTATCCAAGGTAGCTCGTCTTAGCAACATGTTAACACCTTTGTCAGATTCAGGGGAACAAACTCAAAATTTCTTAACAAGATACACTTATAGTCACATGGCAGAAACCCTAACACAAAATGTAACATTCATAATTCATAGTAGCAATAGGCTAGATACAATGTGTCTAATGATATCTTACCCTACTTGGAGGGAAGGGAAAAAGGAAAGCTGATCCTATCACTGCTGAAAATCGTCGTTCTATCTGAACGAAACATGGGCACATATCCTTGTAGAAACTGCAGTCACTGCAGCGGTATAATCCCGGGGAATAGTGTCTTGCATCCCCAGCAGGGGTCAAAGCATGCTATTACGGGTTATTTTACCTGTGATAGCAAGGAGGTGATTTATTCAATCAAATGCCCGTGTGGGCTTGTGTACGTGGGACAAACCAGTAGAGCCATAAAACTCCGATTGAATGAACATAAATCTATTATACGTAACTACCGGCCGGTAGCTACTGACACAAGGAATGAGCTAAAGGGTACTAATAAAGAGAGATTTAAGAAAGAAACATTACTGGCTAAACATTTTTTTGATCATGGCCATCGGGTCTCCCAACTAAGATGGCAAATTCTTGAGAAGGTAATGCACAAACAGGGATATGAGATTAAAAAACTGCTTTTGCAGCGTGAATGTTACTGGATCTGGTTACTTCAATCTAAACACCCCATGGGGCTAAATGAAGAGTTCAATATGGCATGCTATCTGTGATATAAACCATTTAATAATTTTATCTATTTTTTCAGATAGTAAAGCTGCGGGTGATTTTCAGCAGTGGTAGGATCAGCTTTCCTTTTTCCCTTCCCTCCAAGTAGGGTAAGATATCATTAGACACATTGTATCTAGCCTATTGCTACTATGAATTATGAATGTTACATTTTGTGTTAGGGTTTCTGCCATGTGACTATAAGTGTATCTTGTTAAGAAATTTTGAGTTTGTTCCCCTGAATCTGACAAAGGTGTTAACATGTTGCTAAGACGAGCTACCTTGGATACACTGTGGCAGTATATTGGACAATCGTGGCTGCTCTGTAAATGTTTGGTTTGTACATTACCATAAACACCATTTCTGTGGAGCTTCTTTGGCAAAGTTTTTCTGTACAGTTTTTCGGTACATTTTTGTACTATTTTCTATCGAGTTTTTCTATAATTGATTTTATCCAGTTAATAAATGATGTTTTATGGGATTTTTACACTTTGGGTTAAACACAGATTACTATTTTCTATGCGCATTTTCTATGTAATTTTTTTGCCTATTAAATGAATTTTTATGGGATTATTTCACTTTAAACGGAGTTTAATATGCAAACTTTCTATGTAAATTTTTAGTTCAATTTTTGTGTAATTCACTTGTTTTTTAATTGTCATTTATGGGGTTAAATTTAGCATTATTTATGCTAATTTTGATGATGAGTGTATGATGTCACGTAGGAGGGTGTTAAATAGCTTTCTCTCACAACAAAATGTTATGCTTGATAAAGGGGTCTGACCCCGAAACTATGCTTTTTTTGTGAATAAACGCAAGGGCTTGTCCCTGCTTGCACCTGCCTTTTGAGTGCCAGTGATTTTTTACCTATTTGAAGTTGGAGGGTGCCGACCCCCCGTCACCGTGCACCGGGCAATCAACACGAAGGCCAGGGAGTGCGAGAAGAGCTTTTCTTCTGAATCTATGACCACTTCCTGCCACACTATAAAAGTGTCCATACAAAGAGATCCACTTGTTTGGCGATGTCGTTTGGCGATCTCTCCCCGATATGCCCACCTTGAGGGGTTCATAACAAAGGGTAACTGGGCGGTCGGATCGTGGGACCACATCAAGGAACAGATGCGGTCCACGATCCGACGGGATTTTTAGTCCTGTCCGATCGACTTTCTGCCAGATATCAATTGGGGAAGCCAGTCGGAGGGCCACATACACGGACCAATTTATCGGCCCGTGTATGGCCACCTTTACATAGTGCCTGGTAAGGGGTGGATCTTTATCTTTGGTTGCTGACCCGGCTCAGTAAAGTTGTTCTGCCCTAGATGGACCAGTACCTCTAGTGATAAGTCTAGGCGCAGGGACCCCATGAACCAGTCTTAGTCGGAGACAGATTAACTCTTCAATAGTACTCTCTAGAAAAGTAAGATAGCGAGGTTAATAAGCATGAGCAGAGTCAGAGTTTTTGGTGCAGGGACTACCAGGCCTGCCATCCCAGGGGCTCCCAAACCCCCCCAAGGGGCCCCTGCTGCCCCCCACATGCCCAGACAGGGGGCACTGCCACCTGCCTACCCCCGAGCACACGTAAATTAAACCTACCATCAGCACATATGGGGAGGGAAATCAGCGGCCTGGGAGGGTGGCGCTGGCAATGATACGTTCTGGTCCAATGGGGCCCACTAGGTTTTTCCCCTGTTGCCCCGCTGGCCAGTCCGAGCATGAGCAGCCTGTGCTCCAACAAGGATTGTAGTAGGGAATAGCTCTTCCCTAGACTTTGAGTCCACCTAAAGTGAAGGGACCACATCTGGACAGGAAATCAGGCTTAGATTTATTCTCCCTGATCATTTCCTCTGCATGGGATCCAGACCACAATTAGGCATCCATTTCCCTTAACAACTGTAGGGGAGAAGAGAAATCCTTCCCCTGCTTTTCTGTCTGTGACATCATTCAGCCCAGTAACAGGCTGGAGAGCGACCTGATTGGCTGGACACCGCAGTGCATCCTGGGAGGAGAGGGTGTGCCAGACTGTGAAGCTGTGTGTGTAGGCCCTGCTGGATCTGTGTGTGTAGGCCGCTAAAGCTTCAGAGGAGGAAAGTGCCATTTGAGAAGAGTTTCCACTGTGATCTGCCTCTGAGAGAGATTGCTGAATAAATCCCTTGAAGAGAGGATTTGCCACAGTACTGAGCCTAACAGGAAGACAGGCCTTGTGTGATTTTGCCTGCTACGTGGGAAGCTGCTATTTTCCAAGGGAAAAGGTACTCTGGGGAAAGGTAGCGCTACCAGGGGAATAAGAGCTCTGGGGAAAGGGACATTGCAATTTGAACTGTGTGCTTTTAACCCTTCCAGACAAGTGGGACTGTGATACTATAAGAACTGTGTTTGAACCGATAGTTAAAACCTAATAGGGATTTAGGTGGTGTCCCTTATATTCCCATACAGGCGTGACTTGTGTATTAGTTACTACTTTACAGTTTATATAAAGTTAAATATTGTTATCCGCAAAGTGTGTGTTTATTATTTCCTAGGGGATTCCTCTGAGGTAAGTTCCTCAGTGCTCCCTAGGTGGAGGCACTGCGCTGTGATTCCTAGTTCCCAGTACTTTTCGACTTGCAAAAGGGACTCAGGGCCCCTGAATTGCCAAGGAAGCTATTATTTAAAGGGACAGTAACCAAAATAGCGTTACATTGGAGGCACTGCTGAGATATCGACTGGGAAGCTGGGGATGTTTGATGAAAATATGTCTGCCTTTGAAACTCCACAAAGTGTTCGCCAATGGTGTACTGCATTGGGACTTAACCCCCGAAAGGTTGCCGCTGTTGGGCCCATGGTGCTCAGAGTGAAGGAAGAATTTATTTATCAAGTTCTGGATGGGGAACAGATTTTTTACCGCCCAAGGGTGGCTGCGTCACGGCGGGATTCTGCCGGGGTCCTGTTGAATGTTCTTATAGACAGCCCCAGAGAGATAGATCGTGACCGTGTTCCCCCTGATATTGATGCTGAAAGTGAAGGGCCCTGGAAGATTGTTCTGCCTGATATGTCTGATGACGCAGATGAGTTAACTTCCCAGGGTGATGCCCTTACTACCCAGTATGCAGTGAAGGCACCGGAGAGTGTGCAACTGAACAAGACGTTGTTTGATTCGCCAGCTGAAAAGAGTCACATAAAGAGATGTCCATCCTGTGAGAGCGTGGTCTCCAAGGGGAGTCGCCATAGTTCTGGTGGCCGGCTGGATACCCCAGAGATTGTGAGCGCGCTGGGACAACTTACTGACCAACTGACACAGCTAGCCTGGAATGGTAATTTTAAGAGACTTAAAGTGTTTTCAGGTACCAATCCTGTACCCTCAGGTGAAGAGTCCTTTGAGTGTTGGAGAGACTCCACTGTTGTGTCCGTGAGAGATTGGACTGGGCCCGAGACTACTATGAGAAGGAAGATCCTTGAAAGTCTTCGCAGCCCTGCCGTGGATGTTGTTAAGTCCTATATGGTCGGTCACCCCGATGCTACTTCGGGTGATCTGATTGAAGTCCTGGAGGTGACGTTTGGCCCTGTAGAGAGTGCTACAGAGATGCTCTATCGCTTTCCACTCTACCGTCCAGAAAGAGAAGGAAGATTTGTCTGCTTATCTTGTGCGGCTAGAACAAGGCCTGAGACTGCTAGTGAGCCGTGGTGCAATTACAGACAGTGAAATGGATCCTCTGAGAATTCGCCAATTGAAGAGAGGGACCCTGAATAGTGACCCTGTTGCCATGACAATTAGAGCACACTACCAGGATAAGCTCCCCCCTGGGTACATTGCTCTGATGGAGAGAGTGCGGCGAGAAGAGGCGGATGCCTATGTGAGGGTCAGACGAAGTCCCACTTCAGGGCATACAGAGAAATCCACTGCTGATGCTAAACTGTTGGAGGAAAACAAGAAGCTTCGCAAAGAGTTGGAGGAGTTAAAAGCTCAACTGTCTGAGAGAGCCAAACCCCCAGCTGAAACTAAGAGAGTTCCTACGTGTTACCGGTGTGGAAAGCTTGGCCACATCCAGTCAAACTGCCCAGTTCCTGATGAAGGTGAAACCCAATCTGCACTGTGTAAAGTACGCCGTAGGCGTAGAAGATTCCATGGGAGATGTTACAAGTGCCAAGTGATGGGTCATCAGGCCCGAAGTTGTAAGACTTACAAAATTTCCACCATACAGAAGTCTTATTATGAGCCTTCTGTCTGTGAGAGTGACTCCCCTGAAGAGGATAGGGTGTTGAGTCGAGAGAAGACTACTGTGGAGAACCCTATTGGCATGAAGGTGGCCCCTGAAACCTTTGATACCCCCGATAGATCTAAAGTACTGGGTCTGGGTGAGCGCAGGTCTCCAGGTAAGGCCAATGTTAGGGTCCCAGGTAACAATAGTGATAAAGACATTTTTGACTGTTTTGCTGTCCAGGCATGCCAGGGCATACGGCAAGCGAGGACGTTGCCGATTTGTCCAAGGGGAGAATGTAGGGGAGAAGAGAAATCCTTCCCCTGCTTTTTCTGTCTGTGACATCATTCAGCCCCAGTAACAGGCTGGAGAGCGACCTGATTGGCTGGACACCGCAGTGCATCCTGGGAGGAGAGGGTGTGCCAGACTGTGAAGCTGTGTGTGTAGGCCCTGCTGGATCTGTGTGTGTAGGCCGCTAAAGCTTCAGAGGAGGAAAGTGCCATTTGAGAAGAGTTTCCACTGTGATCTGCCTCTGAGAGAGATTGCTGAATAAATCCCTTGAAGAGAGGATTTGCCACAGTACTGAGCCTAACAGGAAGACAGGCCTTGTGTGATTTTGCCTGCTACGTGGGAAGCTGCTATTTTCCAAGGGAAAAGGTACTCTGGGGAAAGGTAGCGCTACCAGGGGAATAAGAGCTCTGGGGAAAGGGACATTGCAATTTGAACTGTGTGCTTTTAACCCTTCCAGACAAGTGGGACTGTGATACTATAAGAACTGTGTTGAACCGATAGTAAAACCTAATAGGGATTTAGGTGGTGTCCCTTATATTCCCATACAGGCGTGACTTGTGTATTAGTTACTACTTTACAGTTTATATAAAGTTAAATATTGTTATCCGCAAAGTGTGTGTTTATTATTTCCTAGGGGATTCCTCTGAGGTAAGTTCCTCAGTGCTCCCTAGGTGGAGGCACTGCGCTGTGATTCCTAGTTCCCAGTACTTTTCGACTTGCAAAAGGGACTCAGGGCCCCTGAATTGCCAAGGAAGCTATTATTTAAAGGGACAGTAACCAAAATAGCGTTACACAACCCTAACTGCTTCCACATGGTACCACATTTTTCTGTCTCTGCCTAACTGTCCTGGCATTTTAACATCTTGTCTGCCATTGCCTCTGTAGATTGTGAGTATAACCCTGTGTGGATCATTTGTTTTGGACAAGTAAACTTTGTTCTGTTTTGTTGCTGCAAGAACCTCCTGGTGTCCTATATTTTATTTTTATACACAGTAGCCTATGTGAGTTGAACTTTAACTACACCTTTTCCTTCCTACCTTCCACATAGCGAAGGCCCAGCCTTATGTGTTAAAGTCAATTATATCCTACTGTACTCTACTGTATAGCTGGACAGTAACCTTTATTGGTCTAATATAGCTCAAAATAGCATTACACTAGATTTGGAGGAAACTTTATTTTGTACAACTACATTTTGAGATTTGCCTTGAGGTTTAAATACACCACCCACCTACTCTTATGCTGAGCTACCTGCTAATGGACTGAAGCCTCTTGCAGCACAATTACTGACAACAATCACTGACAAGCAATGTAATTACCTGCTAATTCCTGATGACAGTAATAACTTCAGCCCATACTCTTCTCTCTTCAGACAACTTGCCCTCCAAAACTGCAACAAGAATGTTCAGTATCTTTCACTTGAAAGGTGACTGTAGTTAGCAATAGCAATGGGAATTTACTTAAATGAGCTGGAAATACGTATCCTTTATTTAACATGTTTGTCCACCCACCAAGCTACAGTATGTGGAATATTTCATGAATGCCTACTTTTAGACAAAAGCTGAATTATCCTTTTCAAGTAAAAGGCTGCTTATTATTATTATTACTAGCATTGTTAATTTTAATAAGTGGGTCAGACTCAAAAGGATTCCGTAGCTATATAATAGCTAAGGTTGTTTAAAGAACACATCCATTAAGGTCAATCTCTGGCTCAGTCGCCTTCCAGCCACAAACTCAAATGTATTGCAAATCAGGCAGGTAAGAGTTTTTTCTTTTGCCGGAAATTGTGCCTAGTTACTCCATTGTACTACAGCCAGAAGGCAGAGAAAGTTGTCAAAAAAAGAGATTTCGGCTAAAGGAAAAGGCAGATCTGTCCATTTTCATGGAGTGGGATGACTTCAAGTACCAGCATAGTTTATAAGAACAAATCTCACTGCCATTGGAGATCAAACTGAATATCAGTTAGGGTGGGATTTTTGGAAAATGTCTGTTTGCTCTTCTAGATACACCTGTATGCCCAACCTGGAGACAGGGCCGGATTTACATAGTGGGTGCCCCTAGGCCCACTGCTGTTTGTTGCCCCTGTCCCCTCCAAATTTTCATCATCGGGACCTGAGCAATGGGGATTGGCGCATGGGAAATTTAAAAAATGATTGTATCTCCAGTGTATCCCCAGTGTTTTTGAACCAAAGTGGGTGTGGTTGGGCAGCATGCCGCCCCCCTAAAATCCTGATGCCCTAGGCCCGGGCCTAGGTGGCCTTTCCACAAATCCGGGCCTGCCTGGAGATGAGGTAGGGCGAGATTGCGGTTGAAAACATATTTACTACATAATATATTCATAGATTTTTTTTTTCCACCATAACAATCCTGCTACTGTAAAGCAACATGTCTAACTTACCTAATACGTCAGATAGAAGGAAGGGGATCCCCTGGATACCACCCAGCACTGATCTCTTATATGATATGTTTTACAGTGACATCATGCCCTAATGAATGTTATACCAGTACAGATTTTGCCCAGTAAGGTGTGGAATTCTTATCCTGAAGAGGAGCAGTGATTATTTTTCCTAACAAGGGCAAGAGTATCCCTCTACCCACGAGCAAAGGAAATTAATTTCTCTTTTTTTATCCCAGGAATGGGGGTCCTATTTAATGCAGCAGGTGCACACGACTACTGTATTTGTATTTGTTAATATATGTCAGGCAATAAAAGCATCCTGAATAGTTATTTATTGACTAGTGTGGTTTTCAAGCGCAAGTCTGAAATACATTATCTGCATCGGTGAGGCACACCCACAGCTACAGGTGGGACACATTCCATTGCACAGCAGCTATGCAAAATATGCTCCTTCTGAATTCATTACTAGGAGAATAAACTAGAACCAGATTATTTTTGTTGTTTGCACTGAAAAACAATTATGCCCTCAAGTCTTCGGCAGAAGTCCCAACCTTCCAACCTTTGTTTTTAATATGGTCTGAGAACCTGCCTGGAGCAAGTGAAACCTAAGTAACCTTTCCTCATGCTTCACTCATGTCAACCTTCTATAGTGCTCACCTGCTGGAATTCAGGCAAAGTTAGCTATTCCCTGCTATACTGCGGGCAGAGACTGGGAGCTCATCCTGTAGTGTCATTGTATTGCATTAGTGCCAGGAGAATAGGATAGAACCACATGCAATAAAATAAGTCTTTATCATGTCATTCGACATATGACTATTAAATTAATCCTCAGTGTTTTATAGGTAAACCTCTACATAACCCTTTATTATTCTTCATACCTATCATGGTAGGTAACATTGTATTCATATTTTTTGTGTGCCTGTGCATTTATGTAATAATAGAAATGTGCATAATTAAGTTAAGACAGATGGTGCCTCCTATTGGCCTTTGTACATGTACAGAGAGATACCAAGTGCTGCATGGGAAAGTGCTACTGTATGTGTGTCCCTTGTGTAACTCCAGGGCTTATCATCTAACCCAACACACACAATGTCTTATTTATCCACTGAAACCTCCCATTTATTAAACAAAACACCAGTACCAGATAGGAAGCATTACCTCCTCACAGAACACATACTCCTCCAATACTTTTTAGTATGATGTTGACCGATTATGTATGCAAGACAGAAACCACTTTTCAAATTTATACTTTCGTAACCATTTAAGAGCATATGTGCTGGCGTGTCCCTATGCCACCTACTTTTTATATGATGGGTAACGTGTGCCAAAGAAATGACTTGATGATTCAGTATACCATAAGTCAGTGCTGTCCAACCTTTGTGGTACCGTAGGCCAGAATTTTTCTGGCCTACTTGGTGGAGGGCCAATAATGGAAGCCAGTGTTGACCACTCCCCCTTTTAAAGGAAAACTATACCCCCAAAATGAACACTTAAGCAACAGATAGTTCATATCATATTAAGTGGCATATTAAAGAATCTTACCAAACTGGAATATATATTTAAGTAAATCTTGCCCTTTTACATCTCTTGCCTTGAGCCACCATTTCGTGATGGTCTGTGTGCTGCCTCAGAGATCACCTGACCAGAAATACTACAACTCTAACTGTAACAGGAAGAAGTGTGGAAGCAAAAGACACAACTCTGTCTGTTAATTGGCTCATGTGACCTAACATGTATGGTTTGTTGGTATGTTTGAGAGTACAGTGAATCCTACGATCCCGGGGGGCGGCCCTTATTTTTTAAAATGGCAATTTTCTATTTATGATTACCCAATGGCACATACTACTAGAAAAGTATATTATTATGAAAATGGTTTATTTACATGAAGCAGGGTTTTACATATGAGCTGTTTGGGGTGGTATAGTTTTCCTTTAAATAACACCCATTTAAACCACACCCGTGTTATCAAAAACACTTTTAAGGCCATGTCCACATAAATGGTGGTAGCACATCAAAACACCAAATGATTTGTGCTCACTTCAGGGATATCACTCGTGTGAAAAATGTAAGTGATACCCTTAAATACATATAACATAAACATACCCTTAAATACATATGCCGCCTCCTCCACTGTGGATAACAGAGCACCCCCAGCACATGATTAGACACCTTAGGGGCCTCTAACAAATTTCCAAATGCCAACCAACCCCCAGAACAAACCCTACAAGGTTCATGTCCCACAGGGTACAGAGTAGGGCAGACAGAGTATGGCACGCATAGGGCACACAGAGTATGGCACACACAGGGAGCAGAGTATGGCACACACAGGGAGCATAGGGCACACAGAGTATGGCACATACAGGGAGCATAGGACAGGCAGAGTATGGCACACACAGGGAGCATAGGGCAGGCAGAGTATGGCACACACAGGGGGCATAGGACAAGCAGAGTATGGCACACACAGGGAGCATAGGGCAGGCAGAGTATGGCACACACAGGGAGCATAGGGCACACAGAGTATGGCACACACAGGGAGCATAGGACAAGCAGAGTATGGCACACACAGGGAGCATAGGATAAGCAGAGTATGGCACATACAGGGAGCATAGGGCAGGCAGAGTATGGCACATACAGGGAGCATAGGGCAGGCAGAGTATGGCACATACAGGGAGCATAGGACAAGCAGAGTATGGCACACACACGGAGCATAGGACAGGCAGAGTATGGCACACACAGGGAGCATAAGGCAGGCAGAATAGAGCAGGAGGGAAACCTATCAGGACTTTAAGATGGACAGTTCATAATGTGCTACATACAGTGACACGATGCTAGTGCCCCTCCAGCAGTTTGTGAACAGGTGAACAATGTGGGCACTAAGAGTTTGGGACTGAGATGTGAACAGTAAAGGGATTTAGGAGTGTGAACAATAGAGGTGTTACAGGTGTGAACATTGATTTACAGCACTGCCATAAGTCATTAAAGTATACACCCCTGTGGCTATATATCAAGCAACAGAAGTGTTTGATTTTGTCACAGAAACGACAAACACAAACTTATAAACTACAAAGTGCTTTGAACAAGCGTGAATTATCGTCATGCTTGAGTCCATCAACAGCATTATTGACCAAGCCATTTTATCATTAATCCACCCCACTCCTACCAATGACTGGGAGAGCAATATGATATTGTACCAAAATATAAAGAAGAGACGCACTGGCAGTTACAGTTTGCCTTGGACATAATAAGTGTTAGCACTTGTTTCCATCAATATACTTCCTTTAAATTGTTAATGACTTTGACCTTTGCAGTTAATTAATGTTGTCCAGTTTACACAGCAGAATACTTCAAGTGACACATTAATTCAGCTAATTGTGCAGTACACACGCCCAGCTCATAGGAACATACACTAAACACATCCTGTGACATTCTAGAGAAAATAATTAAGCTAAAATGGAGTTGGAACGAGGAACTAGACTAATGCAAGGGAAGGGAATGGTAATAATGCTGAACTCCTGTCAGTGGGTATCCAGTACTCGTTTTCCAAAGCCGGCCCCTTATCATGATTGGTAATTAAGGTCATACATGAACAACATCCTCAATCTCAGAACCAATTACAGCTAAATTAGAAATTTGTTCTGCTCCTATTGCAAGTTGGATTAATGTACTTTTTAATTAAAGCGTCTTTTTAATTTAAAAGTTTGTCTTAAAGGGGAACTATCGTGAAAATGAAAATTTTGTATGAACATCATACTGAAATGAGAAACTTTGTAAATACAATCAGTTAAATTTTTGCCATGGTTTCTGAAATAATCAAGTTTATGTTCACTATTCCTCTCTCAGCATCTGTTTCTCTTCATTCTGTCTTCATGCAGCAGTTGGGTGTCAGATATTCATTGACAGATCCAATACATCTTATAGGGGGCTTCCTTTCCTAGCAGATGTATTGTAGCAGTGAGTGGATGTACAAGTGGAACACATCTCTTTTCATTGAAAAGGTTCACCTCTACAATCTGCACCATAACACTGGAGAAAGTGAAGTTTGACTTATTTAAGTGCAATAAGCTTTAAAACCTTTTTAAAATTAAAGGAAAATTACACTATGGGCGCTTTTAAATGATTTTACAGAAAAAGAAATACCCTGGAGTTGATACTGTTATGCTGTTTTTAAATCAGGAATCTTGAAATAGTTAATCCCACCAAAGAGTGGAGAAGTGTGTGACTTCTAGGGGCACATTTACTTAGCTCGAGTGAAGGATTAGAATAAAAAATATTTCGAATTTCAAAGTATTTTTTTGGCTACTTCGACCATCGAATTGGCTACTTCGACCTTCAACTTCGAATCCAACGATTCTAATTAAACATCGTTGAACTATTCGACCATTCGATAGTCGAAGTACTGTCTCTTTAAAAAAAAAAAAACTTCGACCGCCTACTTCGCCACCTAAAACCTACCGAGCATCAATGTTAGCCTATGGGGAAGGTCCCCATAGGCTTTCTAGGCAATTTGGAATCGAAGGAAAATAGTTCAATCAATGGATTAAAATCCTTCAAACCATTCGATTAAACGAATTGCGCTAAAGGATTTAACTTTGAGGGTCGAATATCGAGGGTTAATTATCTCTTGATATTCGACCAACAGTAAGGGGCCTATTCACTAACTTCGAGTGAAGGATTCGAAGTAAAAAAATTTCGAATTTCGAAGTGTTTTGTGGGCTACTTCGACCATCGAATGGGCTACTTCGACCTTCAACTACGACTTCGACTTCGAATCGAAGGATTCGAACTAAAAATCATTCGACTATTCGACTATTCGATAATCGAAGTACTGTCTCTTTAAGAAAAAACTTCGACCCCCTAGTTCGTCATCTAAAAGCTACCGAACTCAATGCTAGCCTATGGGTATGGTCCCCATAGGCTTTCCTAAGTTTTTTTGATCGAAGGATATTCCTTCGATCGTTGGATTAAAATCCTTCGAATCGAAGGATTTAATCGTTCGATCGAAGGAATAATCCTTCGATCGTTCGATCACACTATCTGCGCTAAATCCTTCGACTTCGATATTCGAAGTCGAAGGATTTTAATTCCCAGTCGAATATCGAGGGTTAATTAACCCTCGATATTCGACCCTTTGTGAATCGGCCCCTAAATGTGCCCCTCATTGTTTGGCGAAAACACCACTACACCTTGCTTTAATTCATTCTACCTTTTGAAGAAAGCACTTTAAGTACTTTGTTTACTTTACATAGTAGTCAAACAAAAGCTTACAGGCAAGAAATGGAAATAGACCCAAATGAAGCTTACAATCGGATTTGGAGGTCCCTATTAGATTCAGATGGATCAGTTTCATCAGAAGCCAATTGACTTGCCTGGAATTTTTATTTTTATTTTGGAAAGTGGAGTTGCCCCATGTAGACCCAAGTAGAACATACAAATGTTTTGCAGAGATCTGAATCAAACTCAAGAATCCAGTACAGGTATTGGGACTTGCTATCCAGAATGCTCCATACCTGGGGTTTTCTGGATAAAGGATCTTTCTGTATTTTGGATCTTCATACCTTTAGGGGCAGATTTATCAAGGGTCAAATTTCAAATTCAAATTTTACATTTTTTTAATGGCCAAAACTGTCAAATTCAACTAGGGAGTTATCGAAATTCTATTCAAGTTTTTGAAAAAATTTGATTTTCGAGATTTATCATACTCGACTATTCACCACCTAAAACCTGCTGAATTTCTGTATAAGTCAATCAGAAAGCTCCACGGTTCTATTTGGTGGTGTTTGCAGCCTTCCTGACATTTGTAGAGTTTGTAAAACTCAAATCCAATTTGATTTGAATTCGATTCAAGTTTTCGGTTAGAAAAAAATTCGATTTTTATAATAAATTTCGATTGTTTGAATTCAGAGTTTATCAGAGTTTCAAAAAACTCACATGAATTTGAAATTCGATCCTTGATAAATGTGCCTCTAGGACTAGGTCTACTAGAAAATAATTAAAACTTTAAATAAACCCAACAGACTGTTTTTTCTTCCAGTAAGGATTAATTATTATCTTAGTTGGGATCAAGTACAAAGTACTGTTTTATTATTACAGAGAAAAAGGAAATCATTTTTAAAAATATGGATTATTTGGATAAAATAGAGTCTATGGGAGGCCATTCCATAAATCGTAACTTTCTGGATAACGGGTTTCCGGATAATGGATCCCATACCTGTACTTGAAGGCTGTAGGGTGAATGCACCATGAGTCCAACATAAAATACAGTGGAAACGCAATTTTGCATTCACATTGTTGTTTAGTGGCCCCAACTATATATTATACCTAATACCTTTCCCTGATTTTATATTTTCCTGGGTTTTACACCATTTTTTCTGCTCCCCTGAAAACCATAGAATGGGGGTTCTACTGTATGCCTTTAATGCCTTGGCTTACAACACACAGCAGCAATATAATGTATGTGGGTAGTGATGGGCGAATTTATCCGGCAGGCACAAATTTGCGGAGAATTCCTGCGATTCGCCGCCGGCAAATAAATTCATGAAACCGCTGCGAAAATTTGCCAGTCAAAATTCGTCCAAAAAAAACAGACACCGGCGTCAAAGACTAGACCTGCAAATTTTTCACCGTTTCGCTAATTTTGCGGGAAATTCGCAAATTTTTCGGCGAAACGCCTCAAATTTGCCCATCACTTTATGTGGGTAACCGTGGCCAAGAAATCTTTTGTTGTTTTTCTGGCTGTACAACACCAGACCACAGACAGGTAAATCCAGCAGTCCCTCCCCTACAGAGGTATGTGCAGCTCATCTGTGGTTTTATGAATAAACCAGAATAAATACCTGTCGTACTGTGTGGGTGCTGCCAGCTCATCTCGTTCATTCAAATAGGTTTATTTTTACAAGCAAAATACACAGTAGTTTATTGCTATAAAACCAGTCAGGTAATGTCACAGTAAGTTATGATAACATATAGCCACAAATAGGCTGTGAGCCAAGCTCATCCATAGGAGGAAACAGAAACAAAATAGTGAGGTGTGTCAGAGACAAAAGCAATAATAAAGGTTTGGCACACGCAGATTTAATACACCTGACAAAACCAAAATTAGTAGCTCCTCTTATAGATACAGCTGCCGTTATTCCAAAAGGAATTCAGGTTATTCTTGGCAACCTGACTACACCTAATAATACTACGTTCCGCTGGCTGCAGATAGAACTCTATGTCATAACCTGAGATACCACTGTAGGGAACCCCTGGCTACATGTCTATGCAGGGAATTATCTATATACAATAGAACCCCGATTTTATGTTTTTCAGGGGACCAGGAAAAAATGATGTACAATCCGGAAAAATGTAAAATCAGGGAAATGTGTTAAAATAACTTTTTCTTCAAGTACTGAAAGGACATTCATAGAGAGAAAAAAAAGAATATCTCAATAATTGCCAAAAGAATAATTGTAACCATGCATGGCTGTACCTAATTACAGTTCTATAAAAAAAAAAAGTAAAATAGCTGCATTTCTTTAAAAGGTTTATTCATATTTGAGTTCACTTTTAGTATGATGTAGAGAGTGATATTTTGAGACAATTTGCAATTGGTTTTAATTTTTTATTATTTGTGTTTTTTGAGTTATTCAGCTTTTTATTGAGCAGCTCTCCGATTTGCAATTTCAGCAGCCTGGTTGCTAGGGTCCAAATTAACTAGCAATGATGCATTGATTTGAACAAGAGATTGGGATATGAAAAAGGGAAGGTCTGAATAGAAATATGAGCAATAAGAAGCAGCAATAACAATAAGGGCCATGTTTATCAAAGGTCGAAGTTAAAAAAACTTCGAAATTCGAATTCAAAAAGACCAATCGAATGGAGGTCGAAGTTTTTTTTGGGTCGAAGTGGGCCAAATTCGGCCTACTTCGAATTGTACGATCGTACTTCAAATCGTATGATCGTACTTCGAATCGTATGATCGTACTTCGATTTGAAGTTTTTTTAACTTTGACCTTCGATCTCCCAAACTCCCCCAATTGCCTCCATACAGGTCGTAGGAGGTCCCCCATAGGCTAAAACAGCACTTCGGCATCTTTTAGGTGGCGAATGGTCGAAGTCGAAGTTTTAAAGAGACAGTAATTCAAAAAAAAATTGAATCGAAGTATGATTATTCCCTAGTCGAAGTACACAAAAAAAAATAGCTCGAAATTCGAAGTTTTTCACTTCGAAACTTCACCTCGACCTTTGATAAATCTGCCCCTAAATGTGTAGCCTTACAGAGTAGTTGTTTTTAGATGGAGTCAGTGACCCCCATTTGAAAACTAGAAGAAAGAAGAGGAAAGTGAATAATTTAACTATAAAAAAAATAAACAATGAAGACCAATTGAAAAGCTGCTTAGAATTGGTCATTCTAGAACATACTAAAAGTTAACTACCCCTTTTAACCACAGCAACTAGTGATTTGGGGGTTGATCTGAAACCCACGTTGACTAACGGGTTGACCACAGGTTGGGTGGTTTTGGGTTAAAATTTGGCCAACCATTGGGGGTTAGGGCTGGGTGTGGGTCAGACAGGGAAGTACACTCCTCTACTGCTTCCAAAGATTTCATGTCTTTCAATCAGCCCGCCACTGGACATTTTTGGCTAAATTTCGGACTGGAGCTGGGGGGGGGGGCTGTATTTCGCATGCACTGATTGGCGAAGGATGGTGGTGGTCAAATATCCAGTTTTTTCTCTGGGCAGCACTGGAAGTGCACTTCTCTGCGGTAGAAAGAAGAGCCTTATTTCTAGTATGAAAAATGGAAATTCGGATCCCTGGAGGTGTAATACATGTACGCTGTGCACCTACCAAGCAGGCTTTAGAAAATTAAAGGAGGTGATTCGCCTTTAAATTAACTTTTAATATGTAATAGAATGCAACTTTTCAATTGGCCTTCATTTTTCTTTTTCTTTTTTTGAGGTTTTTTTTTTATTATTTGCCTTCTTCTTCTGATTCTTTCCAGCTTTCAAATGGGGGTCATTGACCCCATATAAAAACAAATGCTCTGTAAGGCTACAAATATATTGTAATTGCAACTTTTACTTACTCATCTTTCTATTCAGTGCATGGTTGCTAGATTGATTTTGCTGAAAATGCAAACTGGAGAGCTGCTGAATAAAAAGCTATATAAGTAAAAAAAACACAAATTAATAAAGAATGAAAACCAACTGCAAATGGTCTCAGAATATCCCTCTCTACATCATACTAATTAAAAAAAGGTGAACAACCCACACCCTTATGCGCTGAAAGGGGTCAAGGGTTGGTCCACAACATTGGCGGAGGGGTACCGGAGGCAAGTGCAGAGATTGCAATTACGCTCTCTGTGCTAGACGAGCCTAATTTCTGGTTCAAAAAACCGAAATTTAAGTAACAGGAGCGGCATTTTGCTGCCCCTGGTAACCAGGGGTAATCCTGGCCCCTCTGCCCTCTGAGGCAGCCTGCAGTCGCTGCCGCCCCCTCCCCGTGCGCTCACCATTTTGCACCGGAAGGGGTCTGGGGGGGTCCACGAGGGCAGCAGAGAGGGCCGGGATGCTAACGCAGAGAGCATAATTGCGCTCTCTGCGTTAGAAGAGGTGAAATTCCGGGTTGAAAACTGGAAATTCAGCTCTTAAAGTACCAGGAGCTGCATTTTTTGTCGCTCCTGGTACCTAGAGGGGAGCTGCCGCCTGAGGCGAAATTCTCAGTTCGCCTCATTGGCGAAGCGCCGCTGCTGGTAACTAGTGGGATGTGGCTGCCTGAGATGAGTGTTTCAGCTCGCCTCATTAGTGCAGTGCCACTGGAGGTGTAATACAAGCAGTGTTGGACTGGCCCATCGGGATACCAGGAAAAATCCTGGTGGGCCCAGGTGTCAGTGGGCCCCTCATGCTGCTAAACATTTGGCCTATTTCATGGTCATTCCCTATTTTTATGTGAACAAAGTGGCTAAATAGATGGAATAACAGATTATAGTATTATAGTATGTAAAAAAAAGAGACGAGGAGAATAGAGGCTGAGTGAGGAGAGGAAGAATAATAGTAATAATAGCGGGCCGACTCCCGCACCAAATATTCAGGTTGCGAGCGGGTATGGGTCAAGCTCTTCTCCTGTTCTCCCCCACGACCTAGCGCTTCTGGCGGCTAAATTTATAGACTTGAGGCCGGCCCCAACCCACCCCTTTTGTGACATCGCTGCGGGTCAGGTCGGGCGCGGGTCTATAAATAGGGGGCAATAGCGGGCCGGCCGGGTGCAGATTGAGAGGGGAGGTAAGGGTTGGGTAAAGGGGGAGAGGTTCACCTTTAAGTTAACTTTTAGTATGTTAAAGAATGCAACTTTTCAATTGGCCTTCATTATTATTATTATTATTATTATTTTTTATTATTTAAAAATGGGGGTCAGTGAACCCATATAAAAACAAATGCTCTGTAAGGCTACAAATATATTGTTATTGCAACGTTTTTACTTACTCATCTTTCTGTACAGTGCAAGGTTGCTAGGGTCATTTTGCAGAAATTACAAACTGGAGAGCTGCAGAATAAAAAGCTAAATAACTCAAAAACCACAAATAATAAAAAATGAAAACCAATCGCAAATTGTCTCAGAATATCCCTCTCTACGTCATACTGAAAGTTCATTTAAAGGTGTACAACCCCTTTAAACCTGCGTTAGTTCAGTCCAATGTGGAGCAGCTCTCACTCAGGAGTAACATTTTAGCAAACAACATTGGGGTGCCGGGATTTGACTCTGCTTCTCCTCTTGTAACACAGGGAAGTTTAAGGAGCGCTGCTGTTGTGTTAGAAATAACAATGTATATCACTCCGCGCTCACGAGATACAAAGGGTTGGAGAAGCAATTTCTCGCTGTCTGTGATGGTTTCGGGACCTTCATTAAACTTTACCCATAAGTGGAACTGTCAGTGAGGTGCTAGGCACGCCCTTCCCCCCATTGGCTGTTCTGACAACCGGGAGAAGCTCTGCTTTGTGCTCATTGGTTGGGCAGCACATCAATCAGGGAGAAGGCGGTGCAGCAATAGTTTTGTGCACACTGAGAGAATGTTACACGAAGTGGCGCTGCTGCTGCTCCGGGATCCTAGCACCGGACCTACGACTAATGACAACGCATTAATAATTGTACGAGTGGGTTAATGTTCTTTCGTTCCCTGGAGGAAAATGGCTGAATCTGAGGAGGAAAACCTGGACCTGAGCTTCCTGGAAAGTGAGGAAATTGACAAGATCCTGCGAGTGCTGGAGAGGGACGAGCAACTCCGTAACACCGAGAAGAAACGAGTCCGGTAAGTGAGTGACTCTCAGCAACAGGCAGGAAGTGACCCAGACATGTCGCCCAGTACAGCTATAAATATAGTCCCATTCCCATAGACCAATCACACTCTAGTACATTATCTGTGTCAGGAAGGGGTGTTTGGTAATTCTGTATGTTAATCCAGGGGAATTAGAGGCTGTGTCTATGGGGGAGGCTGCAGGGGAACTGGAGGCTGTGTCTGTGGGGGAGGCTGCAGGGGAATTAGAGGCTGTGTTTGTGGGGGAGGCTGCTGGGGAATTAGAGGCTGTGTCTCTGGGGGAGGCTGCAGGGGAACTGGAGTGGAGGCTGTGTCTGTTTGGGAGGCTGCTGGGCAATTAGATGCTGTGTCTCTGGGGGAGGCTGCTGGGGAATTAGAAGCTGTGTCTATGGGGGAGTCTGCAGGGAATTAGAGCCTGTTTCTGTGGGGGAGGCTGCAGGGGAATTGGAGACTGTGTCTCTGTCTCTGGGGGAGGCTGCTGGGAATTAGAGGCTGTGTCTGTGGGGGAGGCTGCAGGGGAATTGGAGACTGTGTCTGTGGGGGAGGCTGCAGGGGAATAACTGGAGGCTGTGTCTGTTTGGGAGGCTGCTGGGCAATTAGATGCTGTGTCTCTGGGGGAGGCTGCAGGGAAATTAGAGGCTGTGTCTCTGGGGGAGGCTGCTGGGGAATTAGATGCTGTGTCTCTGGGGGAGGCTGCAGGGGAATTAGAGGCTGTGTCGATGGGGGAGGCTGCAGAGGAATTAGAGCCTGTTTCTGTGGGGGGGGAGGCTGCAGGGGAATTGGAGACTGTGTCTCTGGGGGAGGCAGTAAGGCAAGAGGAGGCTGTGCCTGTGGGTAAAGCTGAGGCCCTTGGTAATGGGTAAACTTAGTAGAATGGGTCCCTAGCAGGGGCGTAACTACAGAGGAAGCAGACCCTGCAGCTGCAGGGGGGCCCGGGAGGTACAGGGGGCCCCATGAGGCTCTCATTGATAAGCAATTTGAACATATATTGGTAAAACAGGACAAATACTGGATATGTTGGGGGCCCTAAAATTAATTTGTTGTGGGGCCCAGCAACATCTAGTTACGCCACTGGTCCCTAGTAACAAAAAAAAGAAGCCTACATTCTACCTTTGTCTTGCCCCTAACCCAGCAAGCCAAGAGCCGGTATACCCAGAGCACACAGAGAATATGCCCCAGGCAAAATCCCATTTCCCTGACTGAACTCCCCAGATGGTGCCCCCGGTTGAGACAGAAGGGTATGAAGACAGAAAGTGGAAGGCTGGAATAGAATTGGATATGGGAGGTTGTGACTGGGGCAGTGGGGAAAGTCATACTGATAGTCACATGGGATATTAGGGAATGTAAGAGGCCATGACCACAGTGGGGAAGTTGAGGCAGTAACAGTTTGGCTAGTGGAGAGAGAAGAGAGACAGAAACAGAAGAAAATAAAGAGGCTGTGATTACATGTAATGGAATAGAATGGGCTCTACCAGAAGTGAACCACTATGGTTCTCCACTTCAGTTACTCGTAGCAACCAATCCCATGTTCCCTTTCATTTTTGACTTGTAGTGGACTGATGAAAAACAATTGCTGATCAGTTGCTATGGGTAAATGCACTGGTGGTATTTAGGATTTGTTTTTTCATTGGGTGTCTATAAATGTCATAACAGGTTTTGGGGCAACACAGAGGGAAGATTAGTTATTACAGAATAAAGAGCTTGGAGGGAGGATTTAAAAAAGCGGTTAAGGGTTTAGAGGGGTCTGTTAGGAGCAACAAGAGGTAGTTAGATGGAGCAGTGTGTGGAGTAACAGGGCAGGGACAACAGGTGAAACTTAGAGCAGTAAGCGGTAACCATGGCAACAGGAGCAATGACTGATTAGTAGAGATAAGTACATGGGGCATGGGTAAAATGTATTTTTCAGGCCCCCAAAAGGTCTAGAAGTTGATCTGTTTCACCAATATTTATTGAAATTGCATATGAATTATGGCCTCATGGGGCCCCTATACCTACTGGGCCCCCCTGCAGCCGCACGGTCTGCTTTCTCTGTAGTTCAGCCCCTCACTAAGGTGACTTCGAATTAAAGAAAACAAAGCATACGTGCAATAGGAAAGTATCACTTTAAAGAAGGCTGTGAGCAGATAAATAAATAGAAGCAGGCAAGGGGATTGGAAAGATAGAGTTGAAGCCAAGGCAGCCCCAGGCTGGTTAGATAACTTGAAGTGTATAGGCACTGACTGGCAGCAATATGACTGCTAGGCAGAGAATGATGAATATGATCGTAATTCTCTGTTCAAGTACTTGACTTACTCTCACTGTGGCGGAAACTGGAAAGATGCAGCTTTGTGTACCTTGTCTAATTGGTTTATTGCATTACTGATATTAATGAGGCAGGCACAAGTATGATAATCATCAACAGAAAGCGAGCTCATGGGGCACAGACATCATCATTCTCCCATATTCCCATAGACATAATAATTCTCCTATATCCCCTAATCACAAATGAGAAATAATGCAGGGGTAATGCAGCCCACTTTCCTCTGTTTCCTTCCTTCTCTTATTTAACCTATTTCAGGTAAAGCAGCGACTAGGTAATGTCTTTTTACACCAGGCTGCATTCTTCTCTGACATAGGTGTTTTCTTCTATTTAAGTTTCTAGTTAGTTATCCGTGCTTGCTCCACTTTTGAACTTGAAGCTCTCACTGGCTTTCTGGTTACTAGGACCAGTGGCCCTAGCAACCAGGTAGAAAAAAAAAACCTAATCATATCTTCATCTTTGTGCATATTTTAAAGGTATTCTGTCATGATTTCATACCTGCAGAAAGAATCCCAAGGCACACAGGATAATTGCAAGCAAGCTGCCTTGCGTGTTTATTGTGAAATGCAACGTTTCGGGGTCACGCCCCTTTCTCAAGCAAGGCAGCTTGCTTGCAATTATCCTGTGTGCCTTGGGATTCTTTCTGCTGGACTGTTTGGGAAGAGGCCGATCCTCTACCTTCGTGCACCAGGTGTCGTTAGTCTAATTTACTAAGGGTGTGCGTGAGCCATAGTTGAACTACCACTATGATTTCATACCTCCCATACCTTTTTTGAGCGGGACAGTCATGCTTTTGACTGCTTCAAACGCAGTCCCTGATTGTTACAAATGTAAATTGTTAAATGTCCCGACTTTCTCTTTCATGTCCTCCACTGAACAGCAAGAAAAAAGATACAACGTTTCTAACTTAATTAGCTTTTGGCAGAAAGCTCAGAACTGCCACCAGGTGCACAAAGATACATTTGTAACATTTTTGGTTGGTGAAGATTCTCAATCATCCAGGTCATGGTATATCTATAGAAATAAGTCAAATTAACTGCAACATTCCAGAGGATATATATTCTTGAAGGAAGATCTACAAGTTATTCTGAATTGAGAAAGCCAGTTGGATGACTGGTGAAACGTCTTCAAGGAAAAAAACACAGCAAGTCCAGTTGATTTGACTTATTTCTATAGATAAGCAAAAAATTTATTGTAACAATTAAGATTAACAGGTCTCTTGGGAGAAGTTAGACTCACAACTTAAAGGGCAATTCACCTTCATTAGCAAAACTGTAATAACTGGAAAAAAAAAAAGAGAAATGTGTTCAAACTTTCATATAGATAGTTAAGGGAGAACAAGGTGCTCCAGAATTAAATGTAGAGTAACTCACCAAACAGTGAAAGTGGTCCGGGTGCACCAGCCCCAGACCCCCAGCTTTAGGGAGAGGTACAGCAGAGAAAAATGAAACAGAGCTGACCGGCACTCGAACAAATCCACAGGACCAGAGATGTTAATTTTATTGGTAGAAAAGTAAAAAATATAGCTGCATCTCCATCCACCCTACGCGTTTCACACCCCTTTAGGGCGCTTAGTCATGGGCTCTAATGACACAGATATGAGAATTTATACACAAAACAACCAATCAAGAAATGGAAAGAAAAAACAGAACAAAAAATCATTAAAGAGACAGTACCTCTAGATTTGTTCAAGAGGTTAAGTTTACAAAAAAGAATTTAAAATCATTTGTTTTTATATAGAAAATACATAAAAATATATATGGTGGAAAAAGTAGCAGAAACATATTAAAGTGAAGCAACGTATTGACATACATTATAATCTCAGGGATTGCACCAGACAGGAAAGTACATATGATATATCTATCTATCTATATATATGTATATAATACACAAAAGACATGAATATCTTGTAAATTATATCCTTTTTAAAATTCACAAACCAGAAAGACCCCCAAAAGGCAGACCAATAGTGGCCGGGATAGGTTCTTTAGGTGAGCCTCTTTCTGAACTCATCGACCACTACCTTCAACTGCAAATAATTCACTCTACCAAATAAAATTTAATTCCTGAACCAGCAAGTGTATTTTTTTTAAAGTTGTAATATTGGTGTGTAGGTGCATCTCAGGTCATTTTGCCTGGTCATGTGCTTTCAGAAAGATCCAGCTCTTTAGGATGGAACTGCTTTCTGGCAGGCTGTTGTTTCCCCTACTCAATGTAATTGAATGTGTCTCAGTGGGACCTGGATTTTACTATAGAGTGTTGTTCTTATATCTACCAGGCAGCTGTTATCTTGTGTTAGGTAGCTGCTATCTGGTTACCTTCCCATTGTTCTGTTGTTAGGCTGGGGGAGGTGGGAGTGGGTGATATGACTCCAACTTTTAGTACAGCAGCAAAGAGTGACTGAAGTTTATCAGAGCACAAGTCACATGACTGGGGGCAGCTGGGAAACTGACAGATTTCAAAATTAAATATAAACATTTTTTTTTTTTTTTTTGAGAAATGGATTTCAGTGCAGAATTCTGCTGGAGCAGAACTATGAACTGATGTGTTTTGAAAAAAAAAACCATGTTTTCCCATGACAGTATCCCTTTAAAGTGAGCTTTCCCTGTAAACACACCAGAGTCTTTGGAGAAGGAGAATGTAATGTATTAGTATGGGAGGGAGTCATGCAAGTGGATGTTTAGATGGTGGCCAGTGGACCATCATGGCACTACTTCATCTCTTCTACTGCCTGGATGCTGCCATTAATTAAAACAAAGTGACTTGGGAGGAGGGGATCTTGCTAATTTAAATACAATATTTCTGTTCTCTCTCAGCATTTTGTAATATTGACTGCTCTGTGTCACCATAACCGGGCTCTTGCAGATGGAGACGTCAGTATGGCAGCGTCACCTTAAATTACAATACCCAGCACAGCCCAAGTGCCAAAGGCTGCCCATCCCTATCTCTAACAAGGATGTGCATATTAACCATGTCTGAGAAGCACTTCTGCACCATTAACCTTTGCCCGTCTGTATACATCCATGTACTTTGTAACATTCCTGTGTACGTGTGATACTCTGTTAAGTGCACCTCAAGTTTAAGAGGCAGATTTATCAAGGGTCGAATTGAAAATTAGAATTAAAAATTTCTAATTTTTCATGGTCAAAATGGTCAAATTCGACTAGGGAGTTATTCAAATTCGATTCAAGCTTTTAAAAAAAAAATTTGAATTTCATTTTGGAGATTTATCATACTCTGGAACTTTAAGAACACAAATTAGACTGTTTGCCACCTAAAACCTGTCGAATTGCTGTTTAAAGGAGAATTCAACTCTTAACTAAAAAAACCCTACCCCCTACCCTACATAGACCCTCCTCCCCCCAGCTACCCCAGACTCAAACGCCCCTAACTTTTTACTTACCCCTCGGTGCAGATTCAGGGATCACAGTTCACGGCAGCCATCTTCCAGGTCTTCGGTAATCTGAGACCAGCAAACGGTGCATGCGTAGTTGGAGCAATTTCCCGAAATAGATGGAAATTGCTGAAGCGCCAGAAGAAGACACAAAGATGGCTGCCGTGAACTGCGATCCCTGAATCTGCACCAAGGGGTAAGTAAAAAGTTAGGGCTATTTCCCCTGGGGGTGGGACAGCTAGGCTGGGGAGGAGGAGGGGGGTCTAAGTAGGGTAGGGGGTAGGGTTTTTTTTTAGTTAAGGGTTGAATTTGCCTTTAAGTCAATGGGAGAGGTCCAGGGATCAATTTGGAGTTGTTTGCAGCTTTCCTGACATTCGAGTTTTTTTGGAGAAAAAACTCGAATAATTTTTTTTTTAATTCGATTCGAATTCAAGTTTTTGGGATGATTTAAAAATGACCTTTTTTTAATAAATTTTGAATTTATAGGAGTTTAGGGGAGTTTTTAAAAACTCACCTAAATTTGAAATTCGATCTTTGATAAATGTGCCTCCTACTTTGTCATCTGTACAGGGATTGGCTGCTCTGACCTGGACTCATTGTGTCAATGGGAGCTTGCACTAATACTCTTCTTCATTTTTAAAGTCTGTACCAGGCAGATTTAGCAATTCGGCTGATCATCTGTGTAAAGAAATCTGATTGTTTGTAGTAGGTTACAGGTGCAGATGCAAATACTATTATTTTTTTTTATTTACCCCCAAAACTTCTCTCTGTGGATAGGGCTGACACCTTTCCTATGAAATCGGACCCAGTGATGTAGGGAGGGGGCTTTGGTTGGTAAGGTAGGGTGATACATGGCAGGGGGAGTTATTGAGCAGGGAGAAAAGATTTTTTTGGGGGGGTAGAGTTGTACAGGTATGGGATCCATTATCCAGAAAGCTCTGAATTATGGAAAGGCCATCTCCCATAGACTCCATTATACTCAAATAATACAATTTTTTTTTCAAAGTATTTCTTTTTCCTCTGTAATAATAAAACAGTAGCTTGTACTTGATCCCAACTAATATATAATTAATCCTTATTGGAAGAAAAACCAGCCTATTGGGTTTATTTAATGTTTACATGATTTTCTAGTAGACTTATGGTATGAAGATCCAAATTACAGAAAGATTCGTTATCCTGAAAACCCCAGGTCCCAAGCATTCTGGATAACAGGTCCCATACCTGTAGTATTACATTCAGGGTAAATTTGTAATACTGGCTGGTATTTGCCAAAACATGGACAAATGGATAGGGAGATGCCAATAGGAGGTGTGGTGATTACATTGGGGAGCAGCGACATAGCACCAGGGGGTGAAGCAGTGACATTCGGGGTGAAGATGTAACATTAGGGGGCACATTTACTTAGCTCAAGTGAAGGAATAGAATAAAAAATACTTTGAAATTCGAAGTATTTTTTATGTTTTGGCTACTTCGACTACGACTTTGACTTCGAATAGAACGATTCGAACTAAAAATCGTTCGACTATTCGACCATTCGATAGTCGAAGTACTGTCTCTTTAAAAAAAACTTCGACCACCTACATTGCCACCTAAAACCTACCGAACCTCAATGTTAGCCTATGGGGAAGGTCCCCATAGGCTTTCTAGCCAATTTGGGATTGAAGGAAAATCGTTCGATCGATGGATTAACTTCAACAGTCGAATATCGAGGGTTAATTAATTAACCCTCGATATTCGACCCTAAGTAAATGTGCCCCTAGGTGCTGTTTATGGGCTGAAGTTTTTCTGAGTTTCATAACTTTTAACCTAGACTAGTAGTTTTGATTGAGACAGCCTCATGAAATACCAGGCTGTCTGGTTCAAAACCGGATAGGGACCAACCTTAGGCTAGGCTGCTAAAATATTGCCAGTTGGCAACCCTACCTCTGGACGGTGGTGTTTATTGTGATTTAACAATTGAGCCAGAACCAATGCTTTTTTTTTTTCTTAATTACTCAAAAGAGTAGATAGGCTGTCTATTTGCTATTTCTAAATAATAGTCTGATTAAAGGGGTGGTTCACTGTTAATAGTAACTTTTAGAATGCTATAGAATGACTAATTCTAAGTGACTTTTCAAATTGCCTTTAATTTTTCTTCTTCTGACTCTTTCCAGTTTTCAAATGGAGTTCACTAACCCCATCCAAAATCTAAAACTCTGTTAGGCTACAAATGTATTGTTATTGCTTCATTGTATTACTCCTCTTTCTATTCAGGTCATTTCCTATTCATGTGCCAGTCTATTATTCAAATCAGTTTATGGTTGCTAGAGTACTTTGGACCCTAGCAACCAGATTGCTGAAATTGCAAACTGGAGAGCTGCTGAATATAAAGGTAAACAACTCAAAAACACAAATAATGTTGCAGTAAACAAATGATAAAAATGAAAACTAATTGCAAATTGCCTCTGAATACCCTCTGAGTCTACACCATACTAAATAACCCCTTTAAGCTTGCCACATACTGCTATCAGCCAGAATAGTCATTTTCAGTCAGATTGGGTGAATGTGCAAAGTATTTACTGTGTTTGAGAATACAATTGCCATTCCTAGTGTACAAGTGACAGAATTCAGACATTCCAACCATTCCAGGCATAGGTCTGTCCTGAGGATGAAATACTTTTAAAATGGCTAGACAAGCTGACCTGCATCATTGTTCGGTAGGAACCGGAGCTGCACACAGTTTTATTCGGTTGCTTTGCTTATTTATTAACCAGCCATGGAGTGTGTCGGAATGGAAAATCGCCCTTTATGAAATGAAATGAGGTTTTACCCCCTAGAAATGATACTTTTGTGTCACACACTGTGGCTGCTATGTAATAGGGCAGGTATGGGATCCGTTATCCGGAAACCCGTTATCCAGAAAGCTTCGAATAGCAGGAAGACTGTCTCCCATAGACTCACTCCATTTTAATCAAAAAATGTAAATGATTTCTTTTTTCTCTTTAATAATAAAACAGTAGCTTTTACTTGATCCGAACTAAGATATAATTAATCTTTATTGGAGGCAAAACAATGCTATTGAGTTTATTTACTGTATTTTTTAGTCGAGATACTAAAACTCCAGGTCCCGAGCATTCTGGATAACAGGTTCCATACCTGTACTGATATTTTGTACGTTCCTCCTGTTTCTGCATGTGCTTTGGTACATAGTGATGTATATACAGACACAAAGTATATCACTTTGCTCTGTGGGAACTCACTGTTTACTTCTGCGTCATTTTTACCCATCTTCTGCTTTAACACTCACTGCCAGCCAATTTGGCAGATTTATTACTTTTATCGCTTTTTCAGTTTTGGGGCCTTTCCTGCAAGGGTCTTTTAGTTTACCCAGGAAAACAATATATTCAGTGGCGTAACTAGATGTTACTGGGCCCCACAGCAAATTAATTTTAGGGCCCCAAACATATCCAGAGGTTGTCCTGTTTTACCAAAATGTATTGAAATTGTATATGAATTTGAGCCTCATGGGGCCCCCTATACCTCCTGGGCCCCCTGCAGCCGCAGGGTCTGCTTCCTCTATAGTTACGCCCCTGAATATATTGTTTTATTCAGAATGTTGGTGTAATTCCACTTCTGTAAAAAGATATAGGCTTCTAAGTGTCTAAAAACTGAAAAAAGAAACATAATTTATTTTATGTATGAGAACACAGCAGATTTGGAAAGTTATACATCTCCTGAAAACACCAGTTATGCCTTTAAGAATGGCTTGGATGATTTTTTGGACAGACATAATATCAAAGGCTATTGTGATACTAAGCTCTATAGTTAGTATAGATATGGGTATATAGAATTTATGTGAGAGTAGGGAGGGGTGTGTGTATGGATACTGGGTTTTCATTTGGAGGGGTTGAACTTGATGGACTTTGTCTTTTTTCAACCCAATTTAACAATGTAACTATGTAAATATGTAACCAATACCAAATATATATAGTTTAATGGAGAATTCTCACTTGTATAGATCAAAAACTCCAAGCAGTACACTACCAAATTTACAAAGCACTGCTCCACAAAAGTGCATACTTCCGATTTCAAGGCCAGTAGGTTTACGCTATAAAACTATGCATTAGTAAAAAGAACAGGTTCTGGCAATTCCAAAATGGGTAAATATATATATATATATATATATATATATATATATATATATATATATATATATATATATATATATATATATATATATATATATACAATAACAAGGGAAGCCGGCATTCTCAAATAGAAAGTTCATATGCTTGGTTGCAGTATCCATAATTTTATCCACAAGAAATCCAAGAAGATCCGCACTCACAGGTCTTACTACTTAAATAAAAATGTTTTTATTGCAGAGCTTACAGCCTAACGTTTCGCCTCATCCTTTGAGAAAGGCCTCGGATGAGGCCGAAACTAGTTGCTGCTACATGTCAAGGCTATGTAAAATCAGTCACTGGTGAATATTAAATTGTGCATTTTCGTTAAGCGAAGGTTTAGCGTTAGCACCTGCTCTGGAGTTCTTTAAATATTCTGGCGCAAAAAAAGGTTTTGGAAATGCAAAATTTTATTACATCCATCGCAATGGATCTAATAAGTCAATCAGTCAAAAAGGACGCAAATATGGTCGCTAACGTTCGCAAGCGTCTTTGCGTAGGTTACCGAAACATATTACATTCCCCCTACATGTGTTTTATCAGGGGCAATTATCAGTATTGTCTATAGCAGGGTATTTTGTAGCCACAACAAGAATCTGCTACTAGTAGCTCTGTGGGTGTAGCTCACCCTTAAAGGAACAGTAACACCAAAAAAGTAAGGTGTATTAAAGTAATTAAAATATAATGTTCTGTTTTCCTGCACTGGTAAATCTGGCATGTTTGCTTCAGAAACACTACTATAGTTTATACAAAAAAAGCTTCTGTTTAGCCATGGGGGCAGCCATTCACGGATCACCTTTCATCATCATTTATTTATATAGCGCTGTCAAGATACGCAGTGCTTTACTGCAGTTATAGCAAACAGGAAATAAATGGTGGATAACAGACAAGGATTACAGAGTACAATAGGGTTTACAAACTAAAAGGTTAGGGTACAATTGAGACATTAGGATTGTATAAACACTTTGTCATTTTTGATACAGATTAATTAAGGTACATCGAATAGGCCTCTTTAAACAGATGGGTCTTTAAGGAGCGCTTGAAAGTTTGGAAGGAAGGAGAAAGTCTGACAGCTTGTGGCAGAGAGTTCCAGAGAAAAGCAGAAGCCCGAGAGAAGTCTTGTAGAAGAGAATGGGCAGAAGTGATCAGAGGAGAAGTGAGGCGAAGATCAGAAGCAGAGCGTAGGTTTCGTGAAGGAGAGTATTTGGAGATTAGGGATGAAATATAGGGAGGGGTTTCATTATTAAGGGCCTTGAATGTAAGTGTAAGTAATTTGAATTTGATTCTAGAAGAGATTGGGAGCCAGTGAAGGGACATACATATGGGAGCAGCTGATGTTGAGCGGCGAGCTAGATGAATGAGTCTAGCGGCCGCGTTTAGAACAGATTGGAGTTGTGAAAGAAGACTTGTTGGAATACCTGTGAGGAGTAAGTTGCAGTAATCAAGGTGGGAGATGATGAGAGACTGAATCAGTGTTTTAGTTGATTCTGAACTGAGATAGGGTCGTATTCGAGCAATGTTGCGCAGTTGAATACGACAAGATTTTGCAAGTGTTTGAATGTGTGGTGAAAAAGACAGATGAGAGTCTAAGATAACTCAAAGGCAGCGTGCCTGTGTGGTGGAATGAAAGGTGGTGTTGTTTACGGTGAGTGATATCTGAGGGACAGGGGAAGATCTTGGAGGAAATATAATGAGTTCTGTTTTAGAAAGGTTCAGTTTCAGGTGGCGCTGTGACATCCAGGAGGAGACAGCAGAGAGACAGTCTGTGACTTGGGAAAGGACAGAATTAGAAAGATCAGGAGTAGACAAGTAGAGTTGGGTGTCATCAGCATAAAGGTGATACTGAAGTCCAAATGACTGAATGAGTTTCCCTAGTGAAGTTGTATAGAGCGAGAACAGCAGGGGGCCAAGAACAGAGCCCTGAGGAACTCCAACAGAGAGTGGGAAAGTAGTAGAAGTAGAGTTAAGGTCCCCATAGACGCGACGATTCTTCTTGCCGACCGACCGATTTTAGGGAAGCCCGACCAATCCTTCAAAATTATCGTGCGGTTAGTGGTATTCGAACGATCGTACATCTTACGATTTTTCGGCCGACATCTGTCGGGAAATTGATCGGCCAGGTCAAAAAATCTTTGTCGGTCCCAGTGCAATGTATCTATGTTTGCAGGGCCAAGCAGGCAGCTCCCCTTTGTTTTCCTGGTAAATTGGTCTTTCTAGCTGATGGTAGATTCGTACGATCGTACGATCGTTCTGAGAAGATCGTGGTCTCACGATCAGGATCTGATCTTTTAAAAATCTCAACATCTATGGCCAGCTTAAGAGAAGGAAACTTTAAGGCTAAGGCCACACTAGGCGATAGCGCCGCGATTTGACTCGCGGCGACTTTTTGCCGCGACTTTTAAGCCGCAATCGCTGGGGAAACTTTTGCGCTGGCGTCTATGGGGAATCCAGCGTAAAAACACACGCGGCGATCTTTTTTCTATTGTCGCTCGAAATCGACTAGCGAGGCAATTTCGAGCGACAGTAGAGAAAAGATCGCCGCGTGTGTTTTTACGCTGGCGATTTTTCGCGATTCCCCATAGACGCCAGCGCAAAAGTTTCCCCAGCGATTGCGGCTTAAAAGTCACGGCGAAAAGTCGCCGCGAGTCAAATCGCGGCGCTATCGCTTAGTGTGGCCTTAGCCTAAAGGAACGGTCAGACAGATAAGATGTAAACCATGAAAGAGCAGTGTCCCGAATGCCAGCTGAGTGTAGAATGTCAAGGAGGAGTGTGTGGTCACCTTTTAGACAATTCATTTGCTTAACGAAAATACACAATGTAATATTCGCCAGCGACTGATTTGACATAGCCTTGACAAGTAGCTGCAACTAGTAGCTGTTCCTTAAGGGCAGAGACACAAGGTCAGATTCGGGGAGATTGGCGACTAATCTCCTTGAATCAGATAATTCTTTCCGTTCAGTTATTTTCATATTGTTATTTTTTTACCATTTTTTTTTTAAATGTTCTCATTCAATATATTAGTTGATTATTCTTCATTGTGGCCCTTCTAAGCATAAGCCCCTGAATTTCAAACGATTTATCCTCTGTCATTATAAATTAGCTAACATTGTCTGAGTTGCACTGGGATTACTGAGCTGCCAAACTGAAGCACAACAGATCGGCATATGCATGTTTTACCTAATTTCAGAAATATGGTCAAAAATAAATAATAGAAAATGGGAAAAAAAACTTTTTTATTTATGGTGTGCTATGCTGTATGCTAAAATGGCATATAAATGTTTGGAAGTTGATTGTTTCTTTTAATAGTTGAACATTTTTACTATGTTTTTCATTTAAATATATTTTGTTCTTGATGAAAAGACAGGTAGTGACCTTTTGAATGGATTATAAGTAGGGAAGCATCGAATTCGGGATTCGGCTAGGATTCAAAAACAAGAAAACAAAACAAGAAAGTAAAATATTTTCTCCCCACTTTTTCCTTTTCCTCGTTATTCGCACAAATCTTTCATGAAGGATTTGGCTGAATCCCAAAGAGTGAATTCCGTACATCCTAATAATAAGAAGCAACTGCCCTTATTTAAAGGAAATATTTAATTTCAAATGTAAAGCTTTATGCAGCGCCCTTAAGGAAACAAAGGGCAGGTTTGTATTGTGTGAATTTTTGTCTTGGCTGATTAATAAATGACTCGGGCTGATTTGTGTTCCAGCAGCCTATAGTTCAGAAATAGTCTTTTCATCATTTAATCTAAAATAGTTAATGATGCCTTGAGAAGCTGATGATCAAAATGATAATGATAAATGATTACTGGGGCAAATAAAAGCAGAAAATCAAGTAAAATTATTTTATCTATTGAGGAAATTCATATGGAAACTGAATGTGGATTTTTTTTATACAAAATTGGTAGAGAAGCTAAATTTATGTTGTGTTCAGGTTCAATGTTGATAAATGCAAAGTTATACACTTTACACAATAATAATATAAATGCAATTTATACACTAGATGGCAGTGTGTTGGGAATTTCCTTAAATGAGAAGGATCTAGGGTTTTTTGTAGATAACAAGTTGTCTAAATCTGGGCAGTATCATACTGTCGCTACTAAAGCAAATAAAGTTCTGTCTTGCATAAAAAAGGGCATTAACTCAAGGGATGAAAACATAATTATGCCTCTTTATAGGTCCCTGGTGAGGCCTCATCTGGAGTATGTAGTGCAGTTTTGGACTCCAGTCCTTAAGAGGGATATAAATGAGCTGGAGAGAGTGCAGAGACTAAGTGCAACTAAACTGGTTAGAGGGAGGGAAGACTTAAATTATGAGGGGAGACTGCCAAAGTTGGGGTTGTTTTCTCTGGAAAAAAGGCGCTTGTGAGGGGACGTGATTACACTTTACAAGTACATTAGAGGACATTATAGACAAATAGCAGGGGACCTTTTTACCCATAAAGTGGATCACCGTACCAGAGGCCTCCCCTTCAGACTAGAAGAAAAGAACTTTCATTTGAAGCAACGTAGGGGGTTCTTCACAGTCAGGACAGTGAGGTTGTGGAATGCACTGCCGGGTGATGTTGTGATGCTGATTCAGTTAATGACTATAAGAGGGACTTGGATGATTTCTTGGACAGACATAATATCAAAGGCTATTGTGATACTAAACTCTATAGTTAGTATAGATATGGGTATATAGAATTTATGTGAGAGTAGGGAGGGGTGTGTGTATGGATGCTGGGTTTTCATTTGGAGGGGTTGAACATGATGGACTTTGTCTTTTTTCAACCCGTTTTATCTATGTAACTCTATAACCTAAAATAATTTTGTAATCAAGGGATTTCAGTGAAGGAATGAAAAGCCGGAATTTTGCCAGTTGTTGCAGTGGTTACCATTGTTGTCTGGCAGAATTGAGGGTCCTAGGTTTGATTCCAGGGCATTACATGCAAGCAGTTTGTATGTTCTCCCATGTCTGCATGAGTTTCCCCCTGGAAAATGATTTTCCAGATGATTGTAATCAATGGTGGGATAGAGTCTAATATACATACCTCCCAACTGTCCCGTTTTCTGCGGGACAGTTCAAAATTTAATTTTGATCATCTGCACTGACGTCAGAAAAAGGTACAACATTTCTGAAACGTAATTAAAATAAGAGGCTTTTTGGCAGAGCCCAGCATTGGGGGTGGGATGCATGAGCATGGGGTGCTTCAGCCTGAAGGTTAGTTTTGGGGATAAGGCTTATTTGCTCTCTTTGATACTTTTGAAAGCCCAGCTAATAGATCAGTGAGGGTGAGATTTGGGGTAAAACATTATTTTTTTAATCTTGGAATTGTGGATTAATGGCTGATACAGCACTATTTTTCCCATATCTGTAACCTTGTTATGAACCAAGGAACCCTAACACATAAGTTGAACTACTAAGGGAGGCTTTACCCAACCATTATGATTAAGTGAGTGACATTCAGTAAGATCTCTTGATGATTTCTCATAGTTACTGAGTACTTTGTTCACGTTACACCTCATCCCTCTTCTCTTAGGTTTGTCAGAATATTTGTTGAAGAGGAGAATATATTTAAAGGAGAAGGAAAGGCTAAAATTAAGTAAGCTTTATCTGAAAGGTCTATATAAATACACCAGTAAACCCTCAAAGTAATGCTGCTCTGAGTCCTCTGTCAAAAGAAATACAGAATTTCTTTCCTTTTATTGTGTACACATGGACTTCTGTATCAGACTTCCTGTTTTCAGCATAAACCTCCAGGGCAGGGCTTGAGCATGCTCAGTTTGCTCCCTCCCCCTCCCTCCTCCCATCCCTACTGTAATCTGAGCTCAGAGCTGTAATTGAGCAGGGAGAGACTCAGGCAGGAAGTGATGTCACACCAAGCTTATATGGCAGCTTCTATCCTAAACAAACAGAGACAGTGTCTAGAGCTGTTTACTCAGGTATGGTAAAGCATTCTGCAGAATAAATGTAGCATTCTAGCTTGCACTATTTTGGCTAATCTGTTGGCAATACACTGTATTGGAGGTTTCCTTCTCCTTTAACTAGATTCTTTACTCCCAGTGACATAGCTCATTTATAGGACATAAAATATAAGACATTACAGGGGTTTTACTTCAATAAAAAGAATAATTAATTATATTAATGAATTAATTAATGATTAATTAACATTACAGTCCATATGTATTTGGCTCATGTTGAAAACATAATATAAAACTGTCATGCTGTATTTTCTGTCCTCATAGGACAGTGTGGGGCTTGCCCCCCTTTGTTGGGGATGGAGTGCCCAGTCTGAAGGTTAGTGTTGGGAATAAGACTTATTTGGTTTCCTTGAAAGCTTAAGAATCTATTAGGAGGAGAATTGGTGTTAATGATTATTTGCATCCTATATATTCTTGGAACTGTGCATTAATTGTTGATACAGCAATTTTTCCCTCTATCTGAGCCAAGGAGCGCTAACCCAAACGTTGAACCTCTAGAGGGGGGGGCTTTAACCAACCATTATTATAAAGTGAATGAAATTCAATAAGATCTCTTGATGGTTTCTCATAGTTGATGCTTGATGCCAAAAAAATCCAGTAGCACACTGATTATGATGTGTTTATAAACACATTCTGCACCTCTAATCGTTGTGCTACTGGATTTTTTGGCATTGACTGACCACTTTGTCATTCTGCACTTTTGCAACTCTGCACACTTTGTGGGAGATCAGTCCTCTGGATCAGCACACGGCATGCACATCCGAGTGTGATATTGCTTGGGGTTTGAGCTCTCCATTTGTGTATATATAGTTGAGGGAAGGCGAGCAGCTAGCTGTCGCAGGACTAAAAGCTCTGTTCAAAAGGGTTCACATGCAGAACTGGTGCATTACTTTTGACCTAATTGGCTGACCACATTGCACGTAAGTGCAATAAACCTAAGGGCCTTGCTTGTGACTGTTTTTATTCAAACTAAAGGTGCAGTGCCTGTGACTGACATAGAGTGCCTTTGTGTTAGAAAGTGTGGGCGGACAGGCATGGATCAGCCACAATATGAAGGTAAAAGGGTTCCCCTGTTACTCACCTGACTCAGTGTGACTCACTTTTTGCTATTTCCCAAGAAAAGTACTCTAACCATATTTATAAATGGTCTTTTTTTGTAAAAAATGTTTTATTGAGCAGTTTTTAAATTATACATGAATGGCTGATACATTAGATATCTTTTAGAAGGGGTTGGATGGTGTTTAGCAAGTGAGTGAATACAGGGTTATGAAAGATAACTCATAGTACAAGTTGATCCAGGGACTGGTCCCATTGCCATTTTGGAGTCAGGAAGGAATTTTTCCCCCTCTGAGGCAAATTGGAGAGGCTTCTGATGGTTTTTTTGCCTTCCTCTGAATCAACTGTCAGTTAGGCAGGTTAAAATAGAGTTAAAAGGTTGAACTTGATGGACGTGTGATCATTTTTCAACCTAACTTAATATGTTTCTATGTTACTATAAGACATACTATAAGACATACGATAACACAGTGAAGTAGTATAGCCCATACTGAGCAATAACATGTTAGTGCATAGTAAAAACTGTAATTAAGCTGTATTAAATATAAAAACAGTAAATAATAAAAAGCATTGCACGACTGTATGTTCTAGATTGAGAGGTGGTGACTGATAACAAGGCATAAGGTTAATAAGATTTTGGATTGAGTCAGTTTGAGAGTGGCCAACCAACTGGAAGACATCATGTCGGTCAGATGTCACCGCCCGAGATACATCCCAGCTGTTCCATGTTTTATGGAAGTGTTCAATGGCAACATTAGATTCAATCTAGAAATTCCTGTTCCATTGGTGGATTTGTTGGTTCCTAGTGTGAATCACAAGACAAATAAGACTATGGGGGTTCTTTACAACTAGGGATGCACCAAATCCAGGATTCTGCCCTGCCAAACTGAATCCGAGTCCTAATTTGCATATGTAAATGATGGGCGGGGAGGGAAATAGCGTGACTTTTTGTCACAAAACAAGGGAAGTAAAAAATGTTTTCCCTTTCCCACCACTAATTTGCATACGCAAATTAGGATTCGGTTCTGTATTCGGCCGAATCTTTCGTGAAGGATTCGCGGGTTCGTCCGAATCCAAAATAGTGGATTTGTTGCATCCCTATTCACAAACACTGTGTGCAAAGTGCATTTCCAAACGCAATTGCAATTTTTTTTAACATATAATGCAGTGCTTTTCCCAGAATTCCAGCATAATTGTAGTCTGTTTTAATTACTTTCCCACTCTTGTGATTCTCCCTGGATATGGTTCAGTGGCAGTAATGGGCTGACACTGTAAATCTGATCTGATATCAGAAGACAACAAGTTGTATAAGAATTGTGGGGTGCCTGTGTAGCTTTGTTCTAAATGTTTCCTTTTAATAACCAGAGAGGTTTTATAACTCATGTTGTTTTTGGAAATGACAATGGATTGTTTATTTGGAAAAAAATTAATTTATTTGATTAGTCATTAGGGCTATCTAGAAATATCCCCAAGCCTCTTTTTTTCCATTTTGGATGCAAATGCAGAATGGGCCCTCAAGAACCAATGCCAGAGAGTCATGGTGCTGATATTGTATGTAGAAGGAAAACTTGAACATAGTTGGCCACGAAAGGCATCCGAAATGTTTTGGTGCAAAAAATACATACAAAAATAAGTTATATTCCTTACATGGTGAAATTCTTGTTTTTGGATACAATTGAAACACAAAAGAACATTAGCATGTAGGTAAACTGGGTACTAGTAGTTTGGGGACATTGAATTTATATTTAGATTATGATTTGACCTCTGAGTATATTAATAACTCATTGTTTATGAATGAGAATTTAGGCTGAAAACAGTGTATGATTAAGGAAATTGCTGGTTATGTAGGGTAGAAACTTGTGGAACAAGCCTAGTTGGGAATAAAAGCCTGGACATTTGCAAGAGAGCTTTCGAAAGTCTGGGACGCAGACACATATCTTTTGTGTTTTGCAGCACCGTGGGCAGAACACTTACAATGTCCTTCCCTCCGCCTCAAGAAATCACTGATGCATAAAGATTTTTAGCTTTTTTATTTTACTCAAATATGTTATTAGTCATTTATTTGTTATATATTTTAGTGTTGTAGGCCTCTTCATTGTAGAGAAGTGAGGGATAGGTTAGACTAATCCCATTAACTCGTATCTCAGTCACACTCGTCTGGTTTGCTCTACTCACTAACACTCGGCTGTTTTGCAATATCCTGATTGCTTTCAAACCGCAGATTGGTTTCTATTTGTTACTGCTCTGGTGCAGATTTGCTCATTGTTAGTAAATATGCCTCAGATCCTTATTTTAGCATTGGTCTTTGGTAAAAAAAAAACATTTTTTTTACCCCCCCCCCCCTTCACCAGAATTCTAGCTGGTGACTGCTAAATACATCCAATGCCACTCAATTTGGTTAATTGCATGCAAGTTGTTTTTGCAGTGGGAATTGTGTTACCTTGGGGGGGTTTCCTTGCATGCAGCTTTAGAATACAATTCACTTTGGATGCAGCTATTGGCAGGTATGCTAAGGGAACCCTAAAAATTACTGTGAGGTCCAGGCTGCTGGTAATTCTAGGCCAGGGGTCCCCTAAGTTTTCAACCCTTGATCCACATTCAAATATAAAAAAAAGTTGGAGAGCAACATGAGTGTACAAAAAGTTCCTGGAGTGCCAAATATGAGCTATGATTTGCTATTGGTAGCCAGGGCCACCATTAGAAATAACAGGCCCCACCAACCCCAGCCCCCAAGCCCCACCCAGATCCCACCCACACCACAGTTAAAAGAGTACACAGACATCCGTGTTAAAATGGTTTAAATCCCATAAAAACAAGATATAAAAAGCTATTGATGGTAGGAGCCCCCTTATAAGTAAAAAAAACCTGTGGCGCTAGGGCCCCCCTTAAAAGTTTTTTTTTAAAAGAAATTGGTGCCCCCCTACAAGTTAAAAAAAAAATTGGTGACCCGAAGTGAGTGGGTGATTTGGGTACACTGGGTTTACCATTTGGCTTAGCTGCAACTCCAAACCCTTGGAAATGAACTTGATGAAATGATGGCTTACCGATATCTTTTATGTTTTGTAAACAGGGCTGAAAATATCACATGTTGCACACAGTTACTGAGCAGTAAATGTATTTATGTATTTATAGTGTAAATGTATTTCTAGTGTTATTGCCTCTTGCAGTGCAAGGAGTGAGACAGATCATGATGCAGAAGGAGCAAGAGCATAGGCCTTAAGATTACCATCTATTGAGAACTCTGTAAAGACATTCGGTACTGCTTGAAATTGTTTTACATTTGATTTTTGCCTTCATAGACTCCAATCTCCATTTGTCATACAATGACAGTGTGTGACCTTCAAGCATTTTAAGTAATATTGTTATAGGATTAATGTGATTAATGCCAAACATGGCCAGACTGCATTATTAGCTTCACTGACATTTGTCCAGACGTGCATATATTTTATACTTATTTTTGATTTTGCCCAGTCTAACACCTTGTGTCTCATTCCCTTCCCCTTTAGATTGTAAGCTGTTTTGCACAGGGCCTTCCTCACCTTTTGGTTATGTATTTATCTCTGTATGTTCTATATATGTAACTCATGTGATTTCTTTGTATAAGCACAATCATTTTACAGCGCTGCTCAATATGTTGGCCCTAAAAATACAGGTACATGTTAATAATAATAATAATAATGATAATAATAATTACATTCTTTTTTTTCTTTTTTTTTTTAAATGTCCCACTGGTTTTGACAACATAAAAATACATAAAATACTCAGCTGTATTTTATGTCGTTGCTCACTTGAGAACGACAACTGCAGTCACATCTGTTCTCTTTTTTTTTAGACTATGAACATTGTGCAAAATTAAAGGGAACATGTAAATACTGTATATGCTTATTTTCTGCCAATTGTTTATGATTTATGCACATGACCCTAGAACAGTGGTCCCCAACCAGTGGCTCATGAGCTCTCCAACCCCTTGGATGTTGCTTGTTGCTCCCAGAGGCCTCCAAGCAGGTGCTTATTATTGAATTCCTGGCTTGGCGGCAGGTTTTAATTGTATAAAATTCAGCTGTACTGTCAAACAGAGCTGAACAGCGACGTCCTGAAGAGCCGAAGTGGGTTATTATATGATGTATGGAAGAGAAATGAACCACATCCATTAGTTCAGGGTACAGATAAGTAACAATGTATTCAAAAGATGATTTCCAAAGAAGTTATATTTTTTACGATGATCCCTAAATTTATCCTGGGATTCGGCAAGATGATGTTAAAATTGGATTGTTCATTGCCATTACTATGGTCATGGGATCATCCATCCCAAATAGCTGGTACCCTTTTATTTGAGGGGGCTCAAATACACACAAAGAGGTTATGGAACATTTACATTCCTTTGTATTTTTGCCCATATGACTTCTTGTGCTCTCCTTCTTCTGCTTTGCATGAGTGAGGGTGCTGTTTCCTTTAAAAAGAATGGGAAATGCTCTGAGACAATAGCAAATGCTTTTGGTTGTCCCTTAATTACTTAGGCTCATTAGAGTTATAGCTGGGACTTGAAACTGACATTTTTGGAAACTTGGGAATCAGAAATGCTTATATGGCCATATGTATTATGACAAAGTATCTCCGAGGAACCTTTTTCTGGGAATTGGTCTATATAAGTGCTCATGGTCATACTTCTCATTGTTTTTTTTTTTGCTGTTTCTGTTTGAATGTTGCAGCTTGTGTCCCTGCCATGGACTTAACCAAATAAAAATGATTATAACCTTCAGTGAGGGCTTGCTCTTTTTGACTTTCAGTTATGGAAAGGGCTGCACTGGAGAGCCTGTGGTGCTTGCTGTACATCTTTAATTTGGATGTTGGCAGTTACTAGCTGGCAGTTAGCTAGCCAAATTTGATAAGGCCAAGCTGGAGAACCTAGTCCTGAATTTTTGATTGTATAGGTTAACCTAAACAGAACTTAATTTAAGATTTGGCAAAACATAAAATACATTGCTGCACTGTTAAAAAGGATATCCAGAAGAGCAAATACTGTAATCTCTAACTTTAAATTTCACCTTACTTTACCTTAATTACTCCCCTCCACCCGCATCCCCTACCCTTCCACTGCCTTAAGGTACGCAATTGCAGGATCAGTATGCGAGGAATTGTTTTCCTTATTGTCATCATTTTCATTCCAAGCAAAGAGCAGGCGGAAGAATCACAAAATAATATATTCAGAGACGAGTTAGAATGGAGCGATCTATTTAGCGGTGGCATTCAGTGACCCATTCCTTGTGCATTTAATGATTAATCACTTCTCCAAGCTCTCTTAGGTCTTTCCAGTTCCATAAATAAAGCGTGTGCATTCGTCCCGCACCTTATTTCTGTATTCAATACTGCCCCCTTTTGTATTGAATGGGAATATTTTATTCTTTTCAGTCCTCGCTGCTCAAATAAATATTAGGGGTCATTTACCACTTAGAACGCAGTGTGCAAATTGCAGTAAAAAAATGGCTGCAGTCGTGCATGTATTTGAACTCCTTTTAATTATTGCTCATTTTCAGGGCACAAAGACATGCAGATCCCCCCTAATACAGGCCTGTCGCCTGCTATCCAGAATGCTCAGGAGCTGGGGTTTTCTGCATAAGGGAACTTTCCATTTGGATCTCCATTCCTTATTGCAAAAGAGGAGAATGGAGTTTCCGCACACCGGGAGTAGTTAAAATCCTAAATCTTTATTAGTCGATAGGCACACACAGCATCACACTTGATGCGTTTCGGGTGGAAATGCCCTTAATCATAACCATTCCTTATGTTTGCTAAAAAATCAAACATTCAGTAAACCTAATAGGATCATTTTCCTTCCAGTAAGGATTGATTATATCTTCGTTGGGATTAAGTACAAGATTCCGTTTTATTAGTACAGAGAAAAAGAAAACCATTTTTAAGATGAAAATGATTAGGAGATTAAAATGGAGCCTATGGGAGATGGCCATCCCGTAATTCGAAGCTTTTCAGATAACTGGTTTCAGGAGAACGGATCCCATAGGGCAGATAGGGGGCGCCAAGCACATCTTGCCATTCATCAATAAAGATGGGACTGTATTTAAAGGGATACTGTCATGGGGAAAAAACATTTTTTTCAAAATGTATCAGTTAATAGTGCTGCTCCAGCAGAACTCTGCACTGAAATCCATTTCTCAAAAGAGCAAACAGATTTTTTTAATATTCATTTTTGAAATCTGACATGGGGCTAGACATATTGTCAATTTCCCAGCTGCCCCAAGTCATGTGACTTGTGCTCTGATAAACTTCAATCACTCTTTACTGCTGTACTGCAAGTTGGAGTGATATCACCCCCCACCCTTCCCCCCCCCAGCAGCCAAACAAAAGAACAATGGGAGGGTAACCAGATAGCAGCTCCCTAACACAAGATAACAGCTGCCTGGTAAATTTAAGAACACTACTCAATAGTAAAAACCCATGTCCCACTGAGACACATTCAGTTACATTGAGAAGGAAAAACAGCAGCCTGCCAGAAAGCATTTCTCTCCTAAAGTGCAGGCACAAGTCACATGACCAGGGGCAGCTGGGAAATTGACAAAATGTCTAGCCCCATGTCAGATTTCAAAATTGAATATAAAAAAATCTGTTTGCTCTTTTGAGAAATGGATTTCAGTGCAGAATTCTGCTGGAGTAGCACTATTAACTGATGCGTGTTGAAAAAAACATGTTTTCCGATGACAGGATCCCTTTAAGTCTATGACAGGCAACCAATTCGGTGGCAGGTTTTTCTTCACCTGCAGCAACAACCTGGTGTGCAATGAGCCTGAATGTGTAATGTACCCATCTATGAAACACTATATTACCAAAGGAACAAAATCTGTCTGGCATCTTATCACTGCTCTAATAGAATTATCTGTTTCTCTTGGGCTTGAATAGCACTTTCTATGGTACAAGTAGTTGTCTCTCTGATAATATATAACAATGAAATAAAGTCTCCAAACCATATCTTTATTTAAAGGGTCTGTTCACCTTCAAAAGAGTAAATGAAAAATCAAAATAGGAAGAGACCCACTACTAGTAAAGCAGTAGCCCAAGTATTTATAACCTTAAAAAAATCTTTATTAGGAAATGCATTAGCCTAATGCATTCGTGCCAAGATGGGCTCTTACTCATAGGCTAGTAGTGGGTCTCTTCCTATTTTGATTTTTCATTGTTCTCAGACCCCATTGGACTGGGGGTTCTCTGGGATGAGACCACTTTACATTTTCTTATATAAATTGGATTTATGTTTTTTTTTAAAGAGCAGAGCTACATACCATAGTATAACTATATAACTTTGTTCACCTTCAGTTCAGTTGGTTTCAGACAGTTCACCACAAAGAAAGACTTTTTCCAATTACTTTCTATTTTCTATTTGTGGCAGTTTTTCTAATTTTGAAGTGTAAAGTTTCATTTTTCACCTTTTAAAACAGCTCTGGAGGGGGGGGGTCGCCAACTCTTTAACTGTCCCAAATTGATACATTTAGTTGCTACATTTGTTATCTTTGTCCCTGCTGAGTAGAATCTCTGGTTTCATTAAAGGCAGCTGTTAGAATTGATACAATAGTTGCTGATACTCCAGAGATGCTGCTGAGAAATGTATCAACTAATTGTATCAATTAAATGTAGTTAATTGTAACTGTTCAGAATCTGCTTCTGGATCACTAAGCTGCCAGACTGAAACACCAGAGACACGAACATTAAGGGGCACATTTACTAAGCTTGAGTGACGGATTCGAATATAAAAAACTTTGAATTTCGAAGTATTTTTTTGGGCACTTCAACCATCGAATAGGCTACAACGACCTTCGACTTAGATTCGAACGATTCGAACTAAAAATCATTCGACTATTCGACCATTCGATAGTCGAAGTACTGTCTCTTTAAAAAAAACTTTGACTACATACTTTGGTAGTTTAAACCTACAGAGGGGACCTTCCCCATCACTTTTCTAAGCTTTTTTTGATCAAAAAAAATCCTTCAATTGATCGATTAAAATCACTAGAATCGTTTGATTTGAAGGATTTTTTCGTTCGTTCGAACGATTTATACTTCGATCGATCGATCAAAGTTTTTGCGCTAAATCCTTCGAATTCGAAGGATTTAACTTCAAGGGTCGAATTCGAGGGTTAATTAACCCTCAATATTCGACCCTTGATAAATGTGCCCCTAAACTTTAACCTTACATTTTAATAAAGGGAATGCCCATCCCCTTTATCTATCTATTTTCCCTCTTTTTTCTTTCCCCTCTTTCTTCATGTTCATAAAATCAAGATACTGTTTAGGAAAACACTAACAAAATAAAAGATGTAAAGCAATTGAAAAAAAGTCTTTGTTTATAGTGAACAATCTGAAATCATCTGAACTGAAAAAAAGTATTTGTAAGGTGAACAACCCGTTTAATGGGCTCCACTGGAATTTATTTTTGTTATAAAAGTGTTTCATAAAACATTCCTATAACTGAAAGATTGCGCCAGCGCTGACATTTTGGACATGTCTGAAATCAAAGTACAAGCCATGGCATATGCTTCTGTTTGGGTTATGTCCAAATTTTTCACATCGGTTTATATGAATAGTAATATAGTAACTAAGGTTAAAATAAAAGACATGCATCCTTTGAGTTCAACCTTTTACAGCTATGTATAACCTGCTTAAAGGGATCCTGTCATCGGAAAACATGTTTTTTTCAAAACACATCAGTTAATAGTGCTACTCCAGCAGAATTCTGCACTGAAATCCATTTCTCAAAAGAGCAAACAGATTTTTTTATATTCAATTTTGAAATCTGACATGGGGCTAGACATTTTGTCAATTTCCCAGCTGCCCCTGGTCATGTGACTTGTGCCTGCACTTTAGAAGAGAAATGCTTTCTGGCAGGCTGCTGTTTTTCCTTCTCAATTATTTTACTATTGAGTGTTGTTCTTAGATCTACCAGGCAGTTGTTATCTTGTGTTAGGGAGCTGCTATCTGGTTACCTTCCCATTGTTCTTTTGTTTTGCTGCTGGGGGGGGAAAGGGAGGGACGTGATATCACTCCAACTTGCAGTACAGCAGTAAAGAGTGATTGAAGTTTATCAGAGCACAAGTCACATGACTTGGGGCAGCTGGGAAATTGACAATATGTCTAGCCCCATGTCAGATTTCAAAATTGAATATAAAAAAATCTGTTTGCTCTAGTACATAACATATTAATTTGCTAACACTAGTCCATTGCCAAATTCTTATTACCACCCGCACACACTGCCCCTTACTGGCCTTTCACAGTTGTTAATTGTACAGTAAAATTGTACAGCTTTTTTAAAACTCTTAAAACATTAGATTTTACTCACAATTCGAATGGTATCTTATTTATGAAAAAATTAAAACGTCTGAAATTGATTGAATAGTCCCGACCCAATCGAATTCTAAACAAGCTTTCCTCCAAAAAAAAAACCCTGAGACCATTGCAAGTCAAAAATTTTTTTGACGCGTGACATTTTTTTCCTCTCTTTTAATTTTTTTTAATTATTTGCCTTCTTCTTAGGACTTTCCAGACTTCAAATGGGGGCCACTGATCTCATTTAAAAAAATGCTCTGTAAGGCTAAAACGTTTATTGTTATTGCTACTTTTTATTACTCATTTTTATTCAGGCCTCTCCTATTCCAGTCTCTTATTCAAATCAGTGAATGGTTGCTAGTGTAAACTGGACCTTAGCAACCATATTGCTGAAATTGCAAACTGGAGAGCTGCTGAATAAAAAGCTAAATAACAAAAAAAAAATAGTAAAACCAATTGCAAATTGTGGCAGAATATCACTCCCTACATCATATTAAAAGTTAATGCAAAGGTAAATAACCCCATCCTAGTGTCACTATATAAATAAAGTTGTACTGTTCCTTTTATTTTCTTCTCCATCCCCAGTGTATGGTTTCCTTCACGTTCCCAAGTTAAAACCTAATCCTCAGTCACAGAACACTCCTGCATTTTGCTGATTAACCATATACAGCTCATTATATTCACTCCGTCTATATCTGTACTGTTATTGTTACATCAATTGGAGACGCCAATTCACGCCATTCACCTTTCTGCATATATTGGATACAGCCAGGTATGGGACTGGTAATCCAGAATGCTTGGGAGCTGGGGTTTTCTGGATACTGGATCTTTCCGTAGCTTGGATCTTCATACCTCGGGCAGATTTATCAAGGGTCGAATTTCGAAGTGAAAAAGACTTCGAAATTCGACCATCAAATAGGGTCGTCCGACATTCGAAGTCAAAGGATTTTTAAGGTAGTACGATCGTACTTCAAATCGTACGGTCGTACAATTTAATCATACGATCGAACAATTTTACAAAAAAATCCTTTGACTTCTCAAAACTTAGCCAAATACTGGCTATAGATTCTAGGAGGTCCCCATAGGCTAACATAGCAATTCGGCAGGTTCAAGGTGGTGAAGTGTCGAAGTCGAAGTCTTTTAAAGAGACAGTACTTCGATTTTCGAATGGTCGCATTTGTGAAACATTTTCACTTCGAATCAAAGTCAATTTTGGCTTATTGGATGGTCGAAGTATCCAAAAATTACTTCGAAATTCAAAGTTTTTTAATATGTGAAGTTCACTTCCACCTTTGATAAATCTGCCCCCTCATGTCTACTAGAAAATCATGTGAACATTAAATAAACCCAATAGGCTGGTTTTGCTTCCAATAAGGATTAATTATATCTCAGTTTGGATGAAGTACAAGCTACTGTTTTATTATTACAGAGAAAACTGAAATCATTTTTTAAAAATTTTGATTATTTGGTTTAAATGGAGTCTATGGGAGACGGCCATTCCGTAATTCAGAGCATTCTGAATAACTGGTTTCCGGAACGCGGATCCCATACCTTTACCAGTTTTTGGGGGCTGCTAATTTTTTTCTGGCGTCTGAAACTTCTGCATCCCAGATTGTGTTACTGCGTTTTTTATTTTTATTTTTTAATTCTTTTTTTCCCATATAAAGCTTGGCAAAAAACTGGAAAGACCTGCTCCTTGCCTGTAATTATGTAGTGTAAGATGTGAAGTGCAGATAACTGGGAGATGAAAGGCAAATAATCATTAAAAGTCGAGTTTTCTCTCTTTGCCTGCAAAAAAAGTGCTTTGGTACAAAGACCTTGGGGGCTTATTTATTTGAAAGAGATTCATTTAAAGGAATGGAACACATACAAAGAAAGTAAAGAAAAAGCAAGCTATAAGCAATTATTAGCTATAAAGCAGAATATATCCTAGTTCCCAGGGTTTCTAAACTGTGAGACTGCCCTCTCCCCGTGGGGCAACATTTAGGGGCTGATTCACTATGGGTCGAATATCGAGGGTTAATTAACCCTCGATATTCGACTAGGAATTGAAATCTTTCGACTTCAAATATCGAAGTCGAAGGATTTAGCGCAAATTCTGCGATCGTAGGATCGAAGGATTATTCCTTCGATCGAACGATTAAATCCTTCGAATCGAACGATTCGAAGGATTTAAATCCATTGATCGAAGGGGGACCTTCCCCATAGGCTAACATTGACTTCGGTAGCTTTTATCTGCCGAACTAGGGGGTCGAAGTTTTTTTTAAAGAGACAGTACTTCGACTATCGAATGGTCGAATGGTGGAATAGTCGAACGATTTTTACTTCGAATCCTTCGATTCGAAGTCGTAGTCGAAGGTCGAAGTAGCCCATTCGATGGTCGAAGTAGCCCAAAAAATACTTCGAAATTCAAAGTTTTTTTACTTCGAATCCTTCACTCGAATTAAGTGAATCGGCCCCTTAGGGTATCGGATTTGGCCGAATCCTTGTTCCTGGCCAAACCGAATCTGAATCCTAATTTGCATAATTAAGGCCGGGAAGGGAAATCACATGACTTTTTGTCACAAAACAAGGAAGTAAAAAGAATGTTACTTTCCCTCCCTTTAATTTGCATATACAAATTAGGATTTGGTTTGATATTCGGTTGAATCTTTAACAAAGAATTCGGGGATTCAGCCCAATCCCAAATAGTGGATTCTGTGCATTTCTAATATACATAGATTCGTCTATTTCTTCCATTGATAACTAGGGTTGCCACCTATTCTGGAAAAAACACCGACCTTCCTATATATTAACTTTTTTCCCTATTAATAACATTGGGATCAGCCATCATTTTTACTGCCAGGTGGCAACCCTACTGATAACACATCTGTTTACAGCATTATTTTATTCTTGGCTTCTGTATTTATTATACCATAAGGGGGCTTTATAAATAATCGGGATTTTACGCCATTATTAAAGGTGAATTGCCCCTTTAATGTTTGTTAGCAGCTGGCCTGTTACTATCTAGACTTGCTGCTATTTCACCCATACTAAGCACCTTGTCCTTTAGCTGTAGTGTTCTCTTTAAGCACACCTTTTATACTTGTAAAACCACAAACGATAGTCATTTTCCCCCAGAATACTAGTGTTTATATATCATATTGGGTGTGATGGATTTCTTGTTTTGTGCTGAAAGTGCTTGATGTAACCTTCCTTCCCCTGCACATATCTGTCACAGGCTAAGCTCCATTTCCCTCACCACCTTAGCCAACATGCCCCACAGTTTGCAGAAATCAACATTAGGATGTACAAAATTTTCTATTTTTATCTGAAAAAACATGCATGCTATTGAGCAAAGTTTTATGGCATTGCCAAAAATTATTTCCTTTTAAAGGAGAACTAAACCCTAAAAAAATGAATATGGCTAAAAATGCCATATTTTATATATTGAACTTATTGCACAAGGCTAAAGTTTCAGCTTGTCAATAGCAGCAATGATCCAGGACTTCAAACTTGTCACAGGGGGTCACCATCTTGGAAAGTGTCTGTGACACTCACATGCTCAGTGGGCTCTGGCTGTTGAGAAGCTAAGCTTAGGGGTCGTCACTAATTATCCAGCAGAAAATGAGGTTGGTCTGTAATATTAGCTGATGCTACAGGGCTGATTATTAAATTCTGATGCTAATTGCACTGGTTTCTGTGCTGCCATGTAGTAATTATCTGTATTAATTACTAATCAGCCTTATATTGTGACATTTCTATTCTATGTGTACTGTATATTCTGAGTGGGTCCCTAAGCTCAGTAAGTGACAGCAGCACAGAGCATGTGCAGTGAATCAGCAGAAAAGAAGATGGGGAGCTACTGGGGCATCTTTGGAGACACAGATCTTTACTGCTAAAGGGCTGTGGTTGCCTTGGGCTGGTACAGAAGCACAAAACATAATGTACAACATTTCTAGCTACTTCTTTAGTTAGGCTTTAGTTCTCCTTCAATGTTAGATATACTTCTGCAGGAATCGTCCTCTAGGTGAACTGGAACTCTCAGCCCCAGTTCCACACCTAGCCTATAACGATTCCTATGGCTCGTGCCTGTTTGGCTACAGGCATATTAGGAGAAAATGTTCAAGACCTTTCCTTCATCGTAGGAAACATAACAAGGTAGTCACATGAATCACATGGACTGCCAGTGCTGAGGACTGGGTTGGGAGAGAACCACATCCAGGATTTGACAGCCCAATTGATATCTGGTTGGAAAGGCGTTGGTTTTGGCCCCATACAGGGACAAGTGTAGTGGCCATTCAGACAAGAATGGGCAAGTGAGCAGGTAGTATTGGCCCTTGTACAGCAATTAAGCAGCACAAAGATGCGATCGATACTGATACATTTAAATCATACCTCCCAAACGTGAATATATATGAGTGGGATAATTAAGGTTACACATCCCATTCTAAACAGACACCCCAGCCTGCAAGACCTTTCTCACCTGGTAATGCTGTTCTTTTTGGGGTTTATGATTCTGGTCTGTTCTGCATGGAATATATGTTAATACAGGTATGGGTCCGTTATCCAGAAAGCTCCGAACTACGGGAAGGCCATCTCGCATAAGTAAATAATTCTAATTTTTCAAAGTAATTTTCCTTTTCTCTGTTATAATAACAGTACCTTGTACTGGATCCAAACAAAGATATAAGTAACCCTTATTGGAGGCAAAACAATCCTTAAGGTTTCATGTTTAAATGTTTTTTTTAGTAGACTCAGGGGCAGATTTATCAAAATGAGCGTAATAAATAAAAACATATTTATAAAAGACATATTTACCTGTTTTAAATTCATCAGAATGTGTACTTTCAGGAAATATATGGTTTTCTAGGGTCGCCTTACTATAGGGGGTCTCATGGCACATAATACACATACCAGGTGCTTATATTGTAGTAGCCAGAGTGGCATACGTGAAAATTCATATGCACTGTTTGGTTTTGGGCGTCTCTGTATGCTACATAGTTTGGTAAATCTATGCATATTGGGCATCAAACTGTTCAGTAGACCCCCTGGCGTTCATATTTAGGATGCTTTATGCTGGTAGGCTACGAAATTTGGGGTATATAATGGGATATAATGGGGTAAAATGCAAGCTTTGTCAAGATATTCAGAAATTCCATAAAAATCGTTATGTTTAGCATAGCTTTGCAGTTTGGTAGTTTGCATTATAAAGATGTAATTACCTGCCTTTTGGGTATCAAACTGTTTGGAGGACCCCTGGCAATCATATTTTCTTGGTACGTAATGATACATGGTTGATATGATGCTGGAAATTTGAAGCTTTGAGGCAATTTTCAGGTATTTCACCAAAACTGCCAATTTTGGGAAAAACTTGTGACTCAGCAGTTTCGAGCAGAAAGGCATGGGTAACATAACATAGAAACAAGGTTTTCATAGTAACATTGTATTCATAATTCCATCCGGGATGTGGCATCCTTGCAACACGATATTGACAAACTGGCAATCTGGGCAGCTAAGTGGCAAATGAGATTCAATGTCGATAAATGTAAAGTCATGCACCTGGGATGTAAAATATCCACTTATACCCTTAATGGGACTGCACTAGGCAAATCCATTATGGAAAAGGACCTTGGAGTCCTTGTAGATGATAAACTTGTCTGTAGCAAGCAATGCCAGTCAGCAGCATCAAGGGCAAATAAGGTCTTGAGCTGTATTAAAAGGGGCATAGAGTCACAGGAGGAGGGGGTCATTCTTCCACTGTATAGAGCACTTGTAAGGCCCCATCTAGAATATGCCGTACAGTTTTGGTCTCCATCACTCAAACAGGACATTATTGTATTAGAGAGGGTACAGAGAAGGGCAACTAAGCTGGTAAAAGGTATTGAAAATCTTAGCTATGAGGAAAGACTGGCCAAATTGGGGATGTTCACGCTGGAGAAAAGGCGCTTAAGGGGAGATATGATAACTATGTATAAATATATAAGGGGATCATATAATAATCTCTCTAATGATTTATTTACCAGTAGGTCTTTCCAGCTGACACAATGTCACCCATTCCGATTAGAAGAAAGGAGGTTCCGCCTAAATATTGGGAAGGGATTTGTTACAGTGAGAGCTGTGAAGATGTGGAATTGTCTCCCTGAATCAGTGGTACAGGCTGATACATTAGATAGCTTTAAGAAGGGGTTGGATGGTGTTTAGCAAGTGAGGGAATACAGGGATATGGGAGATAGCTCATAGTACAAGTTGATCCAGGGACTGGTCCCATTGTCATTTTGGAGTCAGGAAGGAATTTTTCCCCTCTGAGGCAAATTGGAGAGACTTCAGATGGGTTTTTTTGCCTTCCTCTGGATCAACTGGCAGTTAGGCAAATTAAAAAAACTAAAACGTTGAACTTGATGGACGTGTGTCTTTTTTCAACCTTACTTACTATGTACTACTATGGTAGTGAAAGTTCATCATTTGATAAATACACCTTTAAAAATCCAATAGAAATGAATGGAGAGAGGCGGTAAAAAATAGCAATTTTTCTTTTTTTTGGTATTTAGCGCCATAAATCTTTTTGCAGAGGTGGAAATAAATGAAAACTCAGGCAGATTTAGAAAGCTCAGGTTCTCCCGAAAAAAACAATGTATCGTTTTTCTTGGTAAACTAAAGGTTTCCCCTCAGAAAATGCCCCTAAAGTGAAATTTTTCAAAAACCTCTAGCACTGAGTGCAAATGAAATGCGAAATTCTGCTGGCACTTAAATTGGGCAAATTGGAGGACTGATTTAATAACTGGGCATTTTGCCCCAGAGAGTAATTACCCCTGAATTTGGGGCTCCTGTACGTAGCACTGATTGACTAGGGGCTCATGTCCCATAGCAGCGAATGTATCCTATACGGACATGTAGAAGTTAATAGTTAGGTGTTATTGCCCATGGAAGAAGGAGGAAAGCATGTGTTTGTAATCAGGCCAACACACACACACAAATCAGCTTTGTAAAGTGCTCAATAGACAAGGCGCAGCTCCGTGCCAGAGTTGAGCGAACAAAGGGATATAAATCCTCCTGTTCCAAGAAAAAGATTAACAGCGCTCCCACGACACGATAACCTGATAATAAGATATAAAAAACCAAGCTGGGTCGGTGATGGCAGGTATTGAAACCCGCAAGCTTATTTGTTGCTATAAATCTCTGCTGGTCATGGTAAGAACACCTTATATAAAGTCAGAAGGTAACATGAAATGGGAATAAATGTTCTGTTTTAATTAAGATAATGACTGTGGCCATGGTGGGAGCATCATGCCAAAATGCTTGTTCCTGCCTGTTTCTATTCATATAAAACAGGGGAAACAAGGTGCCTATAGCAGACACTGGCAGAGTAAGGAAGAGATTACTAGAATGGAGGTGAGTGGTCCTGGGTGATGCCTACTTGACACTAGCTGATAGGGTTTGCTCTTCAAATGAATGGGAAGTGGTCCAGAGACATAGTTACCCATTTCACCATCAACTCAACCCCATTTTTGAGGGGTCTCCCTGATTCAACTGACTCTCTCCTGGGCACCCAAAGTAGCAGCTCAGACCCCCACTGTCCATACCTTACACATGAATCTCAATTTACCCCCCTAAACTGAAGTGCAAGTGTTACTTGAAGCTCCTCAGAAGCAGACCCATTGCATTCAAAACACCTTAAAGGAGAACGATCGCGAACATTAACATTTTATATAAGCTTGATCATACTGAAATAAGAAACTTTCTTAATACAATCAATTAAATATTCTGCACCGTTTCTGAAATAATCAAGTTTATGTTCATCCCTCTATCAACATTTTTTTCTCTTCATTCTGTCTTCATGCAGCAGTTGGGTGTCAGATATTCATTGACAGTTAGATCCAATATATCTTATAGGGGGGCTCCTTTTGCCTAGAAGATGTATTAGAGCTCACTCTATTAAACTCACCAGACATCATGTCTCTCTACATGCAGGATTTGTGCAAAAGGCAGTTATTTTCTTTGTACTGGAATCAGTTATTTGAACAAGCTCTAATACATCTGCTAGGAAAGGAAGCCCCTATAAGATATATTGTATCTGTCAATGAATATCTGACACCCAACTGCTGCATGAAGACAGAATGAAGAGAAACAGATGCTGAGAGAGGAATAGTGAAGATAGAGGAGATTTGTGCAACTGGAGCTGCAGAGAAATTGTACAATATTCAGTATAAATAGTCATAAACATAAAAGCTTACAGAACACAACTAAGAGGTAGTTCACCTTGAAATTAAATTTCAGTATGTTATAGAATGGACGAGTCTAGCAACTTTTCAATTGGTCTTCATTATTATATAGTTTTTCAATTATTTACCTTTTTCTTCTGACTATTTCCAGCTTGCAAATTCAGGACTGTGACCCTATATAAGAACAAATGCTCTACAAACCTACGAATATATTGTTATTGCTATTTTTTATTGCTCATCTTTCTATTCAGACTCTCTCCTATTCATATTCCTGTCTCTTAAGGTGGCCATAGACTCCAAGATCCGCTCGTTTGGCGACATCGCCAAACGAGCGGATCTTTCCCCGATATGCCACTAAACTGCGTGGCTATATCGGGGGTAATTCGAACGTTCGGCCGTATGGCCGAACGATCGCATTACGATGCGCCAATCGGCTCCGACGGGTCGGTCGGGTAAAACTCCAACCTTCCCGATCGATATCGTGGCCAGATATCGATCGGGAAGACCCGTCGGAAGCCCCCATACACGGGCAGATAAGCTGTCAAATCGGTCCAAACTTACCGATATCGGCAGCTTTATCTGCCCGTGTATGGCCACCTTTATTCAAATCAATGCATGGTTGCCAGGGTATTGGATCCTAGCAACCAGAAATGGCAACCTAGAGATCTTTTGAATAAAAAGGTAAATAACTCTTTAAATGACTAAATCATACTAAAAGTTAACTCAAAGTGAACAACCCATTTAAACCTACTGTATGGTTTAATGTCTATTTGCACATTTTATCATCGTAGTAGTGCCCCTTAACTGAACTTGGGGAGCATGGGAGCCCCATTTAGTGACTGAAACGGATTAAAGTAATTATCAGAGTCTTCTTGTTTTTTGGATTTTTTTGAACGTCGCCACTAGGGATTGCTAATGGGTTGGAAACCAGCAGCTCAAGAGTAAACACGGAAGAGATTGAGTGTCAACAGTTGGGGTGTGAGTTTTACCTTTACTTTTATGGATTATCAGCTGCCCCTTATCTCCCTTATCTGTGACTACATGGGTGTACGTAATAAAGTCAATATGCAATCATATGACTCTGTGTCTATCAGTAGACAGGAGCCAGAATTGGTTCTAATAACAAATCCAGTGTGTTTCTTTTGGTAAGTGGGCTGTCTGTCCAGCTGTCAAAGTAGGATTTTGGGAGTTGTAGTCTCAGAAGGAGACTGTGGATACTGCTAATCCTTGCAGGCCAATGTTTTTTTCATACTTTGCTTCCAATGTAAAAATAAATATATATATATATATATATATATATATATATATATATATATATATATACACACACACACACACACAGGTATGGGACCTGTTATCTAGAATGCTCGGGACCTGGGGTTTTCCAGATAATGGATCTTTCTATTTGGGATCTTCATACCTTAGGTCTACAAGAAAATCATATAAACATTAAATAAAACCAATAGGCTGGTTCTGCTGCCAATGAGGATTAATTATATCTTAGATTGGATCAAGTACAAGATACTGCTCTATAGGAAAAGGAGATAATTTTAAAAAATTTGGATTATTTAAATAAAATGGAGTCGGCCTTTCCGTAATTTGGATCTTTCTGGATAACGGGTTTCCAGATAACAGATCTCATTCTTATGTGTGTGTTTGTGTATGTATGTGTGTGTATTTATATAATTATATGTTTGTATATATATATATATATATATTTTTTATACAGGTACGGGACAGCCCAACAGCCTGGTTTGATTCCAGTAAGGATTAATTATATCTTAGTTAGATAGTTAAATCAAGTTGAAAAAAGACAAAGTTCATCAAGTTCAACCCCTCCCTACTTTCACATAAATTCTATATACCCATATCTATACTAACTATAGAGTTTAGTATCACAATAGCCTTTGATATTATGTCTGTCCAAAAAAAAAAAATCTTCATTTGGATCAAGTACAAGATCCTTTAGAGAAGGAGGAAATGATTTTCAAAAATTTGGATAAAATGGAGTTTATGGGACAGGGCCTTTCTGTAATTCTGAGCTTTCTGGATAACGGGTATAATTACATATAATCAACATTTTTTATTTTGTTTGGTATTTGCCTACATATTCTTTTAACTGCTGGGTGAGTAAAAGGGCTGGGGAGGTGACACTGCATTACAAGGATATTGGGGATGGTGCTGTAGAATCCTATCAGTGCACTTTAATGGAAATAATCAACCTGCAGAGAATTAAAACTCATTATAAATAGTATAAATGGACCCCTGAATCCTTCTTATTTCCTGTTTCTGCTGTGATTCTGTTGCCAAAATGTTCAGCCCACAGTGGGTGACACATCTGCACTTCTCCACCTTGCCCAGGTGTGTCCTCACCAAGCCGAGTCTCCTCCGTGACAAAACATCTGGTCCAACAGGTTTCCCTTCCGCGTCTGTAGCATGCCTCATTACCATAGTAAACACGTAGCTTCCCGGACCATGGTGAAAAATCCTTTCTCTCTCGTTTAATTGCAGTAAGCTCCAGAGCAAGAAGAAAGACGGCAAATGGTTACACGCCGCGTCCGGGGAATGGTTTGAGGAAATCCAGAAAGAGAAATTTAAGAAGGAGCGAGATGTGAGGAACCTGGTGAAGCGGCCCCTTGCCTGTCGGCTGCAGGAGACAAGTCATCCAAACGGTGAGTCAGTGTCTGTATCGTTTCAGCTTTCACTCGTTCCCACTTCAGACTGGATCACAGAGGCTGCACTCATGACTTTGCTGAGATCTTATCTGCCAGTGACCAGGGGCTGCATTTAGAAAACACACAAGACAGGAAAGCAAATATTAGCAAAGCTAATTCTTGGCCCCAGGGTGCTCAAACTGTACTTTTACCTTAACGGAGAATTCAACCCTTAATTAAAAAAAACCCTACTCTACATATAACTCCTCCCTGCTCCCCCCAGCCTAGCTGCTACCCCTGGTAAATGCCCCTAAATGCCCCTAACTCTTTACTTACCCCTCGGTGCAGATTCAGGGCATCAGAGTTCACGGCCGCCATCGTCTACTTTTCGGAATGAGGGCGGTGTGTCGGTGCATGCGCAGTTGGAGCAATCTTCCGTTTTGCGACAACTGTGCATGTGCCGAAAGTCCCGGAAATTGCCGACGTGAAGGAAGAAAACCCGAAGATTACTGAAGTGCCGGAAGATGGCGCCCATGAACTCCGATGCCCTCAATCTGCACTGAGGGGTAAGGGTAAGTAAAGAGTTAGGGGCATTTGCTAGGCTGGGGGGGGAGCAGGGAGGGGGTCTATGTAGGGTAGGGATTTTTTTCATTAAGGGTTTAGTTCTCCTTTAAACAAATGGTTACTTGGTGTGATCTCTTTTAAAATATAAAATTAGTGCTTTAAGGGCAGAGACACACGGTCAGATTCGGGGAGATTAGTCGCCCGGCGACAAATCTCCTCTTCTTTGGGGCAAATAATCTCCCCAAACCGCCTTCCTCTGCCTTCCCACCTGCTAGAATGAAAATTGCCGGCGGGATGGCACTCGGATCACTTAGTTTTCCGAAGTCGCCTGAAGTTGCCTCACGAGGAACTAAGCACTCCGAGTGCCATCCTGCTGGCGATTTTTTATCCAGCCGACAGGGGAGGCAGAATGTGAGCGTGTGTCTCTGCCCAAAGGGGTTGTTCACCTTCAAACACTTTTCAATTCATTTGGTTTCAGATAGTTCAACAGAAAAAAATACCTTTTCCAATTACTTTCTATTTGTGATAGTTTTTGTAATATTGAAGAGTCGCCTTCTAAATCAACTCTGGGAGGGAGGGGGGTCGCAGACTCTTTAAACGTTCAAAATTGATACAATTATTTGTTACATTTGTTATCTTTGTCCCTGCTGAGCAGAATCCCTGAGTGCCATTAAAGGCAGCTGTTAGAATTGATACAATAGTTGCTAATATTCCACAGATACTGATGAAATATGTATCAACTAATTGTATCAACTTAGGGGCAGATTTAACAAGGGTCGAATTGAAAATTCGAAATTCGAATTTTCTTATGGTCAAAACTGTCAAATTCTACTAGGGAGTTATTCAAATTCGATTCGAGTTTTTAAAAAAATTCAAATTAGATTTTTGAGATTTATCATACTCTGGCCCTTTAAGAACTCGAATTCGACTATTCGCCATCTAAAACCTGCTTAATTGCTGTAGGTCCAGGGATCAATTTTGAGTTGTTTGCAGCCTTCCCGACATTCTACTTTTTTTGAGGTTTTTAAAATTGAATCGAATTTGATTTGAACTTTTGGGTTGATTCTATTAATCCGACCTTTTAAAAATAAAATTTTATGAACAAATTTCAATTGGTCGAATTTCGAGTTCAGGGAGTTTTAAAAAAAAACTTGCATGATTTCGAAATTCGACCGTTGATAAATCTGCCTCCTCATTTCTTCTTAATGGATACATTTAGTTGATACATTACTTATCTTTGTCCCTGCTGAGCAGAATCCCTGAGTTTCATTACAGGCAGCTGTTAGACTGGATACAATAGTTGCTGATATTCCACAGATACTGCTGAGAAATGTATCAACTAAGGGGTAGATTTATCAAAGGTCGAGGTGAATTTTTGGATTAAAAAAATTTGAATTTCAAGCTATTTTTGTGTACCTCGACCAGGGACTATTTATCGGAATTTATCATGTACTGTGTCTTTAAAAATTCGACTTCGACCATTCACCATCTTAAACCTGCCGAATTGCTGTTTTAGCCTATGGGGGGCCTCCTAGAACCTATTTGGTGTCAATTGGTGGACTTTGAAAAAGCTACGTTTTTTTCGGGGAAAACTTTGATTACTTCGATTGGTACGTTTCCAATTCGGCTGAATACGGACCTATTCCATGGAAAACTGACCTATTCAGCTGAAAAAAAACCTTTGACTTAATTTCAGGTTGGTCTTTTTAAATTTCGAAGTTTTTCAAATTCGAAATTCGACCCTTGATAAATATGCCCCTAAATGTAGCAAATTATAACAGTTCAGAATCTGCTCCTGGATCACTGAGCTGCCAGACTCAAACACTAGAGACACGAACATTCAACTTTAAACTTCAGTTTTGGGGAACAGTAAAAAAAATTGGAAAGCAACTGAAAAAAACTCAACTGAAAAAAGTGTTTAGAAGGTGAACAACCACTAAACAAGAGACTAACCAATTGGATGTTTCAATTTGCCTTTTTATTATGTTTTACCTGAGCCAATATTATTATGAATAATTGCCCTGGCTAGTTATAGTTCATTATTTTGTGTTTGTTTTTGCAATAAAGAGGCGTGAAAGGGGCTTGTAGTACATGTTTATCAGGCATCCACTAATTATAAACAGAGATCTACAGAGCAAAATCTCACAACTATCCAATAAATTGAAACAGTGCCAATAAACATTCGAGTTTTTAATCCGAAAAAAACTTAAATGTCAGGAAGGCTATTAACATCTTCAAATAAGTCACAGGACCTCTCCCATTGACTTCTACTTGAACTTGTTCCCAGGGTAAAGGTTTGATAAATCTCGAATTTCAAATTCGAATCGAGTTTGGATTATTCCCAATTCTAATTTGTGAGTTTTGACCAAAAATACAATTCGTAAATTCGAATTTACTAATCGACCTTTAATAAATCTGCCCCTTATGTGATGCAGAGAGTGATATTCTAAGACAATTTGCATTTGGTTTTCATTTTTATTGTTTTGTCCTTTAGCTTTTGATTCAGCAGCTTTCCAGTTTGCAATTTCAGCAGTCTGGTTGCTAGGGTCCAAATTACCCTAGCAACCATGCACTGATTTGAATGTGAGACTGGAATATGAATAGGAGAGGCCTGAATAGAAAGATGAATGATAAAAAGTAACTTTATTAAACTTACTAATTCAAGTAAACTTACTAACTAATTAAAGTAAATTAGTAGACTTACAGAGTACTTGTCAGTGACCCCTTTGAAAGCCGAGACGGCCCAGAAGAAGAAGGCAAATTACTTTGAAATAGGCTATTTTCATTCGAATCGTACGCATCAAATTAACATCGTATTCGATCAAATTTGATTAAAAGTTGTTTTTTTTAAAAAAGTCCACCAATTGACTCCAAATAGGTCCCCCATAGGCTAAAACATCAATTTGGCAGGTTTTAGATGGTGAATGGTTGAATTCTGGTGAATGGTTGAATTCTAATTTTTAAAGAGACAGTACATGATGAATTTGGATATTCGGATTTTCGATTTTTTTTTCCAAAGTTGAATGGAACTTGGATTTTTGTTCCACATTTACATATTCTAATCGGAAATAATCCAAACTCGAGATTTATCAAACCTTGACCCTGGGAACAATTCAATATTCGACTATTCACCAACTGAAACTGTCCGAGTTCATGTAGAAGTCAATGGCAGAGGTCTAGTGACCCATTTGAAGAAGTTAATAGCCTTCCTGACATTCGGAGAAAAAAACTATTTGAGTTTGATCGAATACTAATCAGATATTCGGATTCGATTGTTTCGAATTCGAACAAAATTTTTCTTAAATAACCTCCCATTCGATTTTCTAGTATATTCGAATTTATTCAAGTAAAAAAGAAATTAAATGAATTCGACCTTTAATAAATCTGCCCCTAAAAGTTAACTTAAAGGTCAACTACCCCTTTAATGTTGGGGTGCCTTATGAATGCAGCTTTCAGCATGTTGGTGATTCTGCTTGGTTGCCTTGTGAATGCAGCACATTGTAGTTGCCAGTTTGCAGGGCATTGTTTTGGGTTTGAGTTTGCATATTTGACCCATTGCTGGGGCTACTTTGTCAGTGCAGATTTCGGCCCATTAGTTTAATGCAGAGCTAGAGGGACAGTCCCTCTTTTGTACTGGAAAGTCCCGTTTTTCTCTGCACTGAACAGCCAGAAAAAGATACAAAGTTTCTGACTTAATTGGCTTTTGACAGAGAGCCCAGACTAAGGGCTCTTACACACGGCCGTTCCGACCTGCGCTCCCCTGCGTTCCGTTTTTTGGCGTTCAGCCGCAGGGGAGCGCAGGAATAGACGCAAGTAATGATTTGAAATGGGGCTGTACTCACGAAGGCGCGTGTAGGCGCCGAACGCAGGTTCAGACGCAACATGCTGCATTTTTCCTGCGTTCGGCGCCTACACGCGCCTTCGTGAGTACAGCCCCATTTCAAATCATTACTTGCGTCTATTCCTGCGCTCCCCTGCGGCTGAACGCCAAAAAACGGAACGCAGGGGAGCGCAGGTCGGAACGGCCGTGTGTAAGAGCCCTTAGAGCCACAGCAGCAAATAAGATACTTTGTAACAATTTTAAGGTAAGAAAATAAGTAATTGTAACAATTTAGATAAGGATTCAGGTTTTATAGTAAATAGTTTCTTGCATTCGGACTTTAATAAATGTCCATGTTTATAAGAGTTTAAATATGCTCTGGGTTAAGTAACCCATTGCAACTAATCTGATATATTCATTTCAACAGAAACGCCTACTTTTTTAACCCCTTGTTTAAAAATAAATTACATATATACACGCACAGGTATGGGATCCATTATTACAGAAACCCGTTATCCAGAAAGCTCCAAATTAAGGCCGTCTCTCATGGACTCCATTATAATCAAATAATTAACATTTTTAAAAATGACGTTGCCTTTTCTCTATAATAATAAAACAGTAGCTTGTACTTGATCCCAACTAAGATATAATTAATCCTTATTGGAAGCAAAACCAGCCTGTTGGGTTTAATTAATGTTTACATGATTTTCTAGTAGTCTTACAGGGATATTATAGTAATCTTACAGGGATTCTGTCATGATTTTTATGGTGTTGTTTTTATTTTACTGTTTACACTGCAACTAATTCACACTACCATATAAAATTTAATTTCTAACCCAACAAGTGTATTTTTTTTAGTTGTAATATTGGTGTGTAGGTGCATCTCATGTCATTGTGCCTGGTCATGTGCTTTCAGAATGAGCCTGCACTTTACAACAGAACTGCTTTTAGGCAGGCTGTTGTCTACTACTCAGTGTAACTGAAGGAGTCTTAGTGGTACTTGGATTTTTACTAGGGAGCTGTTATCTGGTTACCTTCCCATTGCTCTGCTGATGGCCTGCTGATGGCCTGCTGAGGGGGCGGGGGTGATATCACTCCAAATTGCAGTGCAGCAGTAAAGAGTGACTGAAGTTTATCAAAGCACAAGTCACATGACTGGGGGCAGCTGGGAAACTGACAATATGTCTAGCTCCATGTCAGATTTCAAAATTAAATATAAAAATATCAGTTGGCAATTTTGAAAAATGGGATTTCAGTGCAGCAGTCTGCTGGAGCAGCACTATTAACTGATGCATTTTGGAAATAATGTTTTAGGGATGTGTTAAGGAATGAAGATCCAAATTAAAGAAAGATTCATTATCTGGAAACCCCCAAGTCAGAGCATTCTGGGTAACGGATCCCATTACAAAGGTCCGAGGTGACTTCTAATTAGAGATGCACCAAATCCACTATTTTGGATTCAGCCAAACCCTCGAATCCTTTGCGAAAGATTCAGCCAAATACCGAACCCGAATCTTAATTTGTATATGCAAATTAGGGGTGGGAAGGGAAAAACATTTTTTACTTCCTCATTTTGTGACAAAAAGTCATGTGATTTCCCTCCCCATCCCTAATTTGCATATGCAAATTCAGATTCAGTTTGGCCGGGGAGAAATCCGAATCCTGCTTAAAAAGGCCGAATCCCGAACTGAATCCTGGATTCGGTGCATCCCTACTTCTAATATCCTTATATTTTACAAGAGGGGGTACTTTATTGTCGGAAAATAACCACTGACATCAATAAGCACCGTTTATATGATATTCATAGCTTTTGTGTGTATATATATATATATATATATATATATATATATATATATATATATATATATATATATATATATATATATATTCTGTTTATAATGGCTTATTGTGTTTTTTTCTAGACTCGGTCAATTCTAAAATGTCAAAACTGGAAAACCTTCCGTCCTCCAAGAATGTTAATTCCGGTTCTTCATTTCTTGGTATCCGATCTCCATTCTCCTTCTTTGGAAAATTTGCAAAACAAAATTCTAAGCTACAGGAGAGGTAATATCTGTCATGCCAACACCGTCCTTTTTTGTTTTTTCACAATACAGGGCAGAGACTAGGAGTCATCATTTAATTTTGTGCACTATTGTATAAAGAACCACCCCCTGTTTATGTGCTATATCTGTTTTTTTTTGGCCAACAGAGTTTTCTATATTAAATATTCAATATTGAGTTAATATAGTGGTAAAGTATAGTAAGTTTCCAGCATTTGATGAGGAGGGGCCCTTGGCTTTGGTTTCTCTGATGGGCTCCATATATCCCAGTGTGACACTGCATGTATCCTGTTGTCAAGCGCCTGCCTTGGTGTGATGACTATGCACAATAGTGATGTGCAGCTCAAGTTTTCCATGACCCGACCCAGACCCGACCTCCCTCAATCCACGCCCGACTTCCCCCTTCCTTTTTTAGACCCACGTCCACCGCCGATGATGTCACAACAAGGGTGGGGCGAGCAGGAGCGCGTCTATAAAACTGGAAGTCGGAAGCCGGCTATGTAAGGTCACGGGTGGAGAGAGTAGGCAGAAGAGCTCAACCCGTACCCGCCTGCGACCCACAAATGGGGGAGCCAGGTCAGCCCGTGGGTATCAGGCTGGCCCACACATCACTAATGCACATTACCATAATGGCTTCCCTTATGCCAAATGCATTATCAGGACAAGAACAAAATGAACTATGCATTGTTTTTTTTATTAGCCATCTGTCAGTAACACCAAAAAATGAAACGGTTTTAGGTAAGGGACACACTGGACGATTTGTCGCCAACATTTTTAAAAAGCAAATCACGGCGACATATCGCTCGTTTTGTCTCTGAACAAAACCAAATGAAAGACGCCAGCTCCTGTGCCCACAGCGCGTTTGTGAATCGCCTGTAGCTCCAAAACGCACTGAGACCCTTTTCCGAACGATTTATCAGAAATAGCATGTACTTAGAAAAGCACTGAAATCTCCTAGACACGCACACACATACAGATAAGTAGCAGCAATTGTATTCAAATTACAATGCGAACGCAATGACGCAAGAACGCAAGCACGTAAAGACGCCAGGTTACAGCGGGAAGCACAAACCGTTTCCGGTTTGGGTGGAGCACGTACCGCACAGAGTAATGGGATACAAATCGCTCTGTGCCAATAGTCGCTGTGAATCGTCTGTTCAAAAAAGATGATCGTCTTGTCGCCGCGATTTACTTTTTTAAAACGTTGGCGACAAATCGTCCAGTGTGTCCTTACCCTTAAAAGAATGGCAATATAATGTAACGTTGCCGTGCACTAGTACAGACGACTTTGGAAATCCGAAGCTATTCGTCTGCTATCCCGCCGGCAATTTGTATTCTTGCCGACGGGAAGGCATTTCTGGGAGATTAGTAGCTCGAAGTAGAGAAGATTTGTCGCTGGGCTACTAATCTCCCCCTCTGCCACCACCCTAAGGGTCAGGGCACACAGGCAGATTCAGGGAGATTAGTTGCCCAGCAACAAAGAATCTGCCTGTATGCACTGACCCTAAAACTGGTTTGTAGCCATGAGGGCAACCATTCAAGCACAAGATACAAAGTAGATAACAGATAAGTTCTGAAGAATCCCATTGTATACTACAGAGCTTATCTGTGTATTTACTGTGTATCCTGTGCTTGAATGACTGCCCCATGGCTACACAGCAGCTTGTTTATATAAACTATAGTAGTACTTATCTGTTATCTACTGTGTATCCTGTGCTTGAATGGCTGCCCCCATGGCTACACAGCAGCTTGTTTATATAAACTATAGTAGTACTTATCTGTTATCTACTGTGTATCCTGTGCTTGAATGGCTGCCCCCATGGCTACACAGCAGCTTGTTTATATAAACTATAGTAGTTATTATCTGTTATCTACTGTGTATCCTGTGCTTGAATGGCTGCCCCCATGGCTACACAGCAGCTTGTTTATATAAACTATAGTAGAGTTTCTGAAGAAAACCAGTTTTACCAGTGCAACACATTATATTTTCATTAGTTTAAAAGACTTTAATTTTTTTGGTGTTACTGTTCCTTTAAGCAGTCGCAGTGAACATGGCCAGAGAATGAAGCCTGTACCACCACTATTGGTCGACTCACTAACTTGGTCAGGAAAGGGACAACGATTGTTACTTAAGCCATTGAATTGATGCTGTGTAAAAAAAGATTTCTTAAACGTTTCTGAGTTATAATAATATATTATTAAATTATAGGCACTGACAGATAGTGTAAGCAATAATGATAAATGGCTACTCCATACAAAAAGAATTTCTGTGAAAAACTGGCACATTTATAGCTGTAGGTTCTATTTGAGCTGAGTGCCACAGATCCTGCTGAGGCTTGCACTGCCATAGAACGTTCTGTACTCCTGTTAGGCACATGGAACTGCACTGTGGGACCCTTCAAGCGACCCCAGGCTCATTTGTGATGCCAGTCACCTCTCACTCACAGTAAGGACCTTTACACACTTTAAAAGCACACTTTTATTGATCTGTAGCATTTTTTATCGTTCCAAGCCCTGTTGTTCAGCTCACAGGACAGGTGTGTTCTGTGGCATCAACAAAAACTTCAAATTGTTTTACTACACACATCCGTATGGCAAAATATTGTGTGCAATGCTGTTTACCAGTTGCTGTTGAACTACAATATCATGCAGTTCTGGTTCGGTGGAAAACTACAGTAGAACCCCCATTTTACATTATTCAGGGGACCAGGAAAAAATTATGTAAAATAGGATATAAGCATAGGTTTTACTTTGAGATACACTATTTAGGGGCACATTTACTATGGGTCGAATATCGAGGGTTAATTAACCCTCGATATTCGACCATCGAAGTTAAATCCTTCGACTTCGAATATCGAAGTCGAAGGATATACCGCAATTCGTCCGATCGAACGATCAAAGGACGATTCGAAGGATTTTAATCCATCGATCGAACGATTTTCCTTCGATCACAAATTGCCTAGAAAGCCTATGGGGACCTTCCCCATAGGCTAATATTGGTGCTCGGTAGGTTTTAGGTGGCGAAGGAGGTGGTTGAAGTTTTTTTTAAATAAACAGTTCTTCGATTATCGAATAGTTGAACGATTTTTAGTATGAATCGTTCGATTCGTAGTCGAAGGTCGAAGTAGCCAATTCGATGGTCGAAGTAGCCAAAAAAATACTTCGAAATTCAAAGTATTTTTCCTTCTAATCCTTCACACGAGCTAAATAAATGTGCCCCCAAGTGTGTTAATAACAAGGGTTAAACATTGCAGTGTTAATGTTACACTATGGGGGGAATGTGCAAGTCTCTATTCCTCACATACACAACCTAAAGCAATAAGTGATTGGTGCAGGACTGTATAAGGGGCAGACTCATTGGAATTGACCATTTACAGGCAGAACCATGGCAAAATATACATCTGCTTAGTATTTAAACCTCTTTATTTCACAAATAATAACATTCATAGAGAAAAAAAGCAGTTTTTGGGAACATCATGACAAAATTTTGATGTAAAATCAGAGAAATGCAACCATTGAAATGTATTATAAATTGTTCGGACCACAAATAAAAAATTTAAAATGCGGGGATACTTGAAATCAGGGTACTTAAAATCGAGGTTTCACTGTATACACAAATTACGTTTTCTCTTTGCTCTCAGCATAACCTTAAAAGAGAAATAAACCCTTAAAAAAAAACCTACACCCCTACCCTACATAAACCCCCATCCCTCCTCCTCCCCAGCCTAGCTGCCCCCCCCAGGCAAATGCCCCTAACTCTTTACTTGCCCCTCTGTGCAGATTCTGTCCAGCGGAGTTCACAGACGCCATCTTCAGCCGCTTCGGTAATCTTCTAAATGAGACCGGCACTTCGTGAAATTTGGCTCACGTGCAGTTGTCGCAAAACAAAAAATAACTCCTACTGCGAATGCGCCCCTCCCCCGGTCTTATTCCGAAAATTACCTAAGAGAGGAAGATGGCAGCCGTGAACTTCGCTGGACAGAATCTGCACGGAGAGGTAAGTGAAGAGTTAGGGGTATTTGCCTGGGGGGGAGGAGGGTCTATGTAGGGCAGGGAGGTAGGGTTTTTTTTATTAAGGGTTTGTTTTTCCTTTAATGTTGAATTGCTCAATAGGGGACCAGTTATCATACAATTCTTCCTGGAAATCGAAGTGCATAAAAAACGTGAGTTTTCATCCTAAACTCCAATAACATACAGGCAGGGTAGTCGGCTCCTGATAAATTTGACTCTACAAAGTGTGTATGTGATGCTTAAGACCAGTGAACCCCAACCAGTAGCTTGCGAGTAACATGTTGCTCTCCAACCCCTTGGATGTTGCTCCCAGTGGCATCAAAGCAGGTGCTTATTTTTGAATTTCAGGCTTGGAGGCAAGTTTTAGTTGCATAAAAACCAGTTGTACTGCAAAACAGAGCCTCAATGTTGGTTGACAATCCACATAGGGGCTACTAAATGACCAATCACAGCATTTATTTGGCACCCCAAGAACATTTTTCAGGCTAGTGTTGCTCCCCAACTCCTTTTACTTCTGAATGTTGCTCACGGGTTCTAAAGGTTGGGGATCCCTGCTTAAGACCATAGTAGTGTGTGCAAGGTACCACAATTAGGGGCAGATTTATCAATGGTCCAATGTTAGAGTTTATTTTACCTCGAATGACCTCGAAACTTGAAGAGTATCTTATTTAAGAATATACTGGAATGTCTCAAACTGGAACGTCTCAAACTCGAACAAATATTACTGACCCGAAAACTCAACCGAATTTGAATCTAATTTGACTAAACTCGAATTTGACTAAACTCGAATTTGACTAAACTCGAATTTGACTAAACTCGAATTTGACTAAACTCGAATTCGACTAAACTCGAAGGCTATTAGGAAGGCTATGAACATCTTGAGATAGATCACCAGACCTCTGCCATTGACTTCTACATGAACTCAGCAGGTTTTAGGTGGTGAATAGTTGAATTTGAGTTGTTCCCAGGGTCAAGGTCTGATAAATCTTGGATTATTCCCAACTCGAATTTGTGATTTTTGATTCAACTCGGAAATTCGAATTTGAATTTACAATTCGAACCTTAATAAATCTGCCCCTTAGTGATGCCATGGAGATTTCTGTATATACTGAATGGAAGATCTTGCAAGCTTTGGTACAGGTTTTGGTACATGTATGATCCTGAAGCAGTGTTGGACTGGGATGCCAGGGGCCCACCAGAAAACCTTAGGCTGAGGGCCCACTTTCCAAACTACTATACCTCCTCTCCTTACTCCACCTGTTTATTCTCCTAGTTTCTTTTCTCTACATACTATACTATATTCTTCTATTATTAAGCCTCTTTGTTCTCATAAAGAAATAGGGAATGACCATGAAATAGGCCAAATGGTTAGAAGCAAGAGGCCCACTGACCCCTGGGCCCATCGGGAGTTTTCCTGGGATCCCGGTGGGCCAGTCTGACACTGTCCTGAAGCTCTCTAGATGCCAGGTCACTTATTCCATCATACAATATTTCAATGTACCCTGTTGATTGTGTTGGAAATGTGTTGGAAGACGAGGACATGAAACTGCTGTTCTGATACCGTATGGGATTGGCCATTGTAAGGAGGGGTGCTCTCTTCTTTATATGAGGCAGAGGCAGCTTTTAATGGCAGACACATAGACATACCCTTTAGTGATGACGGATACAGGAAATCTCTATGGTACCGAGTGATGCTACTTGATGGGGCTCTGTACTTTTCAGCCACAGGTTGTTTGCTAGGAGTGCTCCCTTGTAGGCTTATGAGCATTATAAGTAGCCCATGTTGAGCTCGGGTTGTTTTGTGATGTGCAGCTCTGTAATGTTTCCTTCTGTTGCTCAGTGACGAGAAACAACTGTTCTGTTAGTTGGACATGTACCCGAGACTGGGATCTGGTGCAGCATGTTTCAACTCGATCACTGGCACGGCTGACTGGCCACGTCACTGCTTTTCCCTTTCACGTTTACTCTCTCATGAACGAGACTCCTGTGTGCTTGCGTGTGGGCACGGAAGGAGGGACAGTGAAGACTTTACATTTTTCCCTGTGGGTTTTGCCTCTACTTTCTATAGAAGGTGGCTTGAAGGAACAGTTCAGTGTCAAAATAAAAACTGGGTAACTAGACAGGCTGTGCAAAATAAAACATGTTTCTAATATAGTTAGTTAGCCAAAAATGTAATGTATAAAGGCTGAAGTGACTGGATGTCTAACATAATAGCCAGAACACTACTTCATATTGTAAAAATATGTTGCATAAGAGCAGAGTCAAATGAGAAAAGCACAGTGAACTGACCGACTAAAGTGTAAAAGAGTATATAAACCCTGACGGGCATATTTTCTTGCTTTTGCAGTTCTTTTGAGACTCAGATTTTTCATCTCTGAATTACAAGACTTATTTTTTTCCTTAATGGGATACTGTCACAGGATAACATGTTTTTTTTTCATGCATCAGTTAATAGTTCTGCTCCAGCAGACTTATGCACTGAAATCCAATTCTCAAAAGAGCAAACAGATTTTTTTATATTCAATTTTGAAATCTGACATGGGGCTAGACATATTGTCAGTTTCCCAGCTGCCCCCAGTCATGTGACTTGTGCCTGCACTTTAGGATGGAACTATTTTCTGGCAGGCTGTTATTTCTCCTACTTAAAGGGATACTGTCATGGGGAAAAAAAATTCTCAAAATGAATCAGTTAATAGTGCTGCTCCAGCAGAATTCTGCACTGAAATCCATTTCTCAAAAGAGCAAACTGATTTTTTTATATTCAATTTTGAATATAGCCCACATAGAGGCCCAAACAGCCCCCACCAGTCCACTAAATACGGACTTTCTATGGGACCTTATAGCAGCCCCTCTGGCATTTGCCATGACAGTATCCCTTTAATGTAACTGAATCAGTCAGTGGGACTTGGCTTTTACTATTGAGTGTTGTTCTTAGATCTACCAGGGAGCTATTATCTTGTGTTAGGGAGCTGTTATCTGGTTACCTTCCCATTGTTCTGTTGCTGCTGCTGGGAGGGAGGGGGGTGATATCACTCCAACTTGCAGTACAGCAGTAAAGAGTGAAGTTTATCAGAGCACAAGTCACATAACCGGTGGCAGCTGGGAAACTGACAATATGTCTAGCCCCATGTTCGATTTCAAAATTGAATATAAAAAAATCTGTTTGCTTTTTTGAAAAATGGATTTCAGTACAGAATTCTGCTGGAGCAGCACTATTATGCGTTTTGAAAAAACACAAGTTTTCCCATGACAGTATCCCTTTAATATAGTCAGACTTATAAGCAGCTTCTCATTTTCCATAAATTTTGTAATTTTTATAGTTTTTGAATTATTTGTTGCCTTCTTCTGACTTTCCAGCTTTCAAATGGGGGTCACTGTCCCCATCTAAAAAAACAAATGCTCTGTGAGTCTTCAAATTTATTGTTATTGTTACTTTTTACTACTCATCTCTCTATTCAGGCCTCCCCTATCTGTATTCTAGTATCTTATTCAAATCAATGCCTGGGTTACTAGGGTAATTAGGACCGTAGCAACCAGACTGATGAAATTGCAAACTGGAGAGCTACTGAATAAAAAGCTAAATAACAAGCCACACATAATAAAAAATGAAAAACAATTGCAAATGGTCTCACAATTGCATTGCCCGGAAGATATGGAGCATAGCCATAGAATATTCTTGTTCAGCAAGTGACCAATCCATTTGTTGTTGGACCAACTATATTAAAGGTTGTCCCATGTTTTGTATCTTACATGACCACCTGCCCTGATACCCTTCGCATACTTGGTTGGTATTCTTCTCTTCTCTCACCATTTGCATTCATAAAAGGAACGACCCTGTCAACATCTTCCAGCCTCAATGCATGAAATGTAAACACGTGTACAGGTCTGCTCACACACCCACTGTGATTTCCCAATACTCAATGGCATGACACCAAGGTATTCGGTTTGGCTGGTTTATATAGAACATTAAAGGTTAATTAAACTGATTATAGACAACTTCATCTTGACAGTTGCTGCAGAACTACACCTTAAGGCGTCTTGGCAGGGAAAAATTGTGGTTCTGCAGCAGCTGGAATTATATATATATATATATATATAATATATATGATAAAGACCCCGTCGAAACGTTGGAGACACTGTGAGTTTTGAATAAACCAGTTTGACTTTCTTGGAATACGGAGTGCTGGTCCTTTTTTGCCATTTCTATATATATATATATATATTTATATATAAATATAAAAGTCACTATTTGTCCCTTTTTAAATAAACCTTAATCCTTCCCTTTTGGTTTCTCTCAGAGATTACATATTTTCTCCGGCCACGCCAACATGCAATGAAGAAAAGAAAAAGGTATGTAAAACTATATTTGGGTTTGTATATGTTCCAAAATGTCCAGACATGCAGCAGAGTCTACAATATCTTACACACTTTCTCCCCTTCCTGATAATCCATATTGTTGTTCAGACACATACGGTGGGAGCAGGTGAGGCTGTAGAGAAATGAGTTGCTGGTTGGGCGAGGGCTACAGGTATGAGTAGGCAGTTATGCAAGTTGCATGCAATCCACTGTGTGACGCTGCAAACAGCAGCCCCACATATAAATATACAGGACACAGAACAGACTCAATGAATAAAATGTAAATATATTGATATACAGGTATGGGACATATTATCCACAATGCTCTGGACCTGGGGTATTCCGGATGTAGGGGTCTTTAAAGAGATAATGACACCAAAAATTAAACCTTTTTTACCTTAAAATTGACTTTGCATGCTACTTAGAATTTTGCCATAAAGTATTTGCCCAATGCTTTAACATTACCAATACGATTCCGTGTGATAGTCTATGAGGGGGCTGCCAGATTTGTGCAGCAGGAGTCTGTTAGCATTAGAATCTATAACTGACAGGCTGAGATGGGACAGTCAGGTTGGCAAAACAGGCAGGTTTAGGAACTTAAACTAACAAAAACAAACCTCTCAGCAAAAAACTCAGCATGAGTTTTTTAGTGTCAATATCACTTTAAGGGCAGAGACACACGTGCCCAGCAACAAATCGCGGGCGACTAATCTCCCCGAACTGCCTTCCCACCAGCTAGAATCTAAATCGGCCACGGGATGGCACTCAGAGCCCTTTGTTTTCCAAAGTCGCCTGAAGTTTCCTTGTGAGGTGACTTCGGAAACTAAGCGTTCCAAGTGCCATCCCGCCAGCGCTTTAGATTCTAGCCGGCGGAAAGGCAGTCGCTGGGCGACTTATCTCCATGAATCTCCACATGTGTCTCTCCCCAAAGTAATTTGGATCTCCTACCTTCAGTCTACTAAAAAGTGTAATCAAACATTATTTTCAGTTCAGTTGGTTTCAGACAGTTCACCAAAAATAAAGACTTTTCCCAAATACTTTAGTTTAATTTTTCACCTTCTAAAGCAGCTCTGGGGGGGTTTGCCAACTCTTTAACTGTTCTAAATTGATTGATTTACTTGATACATTTGTTATCTTTGTCCCTGCTGAGCAGAATCCCTGAGTTTCATGAAAGGCAGCTGTTAGAATTGATACAAATGTTACTACTATTCCACAGATACTGCTAACATGTATGGTTTGTTTGTGTGCACCTTGAATCATAGGATCCCAGGGGGCGGCCCTTATTTTTTAAAATGGCGATTTTCTATTTAGGATTACCCAATGGCACATACTACTAGAAAAGTATATTATTATGAAAATGGTTTATTTACATGAAGCAGGGTTTAACATATGAGCTGTTTTATGCAATATATTTTTATAGAGACCTACATTGTTTAGGAGGTATAGTTTCCCTTTAAACATTGTGCATTTGGGACAAAACCAAGTGACTTCATCAGTGCTAACCTTAAAAAACTGCCTGTAGGGGGGATATTTCTATAAATCTGCTCCCTTAAGCTGGCCATAGATGTTGAGATTTTTAAAAGATCAGATCCTGATCGTGAGACCACGATCTTCTCAGAACGATCGTACGAATTTACCATCAACTAGAAAGACCAATTTACCAGGAAAACAAAGAGGAGCTGCCTGCTTGGCCCTGCAAACATAGAGAGATTGCACTGGGACCGACAAAGATTTTTTGACCTGGCCGATCAATTTCCCGACAGATGTCGGACGGAAAATCGTAAGATGTACGATCGTTCGAATACCACTAACCGCACGATAATTTCGAAGGATCGGTCGGGCTTCCCTAAAATCGGTCGTTCGGCAAGAAGAATCGTCGCGTCTATGGGGACCTTTACTTATACAGTGTCTCTTGTTTTGGATTCCAGGCTGAATTCCTCCATTCTAGCAAGAGTGTGAGACAGACAATTAAATTCTTTGAATCGATTGGAAAGAAAACCAGGGAACACAGAGTACCACCAACCAATGCTGAAATTGAAAAAGAAGCTTTTGAGGGTAAGTTATTTTGTAGCAGACTGGGGAAACCATTGTAACATTAGGCTTTGCCGTGGTAATAGGTAATCTAGTATTTGCTGGCGTCCCTATTTCATAACAAATGTCTGTATAAGTAGGAGTGTTAGTGTTAAATAGTTGGTAAATATAGAGCAACAACAGTGCTGTCAGAGTGAGGCACACATTCCTATGTATAAAGATAACTGTAGGAGGGAACGTCCATGGAGGATTTCAGTCAAGAGGTAAATATAATAAGTATTTAGCAATGCTTTTTTTTATAGCCCAGGAAGATATAAGATTTGTATTGCTTGGATACGTTAATCAGTACAATTGCATACAATAACTTGGCTGGTTCTGGGACAGTTGCCATCAGTAGGTGCCCCTGACCTGAAGTAATGACCCCTTTTTGTATTTTTTGCCTAATTAAGCAATTGATATTAACCTCACAACATCCATCCAGTTTTTTTATACACAGCACTGCTTGTTCCAGCAACTACATACACAGCACTGCTTGTTCCAGCAACGGAGAGCAAAAACCGGAAGGTCTCAGTTGTGAAAGGGATAATTATAGACTAAAAATGCACGCACCTGGCTTTCCGCAATGCTGTTTAGTCACACCTTTTTTTCCCCAATGCTGTCGTATCACTTCTGGGTTCTCCAGTGCTGGGGAATCATTTCTTAGGACCCCAGTCCTGTAGAGTTTCTCCAATGCAGTTCCATCACCCCTGACTTTCCCAAAGCTGTAGGGTCACCTCCCCTCCACTTCCCCAAAGCTGTAGGGTCACATACCCCCTTCACTTCCCAAAAGCTGTAGGGTCACACCCCCTCTGCATCCCCAAAGCTGTAAGGTCACATCCCCCTCCGCTTCCCCAAAGCTGTAGGGTCACACCCCCCTCTGCATCCCCGAAGCTGTAGGGTCACATTCCCTTTGCTTCCCCAAAGCTGTAGGGTCATATCCCCTTTTCTTCCCCAAAGCTGTAGGGTCAAATCCCCTTTTCTTCCCCAAAGCTGTAGGGTCACATCCCCTTTTCTTCCCCAAAGCTGTAGGGTCATATCCCCTTTTCTTCCCCAAAGCTGTAGGGTCATATCCCCTTTTCTTCCCCAAAGCTGTAGGGTCACATCCCCTTTTCTTCCCCAAAGCTGTAGGGTCACATCCCCTTTTCTTCCCCAAAGCTGTAGGGTCATATCCCCTTTTCTTCCCCAAAGCTGTAGGGTCACATCCCCTTTTCTTCCCCAAAGCTGTAGGGTCACATCCCATTTGCTTCCCCAAAGCTGTAGGGTCACATCCCCTTTGCTTCCTTAAAGCTGTAGGGTCACATCCCCTTTGCTTCCCCAAAGCTGTAGGGTTACATTCCCTTTGCTTCCCCAAAGCTGTAGGGTTACATTCCCTTTGCTTCCCCAAAGCTGTAGGGTCACATCCCCTATGCTTCCCTGAAGTTGTAGGGTGTCACACCCCTCTCCCTTTGCTTTTCCAAAGCTGTAGGGTCACACCCCCCTTCACTTCCCCAAAACTGTAGGGTTACACCACCCCCTTCGCTTCCACAAAGCTGTAGGGTCACATCCCCTTTGCTTCCCTAAAGTTGTAGGGTCACATCCCCTATGCTTCCCTAAAGTTGTAGGGTGTCACACCCCTCTCCCTTCGCTTTTCCAAAGCTGTAGAGTCACATCCCCCTTCACTTCCCCAAAACTGTAAGATTAAACCACCCCCTTTCGCTTGCCCAAAGATTTAGGGTCACACACATCTACCCTTCTCCAGAGCTATAGGGTCACACTCACACCCCCCTCTTCACTTCCTCAAAGCTGTAGGGTCACACCCCTCTCTGCTTCCCCAAAGCTGTAGTGCTGTCACACTTCACTTCCACAGTACAGTATAGTCACACCTGGCTTCTTCTCTGTTGTTCAGTCTTTCTGAATAGTAGATAGCACTCTGAAACACATGGGAACTTCTGAAAACAAAAACATTGTATTTAATTACTAACACAATACTCCTTTGTCACTTTTGTACACTTTTGATGAAACATTATTGTGATGCTGTAAACAACAAATGTTAAAAAAAATGTTTTTTCTGAAGCTCTAATGTGCCTCAGCCTGCCAACAGCTATTTGGAATTTGCTGGGATTGGCAGTACCTGTCCCTGTTATTGCCTTAAAGGAAAACTATACCCACAAAATGAATACTTAAGCAACAGTTTATATAACACAAATGGGGGCCCATTTACTAAGGGTCGAAGTGAATTTTCGAATTAAAAAACTTTGAATTTCAAGTAATTTGTGGTACTTCGACCATCGAATAGGCCAAATCCGACTTCGATTCTAATTGCAAATACTTCACAAATTCGACCATTCGAAAATCGAAGTACTGTCTCTTTAAAAAAGTTCGATTTCGACACTTCGCCACCTTAAACCTGCTGAATTGCTATGTTAGTCTATGGGGACCTCCTAGAACCCATAGCGAGTATATGGCTACGTTTTGAGAAGTCGAAGGTTTTTTCTGTAAAATCGTACGATCGTACAATTAAATCGCACGTTTCAAAGTACGATCGAAGTACGATCCTTCGGCTTCGAATGTCGGACTACCCTATTCGGTGGTCGAATTTCGAAGTTTTTTTCACTTTGAAATTCGACCCTTGATAAATCTGCCCCTATGTGGCAAATACATTTTTTTTACCAGACTGGTATGTATCATTAAGTAAATATTACCCTTTAACATATTTTTCATTGAGCCCCCATTTTGTGATGGTCTGTGTGCTGCCTCAGAGATCATCTGGCCAGAAATACTGCAGCTCTAACTGTAACAGGAAGAAGTGTGGGAGACAAAACTATGTCTATGAATTGGCTGGTGTGACTTAACATGTTTGGTTTGTTTGTGTGCACCATGAATGCTAGGATCCCAGGGGGTCGCTCTTTATTTTTAAGGGTCAGGCCACACAGGCGAGGCGACCAATCTCCCCAAACGCCTTCCCTGACTCTGCGCCGGCTAAGACAATTAGTCGCAATTAGTCGCCAGTAGGCAATTAGTCGACAGGCAATCAAATCTCCCCAAAAGGCCCAGTGTGGACTTACCCTAAAATGGCAATTTACTAGGATTACCCAATGGCACATATTACTAAACAGGTATATTATTATTTTCCTTTAACCCTTTTCTTCTTGATATTGTGGATGAGAGCTTGCTTAGTGCATGATGTTTTAAATACATTTATCTTTTCAGTTTTAGGAGAGTTGGATAAGAAGCTAGCGCAAGAGAAGGGCCAACAAGCTAAGAACAACAGAAGTGCAACAAACCACAGGCCAGACAATCACGATAAGAATGGTGGTTCTCTTCACAACATGCCACAGTCCAGGACTGAATATAGCACTTTATATGTCCAAGAAAGGCCTCGAACTGTATCGATTGGAGAAAGGCATAGAACACATGCCACTTACCTGCCTAATAGGTTTGATGACACTTATCCCAACCATGCACCTCCAAGGCATGAACTTTCACAAAACAATAAACTGGAAAAGAGTCCTTCCCTATTTTCAGCTTTGTCATGTAAAACACCCAGTTCTAATCCCAATGCTGGTACGTTTTCAGCAAAAAGCCTGCCACCTCCATTGGTTGAGAAGAAAAGTCCTGAGCTACAAGAGAATAGACTTCATAAACCTAGGAGGCCGCTTATCTCCTCTGTCAACTGGGACATGGTTCAAACTCTTAATCAGAGCAAAAAGCATCACAGTGTCTCTAGGACTCAGTCTGAAATGGACCTTAGTAATCTTTCTCAATCCTCTAACCAAAACCGAATGTACGAACTTTACAGAAACAGAAACTATCACAGAGAACCTGGATTTACTAATGGCAATACGGCAAATGTAAAAATGCAAGTGTCCCACAATAGAAATATTTTATCCGGGGTGCAAAAAAACCACAATAGACTTTTCAGGACTCAGTCTGACTTGGATCTTACTAGTCACAATAACTCTTGTAAACAAAACCGTATGTATGAACTTTACAAATTCAGAAATGATCTTAGAGAGCTTAGGTTAAAAAGCAATGACCTTAATACAGCAAATGCTGTAAAAACGTGTATTCTTACAAATAGTTCCCAAATGAGCCCCACCTACAAAACAAACTCTAGTGTCCCGATTTCAGCAAAACATATCCAGGAAGACAACAACAGTGTCTGGGAGGAGGAAAACAAAGAAAATGTGTGTAAATCAACTGAAATGGAGCCTAAGCATTTTCACAGAGATGTGAAACCAATGGAAACTGAATGTGAGACTAAAGATGCAGAAAATTCAACAACATACAACGTGCAGAGCAGTTTATCTATAAACATTGAGGCTGCATTGGTCACCAATGACGCCAAAAAACACAAGATCCAGCGTGGCAAGCAAGATAACACCACAAACCTGATAAAAAAAGATATTACATTGGATATTGGGAAGGATAAAGCAAGTCAAGAGTCATCACAACTAAACATGCCACAAAGTGATAAGTGTGACATCATGGGAGAAGTTGTAGAGCATAAACTCATAGTACCCAAAAGACGTCCTTTGCCTGAGGTGTTGAATGCTGTTCCCCAGTCGCGCGTGCAAGATAATACCCTTCATTCTGGTGCAACAGACACAAACAAAGGGGCAAACCCTTTCATAAATCAGAATATAGCTACAGATGTCACAGAGCTTGTTGGCAAAAAAAATACTCCTGCACATGCAATAAAGGTTTTTAATAATGGTGCTTCCCAAGTTTACAGACATGAAGAGCAAATGCATGGGGGACATGTCAACGAATTCCATTCTGATGCCCTAAAAACACAAAGCAGGAACTCATCCTCTCTTCCCGATTTAACTGACTGGAGTGATAGAGGAGCTATACAAACCCATCTGAAGTCCAGTGATTTTAATCTTGGAGATGTCCATTTCAGTGTTAATCCGGGCACAGTTTTAATTAACACATATCAAAAACCCAAAGAACATTCATCAAACACCAACGTTCTAGAGACAACATCCAAGTCTGTAACATCACAAAAGTTAGCGCAACCTGCTGTACCTTCCTGCGATAGCACAATAGAACCAAACATGGGAATGAGAACTGTGCTGCACACAAGAGATCCACAAGAAATAAATAGACTCATCTATCAAACTGAATTCAGCAATATACTAGAGAAAGGGCAGGGTCATTCTGAATCTTCCGTTGAGGGAATAATTATGGATAACAGACAGAAGAAAGCTGATAACAATAACAACAGCCAATCGAGAATAATGGAATCATCACATGAACTGAGTATACAGGATAGAACAGCAAACCACATGACAGATAGAAGGCAGTTTCAAGTGAGCCTTGGAAAAGGTGTCTCGGAGCAAGCAAACAAGATTCATAGTGCTCTAGTTTCAAACGATAACCAGATATTTAATAGCCGGTATAACAATGGCAAGAAGAAAGAAAGCCATCGTAGTATTGGCATTGTGCAGAGCCAAAAAGGAACTCCTTCAGCTTATGGGGTGCCTCTGAGTTTTCATACTATAACACGTGGACAAAGCTTTGATACAGAAAATCTTGCAAAACAGGAAATGAAAACAAAACGTAACGTCAACCAAACCCTTATTAATGAAGTTTGTAGTAAATATGCAATAGCTGAAGATGTACGCCTAGCAAAGCAATCGGAGTCCTCAGTCGTGTCCCCTTTTCCCAGCCACAGTGAAGATTTCCTAGATGATGTTTGTAACATGTCAATAAGTCCACCTCATGTCCAGAACATTAATTTGGTAAAACATTCTTTGAATCCATCTTCAGAACCTATGATATCTCCGTCCATTACCTCTGAGACTTCTGAAGGAATCCATTCTGTGACCACTTGTGGCACTAACAATCCACCTTTAAAAGCTTGTACGGCATTTTCCTTTACTACAGTGGTAGAGAACACAAGGATTTACAGGAACAGAGATTATGTTCTGTCAGATATTGAAAAAACCGAGTACCATGAACTGGTTACAATTTACGACAGTCTTTCCCATCAAGATGATGTAGATTTCCTTCCTGATGCTATAACAAAAAAGGTTTGGGCACTAGAATTCAATAAAGCTTCCTCTGATCCGTTGGAAAATATGATACCGAGTTATGATGGAGTTGAAGGAAAAAGTCATTCTAAACAACAGGACACATTGAAACCATCACCCTTCTACAACATAGAACACATACCACTCAATCAAGGACTAATGTCCTTTTCAGATGAAGGATCTCTGGCTTATGATGTTGAGGACAAACTACCTAATTTGCCCTTATCTCAGAGGCATTTGCACAAAACAAGAGAGGAATATGCTTTAGACAGCACCCAGGTTCAACAAAATAACATCAATGATCACTTCCATTCTGAGTCTCCTAGCAAGCACAAGTGGGACTTCTATTATACATTGCCAAGCAGGAGAAGTCATCAAAAGGATTCTGGAAAGCATCTTCAAAAACATCACTTGCATGGTGAAAATGATATTTATTTGTCTACAGAAAAGGCTGACCCTCCAAAGCAAACATCTCCAGATCATTCCTTTGATCCCAACTTCTGGAAGGATGACCTTGATTATCCACATACATGTCTTTGCAGTTATGAAAAAGATGATATAAATAATCTTAAAAACAGTGATACTCTGATAAGTAATCAGAACGCTTCCCAGTATGAAGGTGTGCCTCAAGATGAAACACTTTCGCCTCATTACCACTCAAAAAATTTAAAAGGTTTAAATTCACACAAGCTCCATTTCACGAAGATCTCCAGCTCGCCAAGCATTGAACCACTCATGCAAAACCAAGCAAATTTCAGCAAAGTGAGCGAAATGTTACATCGAAACAAACCTCCATACTGTCCCGAATATCTCCAAAATAAAATGAAGGCTCTTACCAATACTAGGAGGTTTATTCATTCCGTTGACAACACCGAGCAACGAGAAAATTATTTTAGCAGTCTGCCATACATGGAACATTTTGGAAGTAGGACTAGGATGAGCGATGGGACAAACTCTCCGTATGTGTTCTGTTCCATGAATGACGAGTACCAGGATCCTTTGGACCCACAGCTACATGGATGGGGTGACCAAACAACCAACCAGCAGTCAAACTTGCACCGATCAAAAAGTTTAAAAGGGTTGAACGTAGAAGAGGAACATGAGCTGAAGAATAGGAAAAGAAAGACTGATGGTCAGTATTCATCGAAGAGCACTGGTGGAACGCTCAATAACATCAGTCCCTCTGTCTTCAAAAATGTCAATGAAACCAAGTGTAATGGACAACTTTCACATGACCTACTTAGGGATGAAAATGACAACTGTCCTACTTTTAGGACAAGCTACATCCCCAAACCTGTATATACCTCCAAGTCTCTTGACTATGGTATATTTGGGGAGGAGCAGCAAAAAGCTTTTTTGAACAATGTAAAGAGAGCGCTCACTGAGGGCAGGCTCTGGAGACCTTGTTTTCTGAAAAATCCTGGCTTTCTGAGAAGTGAAGCGCACCAGTACGGCGATTCTCAAGGCTCGCGATATCATTCTGATGGAGATGCACCCCACCTGCTGTGTCCCCAAGGTTTTCTCAATATATACGAAGATGAGGTTATTAATCGCTCCGACCCTGAAACTGATTCAACTACCGACGATGAGTATTGCCTGGATGACTTTGACAGAGAGACAGAACTCTAAGTCTATAGACAAGGTTGTCCAAATGCTTCTAATTGCATCTCCAGAGATTGCATCCAAAGGATGCCTTAATGCTTATTTGTCTATATGTATATATGCTTGTTTATTCTGTATGTGCAATACTGAAAATTAAAGGAGAAGGAAAGGTTAAAACTAAGTAAGCCTTATCAGAAAGGTCCATCTAAATATACCAGTAAACCCTCAAAGTAATGTTGCTCTGAGTCCCCTGTCAAAAGAAACAGCACATTTCTTTCCTTCTGTTGTGCACTCATGGGCTTCTGTATCAGACTTCCTGCCTTCAGCTTAAACCTCATTGCCCTGGGCAAGAGCATGCTCAGTTTGCTCCTCTCCCCCCCTCCCTTCTCTACTGTAATCTGAGCCCAGAGCAGGGAGAGACTCAGGCAGGAAGTGATGTCACACCACATTAAAACTGCAGCTCCTATTCTAAACAAACAGAGAGTTTCTAGAGCTTATTATTTAGGTATGGTAAAACATTCTACAGAATAAATAAATTGTTATAGCTTGCACTATTGCAGCTCATCTATTGGCAATAAAATGCCTCTGTATCTTTCCTTCTCCTTTATGAAATTGAGTCCAGCTTTGTAAAGTGGATATCATTGAGGTATAGCCGCTAGTCTAGGGACCATATTCAGCTTATCCAGAGGAAAAGAATAACTTCACTTATAATAAAGACCCAGATGATGGTGAGAAAACCCATGTAGCATGGAGACATACTATAGCCAAAGCAATTCTTAAGGAAAGGCATATTTACTTGGGGTACCGCACCCCCAAGTGATTGTATATACTTACCTGACACCCCAGGCCAGTGCTCTTATCAGGAGAAAACTGCACCGGTCTTCCTTCTTCTTTCTTAAATTTCCCGGGGCAGATGCATGCGCAGTAGAATGACATAGACAACTTCTTCGATGTTTGGCTTTTCATTCTACTGCGCATGTGCACCCGCGTGAAGAAGGAAGACGTAGGAAGCCGATTGCTCCGTGGTGCTCGCTGGAAGAACCCAGGACTGGTGCAGTTTTCTCCTTATAGGAGCCCTGCCCCTTTTGGCACCTGCAATTAAATACCGGCTTTCCTTCTCCTTTAAAAGGTTCCTATATTAAGTGACTGTATGGTATCAGATGTGAATTTTTCTATAACCTACATTAGCTGCGTTTGAATGACTTTGTTTACCCGTATATAGCCATTTTATCATTTCTCTTTGAGTCCATCATGCATAGCTGTCTTTTTATCTCGATAGATAGATATGTATTCAAGGTCCAACACTTTTGAAGCACGCAAAATTGGGACACCATATTGGCCTGAAGATGGTTTGACTTTATTTGATTCATAGTTGATCTTACCCAGGCTAAAAAACTGTAGATATACACCCATATATTATAATTATTCCTTTGTGCAGTCTTTCTGTAGGTATTGTTATGGAAGTCAAGCTATTTTTACAGAAACATCAGATATATACAGTAATTACCATCTTTTAAAGTATTCGGCACAGTAAGATCTCATGATCCAAATTGCTGGAGTGACCCCCTCCCAAATTTTGCTGGAAAAAAAAACGAGGGAATTACTAAAAGAATTAGCATTATTAGATAAACTGACCAACTGCTGAGTGATATAGTAACTGGATTAATATTATTAAATCGACTCAGAAGTGCTGCTCTCCCGCAGAGCAGAAAAACTGATTTTCAGTAATGTAAACCCTCCAAACAAATGAAACAATTGTGTACGCAAGGTAATTGATTCAATGGGTTCTGTTGCAAGACGTTGCTTTTGACAATCTTCCTGCTGGGTTTTACACGTAGAAGAATTTGGTCTCTGATTATAGACTTAAATGTAAACCAACAAAACCAATGAACATAAACATTGCTCAGAAATCTCTTCGGAGTTCTTTTAGGATTTACATACATTCTTTTTTTTTTTTTTCTAATTCTCAAGAAATTAACCCTTGTTACACTACTAATAGAATGCACTTGAAACAACAGCGCCACCTGCTGTTCATTTCAATGGACCAGCTACAGTGTGCAGTAGTGATGTGCGGGCTGGGCCAATACTCACATGACCCACACCTCCAGTTGTGCACCACAGATGTGCGCCGCCCCTTTTGTGACGCGCGGGTCTATAAAAGGAACCTGGAAGTTGTGGGTGGAGGGAGGGAGGGCTGGTTAGGTGTGGGTCGGGCTAAAACCCGACCTGCACATCACTAGTGTTAAGTTAAGTTAACTTAAAGGAAAACTATACCCCCGAAATGAATACTGAAGCAACAGATTTTATATCAAATTAAGTGGCATATTAAAGAATCTTACCAAACTGGTATATATATTTAAGTAAATTTGTTTTACCTCTCTTCCCTTGAAGCACCATTGATGTGATGGTCTGTGTGCTGCCTCAGAGATCACCTGACCAGAAATACTGCAGCTCTAACTGAAACAGGAAGAAGTGTGGAAGCAAAAGGCAGAACTCTGTCTATTAATTGGCTCATGTGACCTTACATGTATGGTTTGTTTGTGTGCACCTAGGATCTCAGGGGGCAGCCCTTTTTTTTTTTAAAATGGCAATTTTCTATTTAGGATTACCCAATGGCACATACTACTAAAAAAGTATATTATAATAAAAATGGTTTATTTACATGAAGCAGGGTTTTATATACAGTATGAGCTGGTTTATGCAATATTTTTTTATAGAGACCTACATTGTTTGGGGGTATAGTTTTCCTTTAAGGTGACCAAACACAGTCAGATTAAAGAGGATATCAGTCCTTTAGACCGATTTATCTGCCTGTGTGGGGGGGCTTCCAACGGGTTTTCACAATCAATATCGGGCAGGTTTGATTTTTTGAAGACAGGATAAGATAGTTGATTCGACCCGTCGGCGCCCATTTCTTTAGTTGTAATGCGATTGTTTGGCCCTAGGGCTGAACATTTGGATTAGTCAGATATCGCCCTGCCTTTGGTAGGCATATCGAGTTAAGATCCGCTCATTTGGCGATCTCACCAAACGAGTGGATCTTAACGTGTATGGCCGCCTTTAGTGAGAAAAGTCTTGAGATGTTGCTCTGCTTATTACACAAAGTTAGTGAGCAAAGAAGTGTCCGTTCTAAGCAGAAACAACATCACAAGACTTTCCTTTTCGCGATAATTGAATTTTCTGCCAACTATGAAAAGCAGGTGGCAAAGTTGTTCCAAAATCATTATAGTATCAGTGTAAAAAACAGATTATCTTGGAAACTAGGGGGGAAATTGCAATGTAAAAGATGTAAATGCAAAAGTGAAATTTTACATGAATTATATAAGGAAATCATTGGATTCCATAATAACAGACCAAATGCATCTACAGTATGTAGTAGGAAAAGTCCCAGAAGCTACTTGTTAAAACACAACTCATGTAACCAAATAGTTTATGTATTTCATGGTATACAACACACACATACATAGATGTAGCCCTTTTGCAGTTAAGTTGGCATATAGTTACCCTTTGTACTGGAGCTATTTCTATGATGTCACTATTATGCTGTAACATACAAAAGCCTACGGCAGCTGATCCGTAATCAACAAAATGAGCACCACGGCTGCAGTGGATGGGGATTATCCCCCAACTCTCCTCCTTATGGCGCATGTATAAATATGTACAGTATATATAAATATGTCGATTTGTCTGTGTCCAGTCACAAGTGGTTTTATTTATGTTGGATTTGTAGAATCTGAACTGTGCAATATGTTGAGAGAAAAAAAAGATATATATTTTTTTGTTGTTTTTGGTTAATAAATTAAATGAATCACTTAATGGTTTTATATGGTTGTTATGTATTTAATAAATTGCACTTTATAATGGGCCCTCCAGCTTTGATTGCACAACCTCCCCATCTCCCATAGCAGTAACATCCCTATTAGAATCTTGTCCTAATACCTGCTGCCTGCACAGTATAAGGGCAGAGACGCACTCAGATTCGGGAAGATTAAACCGGCCGGTGATTAATCGCCTCTTCTTCGGGCGACTAATCTCCCTGAACTGCCTTCTCGCCGGCTAGAATGTAAATCGCCGGCAGGATGGCACTCAGAGCACTTTGTTTACTGAAGTCACCTGACGTTTCCTTGTGAGGCAACTTCGGAAAATGAAGCATTTCGTCGATTTACATTCTAGCCGGCGGGAAGGAAGTTCGGGGAGATTAGTCGCCCGAAAAAGAGATTTGTCTCTAGGTGACTAATCTCCCTGAATCTGAGCGTCTCTACATTAGTAGGATATTATTGCTCTTATATGTGTACATACCTCCCAACATTTTTGAAATAAAAGAGGGACAAAAAAAAGTTGGGGCATGTAGTGCGGCGGAAATCTTTTCACCACGCTCATTTGTGTGGCCACATCTGCTAATTACCATGGTAATTTTACAAAATTTGGCAGGTTATGAAAGTTTGAACACATTTCTGTTTTTTTTTTCAATTACAGTTTTGCTAATGAATGTCAATACATTTAATTACCTTGGAACAGGAGCATAGTAAAGATTATTTCAGCACGCTGGGATCCTCTAGTGGCCAAGCAGATGTATAACTATAGCAATTGAAAAAATATTCCCAAAAAAAATCAAACAATCCCCTTATGGCGCCTAACGCGTTTCATGCTTTCCTAGCACTTATTAGGCAATCTCTAGCTATTGAATGTGAATTGCCCTTTTAGCTGTGAGTCTAACTTTTCCCAAGGCACCTGTTATCTTATATTGTTACAATTACTTATTTGCTTATCTCGAAATTGTTACAAAAGTATGTTATCTGCTGCGGTGGCTGTTCTGGGCTCTCTGCCAAAAGCCAATTAAGTTAGAAAACTTTGTTGTTCAGTGCAGAGAAAAACGGGACTTTCCAGTACAAACGAGGGACTGTTGGTTGAGCTGTCAAAAGAGGGACTGTCCCTCTAAAAACGGGACAGTTGGGAGGTATATGTGTATCCTACAGATGCTGCTACTCCATTAGGCCCCAGTGTATGTGGTTGAGGGGAGACACCATTATACAAACACCCCATGAAGCAGCTTCCTAGACATTCCCGCAGATCCCCAGGGGGCAGGAACCTCTGGCTGTAATTATCCACTCATGTTATGGGACAAGACTGAAGAGCAGTGTCTTCTTTGAGCATCATTTAGGGATGCACGAAATGCCAGATCTGGTGTAGGATTTGGCCAAATCTGAGCCTTTTTCAACAGAATCAGGATTCAGCTGAACCAAATCCAAACCCTTGAAATCATGTGTCTCGCACGATTAAGAAAATAGCTAAATATTTCCCCCCATTTCCATATTTATATTAGGGTTTGACTTCAGTTTGGGATTTTGCCAAATCCCAAAAAAGTGGATTGGGTGCATCCCTGGCAACATTAACTCACCACTACAGTTTGTATGTAAAGGGGTAAGACAAATGTATGACAGTTGGGGCTCATTTATCAACACTGTTAACACTGGGATGTTACCAATAGCAACCAATCAGTGATTAGCTTTTTAAAGCCAGCAGCAAGGAGACTGACAAATGAGACAATTTGATTGGTTGCCTTGGGTTACTGCCCAGTGTCGATAAATGAGCCCAGTGTGTTACTTATAGTGACTGTAACTGAATAATGTTTGTGTCAGGCTATTGTGCAGGATAATACAATGGGTGGCTGATGTTTTGTTCAGCTTTCTCTTTGTATGTAGGTAATACAAATATGGGACCTGTTATCCAGAATGCACAGGACCTTGGGCTTTCCAGGTAACGGATCTTTCCTTAATTTGGATCTTCATACATTGTCTTCTAGAAAATCATGTAAATATTAAATACACCCAATACGCTGATTTTGCCTCCAATAAGGATTAATTATATCTTAGTTGGGATCAAGTACAAGCAAATTATGCTGTGATTATATTTATTCAAGGCTACTAGTGTAGTAGCCTTGAATAAATTTAATCACAGCATAATTTGCTACTATTGAGTGCTCTCCTCATTCTTGGAACTTGTTATGTATATATCGGGATAGCGGTGTACAAGTGGAGGATTTGATGCATTCTACTATACAGCTGAGGCAGTGCGGGGAACGTTCCTATTACCTCCCAACTGTCCCTTTTTCGGAGGGACAGTCCCTCTTTTGACAGCTCAACCCGCAGTCCCTCATTTGTACTGGAAAGTCCCTCTTTTCTCTGCACTGAACAGCCAGAAAAAGAAACAAAGTTTCTCACTTAATTGGCTTTTAGCAGAGAGCCCAGAACAGCTAACAGGTGCAAATAAGATACTTTGTAACAATTTTGAGACACAAAAACACAGTTTAGATGAGGAGAAATATTTTCAAACTTTCATAACCTGCCAAATTTTGTAAAACAAACATGGTAACAGAAAGGGGTGTGGTCAAAAAATTGCTGCGCTACATGCAGGAAAAATTATTATTTATTTTACCTTACCCCTTGTTTCTCCCCTCCGATGCCCACTGCATGTGACCAGTAGCGTTCGTTGAGGGGGACGGGCCCTGGTGTGTGATGCGCAGCCGGGCCCCGCCCCCCTCCGTACGGCCGCATTAGCCCGCATTTCTCAGTGGCGCACAGACTGCCGGGGGGCCCTGAGGGGGTGTGGGCCCTGGCCCGCTCGCACCCCCTGCTCCCCCGGTAGTTCCGCCACTGCATGACTATGAAATTGCATCTGCTGCTGTTGCCCTGTGACCCCCTGTCGCCTCCCTCCTTCTTCACGTCTGTCCTCCTCTCTCCCGTTAGTAGCGTGTCTGGTCAGCACCATTTGTTAGCAGCAACTAGAGATAACATTGACAGCTAGAGATGGCAGCTAAATCCTTCTTCCCTCTCTCTGCCTTCCTTCCTGCACGGTGTCACAGGAGCTCATGGTAGCTGAAGTTTTCATAGAGATGTAGCAATTTTACAAAGAGAAAGTTATTGGATTTTTAGATTTGACCAGCTGCAGTATATGAAATTAGGTTTTAATGATTCATCAGAGTGGCATTTCTTCCTACAGTGTGGGTAAATACACAGGGTTGGAGGATAATCTATTCTATATTGGCAGGAATATTTGTCTATAAATAAATTCAAAGAAACTGCTGTCTCTTGATCACAGTACTTATGTTCATTTCACATTTACAATTCCCTACTCTCTATTTTCCCTTAAATATTTAGGATAAGACAAGTTCATACCTCCCAACATTTTGGAAGTAAAAAGAGGGACAAAAAAATTTTTCCCGCACATAGTGCAGCAATTTTCCCCTTTCTGTGGCCACACCCCCTAATTACCATGTTTGTTTTACAAAATTTGGCAGGTTATGAAAGTTTGAAAATATTTCTCCTTATCTAAACTGTGTTTTTGTGTCTCAAAATTGTTACAAAGTATCTTATTTGCACCTGTTAGCTGTTCTGGGCTCTCTGCTAAAAGACAATTAAGTGAGAAACTTTGTTTCTTTTTCTGGCTGTTCAGTGCAGAGAAAAGAGGGACTTTCCAGTACAAATGAGGGACTGCGGGTTGAGCTGTTAAAAGAGGGACTGTCCCTCCAAAAAAGGGACAGTTGGGAGGTATGCACGTTTCACCATACATACTAGTTTATGCATGTACTGGCAGCTACTTCCTTCCTTAAAGGGGCAAAACCTAATATACAAGTTTCCACTCCATCTGTGGGTTTCGCTTTGCTCAATGGAATCTTCTTTTGTTGTTGCTGGGAATGTGGTTGTGTTGGGTGACCAACCATGATGCGGATTGGGAAGGGAAAATGTAGAAAATGGGCTGTCGGCTGATGGTTATCATCTGGTCATGTGCTTTCAGAAAGAGCCAGTGCCGCACTATGAAACTGCTATTTTAATTTAATATTGTTATGGCCATTCCAGTTTTTTTTTTTTTTAAATAAAAATATTAATTTTGATATTAGTGGACACTATTTTGTACCGGGGGTGGGCCCTTGAGATGAGGTTTCCTGGTGGGCCCCAGGCACTCCAGTATGATCCTACTTTGCTATTATGTACACTCCACAGAGGATTGTAATTGCTCAATAAATATGTTCATTGGTTAAGTTATAAGAACCACTGGCGCCCAATTCTTGCACCCTGCATCTGGTTACAGTTACACTACACCCTGCCTCCACACCGTTTGCGAGGGCTTACTCCCTAAGATTTAAGGTCTCATCCGGAGTACAGAAAGAGAACGGTGCACTCATTTTACTATAGTGCTACAAGTATACTGTATATAGCAGGTTTCGATGGCACCTCCTACTCATTCGTTTGTTTCATCCCAAGGTCATCTCCAGCCCATCCTTGCATTTCTGGTTCTTCTGGAAGAGTACAGCTTCTCAGCTCCTCGGATCGTTCTCCTGATCTACCAAGTAATATTGCAATTTAACTACAGAATCTCATCTTGGTTCTATTTGTCTCTGAAAAGGTGAGGCGTCTAAAACTTTCATTTATAAGTACTGCACCTTGGTGCAAATCAACTGGTTTCCACTAAAGGATAAAAAGGGCTTGTAAAGCTTGGCTCTGAGCCATTACAGGGGTCCGACTGCAATCATAAAGGTCTACTAGAAACCAACATAGAGGAGTGAATGTGAATTAAAATGATGAGTATCATTAACATTCCAAGGCAGTGAACGTCAGCCTAATTAACTGCTCTAGCTGTGATCCAGTCGAGGAGAAATAAGGCTGTCTGTTTTATCCCACTAAACATACCATTTTGAAATTCGTGCTAGTCATTAGAATTGCTGGGGATGACAGATCCGAGACAGATGTAGTAATTAGTTCATATCTCCTGCTCCTGGTCCAATTACAGGGTAACAAAATAGCAGCTTTCATAAAATGAAATGGTAAAAGACAGTGGTAAATCTTTCATCCCACTTCATATAGCAAATCATATAATTAGCTTTTCCATGGGAAACCTTCAGCTTTGAGGGCGGCTCTATTACGTGCCAGGGAACATGTTGGCTCTGCTAATTGAGAGAGAGAATGATGATGTACAGATAGTAATATAGTCACATCCGACTGTTACCGTCAATGTCTTATTCATAATATATATATATTAATATTCTATTCATTAAAGAAGATATAAACCTAAAAATTGATTGATGAAAATGAACTCAGGATACTTCTCACTTTTGTAATTAACATTCCTATTTCAGTGGTTTCTGAGATATTAGCAGTTTTACACTGCTAATACAAGGCTTTTGGCTAACAGGCTCATCTTTAAATCCAATGATTTAAAATGTTGTTTTTGTTTTTTTGAAGGAGAGAGAATGGTGTTAGGCACCCCCAGGATTCTAGTTATAACATCACAAGATTTTCGCTTGTACTAGCAGTATAAAAATGTTTAATATCTTGAAAACTAGGAAAAAATGTCAATTGTGAAGAATGCTCTGAGCAGCTATACATTAATCTAAGTCTCTATAACATGCAGGCACACTAGGGTAATTTTAATCAGCCTGTGGCTGAATGTGTATTTTTTTCAGTTAATAGTGCTGTTCATGCAGAATTCTGCACTGAAATCTTTTTTTTAATTTTTTTTCAAAAGAGCAAACAGATTTTTTAAAAATTTTATTTTTAATTTTGAAATCTGACATGAAAGATAGACATGTTGTCAGTTTCCCAGGTGCCTTCAGTCTTGTGACTCTGATAAACTTTAGTCACTCTTTACTGCTGCACTGCAAGTTGTGATATCAACCACCTCCTTTTACCCCTCAGCAGTCTATAAACAGAACAATAGGAAGTAACAGGATAACAGTTCCCTGACACCTGCATTGCTAGGTGTAGATATGAGACTAGTACTCATTGGTAAAAATTCAAGTCCCAAGTCCAGTTACATTGAGAAGGTTACATTGAGAAGCTTACCTGAAAGCAGTTCCATTGTGCAGTGCTGGCAGGATCATGCACAAAGACCTGAGATGGCTTCCTACATGTCAATATTTCAACTAAAAAATAAAAATACATTTGTTGGTTCAGGAATAACATTTTATTTTCTAGAGTGAACTATTTGTTATGTATACAGTTCAGTTTAGAAATAAAAATGACACCATAAAATCATGACAGAATCCCTTTAATATTCACATAAGGGGTGTCAAACCTGTGACGCTTTGGGCATAACCCTTGATTAATTTCTCAAAAGACATTTTGCATGTCGATTTTATTAATGTCTAGTAGTTGCAAAGGGGTGTATAGTGGTGGGGGATGGAAAACCCTCTCTGTGGGTCCCTTAATAAACAAGACATCAGCACCCATTACAGTTTTACCCTATGAACGCTAGTAAAGACCACCTTAGCAGGACCAGCAATAGAGATCAAGGGGCCCCCATATGGAAAATGTAATAAAGCTCAGGGCTGTTCTATCTGCTGCCTTTTTACAGGTCTGGACTGAGATACAAAATTGGCCCTGGCGTTTCAGGTACACAGAGACCCAAACAGCCCCCCACTAAATAGTGACTATAGCATCTTACAATTGCCCCTCTGGCATTTGCCAGCCAGGGCTTTCCACTTGTTGCTGTTGTTGAACTAGAAATTGAAGCACTTAATCCCTAGCAGCACATGGAGTCATGTAGTTGACAGCCAAAGGGCCACACACATGCTATCCAACCCTGAGCTAAATATTATATAAAAACCTATTTCTTCTCAGCACCCCTATCATCTTCTCACCTACCCCTGGAGCACTGGCGGACCTCCCTGGTGTATACACGTAACATATATATAACCTTCTACCTTTCACCAAGGGTTCCCTTGAGGTACTGGTAGGGTTGCCACCTTTTCTGGAAAAAAATACTGGCCTTCCTATATATTTATCTTTTTTCCCTATGAATAACATTGGGATCAGCCATCATTTTTACTGGCCAGTAGAATACTGGCCATGTGGCAACCCTAGGCACAGGAGTCTCTGGGATATTAAATGTAAATAGTGTTTGGATTTAGCCTTGGATTTTCAGCCTGTAAGGGTCAGGGCACACGCTCAGACTCGGGGAGATTAGTCACTTGACGACTAATCTCCCTGAACTTCCTTCCTGCCGGCTAGAATGTAAATCGCTGGCGGGATGGCACTCGGAGAGCTTCATTTTCCGTTCTTCATTCTAGCTGGTGGAAGGCAGTTGCAATTCGGGGAGATTAGTCGCCCTGAAGAAGAGGAGATTTGTCGCCGGGCGACTAATCTCCCCGAATCTGAGCTTGTGCCCTGACCCTAACTCTTAGGAGCTTACAAGGCAACTGTCTGACAAGCAGGGGCTGCTTTGTTATAGTGAAGAGTGTGTTCATATCTGCTTCAGGCCTGGAGCTACATGGACACCCCAAAATGTGCTCCAGAACTCATCATGAGGAGCAGTTACACAAACTGGAGCCGCTACATCTCTGTGACCCTTCTTGCTTCCTACTGGTGTCAAACATGGTTGGCAGATGGCTGTGTAAAAAGAAATGGGCTGTATGTTGAGTGTCCCCCTCACCAAAGAACTTAGAACATGATGAGGACAGTAAAGGATGTGATGTGGGCAGTTACCTTAAAGGGGCTCTTCATACTTTTAGTATGTTATAGAATTGTTAGTTCTAAGCAACTTTTCAATTGGTCTTCATTATTTATTTTTATAGTTTTTTAAATTATTTGCCTTTTTCTTCTGACTTTCCAGCTTTCGAATGGGGGTCACTGACCCCATCTGAAAAATAAATGCTCTTCAAGGCTTCAATCAAATGTTTCGTTATTGCTACTTTTTTTTTTAACAATTTCTTCTATTCAGACCCTCTTCTATTCAATATTCCCTCTAATTCTTTTTCAGCTATGTGAGCAAAAAAGTTTCTTTGTGCGCAACTTGTGCGTGCAGTTTTTAAAAATGGTGTTCTCAGGTCAGAATTGATACAAAATTGTGTGTTTTCACACCATAATTTGTTTTGTGCGCTGGCCCCAAAATTTGTGCACACACACCTACATTTCTCCTATTCATATTCCAGTCTCCTATACAAATTTATGCATGGTTGCTAGGGTAAGTTGGACCCTAGCAACCAGATTGTTGAAATTGCAAACTGTAGAGCTTCTGAATAAAAAGCTAAATAACTCAAAAACCACAAATAATAAAACATTAAAACAAACTGTAAATTGTCTCAGAATATCACTCTCTACATCATACTAAAGGTTAACTCAAATGTGAACAACCCATTTAATACTGTGAAGTTGCACATGGGATGTTTTCACTGCTGCTGTCTGCTGTGGTCACTATGTCCTTGTATTGTCATATTGTTATAATACACATAGATGCCTAGCTCTTCAGACCAGTATTAAGCAATTGGTAAAACCCTATATGATGTTATGGTAAAATCACTGTGGTGTCTATGTACTGTATTGTGCATCATATATCAGGCCATAGTTACTTCATTGTTATTGTTTATGTATTTAGGCAGTAAATAGAGAAGTGGGAGAAATGAGCGAGTCAGAGAAAAGCTTTCTGGACATGTGCAGTTGTGCACTGCTGAACAGGACCAGGCTGTGAGAGGGATCCAGAGGGCATTCCGTCGGATTTTGGTTAGTGCCACCCACAACCAAAACCAAACAGTGTATTGAACTGGGTGGCAGGAGAATACAGGGAGATAGAATAAATGGTTTAGAAAAAGATGTGTATAAGTCAAGTGAGAAAAGGCAACGCTCCTGTTATAAATGTTTATACTACAGTCAGTCTTCCTTTGGGGCGCAGGCGAGTGTCCTCTCAGGGACTTGATCACAGTGGGTGGCTTAGAAAAATGAGATAATTCAGAACCATGGACAGCAAAAGAGACTGGTCTTACTGGAAAAGGGCAGGGTTTACTCAGGTCAGCAGTGTGGTTGGTGTAACAGTGTGTGACCTAGTGTGTCCTCTGCTAATTTCATGTAGTGGGCCAATTATTTTTCACACCGCATGTTTGAGGGGCAAATTAAATTAAAATGATGATGTCATACAGTGAAGTCTGAGGAGCCTTCGAGAAGGTTGGTGGCCATAAAAATCTTTTGAAGATCCACATCTGTCCCATGGGCCTCCAGTTGGACAGTCCTGATCCTAGAGGATGTAGGGCAATTGCAGTTGGGTAACTACCAATAGAGAAGGGCTGATGTGTCATATTCCCCCTCCCTGACCCATCTTTTACTTTTAAAGAAGCAGTGAGGTGCGGGCCCAGGAGGTGCGGCGTAAACAGTTCAGGAAGGGGAGCAGGGGAGGAGAGACTGGTCGCGCCGGGCCCCCTCAGTAGATATGTTGTGGGGGGGCCCGACATTTGCAAGTTACGCCACTGGTCAGTCATGGATTTTTAAAATGAGCTGCAATAATACACATACTCCACATGGGAGGCAGCAGGGTATATTCTTGGTGGTACCTGACAACCTAGGAAAAGCGATTGGAGACCTTGGATGTACTTTTGCATCTGCTGCTAATGTAGCGATAAGTAAATAGGTTATTGAGGAAGGATATACTATAAAGCATTTTCTTGTGGGTATCGTTGTTTGGAATGTTACTTTAAATCATCTGCAGTTTTACATTTCAATACTACCACATTGACCAGAAGGCTAGTCCATGTATAAAAAAAAAATAATGAAGAATAAAGTAGTTAGATCAAGTTGTACCTAGAATATAATACTTTGCAACACAGTCAACCCCAGTTGCCAATTATGTAATGTAGTGTCATTTCAGCTCCATAAGAATATCTGGAATGGGGCATTATGTACAGTACATGTACTGAAATCAGTTTTTCAAAAAAGCAAACTGATTTTTTTATATTTAATTTTGAAAGCTGGCTAGACATATTTTCCTTTTCCCAGGTGCCCCCCAGCCATGTGACTTGTGCTCTGATAAACTTCAGTCACTCTTTACTGCTGTACTGCAAGTTGGAGTGATATCACCCCTACTTTTTTCCCCCAGCAGCCAAACAACAGAACAATAGGAAGGTAACCAGACAGCAGCTCCCTGACACAAGATAACAGCTCCTTGGCACATATGAGAATAGCACTCAATAGTAAAAATCCAGGTCCCACTGCGACACATTCAGTTACATTGAGTAGGAAAAACAACAGCCTGCCAGAAAGCAGTTCCATCCTAAAGTGCTGGCTCTTTCTGAAAGCACATGACCAGGGAAAATGACCTGAGATGGCGCCTACACAACGATATTACTAAAAAAATATACTTCAGGAAAGATAATAATTTTTAATAACATTTTATATGGTATGGAGTGTTTGCAGTGTTTACAATGTAATTTAGAAATTAAAACTACACCATAAAAATCATGACAGTATCCCTTTAAGCTGACCATACAAAGAGAAATACACTAATTTGGCAAAAAAATGCCAAACAAAAGGAACATTGCCTGATTTGGACATAAACGTGGTGGGCCACTTTGGCCTGTTCCAAATGTTTGGCACTTAGGTCATTGGAAGAGAACTGTATCAACATGCCAAGGCACTTTTTGCCTGACTTGATTGTCAAACCAGCTAGGTAGCTTATTCTACCAATAAAAGCTAAGGAATTGTAATATTAATGTAATATTATATCAATATTTACGTTATATATTATTCAACATTAACATATGGCAGTGCTCAATGACAACACCCTGAGACCACAGCAATTTAAATGTTCTAAAAGCAATAACAAAAGTCAGCACTAGTAGTTCTGGTATCAGGGTGGTTACAAAGTATTGTCCACATTTCCACATTTTTGTCTGGTTTATGTAGAGGATAATGTAAACCCTATTGTAGAATATAAGGATATTAAAATATAAGGATAGTATAAGTCACCAAGGAGTTTTATACAGGTCATGGAACTTCTAATACAGGTATGGGATCTGTTATCTAGAATGCTCGGGACCTAGGGTTTTCTGGATAAGAGATCTTTCCATAATTTGGATTCTAAATTAAGTCTACTAAAAAAACACTTAGGGGCAGATTTATCAAGGGTCGAATTTCGAGGTGATGGGAGTTTTTTTTAAACTTCCATCAACTTGAAATTCGAATAAAAAAAGACCAGTTGAAATCTATTTAAAAAAATTTATTGTTTTAAATTCGGGTGAATAGGCTGTATTTGATCGATTTGAATTGAATTCGGATCATATTCGATCTAATTTGATTCAAAGTATTTTCAAAAAAAATATTGATTTTTCAGTCCACCAAATGACTTCAAATAGGTTCTAGGAGGTCCCCCATAAGCTAAAACAGCAATTCGGCAGGTTTATGATGGCGAATAGTTTTATAATTTTCAAATTTTTCTTCAAATTTGGACTATTCCCTAGTCGAAGTACACTAAAATTAGCTCGAAATTTGAATTTAAAAATTACAATTTTCAGTTCGACCCTTGATAAATCTGCCCCTTAAATGTGAAATAAATCCAATAGGATTGTTTTGCATTCAATAAGGATTAATTACATATTTGTGTATATTAAGTACAAGGTACTGTTTTATTGTTACAGAGAAAAAGGAAATATTTATATAATATGGTCTTCTTGTAATTCGGAACTTTCTGGATAGCGGGTTTCCGGATCATGGATCCTATACCTGTATCCTAACATTTTACAAAAGGAGGTACATTATTTATTTTAATACACTAATTTGAGTCATCACTAAGCACTGGTTATAACTGATGACATCATCAAGCACCATTTATAAGGATATTATTTACAGGATATTTATGGCTCTTCAGAATTCTGTCACCTTTTCTTGATGGGACTGGGCTACTGAACAATAACGACTGTAATATTCCTGTTTAGAAATACAAAATTCATGTACTCATGCATAAAAATAAATTAAATTTATAGGATCCTAATAGCCATTCAGTGGTGGTGTTATACACTAATCACATACTGGGGTATAATAATAATAATAGTGGTTTAAAATATTTTTCTGCATTGGCAATTGAACAGGTAAAACTAAATATTTGGGGAGGTGATATGTTGACTCTTCTATACAGACGTCTATTGGATTTTTTTATCTGCAGACGACGCCTAGCTTTAGAGATGAATTTTACTTTTGATGTAACATGTTTTATATAATGGTTTTATATGGATTTAAGATAACTTAACAGTTTTGATTTAAAAACAGTGTAAGTGTGATTATACGTGATACTGAGATGGATTGATTTATTATACCCCAGAATGTGATTAGTGTATGGGCAGGACTTCACGGGTGATTTCGCAGCGATCCGACGTGCTGCGCAAAATTGCAGGCGTTACGTTGGATGCGACGGAAACAAGGTAAGTAATTCAATTGTCGCATCGTGTCGCATTGTTGATGCGACACGACACGACTGTCTGATGCAGACGTCGCATCAACAATGCGACACTGCCATTACTTACCTTGTTTCCGTCGCATCCGTTGTGACACCTGCACGTCGGATCGCTGCGAAATCACCCGTGAAGTCCTGCCCTAAAACACCACCGCTGAGTGGCTATTAGGATGCTGTGTATAGGAGCCATTTATGTAACAGATGAGCAGTGTTATTCTGATTGGTTTAATGGGGAAGGGTTTATTGAGAGTGTATAAATATGTGAATTTTACACTTGCTCCTGAGGTGCCTATGATTAAGTGCTGAGTAAGCATGAAACGCGTTTGGCTTTTTCGTGAGGTCTAATGGATTAGAATAAATTCATTTTTTTATTTAAATGCATGATTTTTGTTTTTCTATATTTACCACTTTTGGCCACTAGAGGTCACTGAAGCACTGATTTATATATACAATAGGTGTGCTGATCGGCTAAACTTTGTTGACTATTCCTGTTTGACTAGGACGATTATGAAGGAAGCTTTCATGCCGAGACCACAGACCCAGAAATCGCTCTGTTGCTCCAACAGGCCACAGAAGGGGTGATCCAAACAGCAGAAGAGCACGGTGCAAATTCGCTCTGGCGAATGGACAAAACTACGTAAATTCACTAAGATGCGGATTTTACTGAACGTTACCTCTTGCGCCAGACTTGCGTTCGCCACCTCAGACCCGGCGAAGTGCAATAGAGTAGATAAGACTTCCTTCCTAGTCCCAAAAAACGCTGGTGACTTTTCAGTTTTTCAGGGTGACAGGCTGCAAAAGATCGTACATTTTTTTAGGGTACCCGGCTCCCCCCTACATTTCCTTATGGCACATAAACTATACACTGGGCTCATGTGTAGGGCAATATAACAACTCTATTTTATTTTATTAAGGTTCCCTGGGCTTGTGTAATGTAATGTATTTGCTGCAACATATACGTCCAATAAACTTTAACTTCTCGCCGTATGCAAACGCTAGCGTAACTTCGCTTGCTGAATTAACGCTAGTGAAACTTCGCCATCATTTGGCGCCCTGAACGCAACTTTGCATTTTAGTGAATTAGCGTTGTCCTGGCGAATTTTCGCCTGGGGAAGTGAGACGATGTGAGCGAAGCCATTGCTGGCGAATTTCCGCAGGTTAGTGAATTTGCCCCCATGTGTCTAGAATGGGATATGAATTCTCCCTGCCCAGATAATGTAGCAATTCATTTTACTTGCTCACAAAAACCGCAGCGCAGGACAGCGTGCCAGAAGGACTCAAATCATTGTAGTCAATGGAGCCAGCATGGTGGCAATAAAGAAAATATACAACCTATAAAAGCTTGTTAGCAGAGGAGAATTCTACAAGGACATCTGTGTTTATATAGTGTGAGACATTGTCGAGTTATGACTCTCAGAACAAATTCTTTTTATGGGGGGAACATCAGGGCTGGAAGAATCTGGCAGAATATTTCAGTCCCGACTCGCTGGTTAGGCAATAAGTTTGTTATGGCAATCATCTCTCTCTAGAAGGGTTAGGTCAAGAACCCCAGGGACCCCATATGTATGTTGACTCTAGCACGGGGTTCATTCAACAGAACAATAAATTCTTTGGTCCAAATAATCATTTATTGATTTTATCAAACAGCATGGAACCCATATTTACAGTCAATTTTGGTATGAACTCCAAAACCCCCAGATCACTTCTACAGTACGTCAATTCTATGTATTACAGGCTTGTTTTAGCCAGACACAGCTTTGTATTGTAACTTCAGTTGAGTTATAGCAAGGAATCAAGTACAATCAATTAAAGAGACAAATATATGCATTAGCTTAAAGGAGACGTAAAGCTTAACTAAAAATGTAGCTAGACATGTTGTACATTATGTTTTGTGCTTCTGTACCAGCCCAAGGCAACCACAGCCCTTTAGCAGTAAAGATCTGAGTCTCCAAAGATGCCCCAGTAGCTCCCCATCTTCTTTTCTGCTAATTCACTGCACATGCTCTGTGCTGCTGTCACTTACTGAGCTTAGAGACCCACTCACAATATAAAGTACACATAGAATAGAAATGTCACAATATAAGGCTGATTAGTAATTAATACAGATAATTACTACATGGCAGCACAGAAACCAGTGCAATTAGTGTCAGAATTTAATAATCAGCCCGTGTAGCCATGGGGGCAGCCATTCAAGCACAGGATACACAGTAGATAATAGATAAGTTATGAAGAATCCCATTGTATACTGCAGAGCTTATTTGTTATCTGTTAAGTATCCTGTGCCTTTTCTACTTTTTCAGCTTTGAATGGCTGCCCCCATGGTTGCACGGCTGCTTGTTAATATAGTAGTGTTTCTGAAGCAAACAGATCAATTTTACCAGTGCAGCACAACAGGATATTATATTTTCATTACTTTAAAAAACTTTCATTTTTGGTCTCACTGTTCCTTTGACAAATTCAGATTCTCTTTAACTGACTTGTAAAACTCCTTGAGAGAGGTATAATTTAACAAGATGTGTGGGAATGAGGAGAGACTGTACCCAGGAACCTTCATTCAAAGCCACTCAAGGATCAGATCTAAATGGGAAGCTGTGAAGTCCTTACCACTTCTGTATCCCAGAGCAGCAGAAACCCTGCCTAGTTCCTAGAATGGAAAAAAGAATGTAAATAATAGTATAAACATCACATTTAAAGTGGGCCTGTCACCCACACATAAATAGGTGTATAATTAAAGTCTTTTGCAAATTTTTAATATAAAAAATCTGAGGTGTTTAAATATCTGAGCTGTCAATTGTATATTGCCTGCCCCGTCTCTATGCCTGAGGCATAGAGGTGAGGTAGTTAATTACTAGGGATGCACCGAATCCAGGATTCGGTTCGGGATTCGGCCTTTTTCAGCAGGATTCGGATTCGGCTGAATCCTTCTGCCTGGCCGAAACGAATCGGAATCCTAATTTGCATATGGGAGGGAAATCGCATGACTTTTTGTCACAAAACAAGGAAGTAATAAAAATTTCCCTTCACACCCCTAATTTGCATATGCAAATTAGGGTTCGGATTTCACAAAGGATTCGGGGGTTCAGCCGAATCCAAAATAGTGGATTCGGTGCATCCCTATTAATTACTGTCACTCCTAACATTCCCTTTCCTTTCTTACCCACTACAATCTGTAGGGCACTGCGCATGAACATTAGGATCCCCATTTTGGGGTGAAAAACCTCTTGCTTTATTAACATGTCCACAAAATGGTGCCTGCCTGATTGATGTGATGTGACTTCCAAGACTGAAGGAAACAAAATATAAATTATATATATATATATATATATATATATATATATATATATATATATATATATATATATATATATATATAAAATCCTAAAATCCTCCCCGGAAGAAGCTGCACTTCTCAGGACTTATGAAAAAAATAAATGTTTTTATTAGAAAACGAACGTTTCGGCTGCAACAAAGGCTGATGTTGCAGCCGAAACGTTCGTTTTCTAATAAAAACATTTATTTTCTTGATAAGTCCTGAGAAGTGCGGCTTCTTCCGGGGAGGATTGTATGCAGTATTGTGAACGTGCACCCAGGCAGCGTGAGTTCATTTATCGAGAGTGCTGGGATTTTGGGGAACTATATATATATATATTGTATGTAAAGTTTATTTTGCTCAATACCATGATAGAAATGGATTTGAAATTAGGGTGACAGGTGCCCTTTAACTCTGTATATTTTTTCTCTGGCAGGCACAGTTGTTACTTCATTGCACAGCAAAAAGCACAACAAGATGATCTGTGGTAGGTCAGTTGCTGCTCTGACAAGACCCTAAGAATAAGTGGCCCACTAGCCAAGCACTACTGCCTCCAGACTCCATTGCTGGATCATTTGTATTTAGATGGGCCAATTAACTTAATACAGTCATTAAAGAAATAGAAAAAAGGTATACACGGAATGTGCAATAGGAGAATGTGCAATAAGGAGCCTTTGAGGGCAGGGTTGTTATTAAGGGCTCTTACTCACGCGTGTTTTTACCTGCGCTCCCCTGCGTTCTGTTTTTCGGTGTTCAGCCGCAGGGGAGCGCAGGAATAGACGCATTTCATTATTTCAAATGGGGCTGTACTCACACAGGCGCATGTAGGCGCCGAACGCAGGTTGAGATGCAACATGCTGCATTTTTCCTGCTTTCGGCGCCTACATGCGCCTGTGTGAGTACAGCCCCATTTGAAATAATGAAATGCGTCTATTCCTGCGCTCCCCTGCGGCTGAACGCCGAAAAACGGAACGCAGGGGAGCGCAGGTAAAAACGCGCGTGAGTAAGAGCCCTTAGAGAGAACATCTAGGTTTACTTCCAAATGCCCTGTCAAGCTTACCAGTATAATCCAGTCGTAGAAGGAGCTGGAGCCGTAGATAGTGAACCCACACAACCGCTACCCACCTGGAGTGGAACAGGAAGCAGGGTTGTGGAGAGTAGCCAATGAGACGATCAGCGAAGTACAAAGGGATTAGGCAAAGTCGTGGTCAGGAGGTCCGAGGTCGAAAGGCAGGCAGCGAGATTCGTAAACGATGAGACAGGCCGAAGAGTCGAGACAGGCAGCAGAAATCGTAGTCCGGGTACAGGCAAGGGTCGACAACAGGAATTCAAAAGAGTATAGAGACGCTAGGGTTTCAGTTAGACAACCTAATAACCAGGCAATGCATCTCAGTCTGAACCAGGTTTAAATATTGTTAGTTTGGCGCCAACTGGCGTCTTTTCGCCGGCGTCGCAGTACTGACGTCAGCACGTCCGTCTTAGGCGTTTTCGCCCGCGTCCTTGCGCTAGCGACCACCGCCGGCGCCTTCGCGCCCGTCGCCGGCGTCCAGCGCCGGCACGCATTATCGCGCCCGCGCCGAACAGAACACGGACCCGAATCCTCACATGCCCTGTGCCAAACAGGACAGGGTCATATCACACTTTAGTAACGAATAGATGAAAAGATGGACTGACTGTAATACCAACACCCCCCAAAAAACACTCTTTTGGAGAAGTAAATTGAGATTTCTCTAGGGATTGGACTGTCTAGAGAGGAACAGCACTGTAAACATGGGCAGATTTGTACCAGGAGACTTGCCTTTCTGATAAGCTGAAGGTCCAAACCCATTCTCTTTCACAAACTGACAGATGCCAAACAGAGTCTGCATCTCACACACTGGACTGCAGCACAGAATCACCCACATCAACATCAGCAATATAGACCTTCAATTCCAGGTCTCATCCGGGAGCTCATCTGGGTCAGAGCTGCTGTAAGACTGAACAAAAAACAATGGAGTCTTTAGCTACTCTAAAGTGCACTAAGCTTGGCTTGCAGATATTTTGCTAAGACTGCTGTTATTGGCTCATTACATAACAGAACTCTCTGGATTCATAAGCCCTACAGATTCATCAAGCACCTTTTCACCATGTCACAAGTGTCATGTCAAGAGTAAGCAATGGCTAATTAAAATCCATTAAGCATGCAGAATAACGCAGGTTGAATGTGAGCCTGTCAGGGAGCCGGGAGCTCCCTCCAGGGAGGTAGTCAGGATCAAGGAGGAAGCCCTCTTGAGGGTGCAAGGTCGTGGTATCCAAAGGGTTAAGCAAAATACAAGGTCAAAGTCCAGGCAAGAGTTCAATGGCAGGCAGATCAGGATCAAATAACAAGAGTCCAGGCAAGGGGTCAAAACCAAGGCAGGAGCAGGAATCAGGATAGCAGGATAACAGAAACCCAGGTTCAAGGTAGCAGAACCTATTCTTGGGCGCCCTTCTGGTGTCCTGGGCGCCCTTTTATAGTTGAATTTGGCGCCATAGTGACGTCACTGGCGTCCTTATGCCGGCGTGTTTGCGCATGCGTGTTTGCGCATGCGTCGGCGTTGCGGCGCTGGCGTCCCAGTGCCCACGTGGGCCGACTGGGCGCCGCCATCTTGGATTCTTCGCCGCCGGGAGCGGACGCATCCCTTCATGCTCCCGGCAGCCTTGACAGAGCCATACAGTTAAGAGGAGACATTTGAAACGTTCTAATTTGTCTGAAAGGCCATTTCCCAATATTCAAATATCTTTCCTCTTGATTTAGAGATCTCAGTGTGTTCTGCATGAGTAAATCAAGAGCTGACAATTAAGCTGCACTTATGCACAACCTCTTTCTAATAAACCATTGTAATAATTTATAATCAGTGTTTGACAAAATGATACTGCCAAGGGAAAAGTGGTACATTATGCTGACAGCAATAGTTGACTGTACATGCTTGTGCAACACCTCCATTAAAGGGGAAGATATTACTGTTAATTGTTAAGGACCTACTTATGAATGGCTAGGTGCTACTGCCCAAACCTGGTCCAAGAGCCTCATCCATGAAACAGTTGTGCTTATTCTTTCAATGTTGCTGCTGTGCTCTAGATTTTAAATCCAGCTCCAGGTGTTGCCTCACGAGCAGATTCCATGCCCAGAAAGCCCATCACTGGTAAGAGCTAAAACAAAGTTGCTCATAAAAGAAATATAATAACAATACACGTTTTTCCTGTGTTTACAGAGATATAAGGCATGCATGAAACAAAAAGGTAGAAGTGCATCAGGGATACATGTGCTACAGTGCGGGTGGGCCCTGAGCCAAATATGGAAACTAATAAGAAAATAACTGCACATTACCAGATAGTAAATTCCTTCTTGAACCTTCAGGTAGATGTTATCAAATGACTTCTGCTGAAACTGTAGAGGAAGGGCCGGTGCTTTTACATCCTGGAACAATCTAAAGGCCAAGAAAACACTGTGATGTGTGTATCTACTTACAAGATGTGTTTTCCTCTGTAGTCCTGTCTTTGCACCAGTTAAATTGCCTGTTTCCCAGGATAAGGTCGTCTGCACTTCTTGGCAGAGTTTCCCCACAAAGTGTAGCTAGGATTTTTACTCCTTTATCAACCTTTATTCTTAAAGGACAGTGGTTCCCAAACTGTGGGGCTGCTAATGATGGGGGGTACTTAAAACAGTTGTAGACGGACTCAGCCTTGTGGTCCAACCCATTTAGAATGCATTTCCCTGATTTCAAATTTTCCCGGATTTTACGCCATTCAGGGGGTGCCACCAGCCACTAAACCCTTGGCAAAGCAATGACAAGCTGAGAGGCCTAATTGGCTTCCCATTAGTGCCAAACCATTAGCTGAACAATGATAAATTGATTGACTTCACTGCTGTTAACTCTAAACTGGATGTCATGTTCGCTGCCCATTACTGCCATATCATTAAGTTGAGCATTAAATGTTGGATAGTCTTGTCGACTGCCTACATACACATTTAACTGAGCATTTAAATTACCTTATTACCTACCCAATGGCCATACCGAACAATGAAAGCAAGGTTCCATAGCTTTTTGGGAAGGCATCAAACACATTTTCAAAGACCGGTTAAGTAAGGACTAGAGATATACAAGAAAATCACATACCACAATGACTGGATAACATTCAGGAGTTGCCCCTGAGCATCTTATGTTTCATTTGTGGCCACTAGGTCCTGTCCCCAACAGCCCAACACAGGGAGCAGTTTCTTTAATATAGCTGCACAGACATTCTGGTCTCGGCGGTAGGAAGAACATACTTCTGCAAGGGAAAACAGTCATAGTCATGAATTACATAGGGAGGCAATGGCCAGAGCACACAAGCAAGGGTTAGACACTGCGATCAGTTACAAAAGTGACTTCAGCAAAGTAATCATTTCACCAGCAGGCAGTGGAGAATCGGCTTTGGGCAGTTCATTTAAGAGCAGTAAGTACTACAATGCAAGAAAGAGAATATAATTTTTTAAAAAAATGATGTACATTCTGCTATAGTGCGTATAAGTACAGCAGAATAAATCACAATATCTGTGTAAATCAGTACAAGATGGTCATTCCTTACCCCCATGACCAGGTCTGAGGGGCTTTCTGATCTTGATGATTGAAGAGGAGTTATAATTGTATATACACATATATTAATATATATATGACTTGTTCAGCTAATTATATACAACTAAACACACATACCAACTATGCCGCTAGTTAGACTATAGGATAGATTATGATTTTTATTAAGCTGTTGATATGATGGATAACTGTTCAACAAACGAATGCTAGATACTGGCTTCTCCTCAGACCACAGACCATGCTCATATGCCCAATTATTAAATGGCTCAGCCTACCACATGGAGGTGCAGGGGCTTGCTTATGTCCAGGGAATTATTATAAATAAGGGCTAACAGCTTTGTGTGTGTATCAGAGGTTGGAAGTGTGATTCTGAGCAGAGACAAAGGAACTCCAGGGTCTGCAGCAGGACAGCTTCTTGCTTGGTGAGATGTTCCTCAGACAGGGGGCTCACTGCACCTGTAAAATAAATAAACTCTTCATGCCTAAAAGGGGCCATAGAAGCACTGATTTTTTTTTTAAAAAAAAAGCTCATTATTGAAATCTTACCTTTTTAAACTTTAATTGAATCTCGGATCCAGAGAAATTTAATGGAATTGTAGCGCTATTAGCGCAGCATTCATTCCTTTTATTCTCTTTTATCTCTACGGCACTGAGGATTTGTTGGTTTTATAGCAAAGTTAGCTCTCCTTACAAGACAGTTAAACGTAGTAACGAGACCACAGTCCTCAGTGTTCTGCCTTTCTCCCACGTGTGGTGTCCCAGGGCTTAGAACAACGCAGCTAGTTTCTTCGGGACAACTCCACCTCTATACTATTTTCTAATTTCTAACTTTTATTCATGAATTGCTGACGCTTTATTTTTAATTGTTTGATACCATGAAATCACTTTAAAATTATAACTACAGCACTAGCACCTTATTTAATTCATTTAAGAACCATGAACTTTTAGATTGTTCATCAGTTGTGTGTAGATACATTTTGTTGGAGGTCACAGCACCTGATTTGTGGCACTTAGGCACTTTGGTTATAATTGTTTGTATTGACACAATCGATTGAAATGCCATTGATTGTATGTTGGTGCTAAATTGATTGAGAACTAGGCATATGTGTAAGGCCAAAGGCCTCAGAGGTAGTGAGGACCAAGGGAGGAGGTAGCAAGAGTCCAAGTTCGCAGTACAGATAGGGATGAGACAAAAGAATGGTCAAACAGGCAACGATATCAGTCCAGGCAGAAGAGGTTCAAAGTCGAGGAATCCAGGCAAGAGGTCGGTACACAATAAGCAAGAATATCAGAAGAACACACCCAGGAATAGCAAGCTAAGACCTATAATTGGGCACTGATGACTTCCCAGAGTTCCTTCTTATAGGCCCAGGTTTGGCGCCAATTTTGGACACATCGGCGCCATAACGTGTGCGCGGACGCGCTGACGTCAGCGACCGACGCGCTGACGTGTGCGACCGACGCCGGCGCCGATTATTGACGCCGACGCCCATTCCGTCGCCGGCGACCAATCAGAGTGCAGGAAGAGGTGGGCGTCATCCGGCTGCGTCCGCGAGGAACCAGGAAGCCACCATCTTGGACGCCATCTTGGTCACCATTTTGGAATCCTGACTCAGACTCCATTACAGTACCCCCCTCCCTAGGGGGGGGCTCAGGACCACCTGGGTTAGAAGGAAACTGCCGATGAAATTTTTGGACCAGGAGAGGAGCATGGACATCTGCACTTCTTACCCAGGAGCACTCCTCAGGGCCGAACCCCTTCCATTCAATGAGGTATTGTAGGGTGCCCCTTGAAATTCGGGAGTCCAGGATTCTCTTTACCTCGAATTCTTGATGACCGTCCACCATGACAGGAGCTGAGGAGGAAGAAGAAGAAGAAGAAGTACCTGCAGGTTTGAGCAAGGAGACATGGAAGGCGTTTGGAATCCGCATTTCCGAGGGAAGTTGTAAACGGACAGCCACCGGATTGATGATCTCAGAGATGGAGAAGGGACCAATAAACTTGGGACCAAGTTTCGGAGAGGGGATTTTGAGACGAATGTTCCGGGTGGATAGCCAAACCTTGTCACCAGGTGCATACAGAGGGGAAGGGATTCTTCTTTGATCCGCGAATCTTTTCTGGACCAAGGAACTTTTCTCCAGATTGACAACCGTGGCGTGCCAGATGGCCGACATGTGAGCAGCTTGGTCATTGGCGGCAGGGACATTGGTGAGTAATAAGTCCTGAGGAAAAGCCAAAGGGTTAAGACCATACATACAGAAGAAAGGGGATTTTTCAGAAGACACGTGTAAGGCATTGTTATGTGCAAATTCAGCCCACGGAAGCAGATCCGCCCAGTCGTCTTGGCACAAAGATACATGGCATCGAAGAAACTGTTCAAGGGCCTGGTTAACCCTCTCTGCTGCTCCATTAGACTGTGGGTGGTATGAAGAAGAAAATTGAAGAGAAACACCAAGGGCTTTACACAGGGACCTCCAAAACTTGGAAACAAATTGAGAACCACGGTCAGAGACAATTTCGGCAGGGAAACCATGGAGGCGGAAAATGTGTTTAATAAATAATGAAGAAAGTTCAGGAGCCGAGGGGAGTTTCCGAAGAGGAGTGAAATGTGCGACTTTACTGAATCTGTCAATTACTACCCAAATAACAGTGTAACCAGAGGAGTTAGGGAGGTCCACGATCAAGTCCATAGATAGGTGAGTCCATGGGCGAGAAGGAATGGGTAGTGGTAAGAGTAACCCCTTGGGAGGGGAACGTCCAGACTTGGATATGGCACATACAGAGCAAGAAGAAACAAAGTCTTTGACATCCTTTCTTAGGGAAGGCCACCATACAAGGCGAGACAGAAGTTCAGTGGTTTTTCTGATCCCAGGATGCCCGGCCTGCTTGGAGCTGTGGGACTGAACCAGAAGGGAATGACGGAGTTCAGGAGGGACAAAGGCAACACCAGGAGGGGTTCCTACAGGAGCAGAAGATTGAACTGATAATAACTGGGAGGCCAAGGATGGAAATAGAGCAGCGATGATCTTTGTGGGAGGTACAATGGATTCTGGTTCAACGGAAGAGAGATCTTCAAGAAGAAAGCTTCTGGAAAGGGCGTCTGCCTTCTTGTTTCTAGCACCAGGCCGAAAAGTTAGAATGAAATTAAAACGAGAGAAGAATAGTGCCCACCTGGCCTGACGAGGGTTGAGGCGTTTGAGTGACTGGATATATTCAAGATTTTTATGGTCTGTATAGATGGTCACAGGGACGGAAGAGCCTTCCAACAAATGTCTCCATTCTTCTAAGGCAAGTTTTACAGCCAGTAACTCACGATTTCCAACATCATAATTTTGTTCAGAAGAGGTGAATTTCTTAGAAAAGAAAGCGCAAGGATGTAGTTTTCCATCAGTAGACGCTCTTTGGGACAAAATTGCTCCTGCACCGACATCTGAGGCATCAACTTCAATGAAGAATGGCTGGAATGGTTCAGGGTGTCTGAGAATGGGGGCAGAAGAAAAAGAAGTTTTAAGATCCTTGAATGCTTCCAAAGCTGAAGGTGGCCAATGCTGAGGCTTACCCCCTTTTCGGATAAGCGAGAGAATGGGAGCAACTTTTGAAGAAAACCCCTTGATAAATTGTCTATAATAGTTAGCAAAGCCAATAAATCTTTGGATAGCTTTGATACTGGTGGGGAGAGGCCAGTCCTGGATAGCGGAGATCTTGGCAGGATCCATTCTGAAACCCTGTTGAGAAATGATGTAACCAAGGAAAGAGATGGACGATACTTCAAAAGAACACTTCTCCAACTTGGCAAATAGGTTATTTCTCCGCAGACGGGAAAGGACCTCTTGGACTTGAAGACGATGCTCAGCAAGGTTCCTGGAAAAAATAAGGATATCGTCCAAGTACACCACCACATATTGGCCCAGTAAATCCCTGAAAATGTCATTTACAAATTCTTGGAAGACCGCGGGGGCGTTACAGAGACCGAATGGCATTACTAGATATTCATAATGCCCGTCACGGGTGTTGAATGCGGTCTTCCATTCATCTCCCTCTCTGACCCGGATTAAATTATAAGCCCCACGAAGATCCAACTTGGTGAAAAGACAAGCCCCTTTGAGTTGGTCGAACAGTTCGGAGATGAGAGGAAGGGGATAACGGTTTTTAATTGTGATTTTATTTAAACCTCTATAATCAATGCAGGGCCGCAAACTTCCATCTTTTTTCTCTACAAAGAAGAAGCCGGCTCCAGCCGGGGAAGAGGAAGGACGAATAAAGCCCCTTTGCAGATTCTCTTGAATGTATTCCTTCATGGCACAGGTTTCAGAAGGAGAAAGCGGATAGGTGCGGCCCCTGGGGGGCATGGTTCCAGGAAGAAGTTCGATGGGGCAATCATAGGGACGATGGGGAGGCAGGACTTCGGCAGACTTTTTATTGAAGACATCAGAGAAGGCTTGATAAACAAAGGGCAAAGAAGAATTAGAAGACACAGATGAAACTTTAATGATGGATTTGGTGGGTAAACAATTTTTTTGGCAGAAGGAACTCCATCGGGAGATCTGAGACGAAGCCCAGTCTATTACTGGGTTATGAATATTCAACCAGGGCAAACAAGTACAATGGGAGTAGAAGGACAATCAATCAAAAGAAAGGACAGTCTTTCAAGGTGCATGGATCCCACAATAACGGAAAGTTCATCGGTGGAGTGGGAAATTGTAGCAGAGGATAATGGACGATCATCAATCGCCAAAGCACGAAGAGGAACAGCCAGAGATCGCAGGGGAATGGAGTGGTTTTCAGCGAAGACTTTATCCATGAAATTCCCAGCTGCACCGGAATCAAGGAAAGCTTCAGAAGAAATCGTCTGGGTTCCAAAACGAATCTGCACAGGGAGGAGTAAGCGTTGAGCAGAAGAATGGGGAGAGGGACCAATTCCACCCAGGTAAGTCTCCCCAGTCTTACCTAGGTGTTGGCGTTTCCTGGCTTCCCTGGGCACTCATAGGCGAAGTGGGATTTTCCACCACAATAGAGGCAAAGTCCAGCAGCCCTTCTCCGAAGCTTTTCCTGTTCGGTCAGACGAGCCCGTCCGATCTGCATCGGTTCTTCCGAAGGCAGGGAAGAAGAAGCAGGAGCCGCAGGATTTGGAGAAGACAAGGTGGAAGCCGGATTGGGAAGGAAGGGTCTTTGGAAACGAGGAGCCAGAGTAGGTTGGAACCTGTGGAATCTCTTGGTTGGGGAGCGCTCTCTGTCGAGTTCAGCTTGAAACTCCCTCTGCCGAGTATCTACCTTTATGGCCAGGGCGACTAGATCTTCCCAACGGGATGGAATTTCCCTGGACACCAGATCAGTCTTTATGCGTATCGCCAGGCCGTTGTAAAAGGCAGCGTGATACCCGTCATTATTCCACGAAGTCTCTGCAACCAGGGTGCGGAATTCAATGGCGTACTCCGAGACCGAGCGAGTTCCCTGTTGAAGATGGAACAGGCGTGCGGAGGAAGCAGTGGCACGACCCGGAGCATCAAAGACCACTTGAAGTTCACGAACGAAGGCTCTGGCATTATCGATAATGTGATCCTCCTTCTCCCATAGAGGTGAAGCCCACTCCAATGCCTTTCCTTGCAGACGGGAGAATATGAAGCCCACCTTGGCACGTTCAGAAACGAATTGGCTGGGTGAGAGTGCAAAGTGGACCTCGCACTGGTTGATAAACCCCACGGCAAGCTGCAGGGTCACCACTGTAGAGTGGGGGAGCCGGAATGCGGGGCTCGGAGACGTGAAGCGGAGTCACAGGTACAGGTGCAGGAACAGGATCAGCGGGGGTTAGAGCCGACAACTTAGCAAGTATTGTTTCCAGAGCCTGACCAAAATGAGACTGCTGTACCTCATAGGACTGCATCCGGGAAGCCAGACCACGAAGCGCTCCACCGACATCAGGCGGCGCTGGATTCTCCTCCGAAGGGTCCATGGCCCAATTATAATGTAAGGCCAAAGGCCTCAGAGGTAGTGAGGACCAAGGGAGGAGGTAGCAAGAGTCCAAGTTCGCAGTACAGATAGGGATGAGACAAAAGAATGGTCAAACAGGCAACGATATCAGTCCAGGCAGAAGAGGTTCAAAGTCGAGGAATCCAGGCAAGAGGTCGGTACACAATAAGCAAGAATATCAGAAGAACACACCCAGGAATAGCAAGCTAAGACCTATAATTGGGCACTGATGACTTCCCAGAGTTCCTTCTTATAGGCCCAGGTTTGGCGCCAATTTTGGACGCATCGGCGTCATAATGTGTGCGCGGACGCGCTGACGTCAGCGACCGACGCGCTGACGTGTGCGACCGACGCCGGCGCCGATTATTGACGCCGACGCCCATTCCGTCGCCGGCGACCAATCAGAGTGCGGGAAGAGGTGGGCGTCATCCGGCTGCGTCCGCGAGGAACCAGGAAGCCACCATCTTGGACGCCATCTTGGTCACCATTTTGGAATCCTGACTCAGACTCCATTACAATATGTTTATAGTAGCACTAGGCACTTATATAATTAGATCTCAATTAATTTTAGTAGGGTAGTGTGGGGTTTTACTGCTTTCTCTTGTTTTTAGTATCCCTATTCTGGTTTATATACCTCTACACAGCCTGAAATTGGGTAATACAAGTGAGTGAACTTTAATTACAAGTGAACTATATTTTTGTTTGTGATTCTGTGAGTGTATGGCATACCTCCAAACTTTTTGAAAATACAAAAATATATGCTGTACATTTTTGTGACCACACCCCCTAATTACCAAAATTTGGCAGGTTATAAAAGTTTGAACACATTTCTGTGTCTTTTATGTGTTATTACAGTTTTGCTAATGAAGGTGAACTGCTGCAAATCATAGTTTCCCTAAGAGTCCTGCTTATTTTAAATTGTTACAATAGTTTCTTTGCTTATCTTAAATTGTTACAAATGTATCTAAGTGCACCTGCCACTTATTCTGGGCTCTCCAAAAGCCAATTAGGTTTCAGAAATCTTTTTTGGCTGTTCAGAGCAGGAGATCAAAGAGAAAGTTGGAACATTTCAGTAACAATCTTGAACTGCAGGTTGAGCTGTCCAAATCGGGATTATTCCATGAAAATCAGGATAGTTGGGAGGTATGGCTGTGGTGGGAGACGAGCTGACAGGTATCAGCAGAACCCTTGGATATCGGGCTGGCCACAAAATTTTGATCGGACACCTTTGAAGGCATCCGAACATTGGACATTGTTAGTGCTGAATCGTCAGATACAAGTAGAATTCTATTGTTTCTATCTGTATATCTGACGATTCAGACTCTACACGTGTGTTGTGAAGCTAACGATCTTTCCTGGAAAGATCGTAATTGTAACATCTATGGTCACCTTTAGCAAACAGTAGACTATGGTCTCAAATGCCATATCTAAACTAGATCATCCGCTATACCACACTCACATTAACTCACCAATCATACCTTATGGGTGCAACTAGCGCTTAAAGGAGAATTCAACCCCCCACGGCCCCCCTCCCTTCCTCCCCCCTACTATGTGTTACCCCAGAATTGTGTCCCCTGTAGGATTACTTGGCGCACATGCGGAGCTAATGGGCGCCATCTTCCAGTGCTTTGGTAATCTTCGTGTCTTCTTTCTTTCCTTTGGCAGTTTCTGTAATTTCCGGTGCATATGCAGTTGTCGCGAACTGGAAGATTGCGCCAATACGTCACTCACTTTATGAAGATTACCGAAGCACGGAAGATGGCACTGGGGAGCTCCTCTGCACTCACTCTGCATGCGCAGCCACTATTTCTACAGGGGATACAATTCTTTACTCACCCCTCCCTGCAGATTCTGTCCAGCAGAGTTCACGGGCGCCATCGTCTTCTCTTCGGTTATCTTCGGAATGAAACTGGCGAAGCGGCGCATGCACAGTTGGAGCAATTTTCTGCTCCGCGACAACTGCGCATGAGCTGAAACTCACGGAAATTGCCAGGGTTGGACTGACGCATTTCCAAAGCTCGGGGGCCCCTTGCGAATGCACAAATGCTGGCACACCGCGTGCATGCACGGACGCTGGGCTACCGCGCGAATGAGCGAACAGCAGAGCACAGTGCGCAAGCAAGAAATGCTTTTTTTTTTTAGTTTCTCCCTATCAAAGGAGCGAGTCTGGGCCAGCGGGGGGCCATGAGAGCTGGAGCCAACCGGGTTTTTTCACAGTGTCCAAGGTCCGACCTTGGAAATTGCTGAAGCACCGGTGTCATTCCAAAGATTACCGAAGCAGCTGAAGATGGCGCCCGTGAACTCCGATGCCTGAATGTGCACAGGGTCTATGTAGGGTAGTGGGGTAGGGGTTTTTAACTTAAGAGTTTAGTTCACCTTTAAAAGAACAGTTCAGTGTAAAAATAAAAACTGGGTAAATAAATAGGCTGTGCAAAATAAAATGTGTTTCTGATATAGTTAGTTAGCCAAAAGTGTAATGTATAAAGGCTGCAGTGACTGGATGTCTCACATAACAGAACAGAACATTTAACTCTTGCTCCCTCAGTGTAGCGTCACCAGCAAAGCGCTCCGGGTAGCCGGAACTGAAGTGTGAGAGTGTGTGTAGCAGACCGGATGAAGTAGAAGGCGGCGCACTGCTCAGCGCGGGAGAGGAGAGAGGAAGTTGGGGAGACGGAGAAAGGGCTGTTGGACCCTCTTATGCAAAATATGAAACGTTAAGACTCGGACAATGTTATTACCGTCTGATGTGGCCCGGCTGGTGCTGGGTAAGTGTATGTTAATGTGAGGGACGCGGCTTTGTCATTACCCAGAAACCCCCTAGTGAAGGGAAGTGCCAGCGTTATGTACCTGCTGCGTATTCAGTGTGGGGCCCTCACAGCTGTCCCCTTCTAGTTGCTGCACATAAGCTCGACCTATTGGGCACTTCCCTCTGTAGAGACCTCTGGGAAGGGCAGAACCAGTAGAGTCGGGGGAGATTACTGAGAGGCAGTGCTAGTGGCTGCAAATGTGTTTTGTTTTTGTTTCAGTCAATGTTTTTATTGATTGTGTGGTACAATGTGAATAAGTGACCTGAGGCCTTCGCAAATCATGTCCATTTTACACTTTCATATACTGAGAAAACTTAATAAACATAAGAACATTTGTCTCTAACATTCCCAGTCTAAATCTCAAACCTCAAATAAAATTCCCGAGAAAGAATGTTTTCTATCCGATAATGCGGGACAATTCCAAAAGGATGTGAAAGTGGAAGACCCCAAGGCAAGTCCTGTGGATAATAACAGTCTGGGATCATAACATCTATATTCCAGCCGCCGTGGGCACATTTTTAGGAATTTAGGGTCAGGGCACAAGCTCAGATTTGGGGAGATTAGTTGCCCAGCAAAAAAATCTCCCCTTTTCTTCGGGGCGACTATTCTCCTTGAACTGCCTCCCGCCTGCTAGAATGGAAATCGCCAGCAGGATGGCACTTAGAGCGTTTCGTTTTCCGAAGTTGCCTCTCGAAGAAACTTTGAGCGACTTTGGAAAACAAAGCGCTCCCAGTGCCATCCTGCCGGCGATTTCAATTCTAGCCGGCAGGGGAGGCAGTTCAGGGAAATTAGTCGCCCCGAAGAAGAGGAGATTTGTCGCCGGGCGACTAATCTCCCCGAATCCGAGCTTGTGCCCTGACCCTTAGCGCGTGTGTTTGTTAGGAAGCTGGTAGGTTTTTTTGTTTGTTGTGATACAATCAGTTTTGTGCTGTAAAAGGTATCAAGTTTGTCATTGTGCTGGAAAGATTGTAGCTGTGTTTCGTATTATAGCTGTTGTAGTTTCGTATAACCTGTACATTTACCATTGAATAAAGCCGACAAAGGATCCCTCTTAACGTTAATGTGAAAAACAGAAAAGAGCAGTACCCTACAAAATCGAACCACCTTAGGGCACGTCCCCAGATATGCTACATGGAGCCAGTTTTGAGGATAACCTCTAAAACAATTGGGGTCTGCCGACTGCACGTTTTTAGCCATTCTCTCGGGTGCCCGATAACATCTAAATAATACCTTGTATGATACCTCTAGAAAAATGGTGTTAATGGAGCTTGATTTGGTTATTTCCCAGCAAGGATTCCAGGTTTCTGGCTCATATGTAGGCTTCAGATCTTTTTCTCCTGCCCTAACATTTGCGTGTTCTCTAGGGTTAAGTGTTTTATTAAAGGCAGAATATAAAATAGTGACCATACGAGTGCGATTTGAAGGGTGGATACACCACTGTTCAAAAAAGCTAAGTTACCATCAGCAGCCTTCCAGTGGCTTTTTTAATGATAAGCCCTCTTGCCGTATAACAATTATTTCTTGAATGCCACCAATGAAAAATGTCCTGGGTTTGGCCTGGTATAAAATCTGGGTTCTGAAATAATGCAGTTGCTGGGACCCAGGGTGATATTAGCCAGGCAGAATATTTTATTTTATCCCAGACTCTTAAAGTGGTGTCTAAAAGTAGACTGATGGCTGATTTCTGGGAGAGGACCAGACACCAGGGCTTCTTCTGTAAATATGGTACAAAAATTATGCAAATGAGTTTATTTAATAAAGAAAGCCTCTTTGTATGGGGGTTTATACTCAGATTGAGAGTGTATATTTCTACAGATGCAAAGTCACCTCCATTGATTAGGGAGAGATGGTGCCTATAGTAATAGTGGATAATAGTCTCTGGGAAGGGAGTGTGACTGTGGGATAGCAGGTATAGTAGGGAGAGATAGTGTCTATAGTAACAGTGGATAATAGTCTCTGGGAAGGGAGTGTGACTGTGGGATAGCAGGTATAGTAGGGAGAGATGGTGCCTATAGTAACAGTGGATAATAGTCTCTGGGAAGGGAGTGTGACTGTGGGATAGCAGGTATAGTAGGGAGAGATGGTGCCTATAGTAACAGTGGGATAATAGTCTCTGGGAAGGGAGTGTGACTGTGGGATAGCAGGTATAGTAGGGAGAGATGGTGTCTATAGTAACAGTGGGATAATAGTCTCTGGGAAGGGACTGTGGCTGTGGGATAGCGGGTATAGTAGGGAGAGATGGTGTCTATAGTAACAGTGGGATAATAGTCTCTGGGAAGGGAGTGTGACTGTGGGATAGCAGGTATAGTAGGGAGAGATGGTGCCTATAGTAACAGTGGATAATAGTCTCTGGGAAGGGAGTGTGGCTGTGGGATAGCAGGTATAGTAGGGAGAGATGGTGTCTATAGTAACAGTGGATAATAGTCTCTGGGAAGGGAGTGTGACTGTGGGATAGCAGGTATAGTAGGGAGACATGGTGTCTATAGTAACAGTGGGATAATAGTCTCTGGGAAGGGACTGTGGCTGTGGGATAGCAGGTATAGTAGGGAGAGATGGTGTCTATAGTAACAGTGGATAATAGTCTCTGGGAAGGGAGTGTGACTGTGGGATAGCAGGTATAGTAGGGAGAGATGGTGTCTATAGTAACAGTGGATAATAGTCTCTGGGAAGGGAGTGTGACTGTGGGATAGCAGGTATAGTAGGGAGAGATGGTGCCTATAGTAACAGTGGGATAATAGTCTCTGGGAAGGGAGTGTGACTGTGGGATAGCAGGTATAGTAGGGAGAGATGGTGTCTATAGTAACAGTGGATAATAGTCTCTGGGAAGGGAGTGTGACTGTGGGATAGCAGGTATAGTACTGAGAGATGGTGCCTATAGTAATAGTGGATAATAGTCTCTGGGAAGGGAGTGTGACTGTGGGATAGCAGGTATAGTAGGGAGAGATAGTGTCTATAGTAACAGTGGATAATAGTCTCTGGGAAGGGAGTGTGACTGTGGGATAGCAGGTATAGTAGGGAGAGATGGTGCCTATAGTAACAGTGGATAATAGTCTCTGGGAAGGGAGTGTGACTGTGGGATAGCAGGTATAGTAGGGAGAGATGGTGCCTATAGTAACAGTGGGATAATAGTCTCTGGGAAGGGAGTGTGACTGTGGGATAGCAGGTATAGTAGGGAGAGATGGTGTCTATAGTAACAGTGGGATAATAGTCTCTGGGAAGGGACTGTGGCTGTGGGATAGCGGGTATAGTAGGGAGAGATGGTGTCTATAGTAACAGTGGGATAATAGTCTCTGGGAAGGGAGTGTGACTGTGGGATAGCAGGTATAGTAGGGAGAGATGGTGCCTATAGTAACAGTGGATAATAGTCTCTGGGAAGGGAGTGTGGCTGTGGGATAGCAGGTATAGTAGGGAGAGATGGTGTCTATAGTAACAGTGGATAATAGTCTCTGGGAAGGGAGTGTGACTGTGGGATAGCAGGTATAGTAGGGAGACATGGTGTCTATAGTAACAGTGGGATAATAGTCTCTGGGAAGGGACTGTGGCTGTGGGATAGCAGGTATAGTAGGGAGAGATGGTGTCTATAGTAACAGTGGATAATAGTCTCTGGGAAGGGAGTGTGACTGTGGGATAGCAGGTATAGTAGGGAGAGATGGTGTCTATAGTAACAGTGGATAATAGTCTCTGGGAAGGGAGTGTGACTGTGGGATAGCAGGTATAGTACTGAGAGATGGTGTCTATAGTAACAGTGGATAATAGTCTCTGGGAAGGGAGTGAGACTGTGGGATAGCAGGTATAGTAGGGAGAGATGGTGCCTATAGTAACAGTGGATAATAGTCTCTGGGAAGGGAGTGTGACTGTGGGATAGCAGGTATAGTAGGGAGAGATGGTGTCTATAGTAACAGTGGATAATAGTCTCTGGGAAGGGAGTGTGACTGTGGGATAGCAGGTATAGTAGGGAGAGATGGTGCCTATAGTAACAGTGGGATAATAGTCTCTGGGAAGGGAGTGTGACTGTGGGATAGCAGGTATAGTAGGGAGAGATGGTGCCTATAGTAACAGTGGATAATAGTCTCTGGGAAGGGAGTGTGACTGTGGGATAGCAGGTATAGTAGGGAGAGATGGTGCCTATAGTAACAGTGGATAATAGTCTCTGGGAAGGGAGTGTGACTGTGGGATAGCAGGTATAGTAGGGAGAGATGGTGCCTATAGTAACCTAGCAAACGGTATTACGAACCACCATACAGAGAGAGCCATGGACCCTTCTTTTGGGGGAAACCTAAACTTAATCTCACTAAGGCAGCCAGGAAATTAATGAATCATATTCTATCGGCGCCAGAAGGCTGATCTGTCAAAAATGGAAACAAAAAGCTGCCCCACAGGAAAGGGAGTTAAAGGATAAAATAGAGGATTTGAAACGGATGGAATATCTTGCGGCCCTATGTAACAGATCGCTCCCTCAATTTGATGTGATATGGGGAAACTGGAACTATTGCTTCCCCCCCCTGATCACTAAAATCAATGAGTACCAAGAAACAATATATTTAGGTGACAACCTTGATAAAACTGAACCCTATTCTGTTCACAATCTGCAATTCCTTGTTTTTATGTCTTGTTTTTCTTTTTTCTTTTCCTTTTTTTTTTAATGTTCATTACTATTCTACACGGAATTGATTTGTGATGACTGTTTAAAATACGAACTGTATGACTGGGAGGTGGAAGGTGATAATGTCATCTATGTCAAATGTAATAATTGCATTTTGAAAATTCAAAAATAAAGTTTAAAAAAAAATAAAACAGGTGTTATAGAAATAAATAATACTTTTTCTGGCTTTTAGGCTATCTGCAGCAAGAGAAACTGTCTTCTACATGCCGATCATTTATATTGGAGAGTCCTAACCTAAGGGAATATGCTGAACATTATACAGATGAAGGGTCTATTCCAGGCTGCGTGTTGGTAAGTGCCGTGGTCAGGTGACCATTGAGCAGATTATAAATTCACTTTTATCCTTGCTGTGGTATTACAAGATGAGAAACAGACGTTAGAATTTCATGTTACTATCAGGGAAGGTTCTGTGATGTGTGAAGTAGCAGTGGTATAAATATATACAGGTATGGGACCGGTTATCCAGAATGCTCGGGACCTGGGGGCTTCTGGATAATGGATCTTTCCGTAATTTGGGTCTTCATGCCTTAAGTCTACTATAAATTCATTTAAATATTAAATATACCCAATAGGCTGGTTTTGCTCCCAATAAGGATTAATTATATCTTATTTGGGATAGAGTACAAGCTACGGTTTTATTATTACAGAGAAAAAGGAAATCATTTTAAAAAATGTGGATTATTTGGATAAAATGGAGTCTATGGGAGACAGCCATTCCGTAATTCGGAGCTTTCTGGATATCGGGTTTCCGGATAAGGGATCCTATACCTGTATGTATGTGTGTATATATATATATATATATATATATATATATATATATATATATATATATATATATATGTGTCAGTCAGTCTGAAATAAATCTCATTTCAGCAGAATTCTGCTTGTTAGAGTGCTGTTTCCACTAGCAATATTACAAGTTTATATACAGTATATTATTAAAAGCAAAGTTTTGAAAACATTGCTACTTCAGCAGCATTTCAGACACATGGGTGTTATATTGTGGTTTAAGTAAAAACCGGCTTTCCTTCTCCTTTAATGGTTCTGTTCACATCAGTCAGACCAGTTGCACATGAATTGTTTTCCCTTCATTGTTATGTTTTTGCCTGGACTTTTTATGCAGCCATCCTCCACATGTCCGCACATGAGACACTTTCCTTTTAATTCGGAATCTTGGTTTGACCTGTTTGATGCAGCTAGGGGGTCAGTTGTCAGACTTTTTCCACAGTGATGATTAAAACAGTGTCAAGGCAGAACTCTTTGCGTGGTGTACATCATGTAACATCATGTAACATCGTGCCTGGAGTTGAACCAGGGACCTGGTGTTTCTGTCCCGTCTTCATTGCCGCTTCTCTATATGAGCAGACAGCTAAGGCCTTTCTTATTGCTATCCTTGTAACTGCAAGTAGGCATGGCTTGTTTCATCTGTTACCGCCGGTGATCTGTATAAACCATTAGTCTGGCTTATGATTCGTGTCTGATTATCTGTTCCTGACCCTGTGCCTGTTTTGATCTTTGCTGTATCGCTGCCTGAACCGACCCGTGCCTGTTATTGACCTCTCTTCTGGATTCTGACTCTGTACCGTGTTTTGACCCTGGCCTGTTTATCCTGATTATGCTCCTGGTTCCATTGCTGTGTAGCAATGGGGGCAGCCATTTAAAGGAGAAAAGGCTCAGGTTACACAGCAGATAGCCGATATGCACTTTAGAACGTAATGGTGTTATCTGTTAGCCACTATTTAACCTGTGCCATATAGACTTTTTTCAATTTCCGCCATTGCTGCACAGCAGCTTGTTTATATGAACTATAGTAGTGTTTCTGAAGCAAACACATCAGTTTTACAGTGCAGGGCAACACTACACGATCTTTTCATTACTTTAAAACTCTTTTATTTTTTGGTGTTACTGTTCCTTTAAGTCTTGTTGGCATCTGAGTTGCAGAGGGCTCCTCCCAGAGCGAAAGGCAGAAGCGTGAGCTGAGACTGGGCCCTTGTGTTTTGGGATACCATACGTTACATATACTATACTTTCCTATAGGTTGTCATACAGCCTGACTAGTTGGATCCTGCATTGGCTTCTTTGCAGTCACTAACAGGTTGTGCTGGTTTGTTGGGGTTTGTGGAGTATTCTTCATCTAAGTCATGAGTATGCATACAAATGTGCAGAGAAATAAAGTTCAGCCCCTTTATATGTGTCGGCTACTTCATAATAATATTCAGTTTTGTTATAAAGATATCTTACAGTAGGAGGCCAGGAGCAACAGTCTACTCCTATAAAGGCAGGTTGCGAAGGGATCAAAACAAATCATTAAAGAGGTTATTCACATTCTAAACACTTTTTCCAGTTTGGTTGTTTTCAGATTGTTCACCATAAAGACAGACTTTTTTTTCAATTGCTTTCCATCTTTTATTCTTTACTGTTTTCCCACAATTTAAAGGGGTTGTTCACCTTTGAGATAACTGTTAGTATGATTTAGAGAGTGATATTCTGAGACAATTTGCAATTGGTTTTCATTTTTTTTTATTTGTGGGTTTTGAGTTATTTAGCTTTTAATTGAGCATCTCTTTAATTTGCATCTTAAGCAATCTGGTAACTAGGGTCCAAATTCCCCTAGCAACCATGCATTGATTTGAATAAGAGACAGGAATATGAATAGGAGAGGAGCTGAATATAAAGATCAGTAATAAAAAGTAGCAATAACAATACATGTGTAGCCTTACAGAGCATTTGGTTTTTAGAATGAAGTCAGCAACGCCCATATGAAAGCGGCAAAGATTCAGAATAAAAAGGCAGATAACTATAAAAAAATAAATAGATATTAGACTTGGCCGTTCTATGACATAATAAAAGTTACCTTAACGGTGAACCACCCCTTTCAGTTTAAAGTTTAATGTTCGTGTCTCAGTCTGGCAATTTGCTACATTTAATTGATACAATTAGTTGATCCATTTCTCAGCAGCATCTGTGGAATATCAGCAACTATTGTATCAAGTCTAACAGCTGCCTGTAATGAAACTCAGGGATTCTGCTCAGCAGGGACAAAGATAACAAATGGATCAACTAAATGTATCAATCTAGAACAGTTAAAGGAGCTTCTTTATACGGTGAAAAATGACACTTTACTTTTCAATATTAGAAAAACTGTCACAAATACAAAATAGAAAGTAATTGGAAAAAGTCTTTATTTCTGGTGAACAATCCGAAACCAACTGAACTGAAAAAAGTTTTCTTTTAATACAATAAAATAAAATATTAAAATTTCCTGTGTGACCCAGCACATTGGTGGTGGATTTGTGCCTCACTCTTTTAACGTTACATTTCTTTGCCTTATTTTCTTATCAGTCTCTGTTTGGGAAAAACTTGACAACGATTTTAAATGAATACATTGCCATGAAAGCAAAAGGTAAGGGTCTTTTCCATTAGGCGGATTCCTGTATATGAGCAGCTTTAGTATGTATGTATCTATGTATGTATGTATCCATCCATCCATCCATCCATCCATCCATCCATCCATCTATCCATCTATCCATCCATCCATCCATCTATCCATCCATCCATCCATCCATCTATCCATCCATCTATCCATCCATCTATCCATCCATCTATCCATCCATCTATCCATCCATCTATCCATCCATCTATCCATCCATCTATCCATCCATCTATCCATCCATCTATCCATCCATCTATCCATCCATCTATCCATCCATCTATCCATCCATCTATCCATCCATCTATCCATCCATCTATCCATCCATCTATCCATCCATCCATCCATCTATCCATCCATCTATCCATCCATCTATCCATCCATCTATCCATCCATCTATCCATCCATCTATCCATCCATCTATCCATCCATCCATCCATCTATCCATCCATCTATCCATCCATCTATCCATCCATCTATCCATCCATCCATCTATCCATCCATCTATCCATCTATCCATCCATCTATCCATCCATCTATCCATCTATCCATCCATCTATCCATCCATCTATCCATCCATCTATCCATCCATCTATCCATCCATCTATCCATCCATCTATCCATCCATCTATCCATCCATCTATCCATCCATCCATCTATCCATCCATCCATCCATCCATCCATCCATCTATCCATCCATCTATCCATCCATCTATCCATCCATCTATCCATCCATCTATCCATCCATCCATCTATCCATCCATCTATCCATCCATCTATCCATCCATCCATCTATCCATCCATCTATCCATCCATCCATCTATCCATCCATCTATCCATCCATCCATACATCCATCCATCCATCCATCCATCCATCCATCATCTATCCATCATCTATTTATCTAGCCAAGATTTATCGGAACTGTGATCCTCAAGTACAACTTGCAGCATCTGTTCACATCTGAAATTTTTACATAATTTGCAAGTCAACAAAAAACCTCAAAGGACTTTATTTAGGATTCTGCACATTTTCCATTTCACCTGAGTATTTATATAGAATATCTTCACTCAGTAGTATGTTATGGATAGTAAAAGGAAAATGTAATTGATTTAATGACCTATACATGCTTTGTGCTCTTAGGGGCAGATTTATCAAGGGTCGAATAGTAAATTTCAATTCAAATTTTGGAGTGTCAAAATTCACACATTCAAATTTTAATCCCCCTATTTGAATGTGAGATTTATCACATCTCGACCATGGAAACAGTCCTAATTTGAATATTCGCCACCTAATTCATTTACAAGTCAATGGCAGAGGTCCGTTGAGCCATTTGGAGATGTTAATAGCCTTCCTGAAAACTCAAGGGTTTTTTTTCGGGAGAAAAACTCAATTCGTACGAATCAAGTCTGATTCAGATTTTCAGGTCGGAACCATTTGATCGAATATTAGCCATTCAATTTTTTTTCTTAAATAACGTACCAGTCGAATTGTGAGTATATTCTAATTAAAAAAAAATGTACATAAATTCAAAATTTCACCTTTGATAAATGGGCCTCTTAGAGGTCGAATTTCAAATACATGTGAGTTTTTAAAAACTCCCCTAAACTCCCAGAAATTCGACCATTCAAAATTTATAAAAAAAAAAAAAATAGCATTTTTAAAACTCGGATGAATGGAATTGACCCAAAAACTCAAATCGAATTCGATTCAAATTTTAAAAACTCAATTAGAAAAACTCGAATACCAGGAAGGTTACAAACAACTTAGAATTGATCCCTGGACCTCTCCCATTGACTTAAACAGCAATTCGGCAGGTTTTCGGGTGCCAATAATCAAATTTTCGTAAAAGGGCCAGAGTATATGATAAATCTCGAAAATCTAATTCGAATTTTTGTAAAAACTTGAATTTGACAGTTTTGACCATAAAAAAAATTGAAAATGTGATTTTCGAATTTGAATTTTCAATTCGACCTTGATAAATCTGTTGACTTTGCAGATTTTTGACTCTTGAATCAACTACTTTGAGCGGATGAAACTTGTATGAATGTTGCAGATAAATAGTATTTTAGGCTTGAAAACTTGCAAATAAATTGTGCTATATATAAACATCTGTAGAATTAAAAAATCTTATTTGTGAAACAAAGATATCGGCTGTATAGAACGAATAAGCCGTCTGATTATAATGCACTCTCTGTGCTTCCTGCAGAGAATAAAGAGGAGATCCCTGTCATGGTTTCAGCTCTATGGAAGAAGCTAGACCATACTCTTTCTCAAATAAGGTAAGTAGCCAAAGAACAATTTAATTGAAAATGAAAATTTGGGGGTTGCACATTCCGCTGCCACAGCAATCCGTGGACTGAATTTCACAGCAGAAGGCTGTCAGAGGTGTGAACCGGAAGTTATAGTTCAACACAAGTTCTGCAGTAGAATCGGGTTTTGCCTTTAAATTGAGTTTACTTTCTGAACCGGGAAATGTTCTTTTCTAAAGTAGTCATTTGTGTGAAGATCTATTTTATGCTCAAATTCTTTTGCTTTTTTTAGGAGCATGCAGAACTGCCTGGTATTACCCACCAGTCAAAAAGGTCAGTTCAAATATGGGCGGATATCAGGGGTGGTTCACCTTGAGTGAACTTTTAATATGTTATAGAATGGCTAATTCTAAGCAATTTTTCAATTGGCTTTCATGTTTTTGAATTTTTTGCCTTCTTCTTCTTCTTCTGACTCTTTCAAATGGGGGTCACTGACCCCATCTAAAAAAACAAATGCTCTGTAAGGCTACAAATGTATCGTTATTGCTACTTTGTATTACTCATCTTTCTGTTTAGACTTCTTCTATTCATATTCCAGTCCCTTTTTCAAATCAATGCATGGTTGCTAGGGTAGTCTTTACCTTAGCAACCAAATTGCTGAAATTACAAACTTTAGAGCTGCTGAATAAAAAGCTAAATAACTCAAAAACCACAAATAATAAAAAATGAAAACCAATTGTCTTAGAATATCACTCTCTACATCATACTAAAAGTTAACTCAAAGGTGAACAACCCCTTTAAAGCAGCATTGTACTGAAGCATCACCTATATTTTGTAGGGGTTCAATCTTTATATAACATTCTTTGAGACACACTCATGGCATTTTAATATATTTGTGAGCACTGGGTGGTGGTGTTGCTTTTTTTTTTCGAGGCGTATTTGTGTCTATATAAGTTTTGTTATTGTCTTAAAGGGGTGGTTCACCTTTAAGGTAAATTTTATTATGTTATAGAATGGCCAATACTAAGCATCTTTTCAATTGGTTTCATTATTTAGTTTATATAGTTTTATTATTATTTGCCTTTTTCTTCAGACTCTTTGCAGCTTTCAAATGGGCGTCGCTGACCCCTGCTAAAAGGCAAATGATTTGTAAGGCTACAAATTTACTGTTATTGCTAATTTTTATTACTCTTCTTTCTATTCAGACCCACTCCTCATATTCCAGTCTCTTATTCAAATCAATGCATGGTTGCTAGGGTAATTTGAACTTGAGCTACCAGATTGCTGAGACTATAATCTGGAGAGCTGCTGAATAAAAAGCTAATTAACTCAAAAAGCATAAATAATAAAAATCAGATCCAATTGCAGATTGACTCAGAATATCACTCTCTACATCATACTAAGAGTTAATTTAAAGGTGAACAACCCCGTTAATCCCTGTTAACCTTTGGCAGTGTTTTATTTTCTCATATTATTTTATATTCTACACTCAAAGAGGCACATTTATCAAGGGTCGAATTTCGAATTCATGTGAGTTTTTTAAAACTCACAAACTTCCATGAATTTGAAATTCGACCAATCAAAATTTATTTAAAAAAAAAATAGAATTTTTAAAACTCGGGTGAATAGAATCAACCCGAAAACTCTACTTGAATTTGTTTCAAATCTAAAAAACTCTATTCGAGTTTTTTTCTTGGAGAAACAAACTCGAATGTCAGGAAGGCTGCAAATTCGGCAGGTTTTAGGTGGCGAATAGTTGAATTTGAGTTCTTAAAGGGCCAGAGTATGATAAATCTTGAAAATCAAATTCTATTTTTTTTTTTATTTTTTTTTTTTAAAAACTTGAATCGGATTTGAATAACTCCCTAGTCGAATTTGACAGTTTTGATCATAAAAAACTCAATTTTGAATTGGACCCTTGATAAATTTGCCCCAAAGTGTACGAATTTTACAAATTTTAGCAGCAGTTGTCTTGAGTGTCATTTCCATAATTAAACTCCCAATTTTTTCTTCTTTCTCCGTGTACAGTCCGCACAAGATATGGAATACAGGACTTGAGACACCAAAGAATGTTAACGTCACACGCAGCTTCTACAGGTTCAGCAGTAGCACTCCAGCAAACATCTACTCCCATAGCAGCAAAGCAAGTCATGTTGAGATCGTTTACATCCCAAAGTGCCTCTCAAACCATAGTCAGCCCTTTGTGCAGTGGTCAGTCTACTATTCAATGCACCAACTCTCCTGCTACTGAAAGCAGTAAGTTTCTCTTTTATATAGTAATATCTAATGTGTGTGTGTTAGTTCTGACACTCTCAGTAACGTTATCCATGCAACAACTGATTCTTCACGCAGGACAAATGGAGTGATGAATTTATTGTTCCTTTTGTTCAGGATAACAGCCCAAATGTTCTGAACTACAGGGACTGAAGCGGCTGAAACCTCCTCCCATAACATCAAACATACCGAGACAGTCTGGCTGTATAGTTGAAATAGATAAACTGCCCAATCAAATCTGGAGACCAATGACCAAGCCTTTTAGTCTTTAATTTTAGCCTGTCCTTACTAGTTTCATATCACATACAATGGTCTGATTTGCTGACTGCCAAAGATGGATCAGTGTCCGCAAAAGTATATGATTTGTCTTGTTTGTTTAAAGGATAAGTAAACCTTTAAAATGAGTGACCATAAAATTGAAGAGAGTGCTTTATGCTGAGCACTTTTGTCATTAACATTCATTTTTTTTTTCTTTTTATTCCTAGATATTAAGGGATATATGTGCTGTTAATATTTTGTTACAACAGCGCCACCTGCTGGCCAGTTTCTGACTACAAGTAGTCAAGGAAGTTGTCAGGAGAAAGAAAGAGGCTGCTCTGATGTTCTTCTGCTTAGGAAAAAAATTTCTAACCTTTCTCAAATATTTCTTAAGCAGATAAACATCAGAGCAGCCTCTTACTTTCTCCTGACAACTTCCTTGACTACTTGGTGGTTAGAATAGTGATAAAACTGATCAGCAGGTGGTGCTGTTGTAACAAAAATTATTCATATTAACAGTACATGTATCCCTTAATATCTTGGAATAAAAAGACAATAAATAATGAATCTAAATTACAAAAGTGCTTAGAACTGCACTTTCATCAGTTTTACATTCACTTATTTTTAAATGTTTACTTATCCTTTAAGGTTCTCTTGTTTGCCAAAGACATTAACTGTCTGTTTTCATATCAGGGGTAAATATGTTTGTTCTAGTAACCCATAGCAACCAATTGCATATTTTTTTCAGTAGACCAGGGGTTTAAGCTAGAGTATACTAGTCCTAAAGGGGTGGTTCACCTTCAAATTAACTTTTAGTATGTGATAGAATGTCTAATTCTAAGCAACTTTTCAACTGCTCATCAGTATTTATTTTTCATAGTTTTTGAATTATTTGCCTTCTTCTTCTGATTCTTTTGCAACTTTTCAATAGGGATCACTGACCCCATCTAAAAAACAAATGCTCTGTAAAGCTCCAAATTTATCGGTATTGTTACTTTTGATTACTCATCTTTCTATTCAGATCCTCTCCTATTTATATTCCAGTCTCTTATTCAAATCAATGCGTAGTTGCTAGGGTAATTTGGACCCTAGCAATCAGATTGCTCAAGTTGCAAACTGGAAAGCTGCTGAATAAAAAGCTAAATAATCCAAAAAAACACAAATAATAAAAAAATGAAAACCAATTGCAAATTGTCTCAGACTATTATCACTTTCTACATCATACTAAAAGTTAACTCTAAGGGGAAAAAGTTGAATGAACACCTGTTTATTCTTCAGAAAAGCCCTAATGTCCTGTGTGAAACTGTTCAATGAAGCAAATGCAGCTTTCAGGCATTAGAATTTCTTTTTCTTACCAAGTTGAGCCTGGCATAATAGAACCTAAGGGGTTAAGAGATATCTATATTTGTGTGCACACAATGTCAAACCCCAACATACTAATTAGATGATTTCCTCTTCCCCCTGTTTTCTGTATACCCCTTTTTATTATAAGTGTTAACTTTTCCCCTCTATTTGTTTAGAAGGAGAAACTTTACAGAATTCTGCTTTGTCCGATGCAGAGAAGAAACAGACTTCCTCACCCATGAGGCGCAAAACGTATGTTGTTCCTCTCCCATCATAATTCCTCCGTTGTATAGTTACCTCTTCTAATATACAGATTACATGGGTTGCTTTTAGCTCATTCATAGGAAAGCATTGACCATATCAGTCTTTTGGGACACAAAACAAGCCTCCTCTTCACCACAAATTATCACAGTGATTGCAGTTTAGAGTGACCATTGCTTAATCTATTAGACCAAAGAACTGGTGCTAGAAAATGTTTTATCTCAAAGCATTAAAAATATCAGGAAAACATTTGCCTCACTAAATAATCAGTTAACTAGGAAACTTCAAAAGAGGCTGGCACAAGCCTGGACCCACGAAGTAGTGAAGCTGAAGCCAGATTGTAAAAGGGTTAAAAAAAATCTTACATTTTATTTTCCATAATTAAGAACCAAGGCCTGATCAGCCTAAGATTAAGTGTCCCTGGTAGACACGAAACGCGTCAGGCGTTGGTTCTTAATTATGGAAAATAAACGTAGTATATACTGGTTACATAATTGTATAGTTCATCAGTTAACTAGTACCAGTTTCCGCTCGTTTCAGTGACTGTCAAAGGAGAAGACGTGCAGCTCCTCTGAACTCCAGCTCAGCTACTCATGAAGGAGAAACAGAAGGGAATGTTGACTCGCTCCAAGATCTTATTGATGGCAACTTCCCTGTGAGTGTAAACCTGTTTTTTTTTTTTTTTATCCTTTCTTTATTTCCAAGTCCTGGTATATCAAATGGTCAGGGTATTATATTGCTGGTTGGAGAAAGCAATTTGAGATCAGGGTTGCCTGCTGGTAATGAGATTTTACGCTAATCAAGATACGGTTGCTTTTGAATGCTGGATGACTGTAATGATTGACTTTTTCTCCTGATATTGGGTGACACAGGCACTTAAGAGTTAATAAGTGGTAATCTTACCAGCAAGAGAGAGGACATTAGTTTAGGGCCAGACAAGGCCAAAATCAGCCTGCTAAAATCTGCAGGTCGATTTCAACTTCTGACTCTTTCCAGCTTTCATATGGGGCTCATTGACCCCGATCTAAAAAACAAATGCTCTGTAAGGCTACAAATGTATTGTTATTGCTACTTTTTATTCTTCATCTTTTTATTAAGGCTTCTCCTATTCATATCCCAGTCTCTTATTCCAATCAATGCATGGTTGCTAGGGTAATTGCTGAAACTGCAAACTGGTGAGCTGCTGAATAAAAAATCGAAATACCTCAAATTGCTAATAATAAAAAATAAGAACCAATTGCAAATTGTCTCAGAATAACACTCTCTACATCATACTAACCGTTAATTTAAAGGTGAACGATCCCTTTAAGGAGCTACGTGACCCTTACCGGTGTTATCTCCTGCAGTCAAGATAACATTTGGTTTTGGATGCTGGATAAACAAGCAACTGGCAACTTGTTATGCTCCGATCAAAACTGGGAAAAAAGGATTGGTTGCTATGGGCAACTGCACAGATGCAATTTAGCACCAACATTAGTAAATCAAAACTTCCACTGTCTTATGCTTACCAGAGTTAAATTTGAAATCATTTTTAAGCCAAACCTGTTTTACATTTTAGCAACTGGTAATAGAAAATGCCCGGGAGAAGATTCTAAGTAACAAATCTCTGCAAGAGAAGCTGGCGGAAAATATCAACAAGTTTCTAGGAAGGTAATTATCATATGCGTGCGGGTAACGCTTCCTTTAATAGTAAATAAGCACACACTGGTTTGGCTGTACTTTCAGAGGTGCATCACACCCATCATATCAGTTGTGTAGAGATACCAGGTGGCACTGGCCTTTGTTTAAGAGCCAATCCGTTAAATCGGTGTCAAAAATCTACAATTCTGGAATGTATCTTAATAAAACAGTAAATCTTCCTTATGTCGTTTTTCTCTGATATTCCTCATAGTCCTCACTAGACACATAATTAAATGCAGTAACACTGCAATGCACACCGGCTATACTATGCTCCTGGACCCCACTATGTTTGTTACTTCTGCTAATTAGCGACTTATTGCCTTATTGAAAACACACAAGAAAACTGTTCATTAAGAAACTGTACTTTCTCGGGTGGATCCTAACCTGTAACTGTTTCTGAAGTGACACAGCTACCCAGGCCTCCAAGCTGTCTGAGGGAGGGGCTCTTGAACAATATACTTCCATTGATGAAATTCTCGGACTTCAGGTAATGCAGTTTTACACCGCCTCAATTATGCTATAATATTAATATATATGAATAATAATTATAACAGCAGCCCAGAGCACAGTAAGTACCGTATATACTTGAGTATAAGCCGTCCCGAGTATAAGCCGAGGTGCCTAATTTTACCTCCAAAAACTGGGAAAGCTTATTGACTCGAGTATTAGCCTAGGGTGAAAAATGCAGCAGCTTCTGGTAAGTTTCAATCAAAAAATTGAGGGTTTCTGCTCCCATTGGAGGTACCGTAGTCTCGTTTTTGGATGCCGGCGACCATTCTTGGACGCCGGCGAATATTCTTGGAGACTATTATTGGACGCCGGCGACTATTCTTAGATGCCGGCGACCGTTTTTGCGCTTGACCCGAGTATAAGCCGAGGTAGAGTTTTTCAGCATATTTTGGGGGCTGAAAAACTCATCTTATACTCGAGTTTATACGGTATGTATAGTGCCATTAAAGGATCCGTTCAGTGTAAAAATAAAGTCACTCCAGCCTATATAGATTACATTTTTTTGGCTAATTAACTAAATTAGAAACATTTTTTATTTTGCATGTTCCTAGTTTTTAATTTTTACACTGAACAATTCCTTTAAAGGAGAATTCAACCCGTAGTTTAATAAAACCCTTCCCCCTACCCAGGGTAGACCCCCACGGGCAAATGCCTCTAATTTTTTCTAACCCCTCCATGCAGATTGTGGCCTCGGAGTTCACGGCAGCCATCTTCTGTCTTTTTCTGAAGTTTCGGTGCATGCGCAGTTGTTTCCGGTCTCGAACCACTGCACATGCGCCGAAAGTCGCAAAAAATTTTCAGAAATTGACTTTCAGCACATACGCAGTTGTTGAGGACTGAAAATTTACTCCCAACTGCGCATGCCCCGAAAATGCCGTCAATACACGAAGATTACCGGAGAAGAAGAAGATGGCTGCCGTGAACTCTGAGGACAAAATCTGCACGGAGGGGTGAGTAAAAAATTAGGGGCATTTGCCGGGGAGGGGGGGGCAGGTACGCTGGGGGGGAGGATGGAGGGGGGTCTACCCAGGGTAGGGGGAGGGTTTTTTTTAAACTACGGTTTGAATTCTCCTTTAACAATTAAAAGATGGCTGAAGAAGATGGAGAGCTGCTGCTGAACTTAGAATACCTCGATCATTACTGTTATAGGGCTGGTACAGTATGCTCAGTATATGAAAGGCAGACTTCTCCTTTTAACAGTTTTATCCCTTGAAAATTTTGTTTTAAGATATTTTGTTCTTTCTAGGGAGGGGAGATACATATGTCAGAGGAAGCTATTCATGATATCCTAGAGCAAACTGAACTGGACCCGGATTTCCAGGAATTATATGACCTCTTTGCATGTAGTAAGTTTTCTGTTGCTGGTTTGAAAAAAAATATTCCTTTCTGCCCTAATAGACTTCTTATGACCACAGGCTTTTAACTGAAATGACGATAACAAGATCTCTGGGAAAAATAGCAGCCATATCATTTTGAACTATGGATTTGTAATGCAGCCAGTCCATCAAACAACCGCCTGCTTATAAATCTTATACAGTAGCTATAAGCACTTTGCCTGCCTATTGTCATCAGCCATAATACCTTTAGTAAGTATCTTTTGGTTTGCAAAGGATGTTAATTGAAAGGGAAGTGTCTTGAGTTACTTAGGATATTGACCCTAGCAACCAGACTGTGCAGAACTTTAGGTTCCATGTAGGATTCTGCCACTTTGCAGAGTGATTTGTCTAAGTTGGGAAACTGGGCAGCAAACTGGAAAATGAGGTTCAATGTTGATAAATGCAGGTTATGCACTTTGGCAAATATAATATAAATGCAAGTTATACACTAAATGGCAGTGTGTTGGGAGTTTCCTTAAATGAGAAGGATCTTGGGGTTTTTGTAGATAACACGTTGTCTAATTCTGGGCAGTGTCATTCTGTGACTACTAAAGCAAATAAATTTTTTGCATAAAAAAGGGCATTAACTCAAGGGATGAAAACATAATTATGCCTCTTTATAGGTCCCTGGTGAGGCCTCATCTGGAGTATGCAGTGCAGTTTTGGACTCCAGTCCTTAAGAGGGATATAAATGAGCTGGAGACTAAGTGCAACTAAACTGGTTAGAGGGAGGGAAGACTTAAATTATGAGGGGAGACTGTCAAGGTTGGGGTTGTTTTCTCTGAGAAAATGCTTGAGTGGACATGATTACACTTTACAAGTACATTAGAGGACATTATAGACAAATAGCAGGGGACCTTTTTACCCATAAACAGGATCATTGCCCCAGAGGCCTCCCCTTCAAACTAGAAGAAAAGAACTTCATTTAAAGGAAGTAGGTGGTTCTTCACAGTCAGGACAGTGAGGTTGTGGAATGCACTGCCGGGTGATGTTGTGATGGCTGATTCTGTTAATGCTTTTAAGAGGGGTCGTTCACCTTCCAAATACTTTTTTCAATTGAGTTGTTTTTACCAGAAATTTTCCAACTGTTTTCCATTTTTTTTATTTTTTACAGTTTTTCCAAAATCTAAATTTTATGGTTCCTGTCTGGTGTTGCAGTCTGGCAGCTCAGTGATCCAGGAGCAGATTCTGAACTGTTGCATTTTGCCACATTTAGTTGATACATTTAGTTGATACATTTAGTTGATACAATTAGTTGATACAATTAGTTGATACATTTCTCTGCAGAATCTGTGGAATATTAGCAACTTTTGTATCAATTCTAACAGCTGCCTGTAATGACACTCAGGGATTCTGCTCAGCAGGGACAAAGATAAGAAATGTATCAACTAAATGTTTCAATTTAGAACAGTTTAGAGGGTCGGTGACCTCCCTTCCCAGAGCAGCTTTAGAAAGGTGAAAAATAAGACTTACACTTCAATATTCGGTGTCAGTGTGTGTATGTATGGATGCTGGGTTTCATTTTGAGAGGTTGAACTTGATGGACTTTGGTCTTTTTCAGCCCAATCTAACTATGTAACTATGACTGCATTTTGAGTTCCAGGGTCAAGACCAGTTTTAACGTTGGTTAATTTTCTACAGTCTTCAAGAAAGTAAATGTGGGTCGATGGTTACAAACTCAATAACCTTTTTGTCATCTAATTAGGTTCGACAAAGCCAACAAAACTTGCATCTCGTGATCCTTCCTTACAAACTGAAGGGGTTGCCACCAGTAGTATTCGAGTTGCTAATGATAACCTGGAACCCATGGAGAGCTCTTTTGATGCAAGCGGTAATTATTGTGTATTTTTTTATTTACCCCCATAGCAACTAGTAATTCCTTGCGATATTTTCCAGAAATGCCATTTTTATATGATCTATGAATGATATCTGGATATTTGTTGTCTTCTATCAGCTGATCAGTATCGATCAATATAACTGCTGCACTGTAACACGCTCAACATTAGGTAACCCATGTGATCCTATCTTAGCCATTTATTATTTTCTTTTTAAATACTTTTTATTGAGTTTTGCAATATAATTAATTCACTTGACTATTTGACAGTTATACAGATATATCTATGCAAATAATGTTCAAAAATTTTCATATGAGCAATAAACAAGAAGTGTTAAAACAATTAGACCGGTTCTCTTCTTTCAGTTAAAAGTTCGGCAAAATAAGTTTAAGAATCCAATCAAAATTAATTTATGGGTATAAATCAGCAAGTATGCGAATGGCTTAGCCTATAAATTATATAACTGACTTTTCAATCAAGTTTTCATTTATTCTTTTTCTCAGTAGATACATCACACTCCAGCAACCACTCTGAAGTGGCTGCAGAGCAGAAGAAAGATGGCCGTTCCCAGCTTGTAGTTCCCAGCCCCACACCAAAAGTTACAGAAAGCACTGGGTTGCCATCAAAAGTACAAGAAATGCCAATATCTGCCAGTGAAAGACAGTCCATGTCAGATCGGAGTGTAGAGTCAAAGAAGAGCATTGATTCCATCATCATTCTGGACAATACAGGAAGTGACACAGTAATAGAATCCAATGAGGAAGTACAAGTAACATCTATGGAAGTCGGAATATCACAGTCACAAGATGTTGACATGAACGTTTTGCATACAGAAGTGATCGGAGCCGACTGTCAGTTGGCTGTGGAACAAGGTTCGTTAAACATGTTGACTATCGATTTAACAGTTCCGAATTCAAAGGAAGAGACTCCAAAAACGCGAACGTATGAAAAGGCAAGTGAAGCTAAAAAATCTTCACCTTTAAAAGATGAAGTCCAAGCTTTAGGCAGTAGGCGGTTGGAGAGGAATAAAAGTGAAGGCGCTGAGGAACCATGCACAACAGAGTCTCAGAATATCGTTGTACTGGTTTCTATTGGAAGCACTGTTACTGAGTCTAATCTTCTAAACCAGCGAGGGGACTTGCCTGCAACACCGAGGAAAACAGACACTCCTACTGATAATACAGTGAGTGAACAGATGCAGGCAGAAAGCTCTATCACATCGAAGGAACTAAAAGTAGTCCAGAAACAGGCAAGCAAGACACCACCTCATCCCATGGTACCACCTATAAGTCCATCCATAAAGGGTTCCTCATCTGATTCTGATGGGAGCAGTCTTCCTTTAGAAGTCTCAAGCTCGGTGGGGGTCTCAACACCAGTCAATACCAGCAATGTAGAACAGAACTGTAGTGACGTTTCATCTGTAGATCCATCCCAAATAATTACTCTCAGCTTTATCACCGAGGATATTGCCGAGGATGCCGAGCTAACAAAGGCAGTTAAAAGTATTAGCGAGAGGAGTAACTCTGCTTTACTGTTGTCTCCTTTCCATAAACCGCAGGAAAGCGGTAGCATTGTTTCTATCCCAGGCCCCACTTCTGAGACTTTGACCCTTTTAGCGGATCCAAGAGAAGTAGTGAATGTGTCCGGCGATGTTGCTACTGGAGTGAAACCAGCTGAAGACTGTACCATCATTTCTTTGCCTGGGGCTTCTAATCTCTCCACTGACGGGGGAATCATACAGCTAATGCCTGCCACAAGCTCTAGCTTTGCACCATCCGGAAGCTTTTTTATCAGCACGTGTAACACTGGTGGTGCACAGCAGTCCAACATCATGGTGGTACCCAGTAATTGTGCTCCTGCGTCTACCCAAAAGCAGCCATGCCATTTCCAAACTCCACCCAGGCCACACAGCGTTTATACTGTTGGACAGGCCATTTCACCGAAACTTTCACAAGGTGAGGATCTTTCATTGATATATATCTGCCTATAAAGTGCCATGGGGAAAGTCTGCACGCTAAGCATTCAGTATGTTTACAGTTAATTTAATAAACAGGTGTCTCTGTGTTAATAATCCTATATTTGCAGACAATTTTGTTTCAGCCTGGGGTAGCAGAATAAAGAGGACCAATATGAGTAACTTTATATCAGTTAATTTTTTGGATTTTGATCCCATTTAAAGGGATACTGTCATGGGAAAAAATGTTTTTTTCAAAACGCATCGGTTAATAGTGCTGCTCCACCAGAATTCTGCACTGAAATCTGTTTCTCAAAAAGAGCAAACTTGTGTTTTGATATTATTTTTTTTTAATCTGACATGGGACTAGACATATTTTCAGTTTCCCAGCTGCCCCCAGTGATGTGGCTTTGATAAACTTCAGTCACTCTTTACTGCTGTACTGCAAGTTTGAGGGATATCACCCCCCCCAGCAGCCTAACAACAGAACAATGGGAAGGTAACCAGATAGCAGCTCCCTAACACAAGATAACAGCTGCCTGGTAGATCTAAGAACAGCACTCAATAGTAAAATCCATGTCTCACTGCGTTCCGTTACATTGAGTAGGAGAAACAACAGCCTGCCGGAAAGCAGTTCCATCCTAAAGTGCTGGCTTTTTCTGAAAGCACATGACCAGGCAAAATGACCTGAGATGGCGCCTACACATCAATATTACAACTAAAACAAAATACTAGGGATGCACCGAATCCAGGATTTGGTTCGGGATTCGGCCAGGATTCTGCCTTTTTCAGCAGGATTCGGATTCGGCCAAATCCTTCTGCCAGGCCAAACCGAATCCTAATTTGCATATGCAAATTAGGGGCAGGGAGGCAAATTGCGTGACTTTTTGTCACAAAACAAGGAAGTAAAATGTTTTCCCCTTTGCACCCCTAATTTGCATATGCAAATTCGGGTTCGTTGTTCGGCCGAATCATTCGCCAAGGATTCGGGGGTTCGGCCGAATCCAAAAAAAAAAAGGATTCGGTGCATACCTACAAAATACATTTGCTGGTTCAGGAATGACAACCCAGCTCCATGTGCCTGCTGTTATGTTACCAGAGAACCTTTGTTTCTTCCATCTCTTTCTGAAACTTGTTGCAATTAGTTACTATAGGATCCATATGAACGTATTCTATTTAGTGCAGCTGGGAAATTGACAATATGTCTAGCCCCATGTCAGATTTCAAAATTGAATATAAAAAAAATCTGTTTGCTCTTTTGAGAAATGGATTTCAGTGCAGAATTCTGCTGGAGCAGCATTATTAACTGATCCATTTTGAAAAAAATGTTTTTTCCCATGACAGTATCCCTTTAACCTTGTACAGAGCTGGATGTAAAATGAGCAAAACACATTTATGTTGCAGGTTCTACTTTTATCCTGGCCTCTGCTGTCCAGCCTGTGCTGCCTGGTGTGATGGGCATGTTCCCTGTCTCTGTTGTCGGGCAGAGCAGTAATACATTCACAACACCTTCCCATCAGGCAAGTTTAACTGCATTTTCTTCCAAATGTTGTTGCAGTGCAGCTTTATCTTGTAATGCAAATTTACCCTGAATTAGGCCAGGATTCTGCCTTTTTCATCAGGATTTGGATTTGACCTTAAAATCATGTGAGTTTTTATCACACGAACAAGAAAGTTAAACATTTTTTAGCCACGAGCATAGGTCTCTTTAACCCTTCCTTGCCCTAATTAGTAGGGATGCACCGAATTCACTATTTTGGATTCGACTAAACCCCCCCCCAAATTCTTTGCCAAAAAATCCGAATCCTAATTTGTATACGCCAATTAGGGGTGGTAAGGGGAAAACTTTTTTTACTTACTTGTTTTGTGACAAAAAGTCACACGATTTCCCTCCCAGCCCCTAATTTGTATATACAAATTAGGATTCGGTTCAGCCAAGCAGAAGGATTCGGCCGAATCCTGGTCGAATCCAGAACAGAATCCTGGATTTGCTGCATCCCCTACTAATTAGCATGATTTTGGCAGAATCTTTCAAAAAGGCTAGACATGTTTCACTTGACCGATCTATGGAGAGCCCATAATGATGGGATTAAACAATTTACATGCTTCTCCCGTATTGACGGGGGGGGGGGGAATATAATCCTCAAATATGTCACCTCAAGAAGCAGTTTACGCTTCACATAGATGGGCTACAAAAGGAGGTAGCATCCAAGGAAGCCATGCACGTAGCAGACCTAAATACCCATATTGTCAACATGGCAAAACTCGCAGGCGACAATCCTCCTAGCCCATAAAATATATTTTATATATATTTCGTAGTCAGGGGGCAAATAAGCTTCTAGCCTACCCCAGCAGGAACCCTACCCAACTCACCACAATACCTGCTATTAGGGTTGCCACCTTTTCTGGAACAAAAATACCGGCCTTCCTATATATTTATCTTTTTTTCCCTATTAATAACATTGGGATCAACCATCATTTTTACCGGCCAGGCCGGTAAAACACCGACCAGGTGGCAACCCTACCTGCTATAAAGACAACTACAGGGAACCTTGCCTCAAACTAAAAATAAATTAATGAGCCCTTTAGGAGCTACTACTCAGCCTTGTAGTCAAAAACATTCAAAACTGGGGATTGAGTACAATGACATCCTACAGTAAGATTGATATGCCAAGACTGGATGCCTTTTCCTGTACACTCCCATAAAAGCCAAATAAGTGTCTGATGCAATTTAATCCTTTCCAGGAGACAAAACACCAGGAATTGGTGACCTTCCTATAGAATGGTACAGAAGTTACCAAAAAGAGTTGACCCCTAGTCTTGTCAAACTGTTTTAGGTTGGGGATGGAGTCCCGCTGCCTGATTCCATGAACAAGGCAATGACTCTAGTTCTTCCTAAGCAAAACAAGGACCCCAAGGAATGTGCATCGATATCCCTAATGAACTGACATGCCAAAATCCTAGCCAAGGTCCTAGCCAGGCATCTCAATAGGGTTATTATACAAATAGTTGACATAAATGAATCTGGTTGTATCCGTATGAGAACCACGGACATCAACATCAGGCGTCTCTCACTGTGACTCATGACAGCTCCAGCTCTAGATTAATCGACACTCTAGACAATGAGAAGGCATTTGATTCTGTGGAAAGGCCTTACCTGCGGGCAACCATGCGATGTATGGGATTTCCAAATAACTTTACAAAATGAGTACAAGCACTCTATCTGGCCCCAGAAGCAGCTACATGTACAAACCAAAATATTTTGCAGCCCTTTAAATTACACAAGTACTAGGCAGGGGTGCCCCCTCACCCCCTACTTTTCACATTGCCTATGGAATCCCTGGCCTGCATAATAAGACAGACGTCTAGGATAGAGGGACTCGAGATGGGAGGGATAACTGAGAAAATATCAATGTTTGTGGATGATACCCTTTTATATCTGGCAAACCCTGACCAAGACCTCAGTGCAGCCCTGGACATTATTAATACATATACTACTTACTCCAGTTTAAAAATAAATTGGAGCAAGTCCGCCCTGTTTTAAGTAGACTCCCAACCAGCCCCCCTGCTGGTATTGCTTGGGGGGAACTTAAGATGGATGGGCGAATCTTATCAAACCTTGGCATCAAAATCCACAAAGACCTCCACAAATTTGAACCTCTTGCCTTCATGGCAGACACTGAAGCAGAAAGTGAGAGCCTGGACCCATTTACCACTGTCCCTGATTGGTCGCATTAATCTGTTCAAAATAGTAATGCTTCTAAAATGTACTTATATATTCAGACAATCTCGCACAAAGTTCCCTACTATCTTCTTCATAGGGCTTATTATGCTCCATACCCAATTAAATTGTTATCCAACCACACCAAAGATTGGTATAGCAAAGCTGAAACAAACAACAGACGTTGTTGGCCTTGAAGCCCCAAACCTTTTTCTATACTATTTAGCAGCGAAGCTGAAAACAGCAAAGTGGTGGACAAGCTCCATCCCCTCGAGAACCCTGCCACACGCTTAGAGGCGCAAGCAGTAGGGTCATATGAGGAACTTAAATATCTCCTTTATAGATGCTGCAACTATACATCAAAAACAACAACTCTATCCATGAGAGAAGTGGTATGGACATGGAATACAGCGGTGTCTTCCCTAAACCAGCAAACTACTGGGTTCAACCAGGAGATTGAGCACAGATATACTACCCCTGTAACCTAAGTAGGGTTGCACGGAATCCACTGATTTGGGACTCGCCCGAATCCCCAAAACCTTTGTGAAAGATTTTAATTATTAACGGGTTAATGAGAAGCCAACATCTACTTTTAACAAATTCTATGTGCCGCCCTTAGGTTTTGCATGTTCCAGTTTCACAAGGAGTTCCCAAGCTGCCTCTCCCGCCGAAGTCTCAGAAACCTGTACCACCAAGAACTCTGGCAAGCGCAGGTATCTAGCCAACAAAGCAGCAAAAACTATTTGCTAAAAGTTTTTTTCTAAGGAAGTGCAATATGAACATAAAACGTGTTCATTATTTGGTCATTCCATGGGCTTATTATTATTTTTTTTTTTTTTTTTTGTAACTTAAAATTTTTATTAGGAATAAAATTCTCCAGAGAAGAAAAGAAAAATAAAGCATTCCAAGCTTGCGATATCACATGTATACATTAGAGAAGTAGGTGCTAGACAATACATTAGAAGTAGACATTGCCGCAAGTCTGTATTACAAGCAGAGATCGTTCTGGATATTCTCATACATGTTAAAACATTAACATATAAACAGAAAACAAAATAAAAAATAAAGTTCTACCTTGCATGAAATAATCTCTATATTGATTAGCAAAAAATTGTATAGTACATTGCTTAGTAGTTCAGATACCAGAGCAAATTCCATATCTTAAGAAAGCATCGTGAGTTAACTAAAAATCAAGAATCTATACTACGTGTATCTCAACATTTGCCACCTAGTCAAATGTAAAAGTAGTTAGGAATTTTGTGGCTTTGCCAACATCTCGTAAGGTGCCCAAATAGCTAGAAACTTATGTGTCCATGGGCTTATTTTTACTGCCAAAAAACAGTTTGTCTTCGGCACACCACTTGATATTTATAGGGTGCATTCAATCCCAGGCTGCTTCAAGCCCAACGCAGTAATCTCTTGAAAAAGGGGAAAAAAGAAGCACACCGTACTTCGGCTTCTGCCTTCAAAGCATTTTATTGCAGCAGAGATATGCCGCAAGCTTTCGGGGACAACCCCTTCCTCGGGTGCATCTGATGAAGTATGGTGTGCTTCTTATTTTTTTTCTGAAGCTGCATAAGGCGATTGTTGGTGGAACCATAAATGCAGAACATAAAATGCAGAGCTCAGCACCTTGCTTGTATCTGTAGTTTTTGACTATGTTAAAGGAAAACTATACCCCAAAAATAAATTTTAAGCAACAGATCGTTTAATATTTCACTGAATTTAATATAAAGTATCTTACCAAACTGGAACATATGTTTAAGTAAATATTGACCTTTTACATCTCTTGCCTTGAACCACCACGTTGTTATATTCTCTGTGCAGCCTCAGAGATCAGCTGCCCAGAAATACTGCAGCTCTGACTGTAACAGGAAGAAGTGTGGGAGCAAAAGATCCAACTGTTAATTGGCTCATGTGACCTAACATGTTTTGTATGTGCACCGTGAATCCTAGGATCCCTAGGATTTTTTAAAATGGAAATTTCAAATTTAGGATTACCCAATGGCACATACTATTAAAAAAAGTATATTTTTATGATAAAGGTTTATTTACATGAAGCAGGGTTTTACATACGAGCTGTTTTTATAGACACCTACATTGTTCAGGGGTATAGTTTTCCTTTAATACAGCAAATATATTACCTGCAGGAACCATTAACACAGAGCCAGTTGTATATATGCAAACTCAACCCTCATAGCAGTGTATTCAGGTCCTATACTGCCTGCATATAATCTTTAAACATTGCATGCCGGTCTCTTTATGGTGTAACTTTTTTTTAAATCTCCTACTGAACTTCCTGTATAAGATATGGGGAAAATTTAATTTGAACAGCCCTCAGATATAAAATGTTGGACACAACACTGCATGAAAATAGTTCCAGGGGCAACCAAAAAAGGCTATCATTGGCTATTTGGTAGACTCTTTATGGACTGGCAGCATACGTTGGGCTCTGTTTTGGCAATAAACCTGGTGTTCATGAAATTAAAACTTGCCTCCAATCCAATAATTCAAACATAAGCACCTGTTTTAAAGCCACTTGGCGCAACATCCATGGGGTTGGTGAGCGACATGTTACTTATGAGCGTTAGGTTGGGATCACTGCTCAAGGATGAAAGTTTGTTACTGAAATACACAAAAGCCATTAATATCCTGTAAATTGTATCCTTATAAACGGTGACTAGTGATGTCATCAGTTATAAACGGTGAGTAGTGATGTCATGGGAACTCCTCGGTGACTTATAATAGGGGGTACTTTATTCACTATATATACATTATATAAGCCAGTAGAATGAATATATATATATATATATATATATATATATATATATATATATATATATATTGCAACTAATTCTCATCTGCTTATCATCACTTTGTAAGTAAATTGTTATATGATGTTTTTTTGCTTCTCATCTGTTTTCTTTTCATTTTATAGCAGAGAAGCAGGGAACAGCCGCAACCACAGATTCTGGGAACCGAAAATCAAGCTCTCGCATGCAAAGGTAAGTGATCGGGTACTTTTAAATATCTTTGTGTTTTATGGCTACTGGATGTTACATTCTCTCTCTCTCTCTCTCTCTCTCTCTCTCTCTCTCTCTCTCTCTCTCACACTCTCTCTCTCTCTCTCACAAACAAAAATATAGTTCACTTGTAATTAAAGTTCACTCACTTGTATTACCCAATTTCAGGCTGTGTAGAGGTATATAAACTAGAATAGGGATACTAAAAACAAGAGAAAGCAGTAAAACCCCACACTACCCTACTAAAATTAATTGAGATCTAATTATATAAGTACTTAGTGCTATTATAAACATGAGCTTTTTTTTTTTTTTTTTTTTTTTGAAATCTTACCTTTTTAAACTTTAATTGAATCTCGGATCCAGAGAAATGTAATGGAATTGTAGCGCTAATAGCGCAGCATTCATTCCTTTTATTCTCTTTTATCTCTACGGCACTGAGGATTTGTTGGTTTTATAGCAAAGTTATCTCTCCTTACAAGACAGTTAAACGTAGTAACGAGACCACAGTCCTCAGTGTTCTGCCTTTCTCCCACGTGTGGTGTCCCAGGGCTTAGAACAACGCAGCTAGTTTCTTCGGGACAACTCCACCTCTATACTATTTTCTAATTTCTAACTTTTATTCATGAATTGCTGAAGCTTTATTTTTAATTCTTTGATACCATGAAATCACTTTAAAATTATAACTACAGCACTAGCACCTTATTTAATTCATATAAGAACCATGAACTTTTAGATTGTTCATCAATTGTGTGTAGATGCATTTTGTTGAAGGTCACAGCACCTAATTTATAGCACTTAAGCACTTTAATCATAATTATTTGTATTAACACAATCGATTGAAATGCCATTAATTGTATGTTGGTGCTAAGTTGATTGAGAAATAAGCATATGTTTATAATAGCACTAAGCGCTTATATAATTAGATCTCAATTAATTTTAGTAAGGTAGTGTGGGGTTTTACTGCTTTTTCTTACATTCTCTCTCTCTCTCTCTCTCTCATAAAATACAGGTCTGAAAATGTTGATAAAAACCTTGCTGCCATGTCACAGAACAAGCCAGAAGAGAGACAGACGAGCACCACAAATCCAAGCACTAAAGGAACTGAAAATCATAAGAGAGTGTTGTGCTTTGAGAATACTGCCGCTAACAGGGGTACACCGAATACCAAGTCACTATGTAACAGCGCAGCGCCCCAAAATAAAGATAAGGTGGAAACCATGAACACATCCAGCAGTTCTTTGCCTGCCAAACAGAATAACAAGGACAGTGGGAAAGCAGACAAAACAGCTCCAAGCACAGAGGCAAACTCCAAGTGTGAGAGTGTTCCCTCCAAGCAGCCAGTTGTACCAGCTACAAAGGATCTGTCAGGAGACAAGAAGCCTGTGGCTGTAGCGTCTTCTCCAGATGTTCTTGGTGGGGTCATGGCCAACAAGGAGAATATGTTACAGAAGGAGAATAAAAAGCAAGAGCTACCTGAAGTCAGCAAGAAATCTTCCACTGCCGACGGTGCAGCTGGAAATTTAGAGCGAACTGTGCAAGCGGTGCATGAAACTGGTAGGAAACACGCAACTCTGCCGAGCATTCTAAGGAGGACAAAATTATCCACAGAAAGAATGTGCCCCCCGAGTCCTCTGACTAAGCAGGCCAGTGACCTACTACAGAGCATGCAGTTTAACAGTCCAAATGCAAAACATTTCAGTGGTGGGGACTTGCCAATCCCACGTACCCCAGGCTCAGGGATTGATGACCGATTGGTGGACAGCCACCAAGACCACATGAAAACCCCCAAATCTAAACGCTATCCCGAAGATGGAGGAACTCCCAAGCCCATGCTTCCTCCTGCCACCCCGGAGTTACCAGCTTGTAGTCCCGCCAGTGAAACTGGCAGTGAGAACAGTGTCAACATGGCTGCCCACACCCTGATGATACTGTCACGTGCCACCCTTGCAAAGACTGACGGCAGCTCTCCGCTAAAGGACAACACTCAGCAAATAAAATTGTCAAAAAACTCTTCGAAGAAGCGAAAGCTCGATGAGCCAGATGAGTACGGGAGGCGACCGCATAAGAAAGAGTTGATGAGCCCCTCCGCCATTCTGAAAAGGAAGAAAATGAAGGTAAAAACGCGCTGTTCTTAAAGGGGAACTATCAAGAAAATGTAAATATAATGTAAGATTCAGAATAGTGAAATGAGAATCTTTATAAATACAATCCATTAAAAATTCTGTAGTGTTTCTGAAATAATCAAGTTTATATTCACTATTTCTCTCTTATATTCACTATTTCTCTTCATTCTGTCTTCACGCAGCAGTTGGGTGTCAGATAATCAATGACGGTTACTGCCAATATATCTTATAGGGGGGCTTCTTTTGCCTATAAAATGTATTGGAGCCCACTCTATTAAAATCACCAGAAATCATGTCTCTCTATATGCAGAATTTGTGCAAAAGGCAGTGATTTTGTTTGTACTGAAATCAGTTGAGTGAGCTCTAATTCATCTGCTAGGAAAGGAAGCCCCTATAAGATATATTGGATCTAACTGTCAATGAATATCTGACACCCAACTGCTGCATGAAGACAGAATGAAGAGAAACAGATTATGAGAGAGGGATAGTGAAAATAAACTTGATTATTTCAAAAACAATGCAGAATATTCAATTGATTGTACTTAGAAAGTTTCTAATTTCAGTATGATGAAGCCAATATAAAATGTTCATTTCCGCCATAGTTCCCCTTTAATTAATTTGACTGGCAAATGTGTAACACCCCCTCTTTGTGTCTTTCCCCCAGAAACATCGGAAGAAATCCACAGATGATTTCCCTGCTGGGATGGATGTGGACAAGTTCTTAATGTCGCTGCATTATGATGAATAAACCCAAGTATTTAGAGATGTATAATCTATATATTTGTACGTTTCTGTAAATAGACTCGCAATGTGAAGGATTCTTCATGTTTTGTAATATTTTAGGCACTTAATTTCTGACCAAAAGCAGGGTTGATCTGTAGATATTAATATTTCTGTACATGAAGGGGAGGGTGCAAGTTGAAGAAAATAAGGGTTGATTTATTATTATTATTATTTTTTTTTTAAACAGCTTTATTGTCGGTTATTCTCAAATCCAGTTATTGTGGCGTGGAAATCCTTTTGTTTCCTAAAATGTCACTAGGGCCTTTTTGGTTTCCTCGTGCAGTTACACCCTTTCATTAACATCATTGCATTAAAAAAGAAAAAGTTCTACAAAACGAACCACCTTTCCTTCTTGTGCATAAATAGATATTAATAGATACATAAATAGATATTGCACAGATCTACGCAAGGAATGGGAGAACCTTTGCTGGTGGGGAAATTGTGCTACAGGTATGGGCCCTGTTATACAGAATGCTCGGGACCTGGGGGTTTTCCGGATGCGTTATTTGGCTCTTCATACCTTAAGTCTACTAGAAAATCATTTAAACATGAAATAAACCCAATAGGCTGGTTTTGCTTCCAATAAGGATTAATTATATCTTAGTTGGGATCAAGTACAAGCTACTGTTTTATTATTACAGATGAAAAGTGAATCCTTTTTAAAAATTTGGATTGATTATAAAATCATAAAATATTATGGGGGGAGGGGTGGGATAAACTAACATTTAGTTCTAGCCATTTTGACATGGTTTCCAATTGGTTCCTGCCATGACTTGAGCTAAAAAGACACATTTGGTACATTTTGTTACATTATAAGAGTCTATGGGAGATGTTTGTAATTCGGAACTTTGTGGATAACGGGTTTCCGGATAACGGATCCTATTCCTGTAGTGGGACAAGCTACAGGGCCATAGCTTCCTGTTACGACTGGTCAGAGTTAGTACTTTAATTAGAGCTGCCCGGGGTGTGTTACAAGCGCTGCATGTTCAATATTTGAGTATTATTTATTGGAGAAACAAGAGCAACTGAAATTGGACTATAGAGCCAGTACGTATTACGCTTATAACACAAGGGTTCATTTATAAACAGTGGGCAAATTTGCAACCCATAGCGACCAATCAGTGATGAGCTTGTTTCAGCCAGCTGCAGGTTGAACAGTGAAAGCAATCATCTGGTTGCTACGGGTTAATACCCAGGTGCAAATTTGCCCAGTGTTTATAAATGAGCCCCAAGATGTGTTCTCCACCAGAGACGAGGACGAGAGAAAAAGATTTAACGGTGAGTACAAAAATCTCTCTTTATTGTCTTCATGTAGCAGTTGAGTGTCAGATATTTGACAGTTAGATCCTGCAGCCGCCAGTCGCGCCGCAATCAAAAATGCGACATGATCCAACAATAGCATTACTTACCTTATTTCTATCTCTTCTGTCGTGACACCTGCGTTTTTTTTGTGTAGCGCGTCGGATCGCGCCAGAATTGTCCGTGGAGTCCTGCCCTTAGAGTTCACTGGTACATTCTTGTTTTTTTTTCCATATGTCTCCTTTAAACTGAATGGATAGGCTTCTGAGATGCCCTGTGGTGTATTACAGAGACTTTATAATTGCACTGGATGCCATATTACAGCTCTCATTATTGCTTACAGCTCATATAGTCCATAGTGATTTTCTGTTCATTCTCTTAAAGGGGAAGTAAAGTCTAAAATAGAATAAGGGTATAAATGCTGTATTTTTTGTAAACAAACTTACTGCACCACAAGCCTAATCAAACATGATTTATGCTTTCCAATTTGGCCACAGGGGGTCACCATCTTGTAACTTAGTTATACATCTTTGCAAGACTAAGACTGTGCACATGCTCAGTGTGGTCTGGGCTGCTTAGGGATCGTTCAAATAATAGCTGCCAGAAGCCGATACAGCAAGACTGATTAATAATCAGAATATACAGACTGCACTGGGTCCTGTGTTGTCATGTAATCTAATGTGGATTTGACTGAATTTAGGATTGTTCAGTGCTCGTAGGTTGTATTAATACCTGCTTGTATAGTCTGTACACCAGCACTTCTTATAAAGGGGACACTGTATATCATCATAGTTCACCGTTTTTTCCCTCCCCGGTACAAAATCCAATTGATCAGTTATCAGGAGATCCCGGCCCAACACACAATGAGTAGAGGAGGCGTCTCGCTATAAAACAAACTGATTTATTGAGTGAGTGAGATGTAACAGACAGTGGCCCTCATCAGATCAAAGTGCAAAGTTTGTACATTAATGTCGCCAAACAGTAAAGAGACGGACCCTACAACTTCTCAATCAGAACTGCCGACGCTCCTCCTCCCCCGTTGCAGATTCCAGCGATGCCAAACTGGCCTTTCCTCAGAGCGTGAGCCATGTGGCCAACAATCCTAGCGCCCGACATTCTGCAGAGAGACAAACGTGTTATCTTGGTTTTATTCTGAGATGACAGTTGGTGTAAGACAATCCAGCAATGTAATCAGGGGTGTAATTACAGAGAAAGCAGACCCTGCGCCTGCAGGAGGGATAGGGGGTCCCATGGGGACCTAATTAATGAGAAAATTAAAACAGGACAACCTCTGGATATTTTGGGGGCCCTAAAATTAATTTGCTGTGGGGCCCAGTAACATCTAGTTACGAATGTCATCACCTGCAGAGCATAGTTAGAACTTAATCTTTAAAGGGATACGGTCATGGGAAAATGTGTTTTTCAATCTGCATCAGTTAATAGTGCTGCTCCAGCAGAATCCTGCACTGGAATCTTTTTTTTCAAAAGAGCAAACATTTGTTTATATTTAATTTTGAAATCTGACATGGGGCTAGACATGTTAAGTTTCCCAGATGCCCTAAGTCACGTGACCTCTGATAAACTTCAGTCTCTCTTTACTGCAAGTTGAAGTGATTATCACCCCCTATATTTCCCCCCAGCAATTTATCAGCAGAACAATGGGAGGGTAACCAGATAACAGCCCCTGACACCTGCATTGCTAGGTGTAACTATAAGAATAGCACTCGCTACTAAAAATCCAAGTCCTACTGCAACTCCTTCAGTTACATTGAGTAGGAGAAACAATCGCTTAACTTAAAGCAGTTCCATTTTGAAGTGCTGGCACTTTCTGAAAGCACAGCACCAGGCACAATGACCTGAGATGGCTGCCTACACACCAATATAACAGTTAAAAAAAACATTGGTTGGTTCAGGAATAAAATTTTATATGTAGTGAATTATTTGTAATATAAACAGTGTAATTTTGAAATAAAAACATCACAAAAATGGCACCCATTAAAGGAGAACTAAACTGCAACAATAAATATGGTTAAAAATGTCATATTTTATATACTTATTGCACCAGCCCAAAGTTTCAGCTTGTCAATAGCAGCAATGATCCAGGACTTCAAACTTGTCACAGGGGGTCACCATCTTGGAAAGTGTCTGTGACACTCACATGCTCAGTGGGCTCTGGGCAGCTGTTGAGAAGCTAAGCTTAGGGGTCGTCACTAATTATCCAGCAGAAAATGAGCTTCCCCTGTAATATAAGCTGATGCTACAGGTTTGCTGATTATTATATTCTGATGCTAATTGCACTGGTTTCTGTGCTGCCATGTAGTAATTATCTGTATTAATTACTAATCAGCCTTATATTGTGACATTTCTATTCTATGTGTACTGTATATTGTGAGTGGGTCCCTAAGCTCAGTAAGTGACAGCAGCACAGAGCATGTGCAGTGAATCAGCAGAAAAGAAGATGGGGAGCTACTGGGGCATCTTTGGAGACACAGATCTTTACTGCTAAAGGGCTGTGGTTGCCTTGGGCTGGTACAGAAGCACAAAACATAATGTACAACATTTCCAGCTACTTCTTTAGTTAGGCTTTAGTTTTACACTGTGTGTAAAACGACATGTCACTTGATAACCTTGGCCACATATCTGGCAGATTCTGATGTTTTAGTGATGATATTCCCAAGCAAATATCCAGGGAACTAAGTTAAAGGCACATTCCCCCCCCCCCCTACAGACCAATCAATCTCTTCAGCCTAATATATTAATGTATAGACTCACCCAATAGGATGCCCCAGGGACACTGCCCCTCCATTCACGTTGACTCTGGCAGGATCAATGTCCAGCATTTTAATATTAGCCAATACCACAACACTAAAGGCTTCATTTATTTCCCACATTGCAATGTCTTCTTTCTTCAACCCGGCTTCACTCAATAGCTACAAAATAAAAAAGCAAAACTTCCAATCAGTTAGTTGTGGTCATGGCTCCGGCACATATTCCTCTCCCCCATCCCAGTTTCCTACCTTAGGAATGGCATAGGCGGGTGCTATGGGAAAATCAATGGGATCTACAGCAGCATCTGCAAATGCTACAAAACACAGAATAAATTGCTGGTTAGTTATACAGTGTATAGTAGATTAGCAATGGCTAACGGAATGCGTGGGATCAGTTGCAATAAATGATGCAGCCAACTTGCAGCCATACTGGGTGGTCTGAAGCAAAATGCTTCGTACGAGTAATCTCAGTAATGACACCCAGTCCTGTAAATAGGACAGGACCAGTTATCCAGAATGCTTGGGACCTGGGGTTCTCCGAATGAGGGATCTTCCTGTAATTTGGATCCCCATACTTAAAGGGGAACTATCATGAAAATTTAATATAAGCATCATCATACTGAAATAAGAAACTTGTCTAAATACAATCAATTAAATATTCTGCATTGTTTCTGACATTATCAAGTTTATCTTCATTATTCCTTCCTCAGCATCTGTTTCTCTTCATTCTCTCTTCATGCAGCAGTTGGGTGTCAGATATTCAATGACAGTTAGATCCAATATATCTTATAGGGGGGCTCCTTTCCCAGCAGATGAATTAGAGCTCACTCACATAACTAATTCCAGTACAAACAAAATCTAACAAAATAACTGCCTTTTGCACAAATCCTGCATGTAGAGAGACATGATGTCAGGTGAGTTTAATAGAGTGAGCTCTAATACATCTTCTAGGCAAAAGGAGCCCCCCTATAATATATATTGGATCATTCAAATCCTGAATGAAGACAGACTGAAGAGAAACAGATGCTGAGAGAGGGATAGTGAAGACAAACGTGATTATTTCAGAAACAGTGCAGAATATTTAATTGATTGTATTTACAAAGTTTCTAATTTCAGTATGATGAAGCTTTTATTACATTTTTGTGATACTTCCCTGAACATAAAATTAACCGAATAGGATTATTTTGCTTCCAATAAGGATTAATTATACCTTAGTTGGGATCAAGTACAAGTTACTGTTTTATTATTACAGCGAAAAGGAAATCATTTTTCAAATTTCATTTGATTAAAACAGTCTATGGGAGACCCATCATTCGGGACAGATCTGGTTTGCGGATAACGGATCTATACCTGGATAGGGAATAATGAAACCCCTGTTGTATAATAAAAGGGAATTAGAAGTCTTAATACCTACGATCCTGGCAAGGGGTGTAACATTGAGCCGGTTTGCTGCCTCTGCCGTCATAAGAACCAGAGCTGCAGCTCCATCATTCAATGTGCTGGAGTTGGCCGCTGTCACTGTCCCTGTGGGAGGAAAATAAAGCAAAGAAGTGAAGCAGACCAGGAACATGTCCGATTTCTTCTGCAACTTTCATGTACATTTCTGTGGTTTACTTATCCTTTACAGGAATTGTTCAGTGTAAAAATAAAAACTGGGTAAAATAAAAAAAATGTAAACATAGCTAGTTAGCCAAAATGTAATGTATAAAGGCTGGAGTGATTTGATGTGTAACATAATAGCCAGAACACTACTTCCTGCTTTTCAGCTCTCTAACTCTGAGTTAGTCAGTGACTATAAGAGGGGCCACATGGGACATAACCATTCAGTGAGATTGCAATTGATCCTCAGCATTCAGCTCAGATTCAAAAGCAACAGTTATGACCCGTGTGGCCCCCCCTCAAGTCATTGATTGGTTACTGCCTGGTAACCAATCAGTGTAAGCCAAGAGAGCTGAAAAGCAGGAAGTAGTGTTCTGGCTATTATGTTACACATCCAGTCACTCCAGCCTTTATACATTACATTTTTGGTAACTAAATATATTAGACACATTTTTTATTTTGCACACCCTATCTATTTACCCAGTTTTTATTTTTATACTAAATAATTCATTTACAGAATAAAACCTTTAAAAATAAGTGAATGTAAAACTGATGAGGGGGCTATTCTAAGCACTTTTGCTATTTACATTCATTATTTATTTTGTTTTTATTCCAAGATTTAATATCTTGGAATAAAAACAAAATAAATAATGAATGTAAATAGCAAAAGTGCTGTTACATGTACTGTTAATATGAATTAATTTTATTACAACAGCACCACCTGCTGGTCAGTTTTATCACTATTCTGACCACCAAGTAGTCAACAAAGTTATCATGAGAAAGAAAGAGGCTGCTCTGATGTTCTTCTGCTTAGGGAAACAATTAGAAACCTTTCTCGCATCTTTCCTAAGCAGAAGAACATCAGAGCAGCCTCTTTCTTTCTCCAGCAGCTTGTTGCCATCAGAACCCTAGAAGTGTTGGTTGCCAAGCACAATACACTTTCTGACAAGTGCTCAGTGAGTCAAAACAATTTCTCAATGAAATGACTTTGCACCAGAGGAATGGGGGGATTCCAGCAGTCACTCACCATTGTCCTTTTGGAAGACCGTCTTAAGTTTGGGGAATTTACTGAAGTCAACGCGCTTGTACTCTTCATCTTCTTGCACAATGATATCAGGTTTTCCTGTAACACAGACCAGTCAGCCACGGGAAACTGCAACCCTGCTAAATTTGCTGCCAAGTTATGGGGCACCAATCAGTAACCGTGTGGCCTGTGCCAGTGCACATCTTATATAAACACAATAACCTTTACTTCTTAAAGGGTATGTAAAGGCAAAAAAAAAAAAGATCCAATTTTTACTTTCCTTAATGAAAAAGAAACCTATCACCAATATACTTTAATTAAAAAATGTGTACCGTTTTTATAAAAAAGCTGACTGTATGCAGTGAAATTCTCCCTTCATTTACTGCTGTGGATAGGAATTGTCAGATGGTCCCTAACTGCTGAGCAGGGAAACAATCATACTTATGAACAGCAGGGGGAGCCCCCGCCTTACTTCCCAGCCATGCAGAACTCAAGCAGCTTTGTTTGTTTCCCTGTAGAGCAGTCGGTGTCTGTGTAGAGATTTGTATTGGATTTTATTTTTGCCTTTACATCCCCTTTACTGTTTCCAACTCCAGCTGTAGGGACAAAGATCATGGAGCCAGATTTAAACAGATAAACTGGGATTCTATTTGGAGGATTATTCTGCAGAGTTGGAGAACGTTTATAACATACATAGTAACATAGTAAGTTAGGTTGAAAAAAGACTGACGTCCATCAAGTTCAACCTTTTTACTTTTTTTAACCTGCCAAACGATCCAGAGAAAGGTGAAAAAACCCATCTGAAGCCCCTCCAATTTGCCTCAGAGGGGGAAAACATTCCTTCCTGACTCCAATACTAAAACTATAAAATCCACATTAGATTACATGACAACACCGGACCCAGTGCAGTCTGTATATTCTGATTATTAATCAGTCTTGCTGTATCGGCTTCTGGTAGATATTTTTATGACGATCCCTAAGCAGCCCAGACCACACTGAGCATGTGCACAGTCTTAGTCTTGCAAAGATGTTTAACAAAGGTACAAGATGGTGACCCCCTGTGGACATCTTTGAAAGCATAAATCATTTGTTTGATTAGGCTTGTGGTGCAGTAAGTTCATGTTTAGTATATAAAATACAGTATTTCTAGCCTCATTTTATTTTACACTTTACTTCCCCTTTAAACCTTTCAGAGTTTATCAGGGTCAAAATCATTATGACTAAGTTCTACCTTGTACCTATTTGCTGGTCTGGGCAGTGGCATGTGATATCCTCTATAAAACTTGTACATAAAACTATTAGAACTGTGAAGGAGATCAGGGGTAAATGCCTGACCTAACTGCCAAAATCTCATGACACACGGCAAATGCCCTTTACACCCCCTAACCTGAGCGTGAGTCTGCGACCGACACTAAAGTCCTTATTTTCCGAATTTTTCTGATTATTTTACTGATAAAAAGTCTGATCAAACTAGAATCCACGATTGGACCTTATTTATTATTAAAGGAGACATAGGATAAATGAAAACACCCTAATTTTGTAGGCAATAATAAGTAATATATGGTGTTGCTTTTACATGGTGCTAAAAATGTCTTTATCTTTATAAATAGTCAAGTTATTGGAGCTCCCTATAGATGTTCTCTGGTCCCTGTTTTAAATGAGGGGTGGGCGTGTCCTAACAGTCCCTGCCAATCACAGGCCTGCAGTCACACAAGCACAGACAGGCTTCAGTTCCCTATCAGGTCCTGCTAGCTGCTGATTGGTTCCTGTCCTACAATGCAGTGAGCTGAGAGCCGCCGGCTCCCCTGCACAGCCTGGGAATTCAGGAAGTGGAAGGCAAAATAAGGGACTTTGCAGAAATATTCAATAAATCAGCCTGAAACACTACTTTTTGAAGCACAATTCTTCTATATCAAAAGGAGTATAACGATCTGGTTTTTTTTTTTTTTTTTTACACAAAATTTCTCCTTTACAAAAATTACGATTTAATCAGATCCGGGACAAACATGAAAGAATCGAGTGAAAATCCGAATTGTAAAAAAAAATCCCAAATCACTTTTTTCCCCAACAAGCCAAAATTTTCATATCTTTGCGGAAAAGTCCGAAATAGTCTGATTTTGATGCTAATTCCAGTACAGGTCACAGAAACTTCCACATAGGACAGGGATCCCTCCCATTGGCTTATACCCCTGCATCCATGTTCGCTCGGCGCGTCATATAGGGGGCGAGTGGTCGGAGGGGGCCCTAGACATTAGTCCCGGTGGGCCTTGGGCCCCCCAGTCCGACCCCGATTGCTCTTACAGTTACAAGGAGCAGAATTTTCACTGACCCAGATAACTTGTTGGCTGCTGCTGCTTGAGGACAATTTCTCAACTCTCCTAATTGGCTCAGCTCCCCTGTGGACTCTGTTGGACCTATGGAAATGGGTTCACAACAGCAGAGAGAATACTGCGATGCCTTGTGTGTCTTTAAATGGGCCTCATACCACATATACAAGGGCCACGATATATAAAAATGGGATTTCATACAAAGAAGTCTATGGAGCTCTTGAGCATAAAAATATCCCCTGGGGCCTTCCAGTTGGACAACTCTGCACAGCAGAATATTGGGGCACATTTCCATTCCCATTGCAGCAAGTTGGACATCCCTCCTGCTGTAACTAATGACCGGTACCTTTTTGTGCAATGGTAACAGGTGCAATTTCATTGGCTATTAAACCGGAGTCCCACGCTGCTTTGCTTCGAGTGTAGGAGGTAATGGCAAAGCCGTCTTGTTCCTCTCGGCTGATGCTCAACTTCTTGGCTGTGTTTTCTGCGCAATTCCCCTGAAAGGCAGAGTAAGATGAGCAATGTGATTGGCTGAACAACACACATAGGGAATGGGAATGACCAAAGATAAAACCTGGGATAATTGTATAGGTTTTAATCTCTGCACTTTAGTCTGTACTGAGCAGCCTCCATAGAAAAGAATGTAGGTGGAACCAGGGCTGGGTCAGAGAGCACTGTGATTAGTCCTAGTGATGAATATACTGTATAGGGATTATTATCTCAAATATAAAGGCTATTAGAAGTCACAGAGGAGTCCCATGACCATATAAAGGCACAAGGCCACAGGAAAAGGACCTCCCAATAATCCCACTTTCTTTATTTTATTACCATGTGGAATTTGTTGTAGACATCAGTGAGGCCATCTTTTACTATAATATCTTCAAGTTTCACTCCTCCGTACGGCGTGGCCCCTCGGCTCATACAATAGGGAACGTTGGACATGCTCTCCATCCCGCCGGCCACCATCACTTGCTGTTGCAACACACAGAATAATCATTAATAGTTGGGTAACAAATCAGTAGCCTAAAGCAGGTTCTCTATTTAAATATGAACAGTTACTTATATAGAGAGATTTATATTCTGGGCATATAGTTGTGTGTCCTCACCTACATGCCAAGGACTGGAAATTGTAGTTTCACATTAGCTGGAGGGTTAGAGCCCGTAGAGGAGTAGGAAAAGCTAAAACTAAGCCTTTCCTTCTCCTTACAAAGGTCTATATAAATACACCAGTAACCCTCAAAGTAATGTGAGCCCTATGTCAACAGAAATACCACATTTCTTTCCTTCTATTGTGTACACATGGGCTTCTGTATCAGACTTCCTGTTTTCATCTTAAACCTCCAGGGCTTGAGCATGCTCAGTTTGCTCCTCTCTCCCACTCCCTCCCTTTTTCCCCTCCCTGCTGTATTCTGAGCCCAGAGCTATAACTGAGCAAGGAGAGACTCAGGCAGGAAGTGATGTCACACCAAGCTAATATGGCAGCTGCTATCCTCAACAAACAGAGAGAGCTTCTAGAGCGGTTTACTCAGGTATGGTAAAACAGTCTACAAAATAAATATAGTGTTATAGCTTGCACTAATGTGGCTAATCTATTGGCAATAAACTGCTTCAGTAGCTTTCCTTCTCCTTTAATCCCATATCTCTCTCACCTGATGACCACACATGAGACTCTGCGCAGCCAGCATAACGGATTTCATCCCTGACGCACACACTTTGTTGATGGTGGTTGTGGGAGTGGAGATGGCCAGGCCTATAGGGATGAATCATGAATATTGTAAGAAATATCTGATGTCCTATCAAAATCCTCATTGTTAAAGTCTTGACAATGGATTAAAGCAAATATCTGATTGTCTGCTAAAGAATGCTGCAGCAATGCAGAAATGGAGACCTTGGCTTATCATTAGATCTCCAAATGCAGGACAATCCAACCATCAAGAGACAACAAAAGTGGGGGGTGCTCCCCAACACAACATACCTGCCCCAAGTGTAGCCTGCCGCGAGGGTGCTTGTCCCTGGCCAGCTTGGAGAACATTGCCCATGTAAACCTCCTTCACTTCATCTGCAGGGATACCTGTATGGCGAGAGGGAGAGCATTGTCACTTTAAGCTGCTTCTGGGTCAGTCCACACCAGCAAAGTACAAGGTGCAGTTCGCTGGTTCAGTTTGTGTGTGTAATTAGTGTGATATAAATACAAATATACATAAACTTTGCCCTACAGAGTGGTCAGACCGGGACACCTCTAGATACAGTGTTGGACTGGCCCAACGGGAAAACTTCTAGTGGGCCCTCATGCTGCTAAACATTTGGCCTATTTCATGGCCATTCCCTATTTCTATGAGAACAAAGAGGCTAAATAGATGGAATAATAGATTATAGTATGTAAAGAAAAGAGACTAGGAGAATAGAGGTTAAGTGAGGAGAGGAAAAATAATAGTAATTAGAGGTTTTGGGTGGGCCCCTGGTCTAAGGTGTTTGGGTGGGCCCCTGGTCTAAGAAAGGGTATGTAATGACCCGAAACATGTCGTGTAGTAGCCTTTAATAAACATAACCACAGCGTTTTGCTATTGAGAAGTGCTCTCCTCATCCTTTAATTTTTGCCCCTGGTCTAAGGTCTTTGGGTGGGTCCCTGGTCTAAGATGACTATGAAGATTTTCATTCATCCAGGTCATGGTATATCTAATATAAGTCATTCTAAAACTGGACTTGCTGAGTAATTATTGAAGACGTTTCACTACTCATCCGAGCAGCTTCTTCAGTTCAACTGACTGGTGTGGGAAGTCCTTGGCATATAAACTCTTCCACTAATCCAATCACAACGGCACATTGTAACTCTTCAGAGAGGCGACATCTGAAATTAACAGAGGTGTTGATTCTGTGTAGTTACAGTGATAGGATTATCCAATGTGTCATGCAACTCCTAGAGACAGGTGTTACTTGTGAGAGTTGCATGAATGGATGCCGAGGACTTCCCACAGTTGAACTGAAGGAGCTGCTCGGATGAGTAGTGAACACCTTCAATGATAACTCAGCCAAGTCCAGTTGTTTTAGAATGACTTACACTAGATACCCCATGTCTAAGGTTTTTGGGTGGGCCCCTGGTGTCCCAGTCCAACACAGTGTAGATATTACAGGGGAGACTAATATCTATCTGTGTTGGGTGGGTAGCCAGAAAATCTGTGAGACTGGGGGTTTCTTACTTTGATTATGGAAAATACTGAACTTACCTGCTCTCTCAACCGCAGCTTTAATGGCAATGGAACCAAGTTTAGTTGCTGGGAGTGATGACAGAGTCCCTTGGAAAGATCCAATAGGGGTTCTAGCTGCACTTGCGATCACCACCTCCTGGGAAGAACAACAGCGGCAGAAATATTCAGCAGCAGCATCGGGCAATACTGGCACTTTGTATAAGGGCAAACATGCACATCAGAGGCCGTGTCCATTTAAAGAAGAACTAAAACCTAAAAATGAGTATTGCTAAAAATGCCATATTTTATATACTGAACTTATTGCACCAGCCTAACGTTTCAGCTTGTCAATAGCAGCAATGATCCAGGACTTCAAACTTGTCACAGGGGGTCACCATCTTGGAAAGTGTCTGTGACACTCACATGCTCAGTGGGCTCTGATTGGCTGTTGAGAAGCTAAGCTTAGGGCTCGTCACTAATTATCCAGCAGAAAATGAGGTTGTTCTGTAATATAAGCTGATGCTACAGGGCTGATTATTAAAGGGCATGTAAAGGCAAAAAAATAAAATACAATTTTTAATTTCCTTAATGAAAAAGAAACCTATCTCCAATATACTTTAATAAAAAATGTGTACAGTTTTTATAAGAAACCTGACTATATGCAGTGAAATTCTCCCTTCATTTACTGCTGTGGATAGGAATTGTCAGACGGTCCCTAACTGCTGAGCAGGGAAACAATCATACTTATGAACAGCAGGGGGAGCCCCCGCCTTACTTCCCAGCCATGCAAAACTCAAGCAGCTTTGTTGGTTTCCCTGTAGCGCAGTCGGTGTCTGTGTAGAGATTTGTATTGGATTTTATTTTTGCCTTTACATCCCCTTTACTGTTTCCAACTCCAGCTGCAGGGACAAAGATCATGGAGCCAGATTTAAACAGATAAACTTGGATTCTATTTGGAGGATTATTTTGCTGCAGCCACTGGTTCTGCAGAGTTGGAGAAAGTTTTGTATTAAACAATACAAAAACTGTAAAATCCACATTAGATTACATGACGACACAGGTCCCAGTGCAGTCTGCATATTCTGATTATTAATCAGCCTTGCTGTATACAACATTTCTAGCTACTTCTTTAGTTAGGCTTTAGTTCTCCTTTAAACACTATTCACAAAGGCACTTGAGGAACAACACGCTACACAAAGTATATCAGACACATAAGACGGCACAGCAGCAGTTGTAGGTAAGAAATGCACTTCACTTATTGATATACAACTCCCAGCACCCACCGACCCCTGGCAACAAGCAGAAGACTTACATTTAATGTGCGGAGAGATGCAAAGCTCCTGTGTGTGTAGTGCAATGCCTGAAAAACAGAGAACAAAAAACCATGTCACGTAGGAAATGTAACAATATATATTTATTTATTACACATTTGCAAGTTATTAGTAAATGGAATAGCTATGGAAAGCAGAATGTGTTTCTGTCTCTTTGTAGTAGAAATCCATTCTCTCCCACGTCTGTTAAACCAATGCATTCTGCTACATTGTTTCCGGAGTTAGAAACAAAGGTGCAGAGAGAGGAAATCCAGCCAGGGAGATTGGGATGTCACTTACATTACTGTGGGAAATGGGTCTTGCAGAGAAATCGGCAGTGAGTAAAGAGGAATGTGATTTGGCTCCGTTAAATATAATGCAAACACGCAGCACAGAGCCAATGGGAGAGAAGCAGCAGTGACTGTGAGTCTGGATGGGATCTTCCAGCAGAATTTCTATATAGAGAAGAATTAAAGGGACGGAGCATCTGTGTGTAGCCAAATTTCTGCGTTTCGCCACCGGCAAAAAAATTTGTGAAATTGGCACGAAAATTCACAGGTGTCAAATTTTTTTTTGACGTCGGCGACAATTCTGCCGCTGGCGCCAATTAATAGGCTCCCATTGACTTTAATGCACTTCGGAAATTGTCGCCAGTGTCGTCAGAGTTCGCATTTCAAGAATTTCATACATTTTTCTGCGAAACAGGAGAAATTCGTCCATCACTATGTGTATCCAATGTCCACTGCCACTACTCAACCCTCCAGCTGCATGCCCCCCTGCCTCTCATCACTCCTGCTTGTTGTACAGGTATAGGACCTGTTATCCAGAATGCTCGGGACCTAGGGTTTTCTGGATTACAGATCTTTCCATATGCCAGGATATGCAGGATACACTACATGGTGCTAGAGTCCCTAGAGGGTTCTTGGACTACAGCTCCCAGCATTTTCTAGTGTCAAGATCAAGGCATTCTGGAAACTGTAGTTCTGCAACATCAGGAAACTCAGGGTTAACAGTGCTATACACAGATAGGAATACATTTAAAGGAATTGTTCAGTATAAAACAAAAACTAGGTAAATAGATAGGCTGTGCAAAATAAAAAATGTTTCTAATATAGTTAGTCAAAAATGTAATATATAAAGGCTGGAGTGACTGGATGTGTAACATAATAGCCAGGACACTACTTCCTGCTTTGCAGCTCTCTTGGTTTCCACTGATTGGTTACCAGGCAGTAACCAATCAGAGACTTGACGGCGAGCCACATGGGTCATATCTGTTGCTTTTGAATCTGAGCTGAATGCAGAAGATCAATTGCAAGTTTAATTGAAGTTTAATGATAACCTTAGTTACAAATGTTTCTTATGAGTATCTAACATAGCCTTATCTTTATGCAGAGCACAGGATTAGGAAGTGAATACGACAAATGTAAGTGTAGCAATCTTACGATGATTGAATAATTGTAAGCAAGATTACAGTAAGGGTCATGTTTTTCATGTTTTTATTATTCAGCTAGACAGGCAAAGAATTGCAGTTTCTTGTGTTGGTATTTACATAGGTTTGGTGTAAGTTTAAAGTACTGTTTTACCCTAACAGGATATTTACGGACTTGTATTTAGAACACTACGGCTGCCCTGCAAGGAAGGTGATGGACACATGGACTTGAAGGTTAAACATATGCCGCCAATCAAATGTATCACATGGTGTAATTGAAGGGAGGTGGCTTGGAGTCTGCAGGGTATTTATTGTGCATTTAATTGGTTTTTTTGTATCACTTGAAAAAGGGATCTATTCCCGAAACATGTTGTGATTCAGCACCAATAAAGGCTGATTGCAGACAGAAGTACTGCCTGTGTCTGTTTCAACTTCCTACATTTGTTTCCTTTGCCTCTGTACTTTTACTATTTTGACAGGCGGCATTGTCGTACTAGGGGGGTCTGGGCCCATCAGAGCTGCTAAATTAGCCCCCGACATGCCCCAAACCCTATCCACCCCCCCCCTGCCAGTGCACACCTACTGAGCACCTCTTTATGCCTCCAGCAGGGAGGTCAGGTCATCGACCCATGGGCCATGGGGGCTACCAAGTTTTTCCCCTGCATCCCACCGGCCCTGTTGGCAGTGTTTGGGACTGGACATCCGCAGGTATCACTAGGCTGTGTATCATTTGGAATTATTTTTGTTCTTTACTTCCTCTTTTGCCTTTTTCCAGATTTCATATAGGGGTCACTGACCCCGCCGACTGAAAAAATGACTCTCTGAGGCTACAGTTTTATTGTTCTGTTCAGTGTCGGACTGGGATATCAGAAGCCCACCAGAAAACCTTCAACCACCAAACTATTACTCCTATTACTCCTCCTCTCCTAGTCTTTTATTATCTACTTACTATACTATTCTTCCATTATTAAGGTTCTTTTTTCACATAAAGAAACAGGGAATCACTATGAAATAGGCCCAATGGTTAGAAGCAAGAGGCCCATTGATACCTGGGCCCACTGGGAGTTTTCTTGGTGTCTCGGTGAACCAGTTTGACACTGGTTCTGTTACTTTTCATTCTGACCCTCTCCTCCGATTCCAGTTTCTCGTTCACTCCGTGGCCTGGTTGCTAGGTTACACTGGACCCTACAACAATGGGCTTTGGGTTAACCCGTGCTTTTTTTTTTTTTTTAATAGCTTTTTATTGAGCATTTGTTAAAGTAAAGAGATATAACAAAAAATGAGGGGGTACAGAAGGAAGAGAAAGGGAAGGAGTCCAACTGTCAGTTACCCAGGCTTGGACTGCTCTACTGCAGGCAGAATAATGATAATAATAATAATGAATATAAATAATGAATGGAATTGGTCGCTCTGGGTTACAGTAATGGGGCAAGATTGGCCAAGGTTAGTAAATGACCACAGATGTTTGATAATCCTGAAAGCAAATGTGGCGGAAAACTGTATTTAGACTGTTTGGCAGTGAGAGAAGTCCCATGTGCTGCTACAAGAGCAGAGAAGGACAAACAAGTTCTGGGCCCTCCAGCACCAAGGGGACCTTTAGAGGGAGAAGCTAAATACAGTTGGTTAATAGGAACACAAGCCATGGGGAGTGGAAGGATTTCCATGTAGCTGCCAAACTGTCAGCCACTCGGCGCTCCCCTGATTCCAGAGTCCTGACTGTCAGTTCGGTGTAACAAAGCGGCCTGATTACTCGTCATACCTCCTACTTTCAGTCTGCGCAGCGGCAAATCCAGGGCAAGGCTGCCTCGGTTACTAATACGGACCATAAACTTACCCTTGTGGAGTGTGAGAGGCGCGCAGCTGTACGAGGGCCGCAGAAAGCCATGACTGAGGGACGGACACTGTCACCCTGCTCTGGGCACCTCCGAGTCACCTCTAGCCAAAGAACAGCGCCTCCTCTTAAGCACCAATCATATAAGCGCTTCTGACCAGCCCCCGGATCCTATTGGCTCAAGCTCACATGCTGAGGGCTGTCCTGAGTTGACAGTAACGATGTCGATGAAAAGGAAAACGGCAGGCGGCCATATTTAATCCTGGCATGCGCATCACGTGTTAAGATTTAGCAATAAATCTGGCCATGTAAATAAACTCGCATGTGTTCAGTCAGTTTTTTACCCCTGACACCTGCCAGAAAAGAAGGAGGCAAAAATAAAATATGGAAGAACTTGGGATATTGGCCTTCTTATGTTCTTGTCGTTTTTTCCTATTAATAACATTGGCATTAAGCATCATATTTAGTGGCCAGGCCAGTAAAATGCTGGTCAGATAGTAACCCTAATCATATATCACTGTTTAATGCACTTTGTGACACTGCAGTGACGCTTGTACGTGTATTACAAACACACGGTGCACTTTGTCTCAGTAACGAGAACAATATGTGTAATAATTACTGAGGCGAGTTTTTGAGACATCGAGGGGACTTATGATTATTTTTCATTCAGTATTGACCCCTGACACGAAGAGAAGTGAGAGACAAATTGCAGGGCTAGGGAATTGGTTTGGGGGCAATGGATTTATCCCCAGTCTCTGACTGATACTGTGGGGGAAACAAGTTTCTGTGGAATTTAACTTTGTTCAGCTGTGAAGCAATTTAGAAACAGAACTTTGGTTTGGAGATTCTGGCCTTTCCCTCACTCTAAGCCAGGGATCCCCAACCTTTTGAACCCGTGAGCAACATTCAGAAGTAAAAGGAGTTGGGGAGCAACACAAGCATGAAAAATGTTCTTGGGGTGCAAAATAAGGGCTGTGATTGGCCATTTGGTAGCCCCTATGTGGATTGTCAACCTAGTTTCAGACTCTGTTTGGAAGTACACCTGGTTTTTATACAACTAAAACTTGCCTCCAAGCCTGGAATTCAAAAATAATCACCTGCTTTGAGGCCACTGAGAGCAACATCCAAGGGGTTGGAGAGCAACATGTTACTCATGAGCTACTGGTTGGGGATCACTGCCATAAGGGCTAATCTTCACAAGAGATTTTGTAGGATGAGACTGGCAATCTTTGGGGCTGATATAAGATGCCATGGAGCAGTGATCCCAAACCAACAGCACAGAAGCAACATCTTGCATATGCTTACCTTGGATGTTGCTCCCAGTGGCCTCAAAGCAGGAGCTTATTTTTGAATTCCTGGCTTGGAGACAAGTTTTGGTTACATAAAAACCAGATGTACTGCCAAACAGAGCCTCCTGTAGGCTGCCACTCCACTTAGGGCCACCAAAAAAAACAATCCTGCCCTTATTTGGCACCTTCAGGGACATGTTCCAGGCTTGTGTTGCTCCCCATCTCTTTTTACATATGAAAGTTGCTCACAGATAAAGATTGGGGACCTAACCATAGACTGTTACTCAGTGTCGGACTGGGCCAGCAGGGCACCGGGATACAACCTGGTGGGCCCCTGCCTGCCTGCCCAGACCTACTCCCCTGGCTGGCGCATAAAGAAATAATACGCGCTGTGTCCGCGTATGCGCTCGCTGTGGACCAGGTAATCTGACGTTGGGAGGGGGTCCCCAGGGACTGCGAGGAGGGCCCTTTGTTTGCAGCCCCGGTGGGCCCCAAAGGCTCCAGTTCGACCCTGCTGTCACTATTTATTGGGCCTAGGGTTGCCACCTTTTCTAGAAAAAATTAATGCCTTCCTATTTATTTATCTTTTTTCCCGATTAATAACATTGGGATCAGCCATCATTTTTACCGGCCAGGTGGCAACCCTAATTGGGCATCTGTGAACTTGAAATGCCATGGTCTATTTTGAATTCCAGTCAGAGCCTGCTAGCCAGCGGAGTCATGCAGCCGGGGAGGTGGAACTGTGCAGGGGGCTGAAAGCTGCCCAATTTTTAGTATGATGCATTCTGATGACCCTGACTGGTATCCACAAGCTATGGCTATTGGTCAATTCAGGGATAAAACAGGCTACAATGTTATTTTGCAACACACTATATCTGTCAGTGTATCGTGCAAGTGAAGAGGAGCCACAGGTCTGCCATAAAAATGCAGCCATGCCATGTATGGCCCATTATAAAACTGGCCGTAAACCTGAAGATCCCCTCAGTTGCCAAAAATATGCAGATATTTCCCAATATGCCCAACTTGGGATTGTTTGGCCCTTGCATCAACGATCAGATCATAATGAAGATTAATGCAGGCCATCAAGGGAGGATCAATCAGAAAAAAGATTACATGCACATCAGTCCCTGCCCCAGTGGAGCTTACAGTCTATAGGCTGACTGAATGGAAAGCATATACTGTTGGCTAATGTATTGAGTCATAAAGGTTAAAAATGGAGGGAGTTTACTTCCCCTTTAACATTTATTTGCCAGTATAAAAGAAAAGAGGAATTATGGGATCAGTGTTTTGAAGAAATAAAGTATCATAGAGGACCAAATTTCAGGGTAGGGTTTGTCATTCAGTAAAGCAAGAGAATTGGTTCAGGGTCTGAATAGTTTTGCAAGCCACTGTGTATAAGAATCAGGTCTGTATTAATGGTTCCAGTACTATGGCAGGGAATTAGCCTGTGAATTGAACACGTTCTGCTGATGTCAGTGTTTTATTGCAAGTCTCAGTGTAAATTATACAAAACACACAATATAACATATAGCATATAATATGTGTTGCCTGAGGAGGAGTCATATCAGTTTCCTCTCCCCAGGGATTACAAAGCCACTCTATATTTCTGTGTCTATTTATAGTGTCTAAGAACTCTTACAGACAAGCGTTTTTACCTGCGCTCCCCTGCTTTACATTTTTTCCAATGGGCTGTACTCGCACAGGCGCGTGTAGGCGCCGAACGCAGGAAAAATGCAGCATGTTGCGTCTCAACCTGCGTTCGGCGCCTACACGCTGCTGTGTGAGTACAGCCCCATTGGAAAAATGTAATGCGTCTATTCCTGCGCTGGTAAAAATGCTCGTCTGTAAGAGCCCTAATGGCGCTGTTGCATGGCTGGATGAAAAAGTGCAAATAAGCAGTGAAACTATGTTTCATATATATAAGCTAGGCATTAATTACTTCCAGTCTGTGCCAGTAAAAATAAGAAATTACTCGTAACAATGCAATGAATGTATTCGCTTCTATCTCTTTAGTGCCAACACATTTTAGGGCTCTTACAGACGAGCGGTTGTGTAAGAGTGGTGGGTAATCCCTTACGACCTGAGTGGTGGGTAATCTTATTTACAAAGATTATAGACCAGGGGTAGGCAACCCGCGGCTCCGGAGCCTCATGCGGCTCTTCATCCTGCTTGCTGCGGCTCAGTATGCGGCTTTGCCTATCACGTCATCTATGCAGCCCTCACACCTGCTGGTGTCTTCTGGAGTGTGTGACCGCGGTAAGCTAACGGCTATATTACAGTGGTTGCACACTCAGCAGGTGCGAGAGCTGCATAGACATCCCAGGAGTGACAGGCAAGACTGAGCCGCAGCAAGATGATTCATCATGGTCCTTACCGCGGTCACACACTCAAGACGAGAGGGAAGATCAGCAGAAGTCACATTAAACAGATAAGAACACTATCATTTAATAGGGCTATTCAGTGTTTAATTTATTTCAAAGTAGGCCTACACATACACACTGCACTTCTCTTTGTTGTATTCTGTTGTTGTAACCGTTAAAATTAAAAAAGGTTAAAACTTTTAAAAGTTTATAAGCTGTGTTGTATGTTTTGTGGCTCCAGACTATTTTTTCTTTAGTGGAAAAGGGGCAAAATGGCTCTTTTGATAGTAAAGGTTGCTGACCCCTGTTATAGACCATTCACATCAGTCCCTGCCCCAGTGAGCTTACACTCTTACATCCCTATCTCAGTCACACAATACACATTCACTAGGGATCAACCTCACCAGGAGACAACCTACCTTTATGTTTTGGGAGTATGGAGAGAAAACCCACACATATGGGGGAAGTGTACAAACTCCCTGCAGTTACACATTTCACTTACTATAGGTAAGCACAGGCTTCAGTGCAGTTGCTCATTTGCAGGGACCAGGGAGATTAGGGATAGTTAGTGTGTATGAGGCAGATCAGCATGTTACCTGAGCACTACTCACAGGGATAGAAGTGAACTGCCCTCCACATAATAACACTATCAATCACAGAGATCTGCAATAATGAAGGAGCACACAGGACCTTCAGCCAAAATGAGGGCTAAACTGTCGAAATGTGTAACATAAATTGATAGTAGATCAGCAAACTGGATCCATGTAAATAGGAGTGAATACAAGTGAGGCAAATGCGACATGAAACATTCTCGTGTCAGTAGGAAAGTTAAGTGCATGTGCCCAATACACCAATAGCACATCTTAGTGCGCTTACCTGAGATAACAGATAAGTACTACTATAGTTTATATAAACAAGCTGCTGTGTAGCCATGGGGGCAGCCATTCAAGCACAGGATACACAGTAGATAACAGATAAGTACTACTGTAGTTTATATAAACAAGCTGCTGTGTAGCCATGGGGCAGCCATTCAAGCACAGGATACACAGTAGATAACAGATAAGTACTACTATAGTTTATATAAACAAGCTGCTGTGTAGCCATGGGGACAGGCATTCAAGCACAGGATACACAGTAGATAACAGATAAGTACTACTATAGTTTATATAAACAAGCTGCTGTGTAGCCATGGGGGAGCCATTCAAGCACAGGATACACAGTAGATAACAGATAAGTACTACTATAGTTTATATAAACAAGCTGCTGTGTAGCCATGAGGGCAGCCATTCAAGCACAGGATACACAGTAGATAACAGATAAGTACTACTATAGTTTATATAAACAAGCTGCTGTGTAGCCATGGGGCAGCCATTCAAGCACAGGATACACAGTAGATAACAGATAAGTACTACTATAGTTTATATAAACAAGCTGCTGTGTAGCCATGGGGGCAGCCATTCAAGCACAGGATACACAGTAGATAACAGATAAGTACTACTGTAGTTTATATTAAACAAGCTGCTGTGTAGCCATGGGGCAGCCATTCAAGCACAGGATACACAGTAGATAACAGATAAGTACTACTATAGTTTATATAAACAAGCTGCTGTGTAGCCATGGGGACAGGCATTCAAGCACAGGATACACAGTAGATAACAGATAAGTACTACTATAGTTTATATAAACAAGCTGCTGTGTAGCCATGGGGGAGCCATTCAAGCACAGGATACACAGTAGATAACAGATAAGTACTACTATAGTTTATATAAACAAGCTGCTGTGTAGCCATGAGGGCAGCCATTCAAGCACAGGATACACAGTAGATAACAGATAAGTACTACTATAGTTTATATAAACAAGCTGCTGTGTAGCCATGGGGGCAGCCATTCAAGCACAGGATACACAGTAGATAACAGATAAGTACTACTATAGTTTATATAAACAAGCTGCTGTGTAGCCATGGGGCAGCCATTCAAGCACAGGATACACAGTAGATAACAGATAAGTACTACTATAGTTTATATAAACAAGCTGCTGTGTAGCCATGGGGGCAGCCATTCAAGCACAGGATACACAGTAGATAACAGATAAGTACTACTATAGTTTATATAAACAAGCTGCTGTGTAGCCATGGGGGCAGCCATTCAAGCACAGGATACACAGTAGATAACAGATAAGTACTACTATAGTTTATATAAACAAGCTGCTGTGTAGCCATGGGGGCAGCCATTCAAGCACAGGATACACAGTAGATAATGTTTATATAAACTATAGTAGTGTCTCTGAAGCAAACACACCAGTTGTACCAGTCCAGAGCAACACTACATCATATTGTAATTTCTTTAAAACAATTTAATTTTTTGGTGTTAATGTTCCTTTAAAGGGATAAATTAGTAACTGGTACAAAGCATGCTCTGGGTCTAGTAACAAATCAAAGTTTTGCTTCATAATGCCAACTGCTGTTGCTGTGGGTTACTAGACCTGGAGCATTTTCCATGCCACCCATAGTGTTCCTTAAAGGGATGGTTCACCATTAAGTTAACTTTTAGGGGGTTATTTATTAAAGTCCTGAAAAATTCTAGTTTTTTTACTATAAAATCTGAATTTTTTGTGAAAAAAACCCTCAAATTTATTGGCATTTATTATACTACAAGGATGGAAAAAGTCAGAATCCAAAAATCTGGCATCTCAGTCCTGCCGAGGTTGAATATAAGTCAATGGGAGAAGTCCCAAAGATATCCTGATCTGTGCTGAGTTTCCGTGCAAAAATCATAACATTTTGTGGTTTTCGAGCAAAAATCTGAATAAATCTGATTTTTCAGGAGAAAAATCCGAATGATTCGATTTTCACGATTATTTCCCCGAACTGAAAATCTTTGGGAAAACGTATTGATAAATAAGGGGAAATAACAAGTGCGGATTTTGATGAAATATATTTCAGAAAACATTGAGATAAATTCCGACTTTGATAAATAACCCCCATAGTATGTTAAAGAATGGCTAATTATAATCATTCTTTTTAATTGCCCACCAAATATTTGCCTTCTTCTTCAGACACTTTCCAGCTTTCAAACGGGGGTTGGTGACCCCCATCAAAACAATAACTGCTCTAAAATGCTGCAGTTTTATTGTTATTATTACTTTATTACTCATCTTTCTATTCGGGCCCTCTCTTATTGACATTCCAGTCTCTTATTCAAATCAATGCATGGTTGCTAGGGTAATCTGGACCCTAGCAACCAGATTGCTGAAATTGGAAGAGCCACTGAATAAAAAGCTAAAGAACTCGAAAACCACAAATAATAAAAAGTGAAAACCAATTGCAAATTGTCTCAGAATGTCCCTCTCTACCTCATACTAAAAGTTCATTTAAAGGTGAACTGCCTCTTTAAAGAAACTTTAATTTCAGATTATCTGGGAAAACAGGATGGATGGAAGGGAAAGAGATCATGGGTAAATTAAAGAGATGCCTCTTTTACTGTAGAATAAAAAAAAATGACCAAGTACTCATCTTTTATTTCATTTACATATATTGTGGTTTTTTCAAATATGCTTACATTATCTACATAAAATATCTACACATAGATGTGCCTATTTGTATGTACACAAATATAAAGTGTATAGATGGACATGCATCCGCGTAAACACATGGGACTATATACACACAGGCATAATGGGGAGGAAGGTGCACATATATATATGTATAGCTATACATACACAGGGACATAGATGTGTGCAGATCTATAAACACATGAATATGTATGTACATATAAACACATACATATATATATATATATTACTTACACACAGAGTCATCCTGACGGCAGTCCCACTTGTATAAATAGATATTTTATCATAACAAAAAAAATGTTAATGGACATTTGGGAACGGCCTCATGAGAACTCAAATCATTTTACATTTACACTGTTCCTTTAAAATGCATTAGCAAAATAAAACGTGTTTAATATGTCTGGGATTTTAGTAAAAACGACATTGCATCAATGATTAATGTCATACTAGGCTTTCTTTCCATTTAGTTCTTCTCCAGACTAATAGGCGCCAGTACACTATGTGCCGAGTATCTTAGCCCAGTGGTCCCCAACCTTTTTTGGACCGGTGCAAAAAAAAAAAAAATATCGTTTTTTTTTTTGTTGCAAGGACCAGGGGTGGGGTCGAGGGTGGGGATGGAGGGGTCGGCAGCAAGTTCGGAGACATGCTGCGTCCAATTCCGTGCGCCTCATTTTTTGTGGGCTGGGCTCGGTGGCCCGGTGCAGGAGTGTCCGCAGACCGGTTTTGACGGTTGGAGACCCCTGTCTTAGCCAATTTTTTCAATTTACTTGGCTTTCGGGGAGACAGGCGCTAGAATTGTTTAATTATTGAAGCTTCGCCACACACCTCGACACAACGGCAGAGTTACACATATGAAAAGTGTAAAAAGTGCTAATATCATGAAATCTAAAACTAAATTGTTATATTGAACAGCATTTTTACATTAGTTTATATGGGTGGGGGTCCCCGCCTTTTGCAACACTGCATAGTTGCCAGGCTAATATGTGTGTGTTTAATTTATATATATAATAAATTTATATATATAATAAATAATGTACTCCTTGCTGTAATTATAAGGACATTTTAAGTCACAAGGCGTACCATAATCATATAAAAGACCGCGGGCTTTAAGCTTTTATACAGGTCATGGAATTCCAAGGTGACTTTGAATATCACTTTATTTTACAACTATACAATACACAAGTTTCAGTGAGTCGTGTGACACAAATTACATTTGTAATTGATGACATCACCAAGCGCCGTTCATAAGGGCATCATTTCAGGATATTCAAAGCTCTTGCGTATGATTATATTATATATATATATTACATCACTGAGCACCGATTAGAACTGATAGCATCACTAAGCACCATTTATAAGGATATTATTTACAGGAAATTCATGGCTCTTGTGTGCGAGTGTATATATGTTATAAATACAATAATAATTTTGTTAAGAAAAATCCCAGTGTTGCTATATATATATACACATACATAGAGCAAAAAAAATGCACTCACAGGAATTCTTAAAGGTGCAAAAACAAACTGGTGTTTTATTTCGACGTTTTGGCTATTCACTTAAGCTGTCGTAAGGAAGCTGAAACAGCTTACGTGAATAGCCGAAACTTCGAAATAATAAGGTTTTGGACTTGGTGTATATATATATATATATATATATATAATTCAAAAAGAAGTCCACACACTCAGGTCTTAAAGAACAAAAAATATATTTAAGTTTATTACTGGGCAGCAATTTAGCCTTTCTCAAATAAAGAGAACAGCTAGACTGCTGGCTGAAACATTAGTCTCCCAATAATAAACTTAAATATATTTTTTGTTCTTTATAGGGGACCCGTCACCCAAAAAAAGTATTCAAAATCCTATTTTATCACATTAGTCAAGCAAAATGAACTTTAATTACACTATATGAATTATTTGAATCTTGTTTCCTTCAGTCTGGGAATTCATAATTATAACAAGCAGGCAGGAGCCATTTTATGGACACTGTTATTAAGACAAGCCTTGTATCATCTCAGAATCTTGTTTGTGCACCAGAATGGGGGACCCAATGTCCATTTCCATGCCCTGGCTACACAATTAAACGGTGAAGAGAATGGGGGAATGTGGGGAGAGCAGTGACATCTAGGAAGTGCTGAATGGAAAGTGAAAGTAACTGTCTGCCCCGCCTCTATGACTAAGGCATAGAGGAGGGGCAGACAATATTTGATTGACAGTTGAGATTTTTAAATGAGCTTACAACAGCTATGAATGCTTTAATAAAAAATAGAAATTGGATTTTATGTTTAATTTGAAAAGGACTTTTATTATACAGCTTTGTGTGTCTGGGTGGCAGGTCCACTTTAAGACCTGAGTGTGAGGACTTCTTTTTGAATTGAATAACGCTGCTGTGGCTCTGTACCCAGGCAAGTACCTAGTCTGCTGGGTAGGACAGCACTCCATCTTAAATAACAATCCAGGTGCAAGGTCTTTAGCAAAAAGTGTTATTGTATGCATACGGCCCCACTTATTAAAAAAAAATCCCTCTTAGGTGGGCCAATAAATACTCTTAAAATGACACATCTGATTATTTGCATTGGATAGTGGACTTTCCTGACGTATATTTGGACAAATAATAGCAAATGTATTTCCATCATGAGTTGGAAGGACAGGAGGTTGCTTGTAAAGTTATAATAACCTATTCACAAGTTGCAGATTCCTACACGAGTACAACATGATATTGGTGCCTCAGTAAAGGGAATATATCACTATAGATGAGCAAGATATGGAAAAAAGTGGATACAAATAAGAAACTACCAACAATACTAAGAAGTTCTACATTTTGCTCCTTCATTATTATTTTTTCCCACGTGGATTCCAACCTGAAAAGCTATTGTAGAAGTAATATGAAAAGCTCTGTTCGTGATTCAACGGATTTACTACAACCACCTGAAACTATGATATGCATAAAAGATTCACAAAATGTTGCGCGGGAAAGATCATGTTTATGTTAAATAAACGCAATACTTAGAGGCAAAAGTGCTAAATCGCAGGGGGGTCGTCTTTTTTGTATCTTAGTTGTTTTAAACACAAAACGACACTTTGAGCGGTTCCTCATGAAAATGCATGAAAATGTGATGTCCTCGTCCGCATGGGGGGGAACAAACAAGGTTTTTCTGGTTGAACCAAGTGAAATCTACTTTACAAGCTCATGACGAGTTCTTCAGAAAGGAGTTTGCATTAAAACGGCATGCTGCTCAAAAAACCATGGAGAAGTCGATGAAGAAGAGGTCATGCTGTCAATATGACATTGGCAATAGGATTTTTGTTTTTGTCCTTCAAATAAGGCAGGAGTTTGCTTTCAGCATGAACGATTGAGACGGCCGGCTCCAAGGACTTCTGGGTAATTATCCATACCAATAGGATTGGCCAGATCACGCCATGTAGATGAAGGTGTTAATGTCGAATTCGTCTCTCCGGATGTACTTGTGTTCTATGAGCCACTCGATTTGCTCTTTTATCATTTTCTTCTGTGGCAGAAACATATTTTTTAAAATTTCTACAAGTTCGGTCTGGAGCTGGGCATTAGTGATTTTCTTCCTCATCTTCATGATTTGAATAATAGCCTCCTGAAATGGAAAAGAAGGGCGTTTAAAGGGATTCTGCCATGATTTTTATGGTGAAGTTTTTATTTCTAAATGACACTGTTTAAACTGCAAATAATTCACTACATATCCGTATATATACTATATATATATTCTACAATATAAAATTTCATTCCTGAACCAGCAAGTGTATTTTTTTTAGTTGTAATATTGGTGTGTAGGTGCATCTCAGGTCATTTTGCCTGGTCATGTGATTTCAGAAAGAGCCAGCACTTTAGGATGGAACTGCTTTCTGGCAGGCTGTTGTTCCTCCTACTCAATGTAACTGAATGTGTCTCAGTGAGACCCGGATTTTACTATTGAGTGCTGTTCTTCTACCAGGCAGCTGTTATCTTGTGTTAGGGAGCTGCTATCTGGTTACCTTCCCATTGTTCTGTTGTTTGGCTGCTGGGGGGGGTGATATCCCTCAAACTTGCAGTACAGCAGTAAAGACCGACTGAAGTTTATCAGAGCACAAGTCACATGACTTGGGGCAGCTGGGAAACTGACAATATGTCTAGCCCCATGTCAGATTTCAAAATTAAAAAATCTGTTTGCTTTTTTGAGAAACAGATTCAGTGCAGAATTCTGCTGAAGCAGCACTATCAACTGATGTGTTTTGAAAAAAACATTTTTTTTTCATGACAGTATCCCTTTAAGCGTGAACAAAGAACACTGAAAAATACATAGGTAAACTGTCTTTTTTGGGGTCACAGAAATAATTGTAACAGAGCAGGTCTCATCAGGAGGAGGATGATAGTATGTAGAGGTGCAAGTGGGGCTGGGGGAAGGGGATTGTGGCACTTGAACACAATTTGAAGGGCTGCAGGTCAAATTTCTCAGAAGCCACAAAGGCCCGGGCTTAGGGTGTGAAGTTGTTAAAGGACATGTAAACCCGCCCGCTCCACAAAAATGCAATCAGTTAACAGCCTCTTTGAAATCTTTAAAAGGCTGTTAAAAGGCTAACAGTAAGGTTGCAGAATCACCTTAATCACTTAGAAATCCTTCTCCTCCTCTAACCCATCTCAGCCCCTTCCCTCAGGAATTTACTTTGACAGCTGACTTATGAACATGCCCAGTTCTTCTCAGCTCAGATAACTAAACACACCCTCCAGAGATAGCATTGCTGGTTCCCAGAGAAATGCTGCTCTAGATGTCTGATGCTATTTTTTTCTCCTAACCACCTCTCCTGAGCTCAGCTTAACCATTACAGTGCTCAACCCAGGCAGAACTGTTTATCAAAGTATGTTGTGCCTGTGTAAACCTGCATTCTGCACTGCATGAACTTTACAGCATTTATGTCTCAATGTTACTGATGTGTCAGAGGGAAAATGACCAGGTGACCAGTCGCTACAATATTCTGCTGCCACGTCGCTTCACTGTTATAAAAGAAGGCAGTATCTCTTGACCATCCAGTCCCTAAGTAACCCCACTTATACAGTTAGTATTAGAAAAAAGGGAGGTTTGCAAGGTGGTTTTAGTTGCAAAGGGGGGTTAAACGAGCAACCTGGCCTAGGAACAAAGCAAATTGAAATATGGCCCTGGAGGGGAGCTTAAAGTGTAGGTCAGGTGAAGGACAGTCCGAAAAAAATCTTAACTGCACTGCAATGCTATGCCTAATTTATAAAAATGTGACTAGTGTTCAGCTGAACAGTAAAGATGCCAAAAAGGCAATGGCACATGGAGTGGTTTGCCAAATGTATGACGTCTAGTGTATGGGAAGAAATCAAAATGGCACAAATAATGTCGGCAAAATTGTTGGTCAGGCAATAATCACATGACCTGTGAGTACAATTATCATGAGAGTCTATGGTGGGGTTGTGAAAAAATGTATTTTTCCACTCCATTGCCCATTTCCCACACTACTAACAACACAGGGAGAAAAACGTGTCACTGCCCTAAATATCACTCAGACATGGCTCCCTTTGTGACTTCCATTCAATAACCTGGTCATTATGTACCTGTGTTCTTAATATCCGCAGCTGCACGATGCCTTCATTTTCTTCCTCCCGCATTCTTTCCGTGGTCAGCTGCAAGCGCCCAATTAAGTTGATCTTGCCCCGTTTCTGAACCTTTCCATTTTTTCTAGGATTATAACACACAGTGATGATGAAATGATGAAACAGCGAAACTTACGGCTACACTAGGAGCATCTTCCTATTCCATTGTGCCAGACTGTGAGTAAAAGGTTGCGGAGAGATTGCTTGAGAACAATGGAAGCTTTTACAGAAAAATTGTTAGTTGGACACACATGCTAGGGGGAAATAAATTATAATGTACCTACTGATATCTATATTAGATAAATACAAGGAAAAAATACATTTAAACTATAGTTGCCCAGAATGCTTGGGGCCTGGGGCTTTCTGGATAACGGATCCATCATTTGGATCTTCATATCTTAAGTCTACTAGAAAATCATTTAAAGGGATACTGTCATGGGAAAAATTTTTTTTCAAAATGAATCAGTTAAAAGTGCTGCTCCAGCAGAATTCTGCACTGAAATCCATTTCTCAAAAGAGCAAACAGATTTTTTTATATTCAATTTTGAAGTCTGACATGGGGCTAGACATATTGTCAATTTCCCAGCTGCCCCCAGTAATGTGACTTGTGCTCTGATAAACTTTAGTCACTCTTTACTGCTGCACTGCAAGTTGGAGTGATATCACCTCCCCCCCCAGCAGCCAAACAAAAGAACAATGGGAAGGTAACCAGATAGCAGCTCCCTAACCCAAGATAACAGCTGCCTGGTAGATCTAAGAACAACACTCAATAGTAAAAACCCATGTCCCACTGAGACACATTCAGTTACATTGAGAAGGAAAAACAGCAGCCTGCCAGAAAGCATTTCTCTCCTAAAGTGCAGGCACAAGTCACATGACCAGGGGCAGCTGGGAAATTGACAAAATGTCTAGCCCCATGTCAGATTTCAAAATTGAATATAATCAAATCTGTTTGCTCTTTTGAGAAATGGATTTCAGTGCAGAATTCTGCTGGAGTAGCACTATTAACTGATGCGTTTTGAAAAAAAACATGTTTTCCGATGACAGGATCCCTTTAAGCATTAAATAAATAGGCTGGTTCTGCTTCCAATAAGGATTAATTATATCTTAGTTGGGATCAAGTACAATCTACTGTTTTATTATTACAGAGAAAACGGAAATCATTTTTAAAAACTGGGATAATTTGTTTAAAATAGAGTCTATGGGAGACGGACTTTCCCTAATTCGGAGCTCTGTGGACACCAGGTTTCCATATAACGGATCCCACACCTGTACTCCATTACATGTAAGCATTACTTACATTAAGCTGAACTCCTGATTTATGGAGAAGAGCGTGCCTTCCGTGAAGTCTTTTGGAGAATTCACAGCTGGTTCATAGGATAATACTTGTCGTTTTAGCTTTGGAAATGCTACAAGAGACTAAACAGAGGAATTGAAATAAATATAAGCAGTTATGTCAGTGAAATCACAAATGATATAATGCTCGAGTCTTAGGGGAGGTTATTTTTTTTACGATAAAAATAAATTTTTAGTAAAAAAAAAAACTTGAATTTTTAGTGGAAAAAAACCTTGAATTTTTCGAGATTTATTATACCCCGAGAATGCAAAAAGTCAGAATCCGAAAATCCTCCATCTCTGACCTGCCGAGGGTGTATATAAGTCAATTGGAGAGGTCCCTATCCTATTTGGAAGTTTCTGTGGTCTGCGCTGGAATTAGCCCGAAAATCCGACTATTTCTGGCAAAAATCTGAAAAATTCAGACTTTTCGGCAAAAGCCTCAGAAAAAAAAAAATTGTACGATTTGGGAAAAACCTCCGGAAAAAACCTTTGATTCAGAAAAAAAACCTAATTTTTATAGTTTTTCCGTGATCCGATTAAATTGTGCTTTTTTAATAATATATAAGGTCAAATTGTGGATTCTAGTTTGGTCTGACTTTTTTATTTTAAAAAACTTGATAAATTTGATAAATAATCCCCTTAAAATGGGCATGATTAGGCAAATATTGTCTGCCAGCTTTTCTAAACAAATAGCTCAGAAAGATATCCCAAATGAAAGTGATTGCCTGGGCTGAAAATCTAGTCAGCCGTGGAGTGCCTCAGGCCCTATGTACAGTCTTAAAGGATAAGTAAACCTTTAAATTACGTGAATGTAAAAGTGATGAGGGGGCTATTCTAAGCACTTTTTTAATGTACATTCATTATTTATTTTGTTTTTATTCCAAGATATTAAAGGATACATGTACTGTTAATATGAATGAATTGTGTTACAATAGCGCCACCTGCTGTTCAGTTTTATCACTATTCTGACCACCAAGTAGTCAACAAAGTTATCAGGAGAAAGAAAGAGGCTGCTCTGATGTTCTTCTGCTTAGGAAAAAAATTAGAAACCTTTCTCATCTTTTCTAAGCAGAAGAACATCAGAGCAGCCTCTTTCTTTCTGACCAGCGGGTGGCACTGTTGTAACAAAATTCGTCAATATTAAGTACATGTATCCCTTAATATCTTGGAATAAAAACAAAATAAATAATGAATGTACATTGCAAAAGTGCTTAGAATAGCCCTCTCATCAATTTTAGATTCCCTTATTTTAAAGGTTTACTTATCCTTTAAAAATAACTGCAGAGGCCCCAAGGTGAACAAGAATGAAACAGTTGTATTGCGGTGATTAGCAAGTGTGATGGTTGGATCACCAAGCAACAGTGCAGAGCCATGCAGCTTCAGTTTAGCCAATGATAAACACCAATACAAAATACCATATAACCCATTTACACTTACCCACAGAGTTCTCCTTAGCTCAGCATCAGGTAACTCTGTCGCCAGTTTAAGATTTTCAAAGCTGATTTTTTCTCTCGGCCTTTGGTTCCAAGCAAACAAAACCGCCAGCTGGAAAGTGGTAACTTCCAAGTCATAGTGACCGACCTCATTCTTAAATGTTATCTGCAAAATGGATAGTTCGGCATTAGGGGAACATTCTATTATATTCTGGAACTTACCTGGATAGTTCAGCGCAACTAAAGGTGGCCATACACGGAGAGATCCACTCGTTTGGCGATGTCGCCAAACGAGCGGATCTCTCCCCGATATGCCCACCTTGAGGTGGGCAATATCGGGCTGATCCGATCGTGGGCCCTAGGGCCCAACGATCGGATCCTAACGAATAGTAATGGGCGGTCAGATCGCGGGACCGCATGCGGCCGCGATCCAATGGGATTTTTAGTCCCATCCGATCGAGATCTGGCCAACTTTTGGCCAGATCTCGATCGGGGAAGCCCGTCGGGGGGCCCCATACACGGGCCAATAACAATAGAGGGACATGGGGGATCAGATAGGTGGTGTAGCATCGGGTAAACACTTTTATGGCAAAATTATAATTAGCATGCAAAAAAAAAAAAAAAGTTAAAATTCTGGTGTCAGTATCTATTTAAAGTGACAGGCTGCTGTCAACATTAGGGCTGAATTGTTACTGGGGTAGCACCATGTGAACCCTGGAGTATTCAGCACTGTACAGATGCATCAGAAGGGAACAACCAATGAATATCTTCCACTAAAGCCCATTTCTAATTCCTCATTACAACGCAGAGCAGTTACTCACAATGCCGTTGGACATAAGATGGTGCCAGTGAAGTTTTCTGCCGCTGTGGTTTTTCTTGTAAAACTCCTCTACTTCAGGAATGAGGTCCTCCAGCTCAGTGGGAAGCGACACAAACACTTTTTCCGAGCTCCGAGACCAAGCGCCGGCGTTCAGAATTTTAATATTCGCAGAGTCAGCTGGCCCCAATAAAAGAAAAGTAAATGGCAATGTATTAAAGGAGACATATAGGATAAATGAAAAAACCCTGATTTTGTAGGCAATAATAAGTAATATATGGTGTTGCTTTTACATGGTGCTAAAAATGTCTATCTTTATTAATAGCCCTTTTATTGGAGCTCCCTATAGATGTTCTCTGGTCCCTGTTTCAAATGAGGGGTGGGCGTGTCCTAATGGTCCCAGCCAATCACAGCCCTGCAGTCACACAAGCACAGACAGGCTTCAGTTCCCATTCAGGTTCTGCTAGCTGCTGATTGGTTCCTGTCCTACAGTGCAGTAGTGATGTGCGGGCCGACCCGATACCCGCGGGTTGGGCACGATCGGGTCGAACTTGCAGTGCTGCTCACGGGTGGCGGGCCAGTGCGGGTTAAGCTCTTCTCCTTCTCTCCCCGTCCGCCACCTTCAAATGCCGGTATCCGACTTCCGAGTTCCGGTTTTATAGGGTCGCGTCTGCTCACCCCGCCCCTTTTGTGACGTCATCGGCGAGGCGGGTCTATAAAAGGACCCCGGAAGCGGGTGCAGGCGGGCGAGGGTATTAGCAGGGGGTCGGGTTAGGGTCGGGTGCACATCACTACAGTGCAGTGCACAGTTAAAACAATAATTCCAACTTTTTTTTGTTGTTACTTTATACCTAATCCCAAACTTACCAGGCAGGGCTAATTTGTTGTTTTTATGCATTTCTTTGAAAGCTTGGTTTAAGTCTTCAGATACTTTGATGTCCTGGAACATTCTGGCGAGCTTGTTGACATAATCAGCTGGCATGCCCACCTCCTGAAACATAGACACAACTCTGAATCAGAACAAAGCAACACAAGAGGCACCTCTTTCCAAGTCTGGGAAGTGAAATTGCAGTCGATAGAGGTTTAAATGGAATGCAGTGCACTACACAGTATGACATTCACAAGCCCTAAAGATACAGGTATGAGATCCATTATCCAGAAAGCTCCGAATTATGGAAAGGCTGCCTCCCATAGACTCTATTTCATCCAAATATTTTAAAAATGATTTCCTTTTTCTGTGTAATAATAAAACAGTAACTTGAACTTGATCCCAACTAAGATATAATTAATCCTTATTGGAAGCAAAACCAGCCTATTGGGTTTATTTAATGTTTATATGATTTTCTAGTAGACTTAAGGTATGAAGATCCAAACTATGGAAAGAACCATTATCCGGAAAGCCCCAGGTCCCGAGCATTCTGGTTAACAGGTCCCACACCTGTACCTTGTACTTGATCCATTCTAAGATGTAATTAATCCTTATTGGAGGAAGAACCAGACTATTGGGTTAATTTAATGTTTACATGATTTTCTAGTACATTTTAGGTATGAAGATCCACATTATGGAAAGATCAGTTATCCGGAAAGCCCCAGGTCCCGAGCATTCTGTTTAATTGGTGTCATACCTGTACCTTGTACTTGATCCATTCTAAGATATACTTAATCCTTATTGGAAGCAAAACCAGCCTATTGGGTTTATTTACCGTTTACACAATATTCTAGTAGACTTGAGGTATGAAGATCCAAATAATGGAAAGATCAGTTATCCGGAAAGCCCTAGGTCCCAAGCATTCTGGATAACAGGTCCAATACCTGTATTATATGCATCAACAACTAGTCACCAGCAAAACTTTCTACCCCTATGGGTTTCCCTACAACACTATGATGAGACTGTTCACTTAAATAGAAAGGAAAAGGACTCTTAAATCACAATAAGTAACAAATTCTCAAAGGTCACAATCAGGGGCTGACAACCGTCAGAAGATCAGTGCACAAAAATATATAAAGGAATGGAAAGAAACCCGTCTGTGACAATTAATTAGTATCTGGTAATAGATTTAACCCCTACCAATAAGATAGGTGATTGACTTAAATTAAAGTGCAGTGCGTGCCTATTCTTTTAGTTCATCAACGATAATATATGAAAACCAATCTCTTCCCGAATCAATTAATTCCAAGCCAATTCATAAATAAATAAGTATAAAGTGCAATGAATTGTCAATGAACTTGTTGTTACCATTAACTGGGCAGCAGTCATTGGGTATATGCACTAATTTGCACTTTATACTTATTTATTTATGAACTGGCTTGGAATTAATTTAATTTAAGTCAATCACCTATCTTATTGGTAGGGGTTGAATCTATTACCAGAAACTAATTAATTGTCACAGACGGGGTTTCTTTCCATTCCTTTATATATTTTTGAGACTGTTCACTTGCTACTAATGGTTATAGTGGTGCGAAATGGTGCATTATGTTTGAAGTATAACTAGTGATGGGCGGATAAATTCGCCGGCGTCAATTTCCGATTCTTTTCGTGAAACCATTCGAATTGCTCAATTTTTTCGTGAAAAAAAGTTCGAATTGCTCAATTTTTTCTTGAAAACTTTCGAATTGCTCAATTTGCTCGTGAAAACGTTCGAATTGCTTGATTTTTTTGTGAAAACGTTCGAATTGCTCCATTTTGTAGTGAAAACGTTCGAATTGCTTGATTTCTCCGTGAAAACATTTGAATTGCTCAATTTTATAGTGAAAACGTTTGAATTGCTAGATTTTTTCGTGAAAACGTTTGAATTGCTCAGTTTTTATCGTGAAAACGTTCGAATTTCAAGATTTTTTCGTGAACTTTCCGTTTTCACGAGAATTTTTCGGTGCTTCTCGAATTTTGCGGGGATTCACAAATTTTTCGGCGAAGTGAAACGGGAGAAATTTGCCCATCACTAAGTATAACATGTATTTGCTCTAGTGTTACATCACATAAACACAATATATGCGTTTATACATTGACAGCCTATGAAATAAATGGAAACTGCATTTTTTTACTTGAAAAATCCCGTATGTACAATATGGTTGCTGTCTATACAGTTGAAACTGCTCAAGTGATAGTTACCCTGAGCCACTCCACCATGTTCTCTTCTATTTCACTGTCGGCAGAGATATCTAAAATCAGGCGGCGCGTTAGGTGAGCTTTGTGGTACCTCATAAACACATCCTTGTTCTGCACATATTTTAGTACCAACAGCTGTAGAGGGAAACAGATACAGTCAGTTTGTTTATTCATTTTAAAGGGGTTGTTCACCTTCAAACAACCAGTTGTTTTCAGATAGATCACCAGAAATAATGACTTTTTTCAATTACTTTCAATTTTTGTATGTCACCGATTTTCTAATAGTGTCTTTTTTCACCTTCTAAAGCAGCTCTGGGAGGGGGGGGGGTCGTCGACCCTGTAAACTGTTCTAAATTGATACATTTAGTTGATACATTTCTTATCCTTGTCCCTGCTGAGCAGAATCTCTGGGTTCCAGAAGGGTCCGGGCACACAGGCAGATTCAGGGAAATTAGTGGCCCGGTGACTAATCACCTCTTTTTTGGTTTCAATATATTTTTCCAATAACAAAAACGTTGTCATACGGATTGTACATAGAATGGTTATGACACAATATCTAAATATTTCAAAACCTATAGCAATGTTTAAATAAAATGTGAACATTTTCCATTATTCAATCCTATGTTGATACAAATTCCAGTTCCATCAGATGTATACCAGTGATTAAAGTGTAACATATGGCAAATAATAAATAACCGGTTTATACAGAAAGGAAAACAAACAGAAAAAAAAGATTTAATGAATAATAAAAAAAAAAGTGAAAAAGAATAAAAGAAAGTGGATTACTTTGTTGTCTTATTGCCTCCATTTATTATATAGTGAATAAAGTACCCCTCAAAATATAAGGATATTATAAGTTACCGGGGAGTTTCATGACCATATAAAAGCACGAGTTTCAGTGAGTCATCTGACAGAAATGACATCAGAACTCACCGTTTATAACTGATGACATCACTTTGGGCAGTGCTATTAGTAATCCCACAGGAACACGGAACAGTTTGTCGAAACTGCCTCCTCTCTGGTGTGATACAGGCCCAGGCAGCTAGCCAAGGTGACCCATATTTTAAAGGAGAACTAAAGCCTAACTAAAGAAGTAGCTAGAAATGTTGTTCATTATGTTTTGAGCTTCTGTACCAGCCCAAGGCAGTAAAGATCTGTGTCTCCAAAGATGCCCCAGTAGCTCCCCATCTTCTTGTCTGCTGATTCACTGCACATGCTCTGTGCTGCTGTCACTTACTGTACACATAGAATAGAAATGTCACACTATAAGGCTGATTAGTAATTAATACAGATAATTACTACACTTGAAACTTGCTCAGTGGGCTCTGATTGGCTGTTGAGAAGCTAAGCTTAGGGCTCGTCACTAATTATCCAGCAGAAAATGAGCTTCCCCTGTAATATAAGCTGATGCTACAGGTTTGCTGATTATTAAATTCTGATGCTAATTGCACTGGTTTCTGTGCTGCCATGTAGTAATTATCTGTATTAATTACTAATCAGCCTTATATTGTGACATTTCTATTCTTTGTGTACTGTATATTGTGAGTGGGCGGTTTACATTTTAGCCGGCGGGAAGCAGGTCAGGCAGTTCAGGGAGATTTGTCGCCCAAAAAAGAGATCATGTAGTGGAGCAAATTATGGTATAATTTAAGAAGATGCTCTAATATTACAGTTATGCTGGAATCTGGTTATAAGGTTCTCTATGACACTATATTTATTCTGTAGAATGCTTTACCATACCTGAGTAAACAGCTCTAGAAGCTCTATGTTTGTTTAGGATAGCAGCTGCCATATTAGCTTGGTGTGATTTATTTTCCTGACTGAGTCTCTCCCTGCTCACACATAGCTCTTTTCTGATAAAGCTTATTTAGTTTTTTTCCTTCTCCTTTAAGAAACAAATAACTTAAGACTAGTGATTACATTAGTTAGGACACCAAGTTTGTTTGAAGACAAAGATGGTAAAAACGTTTACATATTCAACATCTAGTGCTACATACTATATATTGTTTTATTATTTTACAAGAACACTTTCTGCTTGCTCATCTTCAGTTTCTATATACGCTACTCGGTTATTTAGAGCCTGGGAAAGGAAAATGGTGTATTGCTCCTCATAAAAAAAAAAAAAATACGGCAATTGATGAATAATCAGGTGATCATATACCTCAGAATACAACGAAGGCCAAAGCATAACATAAGAGAGACATAAACGATGTTCTTTACTCACCACTTCCTTCAGCTTTGCCTCGATTTCCTCGGAAGTCAATTTCTTGCTGAGTGGCGTTTTCCGTAACAACATATCACAATAGTTAGCGAGCAACTCCGGGCATTTGGACTCAGGTTGTGTTTTCAGACCCACCCTTCAATGAGAAAAGATTCCAGTGATTTAAAAAAACAATTGGTGCTAGCACCACATTTTGGAATTACAAGTATGGGACCTGTTATCCAGAATGCTCGGGACCTGGGGTTTTCTTTCCATAATTTGGATCTTCATACCTTAAGTCTACTAGAAAATCATATAAACATTAAATAAACCCAATAGGCTGGGTTTGCCTCCAATAAGGATTAATTATATCTTAGTTGGGATCAAGTACAAACTACTGTTTTATTATTACAGAGAAAAATGAAATGATTTTTAAAAATTCGGAACCCTCACCGTTATGCTGCAGGCCAAGCTTCCATGTGGTTGCACACCCGTCCCTTTAAATGGTGGTCCCAGGCTTTTTAAATTTTAACTAAAAAGTCGGCTATTTCGTTCTACTGCACATGCGTCTGCCCGGGGGAAATTTGAAGAAAAAAGGAACTGAAAGAGGATCGCTCCGTGGTGCTCACTGTTCCGTTTTCTGCTGATAGGAGCACCGACCCGGGGTTTCAGGTAAGTAAACACAATCACTTGGGGGTGCCTAACATTTGGCAGCCCCAAGTGCAAGACAACTTTCCTTCTCCTTTAAAAGCCACAAGCGGTGGAGGATTAAGCCTGTAGAGCCAATGCTGTGGTCTACGCAATCTCTCTCTCTTAAAGGAAAACTATACCCCCTTTCCTAGCAGATATATTAGAGCTCACTCAAATAACTGATTCCAGTACAAACAAAATAACTGCCTTTTGCACAAATCCTGCATGTAGAGATGTCTGGTGAGTTTAATAGAGTGAGCTCTAATACATCTTCTAGGCATATAAAATATATTGGATCTAACTGTCAATGAATATCTGACACCCAACTGCTGCATGAAGACAGAATGAAGAGAAACAGATGCTGAGAGAGGATAGTGAAGATAAATGAGTATTTCAGAAACAGTACAGAATATTTAATTGATTGTATTAACAAAGTTTCTTATTTCAGTATGCTGAAGCTTATATTAAATTAAGTATGTATTAAATTAAGTTCCTCATAATGGAAAAAGACACTACCTCACCTACCCATATCAGTTTCTTTCTAACCCCTGTCCTTATCTCCACTAGGGATGCACTGAATCCAGGATTCGGTTCGGGATTCAAACAGGATTCGGTCTTTTTCAACAGGATTCGGATTCGGCCGAATCCTTCTGCCCAGCCGAACCCTAATTTTCGGGGAGGGAAATCACGTGACTTTTTGTCACAAAACAAGGAAGTAAAAAATGTTTCCCCATCCCTAATTTGCATATGCAAATTAGGATTTCGATTCGGCCGAATCTTTCGCAAAGGAATCGGGGGTTCGGCCGAATCCAAAATAGTGGATTCGGTCCATCCCTAATCCCGCTTTCAAAACAACCTTTCTTCTCTGTCAGCTATTTGTTCATTCCTCATAAATAAATGTAACTCAGAATCATTCAGTCTGAACGATACAAAACACAGAGAATAACAATATAAAACACGTGTGACTTACCCTTTCTGTTTTAGTGGTAATTCGAGTTTGAATATTGTTGCATCATTTACAACAGCTTTGTATGCCTGAAATAAAGGAGATCAGGGAAATAAGCTTTAGTTACAACACAAAATGAACTGGACACGCATTGCTTGGCTGTGATACATATTGGCTTAGCACAACGGCACAGATCTCTCAAGTACAGGTATGGGATCCATTACCTAGAAACCCGTTGTCCAGAAAGTTTCCAAATTAAGGCAAGGCTGTCTCCCATAGACTCCATTTTATCCAAATAATCCAGATTTTTATAAACAACTTCATGTTTCTCTGTTATAATAAAACAGTAGCTTGTACTTGATCCAAACTAAGAAATAATGTATACTTATTGGAGGCAAAACAAGCCTATTGGGTTTATTTAAAGTTTAAATGATTTTAGTAGACTTAAGATGTGAAGATCTAAATTACAGAAAGATCCATTATCCAGAAAATCCTAGGTCCCAAGCATTCTGGATAGACAGGTCCCGTAATTGTATAAAACCCTTTCAATCTTTAATATCAAACTTTCCAAATACAAATATCCATAGACATACTTATCTGTGCCCACAAGAAGCTATGCCTCCAAGATGAATAAAAAAGCTTTACTTAGAAAGTAGGATTATTTTACTTTTAAAAATGTTGCTGCCTGCACTTTAAATGCAGAGCGGGCAAATGATCATATTCAATCATTTACATAAAACAAAAAATGCAATACTAATAACTGTTAGATTACCTTATCTCGTGCAGTGAGAAACCTTGGATCATCTTGAAAGGCTTCTTTCACTAGTTTACTAAATCTGTTAAACAGGGTAAGTAACTGTTCAACGTATTTTTCTGAATCCTTCGGAGAGAAAAAAAAAAAAAAAAAAAAAAAAGGATGAAATTAGTAATGAAGAACCCTCTATTGTCTTGTATTGCAGAAAACACACTATGGGGTAGCAAGGCAGTTATGTTAGTAAACAAAAAAAGGGGGCATATTCATAAAGCTCATTTTGGTGTATGTTAAGTACGGGGTTAAATTCTAACTTAAAGGGGTGGTATACCTTTAAGTTGAATTTTAGTATTTTATAGAATGGGCAATTCTAATCAACTTTTCAATTGGTCTTCATTATTTTTTTTTTTTCAATTATTTATAGGGAAGCACCGAATCCAGGATTTGGCCTTTTTCAGCAGGATTCTGATTTGGCCGAAGTCTTCTGCCTGGCCAATCGGAAACCCAATTTTCATATGCAAATTAGAGGCGGGGATGGAAATCGCATGACTTTTTGTCACAAAACAAGGAAGTAAAAATGTTTTCCCCTTCCCACCCCTAATTTGCATATGCAAATTAGGATTCAAATCTTTCGCAAAGGATTCTTGGGGTTCGGACAAATCCAAAATAGTGGCTTTGGTGCATCCCTAATTATTTGCCTTCTTCTTCCGACTCTTTCCAGCTTTCAAATGAGGGTCACTGACCCCATCTAAACGAAAAATGCTCTGTATGGCTACAAATGTATTGTTATTGCTACTTTTTATTACTCATCTATCTATTCCGGCCTCTCCTATTCATAATCCCGTCTCTAATTCAAATCATGTATGGTTGCTAGGGTCATTTGGATCCTGGCAACCAGATTGTTGAAACTGCAAGTTGGAGAGCTGCTGTATAAAAAGCTAAATTACAGAAAAAACGCAAATATCTGGGTATCCAGTAGGGATGCTACGAATCCAGGATTGAGTTTGGGATTTGGCCAGGATTCCCTAATAGGGATCACTGACCCCATCTAAAAAACAAACGCTCTGTTAAGCTCCAAATTTATCGGTATTGTAACTTTTGATTACGCATCTTTCTAATCAAATCCTCTCCTATTTATATTCCAGTCTCTTGTTCAATTCAATGCATAGTCACTAGGGTAAGATGGACCCTAGCAACCAGATTGCTGAAGTTGCAAACTGGAGAGCTGCTCATTAAAAAGCTAAATTATCCAAAAAAACCCCACAAATAATGAAAAAGAAAACCAATTGCAAATTGTCTCAGACTATCACTCTCTACATCATATTAAAAGTTGACTCTAAGGTGAACAACCCCTTTAAAGTGGTACAAAATTCGATTCGAGTTTTTTAAATTCGATTCGAGTTTTTTAAATTCGATTCGAGTTTTTTAAATTCGATTCGAGTTTTTTAAATTCGATTCGAGTTTTTTAAATTCGATTCGAGTTTTTTAAATTCGATTCAAGTTTTTGGGTCAATTTAATTCATCCAAAATTCTTTGATTCTTTTTTTTTTTTTTTTTTTAACGGAGATTTTTATTGAGCATATATCAAATGTGACATCATACACCTCAGTGTATAAATTATAAGAAAATGAAGGAAGAGAAGGGAGGATGGGAAAGGGGTGAAATAAAGATTCATCAAAGTAACATTAACAGAAAAACACAAGCATTTTAGCTGTAAGTCCGGTTTCAAAAAGTGTGCCTGTAGGTGACTGGGATATGTCCTTTGTATATTTATGATGAGGGTGGTTTTGGGGTTTTACTCCTCTTAACCTGAAGGTTTGCACAAAGGTTAATGTTCACCTTCCGTCTAGGTTTAAAAATTTGATTATTTTACTAAATTTCGATTGGTCGAATTTCGAATTTATGGGGTGTTTAAAAACTGCCATGAATTCGAAATTCGACCTTTGATAAATGTGCCTCCAAGTGATCATATTGCAGCGCTGAGCTCACACAGAGCAGATGGAAATTATGTTCACCTATTAAAATGGGAGCTGGATGTTTTAGTTGTTAAATACACAGCCACATTACATGGGAAGCAGCAAGTGTAATTGTGTACTCGGAGTAGCTTTGAGAATGGTGAATCTGAACGTTACTTACAGTAGTAATAGTTTCTGCAGCAGCTACCATGTCAGCTAAGCCGGCACTTACAATGTGCTCTTCTAGATCTTTTAACATGGGTTCTATTCCATTAGGGACTTTATCCATGAGAGAAAACATTAAATGCAGCTCTGTAATAAAAACCAGTACATGTTTATATTGTGCCATTTGTTATCTTAAATCCTGTGCTATGGTAATTTTTTTCAAAGGAGGTCGTTTTTTTTTCTCCAATTATAAGCAATCAAGTTACCTTCAAATTTAAAGCAGAATTCCAGTCTTGCCTTCTTCTTATAAGAACAATTCTTCTTAAATAAAATTGCCTACTGCAATATAACTAATCCATCCTTGCTGCTTCATGTGAATGACACATTCAGGATGGCGTTTCAGATTTAAATGGATTCTAACGTGATTTTTACACTGCATATAATTCACCCTACCATGTAAAATTCCATTCCTAAACTGATAAGTGTATTTTTTTAGTTGTAATATTGGTGTGTGGGCGCCATCTCAGGTCATTTTGCCTGGTCATGTGCTTACAGAAAGAGTCAGCGCTGCTTTATGGAACTGCTTTCTGGCAGACTGTTGTTTCTCCTACTCAATGTAACTAACATTTGGCACCCCCAAGTGCACAAAGCCTTTCCTTCTCCTTTAAGTGTTATGAACCCATTAAAAGGCCTTACGATAATGCTGTGGGGGAGAAATCTGCTCAAAGGCAGAAAATCCGCCCCTAAGCAGGCATTAGAATTTTCTCCTGCCTGCAGCCAGAACCAATGTGTGGGCTTGGGGCAATCACATTCAGCGGATTTTAGTGTAGAAAAACGAGAGCTAGCATTCTCATGTCAAATGTGTCTGCACCTAAGCCAACATAACCCTTCAGGGTGAAGGCAAGAGAAGAGGCTAATGACCTGAGCATTTCAGCAGTCTGATTTCAGCCGCTGTCTATCACTAGCCTTAAAGGAGAAGGAAATTCCCTGGGCGCAAAAACCCTCCCCCCTCCCCTGTGTTGCCCCCCCTCCCTCCTCCCCCCTGGCCTACCTGGCCCGCCGGGCAAATGCCCCTAACTTGTTACTCACCACTCTGCGCAGGTCCTGTCCACGGAGCTCACAGGCGCCATCTTCTCCCAAGTGGTCTTCTTCTTGCTTTGATGAGGGTTTTTGGATCTACTGCACATGCGCCAAAAGTCACAAAGTTTTCCGATTTCACTTCGTGACATTCGGCGAATGCGCAGTAGATCCGTACCGGTAAATGCTCCTACTGCGCATGCGCCAGAAGATGCCGATTAATCCAGGAAGAAGACGGCTTGGGAGAAGATGGCGCCTGTGAGCTCCGTGGACAGGACCTGCGCAGAGAGGTGAGTAACAAGTTAGGGGCATTTGCCCGGGGGGACAGGTAGGCCAGGGGGGAGGAGGGAGGGGGGCAACACAGGGGAGGGGGGAGAGATTTTTGCGCCCAGGGGGTTTCCTTCTCCTTTAAACCTACATTGCAGGAGCCAAACTAGAATCAGCCTCAGGACACAATGATCATTTTATGTTTACTAAACAACAGATACAAGTAAAATAAGCTACAGAGGAATAAAGCAGTTGTACATTGTACTTACTTTCCGTTTCATTGCGCTTGATCATGCCTTGGCATTCAGCCAAAATTGTCTCCTTGAAGGACGTCACAAGAGCATTCACACAACATTCCATCAACTGCAACAGAAGCAACAAACCCATAAACTTTACAGGGAAAGAAATCTTAGCTGCCAGAACCGAATGAATCGCAAATAAGGTGTTAACACTCATAGAAGTGGAAAAGCTCGGGACCAGGGGTTTTCCAGATAATAGATCTTTCCATAATTTGGATCTTCATACCATAAGTCTACTAGAAAATCATGTAAACAATAAATAAACCCAATAGGCTGGCTTTGCTTCCAATAAGGATTAATTAAATCTTAGTTTGGATCAAGTACAAGGTACTGTTTAATTATTACAGAGAAAAAGGAAATACTTTTTAAAAAAATTTGGATTATTTGATTATAATGGAGTCTTTGGGAGACAGCCTTTCCGTAATTCGGAGCTTTCTGGATAATGGATTTACAGATAACTGATCCCATACCTGTATTCACATCTAAATAAAGCATTTGCACAGATTTGATGTTGTTTATGGCGTAGGTTCAGGAACACAATGTCATATTCTTCCATTGAATCCTCTAGAAATATTCATAAAAGTCCCTCCCACTTTAAAGGGTACCCGTCACCCAAAAAAATTATTCAAAATCCTATTTTATCATGTTAGTCAAGCAAAATGAACTTTAATAACACTATATAAATGATTTGAATCTTGTTTCCTTCAGTCTGGGATTTCAAAATGATAGCAAGCAGGTAGCAGCCATTTTGTGGACACTGTTATTAAGACAAGCCTTGTATCATCTCAGAATCTTGTTTGTGCACCAGAATGGGGGACCCGATGTCCATCCCCATGTCCTGGCTACACAATTAAACAGTGAAGAGAATGTTGAGTAATGTGGGGAGAGCAGACATATTTAGGAAGTGCTGAATGGAAAGTGAAAGTAATTGCCTGCCCCGCCTCTATGCCTAAGGCATAGAGGAGGGGCAAACAATATTTGATTGACAGCTAAGATTTTTAAATGAGCTTACAACAGCTATGAATGCTTTAATAAAAAATAAAAGTAGGATTTCATGTTTTATTTGAAAAGGACTTTTATTATACAGATTTTTGTGTCTGGGTGACAGGTCCACTTTAAGTCCTATGCTCATCTAGTACAGCAAGAGAGAATTCTTGGTTTTCTCTACCGTGTGTTTTTACTGCAGGGCCTGCAAAATTCCACCCTGACCTCTGAGGGCGCATCTGCAAATATGTATATGTATGAATATCAACTGTGCATTCTGATCTCAGAATTTGTATGACCCTTCTGTAGCTCGTAAAGTTATTTTACCTTTTAGGAGGATTATTATCCTTCTCTATGATACAACAATGATTTCCCAAATCACAGAGTAGGGCTTTTGGAACATGGCTTTAATTAGGAAATATGTTTGTTTTGCTTTCCTGTATTACAAGAATTCGGCTCAAGAGCCTCTGTATAAACAAACCCCACTATAAAAGAAGCAGCTCATTATACAGCAAAGGTTCTCAGTGGAATCATTTGTTTTAATTGTGTTTGGGAGAACCAAAACTAGAATGTGATTTAGTTTTTGTTTCAGAATTCACCCTGTTTAGTGCAAGAAGTAATAAATACCATATGTATTTCTTAATTAAATAATAATAAACAATAGGCAAGAAGCATGTTCTGCATTAGCCCTATTCATAATAATTGTAAAACCATTTTTTAGCTTTTATACTGTGAAAGGTGAAGATTAGAATGCGCCTGCAAGCGAGTGATCGGGTTTGTCAAAGAATAGAGTCAGCTTTCCTTTGGTAAATATAGTTATCTGGTACAGGTATGGGATCTGTTATCTGGAAACCTGTTACCCAGAAAGTTCCAAATTACGGGAAGGTTGTGCCTCCCATAGACTTCATTTTATCCAAATAATCCAGTTTTTTAACAAACAACTTCATCTATTATAATAAAACAGTAGCTTGTACTTGATCCAAACTAAGAAATAATTAATCCTTATTGGAGGCAAAACCAGCCTATTGGGTTTATTTAATGTTTAAATGATTTTTTAGTAGACTTAAAGGGGTTGTTCACCTTTCAGTTCAGTTGTTTTCAGATTGTTCACCCAGGAATAAAGACTATTTTCAATTACTTTACATTATAGATTGTTTACAGTTTTTGTAAAATCTAAGTTTTCTCTGGTGTTTGAGTCTGGCAGCTCAGTAATTCAGGTGAAAACTCTAAACTGTTACAATTTTGCAACATTTAGTTGATACATTTCTCGGCAGTATCTGCGGAATATCAGTAACTATTGTATCAATTCTAACAGCTGCCTGTAATGAAACCAGAGATTCTGCTCAGCAGGGACAAAGATAAGAAATGTATCAATTTAGAACAGTTTACAGGGTCGGCGACCCCCCCTCCCAGAGCTGCTTTAGAAGGTGAAAAATGACACTTTACACTTCAATATTAGAAAAACAGTGACACATAGAAAATAGAAAGTAATTGGAAAAAGTTGTTATTTCTGATGATAGA